>NW_024349796.1:10138984-10784968 GCF_902729225.1 Pteropus medius | reverse complement strand
CACACACACACACAGACCTATTTGAGATCATTGATTAAACACATACAGATGTCTGAAATAATACACTGGCATATCACACACTGGGTAATTAATAAACACTCTTGTATTTCATTGCTATAACGAGGATCCATTTAAAATTCATGTGTTTGTGGAATGTAATAATAGCTAAGAATAAGTCAGGGCAAATCTGTTGGCAAACAAAAAGTCATGTGACCAGACCTAAGATAACAGTGTGGACTTGGACAACCCCAATTGTGTTGCCTGTGAAGTTAGCCTCTTGCAGTCATGCCCCAGACAGTTGCTGTCAAAAGGATAGACATAAGCAGATTCCCCTGCATAGGGATGGGTCTATAAACTAGACCACAATAACCCTATATGAGTGGATCGCACCCCGGAATCAGTGGTTGATGTGTCTGGCTGTGTGCTTGAGAATTGTTTGGAGTGAGTTGGGGGAGGGTTCTGTGCAGTACAGTTCAATTCAATGGGCTTTGCTGGGCTCTGCTTCCCAGGTCTTCACATTTCAGAGCTGAGGATGAATGTGTAGCTCCTAAATAAGGCATGCTTATCTCATTATAGAAGACAGAAACACAAGAGATTCAGCTATTGCAGTTTTATTTGGACTGTGAAGTCCTTATACATTATTGGCCAAAATAAGTCACAAGTCTATAATGAGGGGAGAAGTATGTTTTATGCTGGGAGACGCTGTAAATTACTTAGCAAATGGTGTACATGTATTGTCTTCTAGGACAAAGAGAAATTGAGCTCAACAAAGCAATCTACTATAACTTTATCCCCCTCAAAATTGTTGGAAATATTTGAGGCACAAACTCCATGCCCTGAATAATTTTCAAGTCAAATAAAAGAATTAATAATTTATTCAATCTTCCTTGTATGAATTCTACTTCAGGGCCATTACCCTAGTTAATGAGAAAATGTTCTCTTTATAAATGGAATTTTAGCTAACAATTGTAAAAGAATAATCTTTTAGTGGAATCTTTGACTCAGGAAAGAGTCATCGATGTATAAAACTAATATAGAAATATTTTAAGAGATCTTTCTAGTAGAGGGGATAGAATATCACCATCTGAGTCACAGATCAATCTTAACTTCATTAAATATGTGATAACCAGACATTGCGTGTCATTGATGTGATGTAACACGCAGCCCCTAATAGCATCTGAACCAGATCAAGCTTCCAGAGCTAACTTTCATTTACCAAAGAAAGGGGGAGTAAGAACTAGTTAGACAGCACAAGGAAGCAAATTACAAAACTGAAAAATTTAAGACTTTCTACAAGGTAACTGGCATGTGCTTTCTTTATCAGTTAATGAAATATAAAATTTGGGATGCTTTAGCTCTAAATTAAAAAAAAAAAAGACAAGAGACATAGCAAAAGTTATGTGTGGCACTCATTTAAATTCTAATTGGAGTAAAACAACTGAAAATATAAGTTTGGTAGACAAATAGAGAAATTTCATTTTAGAATAATTAGCTGATACTAGCAAGCCATTATTTTTATATTTGCAAAAATATATAAAACAATAAGTTTGTCAGATTTGCTTACTGAGTTTGTAAGGGTAAAATGACTTAGACCTGAGATTTAGTTTCATATATGTTAGAAAAGAAAAAATAAAGTAGAAGAATAAATATGACTAAATTTTTCTCCTTAACTCTGGGTATTTGATATATGGTGTTTGTTATATGTTTTTTCTTTTGTTTTTAAAAATGTGTTTAAAATTATAATCTATTATCTTTAAATAAAGAACTTACCCTCTGAAGGATTACTATAGTGAAATTGTCCCATGATCTCTGTTTTAAGGATTATTGAATTTATTTTTATAATTTTTTATCCATAGCAATTACCCTTCATGCTAATCTTAGCTTCTGTTTCTTTCAAACCTTCTTTGTAGCAAATTAAATGTTACCTGTAATTTTATAGTTTCTCTGTATTTTTTCTATTTATCTTTTCAAGTATGAAATTAATCTTTTGAATTTTAAAATTGTAGTTTCCCATAATCTCATAGCAACATGAGAATGTTTTTTATTATACTTTTATAAAAATGGTGCCTGATATTCATAAATTCTGTATGCTATATCTAACTTGACACTATTCCTCTTTCTCAGAGAGTGATTTTCAATATTAGCTTGAAAAGTAATAATTTCTAAGATAGGAGCAAAAATAGCTTAAACACTTTTATTTACTATATAGAGTTTGTGTTATAATTTCCCAAGTGGAATTTCTCATATGTACATGGAATTCATTTCTGCTTATTGTCACTGTAAGTATAATAGGACACATTACAGTCTATTAGTATATTCTGTCATTCTCAGATTTAGATATAGCATTCTAAATCACCAAAACTAGTTATTAAACAATATATATATATTTTTTTCCTTCTGAAAACTTGCATAATGTTTCCATCTGTAGCGATTGTAACCAATTCTGCAGTAGTTTAAACAACATGTTTATTATCTTATGTTTTCATAGCATGGAAGTCCCATGTGAGTCTCAGTGGGCTAAAATTAAGCAGGGCTGTTTTCCTTTCTGAACTCTGGTTTTGGAGATGAACACAATGAGTTTTTCTCTTAAGGAAATTGCAGTCTGATAGCAGATGTCACTGGAGATTGATGGAAGACTGAAAGAGAAAGACAATGTCACATATAATTTGTCATTACAAAAACTCTATGTAGATATATGTTGGGAGTAGTGCTACATCTCGTCTCTGATGTTTCCTTTGGTTTAGAAGAAATTTCACAATAGAGGCATTAATAGTCTGCTAGGTACATTTGGGGGTCATACATTTGAGATATTTTCAGTTCAGATCCTTCCTCTTTTTCTTTAGGAATCATGGTGCTGGCAGTAAACACAGATTCTACTTTGCTCCTTCGTGCGAAGGGCAGGGTGCATTTAGGCAAGTAATCTGGTATTCCAGGGCACTTTGACATTGAATATACATTTTGAGGGTTTAGCTCCAGGTCAACTATCGGCCATGTTTTACAGTTCATATTTATCAATATTAAAAGTGATATTTCTGTTGTACATATGAATCTGTCTTTTTTTTTTTATATACAAATCGTTCAGGACTGAGGTAGAAAACAAGAATATTTTGTATTGGACCTCTGCACTATCCATTGGTTCTTTTAAATTTTACGATAAAGGGAAAAAATATTAAGAGAATAAATCAACCTCTTTAGAAGATTAGAATCAAGCATTCTGTAAGCTACCTATTTAAATAATGATGAGGCTGTGTAGAATACATTAGATTCCTTTAATTAAAAAATATTAATACCGAAACTTGATTATCATCTCTAAAATGCATGGCCTTTTAATTAGATCTTGGTTTAACTTTTAATCATTTTTAAATATCATTATTTTCTCTAGGTTTTTGATCATTCACATGCATTGTAATTATTTTTCCAGGTAAGGCATTTCTATGATATACTTGTGTTTTCTTGAAATTATAAACTCGATGGAGATTAAACAAAGAAAGAAAGAAAAACATGTGGTGGTGGTAAAAAGGCAGGACAAAGATGTCAGCGTGTCAGTTTTACATCAGGCTGACATTATGATGACGACAGATCTGTTAAGGCAAATGCTTTCCTGACAAGCTATTTAATGACACTCACAATCATCTTCCCGGAAATGATCTTTAAAGTAAATTGTCTACTGTAAATAGATGAAAGTAAATAGTTTGTCTCTCTCCAAATCTGAAGTAAAATTGTTGAAGAAAAAGAGTCCTAGAAGTACTGTAATTTTCAAAATGGAAATTTAGAAAGAACATTATATAACGGTAAGTGTTGCTGTGATTGAAAGTGTTTTCTTCTTTTCCTTTCTACTTTTTAAGATTTATGTGGATGGCATAAAGTGATAGTCTCTGTCACTAACTGTCATTAAGTAGATATCCTACTCAGTGCTTCTTCAGTGAAAAATAAAGGTGGCTCAATCTTTTTTTTTAAATTAAGTATGATGTAGCACAAGGTAAAAAAGGCATTGTAAGATATCCCAAATGGTTTTAAAACTTGACTTATATTTGGTTTTGGGTAACCATGGAAAACTAATCTATTTCGAGGCCACAGTTTGTTCACTGGCTTTTGTTTTATGGGAAGAAATTTAATTTGACTTGTCCTTGGCTTGTAGCAGTATCACTCCGGTATTCAAGTCTTCAAACTTCTCTGTTCACTGTTCACATCTTCATCCCCTCTCTTTATGTATCCTATTTCCCTCTGCTTCTCTCTTATAAGGGTGCTTGTCATTGCATTCATGGCCCGCTCCAGTAATCCAGGATAACCTCCCCATCTCAAGATTCTTAATCATATCTGCAAAGACTCTTTTTCTGAATCAGATTATTCTATAGATTAGGACTTGATATCTTTGGGGGGTGAGGGCATTTTTCAGACGACGCAACAGTAAACAACTTTAGTAAACTGGAAATTTCTTATTTAGTTAAACATATACCAACATATATGTACATTATGATCCAGCAATTCCACTCCTACAGTTTAATCGAAGAAAAATGGAAACATTTAACCCTAAATAAAGACTGCACAATACTATGTTTTGCATATGTGTGTGTGTGTGTTTGTGTGTGTGTGTATGTATATATATATATAATCTCCAAACTAAAAATGGCCCAGCTTTGTCAGTAGAAGAATGGGTAAATGGATAAACCATATATATGAAACTACAGGTCCACCTAATCTTATAAAGGAATCTTATACACATATCATGTTGGGTGAAAGAATCCAGGCATAGTAATAGATACTCTGTAATACTATTCACTTATAAAGAAGACGCAAAACTGGTCTACACTAATTACAATGAGAATAATCATTGCCTAGATGTAGACGCAGTGGAAACAGGCATGGGGCATGGTCTGGAGTTATGGACACATTCCTTAACTTGAGTTAAATGGCCAATGAAGAGCTGTGCATTTCACTGTATGTAAACTATTCTTAAATTTAAAAGGTTCAAATGCAGGCATGATTTGATACACAATTCCACTTCAAGAATTTGTTCTACAGATTAATTTACAAATGTTCAAATTGCCAGGAAAGTAGTTATTACAGAGGTGTTTGCAATTTCAAATGTAAGTTTTGGAAACAGTACAAATGCCTATCAATAAATAACTCGTGAAATAACTCGTCTACACTGATAAATTAAATATTAGTCAGATTAAAAGTTTAAACAAGATACAGAAAAATAAGTATATGTCACCATCGTGTTAGTGAAAGAGTACAAAAAGGTTTATAATATTATTTATTAAAATTATTCCAATAAAAAATAAGACTGATGATCTACATGAGAAGATGGAAATTTAGCAGAGCCAATCAGCAAGAGAGATGTTTTTCTGTATTCCTCTGCTTATTTTTGGTGTTTCAAAAATATAAACATATTATTTATCTATAAATTAATTTTAAAAAGTAAAAGAGTAAATAATGAAGATATAAAACTATTCCAAAAGCTATTTAAAAATCTGGAATACTAGAAAAAGGAGAGTCTAGTATTAGACTCTAGATTCTTTCTATATTCTAGAAAGAATATATATTCTGTTCCATTCACTCAGGTAAATTATAACAGTATTTACTAATATCTATTAATCACTATGTGTCAATCACTGTAATAACACTTCTGTACTTCAAAAATACTAGCTATTGAATTTGTTCTCAAAATGCTGTGATGTAAGTACTATTTTGATATTCATTACACTTAAAAAGATTAAGTAACTATCATAAAGTAACTGCTAGTCAGTGGAATTGCCAAAATCAGACCAGGAATTGTTACGAATTACAAAATTTCTTCTGGAGTTACATATTCAGAAATTAATATTCTAGTGTTGGACAAATTACTCTATAAAAGCTTAGGCACATAAAGTTACAATTTATCTTCGAAAATCAATTTCACTTAGCATAATTAAGTACATTTAACTGTTCCTAATATTTACCTGACTTGACATCTGTCTAAGGCTCAATGCTTTCCTACAACTGTTTCTTTACATCAGATAGGACTGTCTCTTACAGCTCCAGTGGAAACCCCAGTATGTACATCAATCCTAGCTTTTCGTGCAAACTTCTGGATTTATTCTGAATATAGTACAGTAGAGCAAGTATCAAAACCTTGGGTAATTTAAATGCTTTATGGAAAAGGGCAAGTTTCTGAGTGACTTTCCTGTTAGTCTTCTCATTATGTTCAAGGATGCAAGGGTGTCACTCGCATGTTGGGAGAATTTAGAGGACAGACTCATAAAGGGTTGCAGCATCTCAGCTAATTTCATACTGATGATGTGAACTAAAACAGACATGCACAAGAATTCCCATACTTTAATGTAGTTGAGTGAGAAGAGGGAGCAGATTACTTGGCATAAACACCATATGTTTTATTTTCTATCCTAAAATATATTTTACAATTTTAACACTGCCATAGAATAAATTCAACTTTTATATATAATTTCCCCTCCCTAAGGCACTGGAAGTGGGGACATATGTATGATACATAGCACTTGTCACCAGCACTTGAAAAGCTGCCCTTAGAACGTTCTATGAAATACGAAGAACTGGAGACGACATCTCTTTGAGGATCCTCAAAGTGACATATTTTGAATGAATGTACTGGGAATTTTTCTTAATTTAAACTATACATCTATAGTAAGTTAGGCCTGAGAACAGTGTTCTCTTGGTAAATGACTACAAACTGAAGACAGGGAGCTATGTTCACCTAGTGGCAGAAGCTAACTCACCAGAGCAGTTATATTATGCTAAGGGGAGCATTCCTCTTGGTATAAAAATATAATCTAGGTTTTTTTTTTTTTTCATATTATATATGCACTGGGAGTTAGAATACTGTTGCTATTATAGCAAATACAACAAAATTTAGATTTGTATTTTAAATTATTAACTCTTAACCAACTTTTACCTATCATACTTTCAGCAAAACACATGAGTACATGCAAAGCATATTTGAATATAATAGCAAAGGAGAAAAATAGCTTTTTCATTCAGAGAAGGGTGTTTTCTCAGCTTAAAATTGCAGGTAAACTAGCTGTACTTTTTTTATGGAGGAAAGCACAGATATCATTATATCCATTACATTATCCATATCTATTACCTTGTGAAAAAGGAAAACGCGTCCTCCAGCTGATAGAAAAAATATGTGCAAATATTTTACCTCCAGTTTCCCATTTCTTATTTTTAAATAGACGTTGAATGTGTATACATTTGGGTGCTGGATGCAGTGATCATGAGCGTTTGGCATAGAGGCAGATAACCATCCCCATCCCTCCTCCCAAACCTCTGGGCTGTGGGTCTGTCATTTTACTTCTGAGGAAGTCCAATTTTGCTGTAGAAATTCACCCCCGCCTCCCCGCCCCAAAAGTGCCATGTATGTGCAGTAGCCATATGCTGTCCTTGTTATGATAAAGGGTTAATTTGACCAAGGAAATTAAATGACTGAAAATGTAAAACCTGGAAGGAAGAACACAAAACAGAGGACACAGCTCTTTGCAGTGGGAAACCGAAAGCATCGAGTTTGAGAAGCAGCGTATTGGCAGGAAAGTCTTTTTAATATGTCTGGGTTTTGAGAATTAGAGAAAGAAGAGCTGGAGATGAAAAATTTTTCAAAATGTAGAATTGTATCAATTATAAAAATTGACCAATTTTCACACTGGTAACTATTCTGCAAATCTGTAAGACCGAGGGAAATTTCTCTATCAGGGGCAGAGCTCTATCGTGAGCCGGGAGATACAATTTGAAAATGCATGCAATTGCAGCTTCCATTGTGCCTGTCTAAATCAAGTGACACAGACTCAGCACGTGCTGTACGGGAGTTGGGCAGTGTGTCCGACCTTCATACAGACAATTATGTCATAAGAGTTACAATGAGCTTTGAAGAAGTCACTGGAAATTTTATGAATTTGAGCTTTTTAGTGGAAGTTTTCTGTTCTAGGAAAAAAGGACACAATTATTTATTTTTCCTTTCTGTCTCTTGTCACCAAAAGTAGTTTGGTAGCAAGCTTAGATATTTCAAGGGACAGCAATGACACCTTAATATTTTTAGGGGGACCGGAAATAGTAATCAGAAGATTATAAAATACTTCCCCTCCCATCCACCTTACTACCACACTTCAAGGACTTCATAATTATAACAGTGGAACAGAGTGAGAACTACATGACAGAAATTTTCTCTGAGGAGATGTAAATGGGGCAGGCCGAAGTCAAGAAGGGAAGCAGAAACAACACTCGCGGAACCAGAAGTCTCTGTCCCCTCTAGCTACAGCAAACATTGCACTCAAAAAACTTCTGGCCAGATCAACAGAAATCCTCCCATGAGAGGCCTTTGTAACCAAGCTGTCGTTACCCTGTAGAACATGTCCAGCTATCAGCAAAATCTTACCAGGCGCACCTATGGGCAAGGAATACCCAGTCTGCAGAGACAAAGCGATTTCTGTTCTTAGTTTCTGATTTCATTCCAGGGGCGACTGGGGCCCAGTGTTCCCAGCAGCACCACACTCAAGTAGAGCTTCTGTTCGATGAGGAGAGTGGGAAAGAGAAGGGACCTCTCTCCTCTTGGCTGAGGTCACCCAGAGCTTAACAGCAGGTAGCTGAGTGCAGGGGGCGAAGCGCCGATGTCCTGCTCGTCCCGGTACACAATCCGCTGACTGCATCTGGGTGTAGAGGGAGCCCCGGGTTCTTGGCTGTACCATCCTAATGTGAGTTTCTGCCTCATTGAGATGGCAGGGGCATTGGTGGGCACGGGTCTTGATTCAAGTACAGCGGGTTACAGGGAAGCATTTAGGAGCAATGCAAATACTATAAAACTAGATTGGGATGAATTACATATTTACAATGGGTAAATTTTAAGATATGTAAATGAAACCGCAGTAATACTGCTGAAAAGTTAATTTTGCAAGGTGTCAATACTATGGGGCCTTGATTTTACAAAGTATATAATCTCAGATAGAGAAATAACCCCTGAGAGTCTTCTAAGTCACCTTTAAAGATGGAGTTTGATATTGTGTTTTTCTATATATCCTCAAAATTGATTATATAGACTTAATGCAAAAAAGCTTAACTCCTTAAAAGAAAATATTAACATTACAGATAGTTCCTACCCCGTGGTCTCTCTTTCTGCTCCTCCACCCCATGCATCAGACTTAATAAACCAACATTTTCAAAGAAATAGCCAACTTCAAATTCCAGTTTTTAAAAGTTTATTTCCCCTTAACTTCATTCACTATTTTCAAAACTCTGCAAATGGCATATAACTATAAGGAAAGTAAATGCATCTATCAGCAAAAGAATATTTTGAAGACTGATGAAATTTAGTAGACATTCTTCCTAAATAGAATTCATGCATACATATAAAATCTATCTGCCATTTATCTTCTTTTTTTTTTTTTTCTTGGTGGCCTTGTATTCATTCTATTAGATAGAAAAATAATATATGTTTTTCTCCTTAAATTAGGAAAATTCACTGATCTGGGGAATTCTATTTATAATAGTTTCTGAGTCTGCTTGTTACCAATAGGTAGAATAATCCTCATTGATTCTCAGTACTTACATATAACCTTGCTAAACTCAATATCGGAATAGTTTAACATAAATTCCGGCCGTTACAAACTGTCTCATGTGGAAAAAAGCATAGATAAGGAAGAAACTAGAAATAGAATGCTCAGGAGATGATAATTATTTAGATTGGATATAGTAAGAGTTCCACATTGGGGGATGTTGCTGCAGTGCTGGAAAGAAGTCCCCAGAGCTCAGGACAGAAATCTGGGTAGGAGGCTTTGGTTTGGGGGTCCCCAATCTATGGGTCAGAGCTGCTAGATACAGAAGACTAATGACCAAGCAAAGACAGCTTGGAAAGCCAAAGTAAGCAATCTGGAGAAAGAGGAACAAAGCTTGTATAGTCAAAGGACTACTAACAAAACAAAGGCCTGACACCAATTAATGATATCAGTACAAAGACAGTGTCTGAACCTCTCTGCAAGGATGCTTCAGTATTTCACCTGTGATAGTGGCCTAGGGCTTAATTCCTTCTGACTTAAGTCATCCCTGAGTCAAGACAGTTTTCCAGAGCCTAGGAGCTGGGCTGACCCTGGAGTGTCTAGTACAGCCTCAATTGGTAGCATAGAGGAGCTTTGAGAGGTAGTATCAGTCAGGTACCTTTAAAAATTGTTCTAAAAAGGTATGTCAATATTTCATCTCTCTAATGCTTTAAAATGGCACCTGGGATATTGCAAAGACTTTTTTTTAAGGTTGAATTGCTTTAACTTGAATTAAAAATGTAGATATCATTGAAGATAAGCTTACAAAACTATCATCTCTTTTTATTACAATTCCTTTCTCATGCATTTTTCTTTCTCATTTTATTAAATATGAGCCTGAAATAAAATACTTTTTGATCTTCACTTCTTAGGCTTTTGAACACCTCAATTCTGCTTTCATCTTCCCCCTAAGGTCCCAACCTCAATTGTTCTGGCATATTAAGCAAAGTGAAATTGACATTAAAATCAGGCAAACACATCTTGTCTCATTTGTATTTAGTTTTTCTATTCTAAAAGTAAAAAAAAAAAAAAGTATGTGAATGAGAGCATCTTCTTTTACTTCTAATGCACCCACTAAAGTTATTGCAATATATTTTGCATATTGATACATATGTACACATGCTGAGCAAGCTTATAAGGCTTTTTAATTTAAAATCTTATTTCGATTTGTCTTAGCATTTTTAACTAGTCTGACAAAGACATCTTATCAAAACTGGTACTTTTAAAGGAAGGCTTTAATTAAAGGCAGGTATAGAAATCATAAACTTTGTATTTTTATAAACAAGGGTAACAGCAGGGGAGGGGTAGAAGGATAGATAGTTAAAGAGTTTGAATTTTTTTTTTGTAATATTACACCAAGTTCACATATACAAACGATTATCTGTGAGATTAACATGGATCCCTTTACATATCACACCACTAAATTATGCATCCCTACTTTAAATAAAGTAATTTGAGTAAGAGCTTAAAAAGAATTGGATGTTGTATTACTTTCAAGTTACTTTAACAATTTTTTTAGAAATAAGTCTGTGTAAGCTATGGTCCCTGTTGCATTATTCTCTTATCAAGAAAATTGTTTTTCAGAGTGAGTCAAGACGATTCTTATGCTTTTTATGAGTTGATAATTTTGATAATATTTGGCTTTATTCTTCATTATAATCAAAATTTCCAAATAATGTTTGCATTCATATATATTAAAAGTAATTCGAAATTTGCATTTAACCTATTATATTAGGGAGTGACAAGAAAACTAAGAATCAAATAATTTTGTTGATTCTCTATTGGCTATCATAAAATTAGGAAACTTTAATTTTTCCTACCATATAAGAATTCTTCAGGCTATTATTACATCACACATAATTTTAGAGCTTTTACAGGCCTTGGGTTTTGCTTCATTTCAATGCATTCCTTTTTACGGGTCAAATTCAGGATATTGAAATTCCATCAAGGTTAAGAAAATTGCCCCAAATCAGAGAGTTAGTTAATTACCTCATGATATGATGAGATGCATTAATGAGGAGTTTTTCATTTAAATCAAGCCCTCAAAATCATTAGATATTGTGCTAAATGTGTGGAAGAGGTGATATATGTCTTTTCACAGCCAGCATAAAAGCCTCCTTCATAAGAGAACACCATTGTGAAAAGAAGTGTATTAATAAGTAGCTCAGGGATGATGTTGAAAGTCTGATGCATATGTGAGTAAGAAACCAAACATGAGAAACACACACACAGTATATATATATAGTGGTTAAGTTTCTGTACAAAGCAGATTTGGAAGGATTTGTGGGCTTTTGAGTTTTCTTGTTTTGATTTCAAACTGATGAAAGAAATCTAAGTTAAATCCACAGTGACAGAAAAGAAGACAAGAAAAGAACAAGCAAGATGGTATAAATCTGAAAACCTGAGGCTTCTGTGAAATGAAAGGCCAGTGGGATGTTCTGTGTTGAGATGGCAAGAAGGAAATTTAAGAATCGGTATTGAGTTCAAACTTTAAGTGTATGCTTCAGTAATTCAGCCTCCCCTACACTCACATGCACACAGTTGTTTTATTAAAAACACTCAGGAATGGGACATGTAAGTATGGTGGCTTGGGTTTCTTTGATTTTCATAATCTAGGAATGTAAAATAATCAAACACAGTCTAAGGGCCTGTGGATGAGAATATAACTGCCCGGGTTCAAATTCTTTTTTCACTGCAAGGACAAATCCATGGAGACTTTTATAGGTTTTACCACAGATGCACAATTTCTGGCTCCTAAGTTGGAGAAAAAATACTTAGAAAAATGAAATTGTCAAATCGAAGAGAAAGTAATCTGGCAAAGCTAGGTGGCTGTGCACTGAGACCAGAGAGCCTCAAGTGGACACTCCCTGAAGCAGTCCATAAGACAACTTTTTAAAACAGAGTTGAACACTGCTGAGTTTCTAAAATATATACTTGTGACTCACCGGTAACCTACAGGGCACTGGAAAAGCTGGAAAAGGGACATGTGGATGGGAACTACATCCTAAGGGAAGATTGTAGAATCTCTAAATGAATTTTATATTACTGTCTCCCTATGGGTTATGAAAATGCATCAATGAATATGTATATTCTATACAGGTTGAAACAACTGCCTATCTAAAAAGCTACAACACACACAGTGCCTTAAAAACTATAAAAATGCCTAGACCATTGTGATTTCCTTCTTCAGTGTTGGAGAAATACATTTTACTAGGAAAGTTAGGCGTAAATGTCAAAAGGCATTGCCCCTCCCTTACTCAGGAATCTGACTGTAGTGACTATGCCCGATAATATAGGAGAGAAGAAAGAACAAATTAAACATTAAAGCATAAAGAACTACCAAATAACCTCAGAATCTCATGTTTTCAAGTCCTTACCTTATTGCCACAGCCCTGCATTCTTATCTCTGATGAAGTCATAGTTTGCTTCTCTCAGAATCGAAGTATCTGTACTCATAATTGATTTTAATCGTTTACATTTTTATCTGTCTAAATATTGTGAAAAAACATAGGAAGTACAATTATTCCTACTCTCCAACTCTCTGATTATCTCCTACATGACTGTGATGTATCCTTGATTGATCGTTCTTGATCTTCAATGTAAGATATCTCAGGGGGCTCACTTAATTAACAGTTAAATTAAACAACATTTATCTTTGGATGTACACTTAGCAACTGAAATGACATCGGCCACCCTCAATCAACAAGAATTAATGAGATACAACCATTAAGTATCTTAATTAGAAAACTTCTAGAAGCAGCTATCGTATGAAAGTTGATGCTGACCCAACATGGAAAATCAAATGGCTTAATAAAGTAGATAACTTTCACGTTTAAGATATCAAAAAAAATCATTTTTTTTCTAGATACCCGTAGCGTTTCAAAGATATTAAGCAACTATAATTTCCTTGCATAATATCAAATGGCAGTTTTCTTTAAAATTATTTTCTTTTAAGACTATTGTGACAAATGAGCTTTCAAAGAGTGAATTACTGTTAGCTTGTTGGCATCGGTTTCCCAAACTATGTCACTCAAATTTATTCTGAGCTCCTTATGCCAATGGCAACTCTGAAAGTTTTACAAACCTAGATATTTGTGCCAGGTATTATAGTAATGCTTGCTATAAACAGTTTATCCTCAAATGAATTATAAAATATTGATAATATATAAATATTTCAGATTTAGGCAAGATTAATTTCAATCCTATTTTTAGTAAAATAGAGATTTCTAAGATTGATTCATCCTAAATATACTTCTCCATTGACTTTTTCCCTAGAGTCAAATATATTTCATAATATCATAAATCCATAGGCAATATTATATGATTGCCTGCATTCTTATATCAAACAGAGGGAGGAATATATTATCAGTGAAATACTACTTGATCTGATACTTTTAAATAGTCATTAGTCTTCAGAGCCATGATGTTTGTAGTCTGGCAGTGCAGAAAATCCATTAGGAAATTCTCAAAGAAACGCAGGCCCTTTCGACATATTTCACAAACAAATGATATACTTTCTTTACTCATGTGTTGAAAAATTGGGGAAAAAAATACGTATCTATTTTTGGAAAAACTATTACTACATTAGCTGTCTGTGCCACTTACTATTACTATCTGTCAGGTCTAAAATCTAGCCTTCTCAACTTTGCTTTGTGACGTCTGGGTTCACACACTGCCTTTCTCTGTCGGTGAGGTAGGGTGTGTGTAGAGTCCACCTGGAGAAGTTTTCTGGAAACCTAGGAGAAGGCAGAAAAGGGTTTTGCCGTTTTCTGGTGTCGTTCTGGTCCTGCCAACATGAATTCAACAGTGGCCCTTTGCCTCGGACATTTAGGTACAGCATCCAGTTTTTGTTTTGTTTTTCTCTGCTCCCATGACCAGCTTTAATGTGCTCCCTTATAGATGAGAGTGCCAGCCCTGTCATCCTCCCTCCTTGGGGGTTCCGGAAATGCAGCCCGCTTCTTCCTGCTGGGGTACTGGCACCAACTGGCAGCATTCCATGTCAGAGATACAGTCCCAGTGCCACAGAACCTCTCCTCCAAGGCTGGGTTCTAATGACCTGAAGTCTTCCCTTTATTTGCCAAAATTTTTTCTAGAATCACTTTCCATGTGTCATCCTAGATTTCTCTCTTAGCTTTTCAGTTGTTAACTGGCAACTGGTAGGTAGTTTTCTACATGAATTCCTGTTTGTAAATAAATGATGTGCCTTCTGTCTCCCTTACTGAATAGTGACTTTACCCATCTTTAAAGACTTGCCTTTTCTTATTAGATGTCTGAAGAAATATTTCTTATACTAAATAAAAATTAAAGTAGATGAGAAAAATATCTTATTTTTCTTCATATTTTTCCTCTATATACTGTGATGAATTTAAAATGATCGATAAATAGGGAAGGAAAGGAAAAAAGTGACCTGGTGATGTACTTTTTACCGGGCTGTTTCACAGTCCTTAAAACACTTTTGTGTTAAATGATTCTATATTAATAATCTGCTTTATAAGGCAAAAATTATTTATGAACATACTGGTCAGTATTAGTCAAATATTAAGCAACCATTATGAAATGATACTTATAACAGTACCTGTATGTACAGGAAGACAGAGAAAAACAAAATGAATTCATGCAAGAAAATATAATGTGATTTAAGATGTTCTATTTTGTAACAATAAATACATAATGAAGATGTGTACGCAATAGAAAATCACAAGTGAAGAAAACAATAAGTCACATGAAACAAACAAAATGATTATCTCTCTACGTGGTCTAGAAAAAAACAACAAAAAATTAATATATTTTTTTCTAAATTATTTCTCAAAATGACCAATGCTAGAAGTGTAAGGCTTCTATGTAGCAGGTCACGTGGGTGGAGGTTTTTAGTCTCTCAGAGACAGTGGCTAAAAATCGACCCTCCTCTTTTATGCTTTCAGCCTTTGGTTTTTGAATACAGGTTTGATCAAAAGGTGCATAATGTACTTGGAATAAGATATAAATTGTTAATATGCTGCCTAAAAGTACTGATTTAAATCTTTGCTGTAATATACCTCTCCACACCCTTCTCCCCATCCTTTTATGGATGAAATAAATCTCCCAACAGTTAAATACTTTCCTTTGATTTTCCTCCATTTGACTTAAATTCACAGTTGAAAGGTGCTGTAAACTGGGACCTTTAAACACTGACAGCCCTACTGACAGTCTCCACCACAAACCGGACATGTGACAATCGACTAAAAGTGACAATCACGCTTGCCTCAGATTCTTTTTCTGTTAACGTAACTAGCTTTCTATTCATGTCTCCCTCTGAATAAAATTATCGATATTTCACATAAGGATTCTGAATACTTTCGTCTGCCCTGCTTTTTCTAGTGACTCACTTGATCTTTCATAGTTGAAACAAAAGAAAAGACACATGATAGAGACAGAAAGAAGAAATATGCATTTGCTGGTTTCTTTCCAGTTTGTTAATTTTCTTCAAATTAAGGGCTCTAACTAAAACCAAGTGTCAGGCGGTCTAGCTATGCTATTAAATCCATGCTCCATAACCTTGTAAAAACTGAATAACCTCTCCCGGTCTCTAGTTATTTATCTTTAATAAAGGCAATTGGATTAAATGTTCTCTATTTTCATGGAATTTTAACATTCCTATATTTGAAACTCACTCTTTATAAAAATTAATTTGTGTTTAACTACTTTTTCATATACTTTGAATTCTCAGAATTCTTGCCTTTTTTTTTTTCCTCTTAAATTAATCTAACTTTTTATTCTAGGGGAGTAAGCAATTTGATCAGAACAGTTTTTCAACAGACATACCACTGATGATGATAAAGAATTTGTTTTCTGACACTGTGTTGGTGATAGTTACACTACTAGAATTGTGTGAGTTTAAGGCCTGGAAAAGAAACATTGGAATTTCGGCGTGTTACAACTGGGAGGGTATATGTTATTTAAGCAGTTTAAAGAACATAAAGACTAGGCAATAGGCATGGGCAGCTGAAGACTGTAGCAATAAGCCTCCAGCGGATGATGAGACTCTCGAATGGGTGAGATGGGGAATGAAATGTGTCACGAGATAATGAAACCAGGGTATTGGAGTGAAATAGAAGAAAATGCAAAATCTAATAGGATTTTCAACTAAAAATGGCAGATGGCAGAAGTGGGGAATTGGTAAGGGAAACTGTTTTCCAAAAAAAAAGCAAACAAAAAAACAATAATAATGTGCCTTAAGTATATACTGAGATTAGGAGGAGAAAACTAAAAGAGACAGCTGGGTTTAGATGTGAGATTTTTAACATATATATGTGTAGATGTGAGCACCTTTTCCTAATTTCCAGCTATATCTCCTTATATATTCACTTTTTTAAAAAAAGATAATGATTAGATAGTTAAGGAATAAAATGTTTTTAAGGAGGAAGCCTTTGTTTAAATGCTAATGATGGAACTGATATTTAGATTAGGAAAAAAATTAAGAAACTTTTTAGGCAAGTTCTATACCTTATGCCATTCATAGCTGTATCTCATTTACACTTTTGAGCTTCACTTAAAAATAACTACGTGCCACATAATTTCAAATGGCCTTTCTCATCACAGTATGGTTATTTTTAAAATTCAATTTGCATGAGCATAATTCTAACTGACATTTAAACTGTAGGTCTTTACATTTCTCACAGTGTTAATTTTATCTGAAAATGATAGTATAACACCATTAAGTCAATAATCAGATATGGAAATAAATTCAATCAAATTTTAAAACAAAATACCAACCAGATACCAAGATAATTAAATTGAAGTGTGATGGATTCAAATTTGAGATATCTATTATTTAAAATGATTTGGATAGTCAACCAGACTTGTATACATACACTCATGTACACGCATGCACACACACACACACAAACATCTATGCCATGTTTTTCTCGTGACAAGTCCAGTCAGTCAAATGTGCAATATCCATAGGCTTACAAATCAAAATTAGTTTTACATAGTCAAGCTAATTTGATGTTGTTTTTTTTTCTGATAAAATCAATTAGGCTAGCATTCAAAATAATTAATTTGATTTGAAATCTGGAAACTCATGGAATCTGAAAGATATAATATGATTGTGTATAGTATTTGAATAAAAATGTGAAAAATAGGTCAATGTGTTAAATTTTAACATTTTGAAACAAGGAAGCATTAATTTCACAATATAAGGCATTTTCAATATGCACTTCTCTTTCAAAAGTGAATAATAAATGAGCTTTTTAATTATAACACACTGATAAAACTATTTCAGGTTGTAAAATTATTTGTGCTGTGATCCAGCTCTCTATAACTCACCAAGCTGTTCTGCTGTACTTCTCAACAAGGAAAAAAAAAGAAAGGAGAAAAGAAAAAGCAAATTGGGGCAATCCTGAAAAGATGGCATCTTGATATTGAATCTATGAAGCCCACAATTTATCAACATTTCCTCAGGATGTCTCTGGAATAACAAGGGTGTGCGGTGAACCAGGAGAAGCTGCACTGAACGCCTGAGTCTTGGACTCTGGAGCTAAGAGGAAAAAGAAGACTAGATTGTGTGACATAAGACTGCTGGCTTATCCTTAACTCTAGAATGCGAACTCAGATTTCTTACCTGAGGATATAGGAGTAACTATGAGTCACCTCAGGAAAGTACTGTACCAACAAGCTTGTATGTGATAATGGAAGAGACTTTCTGACTCTGACTCTTGAGAACAATGCGAATCTGTAGGCCACGTTTGTAGACGGAAGTGGTTGGCGGAGGACTCTGCTTACACCTGGAGCAACCTGGTTGGCAGGGATTCTGTTCTCTTCTTGTGCATGTGTGTTGACAGAAATCTGTCCTATTTAATGATTATTTGCATGTGGCACCTCAAGTGAGGTATATAATATTATAATGAGAAAAAGAAGAAAAAAAAACATACAGAGTCAAAGGTTGATGGTGGCACGGAAAGTCTAGAACACGTACCTCCTGTTGAAGTGGACCTTCTTAAATTGAAGAGACTTAGATGGAAATGGGGCAATGAGTAGAAAACAAATTTTAAAAGTTTCAAAAAACCTAGCAATTCATGAAAAGGACAATTCATATGACAAGTAAACTTATGGTTCTCAAAACATCTCTAGTTCTCCAGAATGTGTGAATTAAATGTACTTTTGATTCTCTAGCATGGGGATAATTAAACAGAGTAGGAACTTCCAGAGCTTATTAGGATGTGGGATATAGGATATTCTAATGAATTTTTGGTGGGAATGTGTTTTGCTACATTGTGCTTTGTAAAATAACTATATATACATATGCATACATATACACACACATATACATATATATATACACACACATATGTGTGTGTATATATATATATACATATACACATACACATACGTACTTGCACGTAAGGATACAATTGCAAAATATGTATCAGCATTTATAGTTAACCCAAGAATGGGAAAGTCTGAGAGCAGTTGAATAGGGATATAGTTGCATAATCTTGTTTTATTTATAATACTGGTGATGATGATGATAACAGTTATTACTCAGAACCTTCTGTGAGTCCTCCCTAAGCACTTTATTACCATAACCTCCCAACAATTGTCTGATTAGGTAACGTTACTATTCCTATTTTATGGGTAGAATAACTGAAGCAAAGGTCATTTGAATAACATTTCCAAGGTCATATAGAGCGGAGAGATTGGATGACAAGGTAGGCAGTCTGTCCTGAAGTCCATGCTCTTAAGTGCTAAACGAAAGGAACATATAATCAGATACTTGGACACGGTTTGAAAGAAGGACCTAGATCGATGTTCACTCCGTGTGCCATGCCCTCTCCGTAACTCCACCCTCCACTTCCTGGCCCCTCAGTTTCTTCATTTTCTGGTTCCATCTCTACCTGGGTGAGGCCGTTGTGCCAGTGGTCCCCCCGTTTCTGGAAGTCACCTCCAGGCAGAAGACAGGGCCAGCAGTAGTGCACATCTACCTAATCATGCCCCTTTCAGGGGCTCTGTTCCAATGCCGGCTCATTGTTCAAGTCTGAGAGCAGTTGTCTCATACCATTCATTGTGGATTTTAGTTTTATAGTGTTGGAGATTAAGTCCTCTTTTGGTTGCTCCATCATGTCTGAAAGAGGAACTCCAGGTTACTTATATTTACACACACACACACACACACACACACACACACACACACCTGTATATGTATATATATTTAAGTTTTTATAAATTTGAAAAACAATACTCTTCTCTATATACATTTATTTAAATTTCTTGTTTTGTAGAGAATTTGTATGCAATTTTTCTAATTGGTTTATAGAATTTTTCTAGACATAGCCAAGTTCTGTTATATTGGGAGATTTTTCTTTTTCCTTTTTAATTTGCTTTCAATTTTGTTCCTAGATTTTGGTTTGTTTATATGTATACTTTTATAAATCTTTACTTACTTACGTTTGTAAGTTTTTATTTCCTATGGGGTTCACCTTTTGAATTATTTCTGAAAAGCTACTTTGAATCTTAAAGTACATAAATTAAATTTTTATTCAGCTAGGTTAACTTCCTATTTAAATATGTGATTTGCATGTTATTTATTTTGTGTACAACATACAACGGATAAAGCCAGCTGTCCATCAGCAATCCATGTCTCCCTCTCATCTTCTGCTCCTCTTCTGCCAGAGAAAATGTATTATTGCCATAATTTGCATCGAGGTTGAATTATGTGACTACCCCTCACTAATGAAATATGAGTCAAAATTCTCTGTGTTGCTTCCAGGCCATATTACCGAGGAATTTGCCTGCTCTTTCTCTTCTTTCTTTGTTCGCTGGTATAGAACATTTCAGAGTCCTCGACTATGTCAGCCAGTGGACAGATAGAGGCAGGAAGAAAGCTGCTCTCTGATGAGGAAAAATTATATGGGCTGTTATCACATAGGTCATTGTACTTTTACTGTATGCTTATTACAGCAGTTAGCAAAACTAATAATGAGATTAATTAAAATGGGGTTATCATTATATTTTTCCAAGCAATTGATTACTTGTTTCAATATCGTTTATTGAATGATTTATCTATCCACGTAAGTAATAATGAGGTTATAATTTTTCCAAACAATTAGGCACTTGTCACACTACAGTAATTAAGTGATTCATCTATTCTCGATTTTGAAATATCACCTTTCCATGTAATAACTTCTTTCACAACAGTCTATTTCATTGAATTCGTACATATTCTATTTGTCCATTACTGTCTATGTCCAATGCACACTATATGTAGCATTCTGCATAACAGCCTTTACTATTTGCTAGGGAGTTTGCTCTAACATTTAATTTTTTTTTCCTTCTAATTTTTATCTCTTTGTTCTTCCAGATAATTTAAGAATTTTAGCAATTAAAAAAGCAGTATGTCAATTGAAATTGTGTTTAATTTATAAAGTAATTGGGTGGAAATTTTTATCTTTCAAATATTGTATTTCTTTCCAAGAACATGTTTCCCATTATTTAGGTCTCCTTTTAATTTCCTTAGTGGCACACACTCATTTGTAAAACCCTATGCAAAATAGTTGGAGATGAAAAGTCTGAGCTTTAGAAAGAACACAGAGAATAATATTAATGGCAGAGTAAAAGTAAAATTGTATTTCACTAGAATCTTTGATGGGGTTAATACAGTTGAACAAATGACATCGAATCCTTATATATCTGTTGGAGAAATGGTGTCAACATTAAGTGCACACTCCTATGCATTGTAGGAGAAAATAGGAATTAACTCCTGGATCAATATAGACAATCTGCTTCAATGACTTTGTCTCTTAACCTTTGTTTCATAAAGGTATAGGAATAAAGTATTGGAATTCCCAATTTCCTGATTTTTATTATACCAACTCACAGTACATGATCCAAAAATATGTTCCTGACTTTTTCTTTCTTTTCTAATGTTAAAAGTAGCATTGTTTAACCTCAAAGTTTATAGGTTAAATATAAGTAGAAGGGACATATACATAGTACTTGTTTTCAGTTTTGAACTCTCAGTAGTTCTAGGCTTCTATGTCCAAATTTACCCACCTACATATCCACCTGTATGCCCTGCAAATACCTCCAACTCTATAATCCAAAAAGAATTCAATATCTTTCATATATATATATATATATATATGAAAGAATTCAATATCTTTCCCATATAAATATATTCAATATCTTTGAAAGATATTCAATATCTTTCATATATATATATATATATATATATATATATAGTCTCCTGGTTGTTTGATGACAGAATTATCAGCATTTTATGTTATCAGACAGAACATTAAAAGTTGCTTGTATCTGTTTTTCACAGTCACCGCTTTCATAAGCAGTCCTTCTAAAGAATTCCCGTTGTATTATCCTCTAAATTTGCCCTCCTTTCTTCAGTTTTCTTTTTCAGTTCACATTGCCTTTTACTTGATCCTCTCTAATGAGTTCCAAATGGTCCTAGTGACTCCAGGCTTTCCCTGCAAACATATTTTTCCCTCGAAACATTATTATAATCCAGTAAATTTTTAATTACTCCCAAAGGCTACCATTCATTTTGGCTCCAACCTCCTTTTCCTGCTTTACCCCAAATTATCCACATGTTATTCTACCTCTTACACCTAACATGACCTGAATTTTTAATACTGGCATTAATGCTCAAATTTTTTTCACTGAAGTATTTGAGAATGTGAAATATTTCACTTTCATTTTTTTTTTATCATACTTTAGGCTTAACAGATCATTTTAGTTATCCATTCACTGATTCCTAGGGTATGTTCTCTTTTTAGTGATTAAATACAGAATCATAAATTTATTACTGGTAAAGAGAAAGAAAAATTCTGATAAAGAAAATTAATTTTCTTCCTCCGAGGTATACAGGAATATATTTTCCCAGTCTCTCTTGAAGTTTAGATCCAAGTGTCAGGGTCAAAACAATCAGAATATGTACTGAAATTATGTTCATTATTTCTAGGTGCGGTATAAAAAATATGAAAATCATCCATGCTTTCTCCCCCTCTGCCACGTGACTGGATGCCATCCGTTCGAGATGGCATTGCTACACAATGGTGGAGGGTAGCCTGACCCTCATCAGATTTTTGTAAAAAGAATAAACCTTTTCTTTTAGCAGAAAATAAACGCTAGAACATATTTTTGATCCTTCGCCATGCTTAAGGCCGCCAAAAATCTCAGACAACCAGTTCATACATAAAGCCTCCAATTACCAGGAAAGTCCAAATTATCTACCTTGCTACTTACTGTTTTTCAAACTAATTTGACACACTTTAAAAAGACTTTTATGTATGAAAATATCTGAAACTAGCATAGAGGTTAAAGGTTTTGCAGTGTACAAACTGATATTTTAAAAATACATTTTACATCCATAACAGAAGCTTACAGTGGACCGTGTTATCACAGGAGTTCTGTTAGGGCAAGAGTGATATGAAGCCCACTTTAGAAATGCTTTTATGCATCAGTATTTCTTCTCATCGGTTATGTTTTCCTCTCTTTTAAGTTTCGCTTTGCACTGACCTAGAAATATAAATATATATATATTTATTTTTATTTTATTTTATTTTATTTTATTTTAGGTGACCATCTTGGTGATAACCTTTAGGTGATTGTCAATGAAATTCTTTATAAAATACTATGCCCGATTTAGCCAAAATATTTAAGCAGCATAAACAAATAAACACACACACACAAATATATAGTAGTGATACTGGTGAAATATGTCGAAATCATTTTTGAATGTTAAATATTCTTGAATATTTTGTTTATGAGGCTTTTTTCTTCCTTTCCAGATGCTGTGCTAATGTATTTTGAATCCAGTGTTCTGAATGTTGGTGTTAATGTGCCTTGGTAAGAATTTCTTTTTACCCATTTCTCTGGGCATGGTGTAAGGCTCTTGGTTTACTGCCTCCAGTCAGTCAGTTCCATGAAATATTCTGGATGAAATGTTCAATAATCTACTCCTTTTGACATTTATTTCTTTTGACACAATAAAAGTTATTAGAATTTACTGCAGAGACTTTTCCCCCCCAAATCCGCAGTCTCTTTTGCTCAGTTTTTTTTTTTTTTTTTCTTTTTGCCAGTTATAGCATCTGGGAATTATCCTTAACTTTAATTTTACTATCCCATTGCAGCTTTTATTTCTGAGATCTTCATGTGTCTTTATATCTATGTTTATATCTATATTTCCAATGTATCTTTACTCACTGTATCTTGTAAAATATTCTTTTGCTGTGTATACATATAGCCTCTCTGAAGCTATTCTCAGAGATATGTGGGTATATTATGTTTACTCCATCCTGCTGTTCCTCCCCCATGTTTCCTCCTGTTTGTCATTTGGTTTCTATTTTTTGGTAATTAATTGTCCTTCAGATATCCAGTGTGTCTTAGCTATCCAGTCATATTAATGGGAATGTATATCTCTTGGTTCTTTTCGAAATGTTCCAACTAGTGAGTTTCCCTCTAGACAGATGTCTCTGGTCCAATTTCTTAAGAACTGTTCATCTTTCATTTCTAGGACAGCACTCGATTTTCTCATGGAGGCGTTCTCCAGTTTGACACTTTGGCTGATTGAGGCCTAGTAGTCATTTTTCTCAGTGCCGATTGGGGGTGGGTTTTCCTCAGTTAAGGGTAGAGCATATCATTTAACTTGCATTCCTTTTTTCATAGGGTCTCCTTGCTGTGCTTATGTCAGAGTTCTTGGCCTCCCTGGTTTGACCCCTCAGCAGGTAAGACATGGCCTATGCCATGAAGAGAAAAGTCCTTGTTTTAATTTTCGCTGTAAGGGACGAAATCTGAAAAATCTAAGAATACTTTAAGCAAATTTCCAAATGTTATTTCGGTCTGTTGACCAAAATAGTTATAGAAGAAATTCTGGGGATGATGGTGTCATGTCAAGAGAAGACAAATCTTACATCGTGAGACAGGTGTTGAGTAAATACATATGTTTTATTCAAAATGCATCTCAGTGTGTCAGATATAACTTATTTCAAAATGAAAATGCTTCGTCTATGCACATATTAATTAGAACTTTGTTTTTATTTTTGAAAGAAAAATCATATATCTTACACATACCCTTCATCTAATTATTACTATTTTTTCTATTATGTGCTACTCGTTAAAGCTCTTTGGTAACTCAGTGATTCAATTCATTGACTCTAGAAGTAGCACAAGAGAATTTGATATGGTTAACACTCCAGTTTTTTTACAAATTGGAAATGATACTCTTATAATGGAAATAAGAAATGAATTAGTGTTATTAGTGCTACACAATGCCAAAATAATTAAATATCACTTTTAAACATCTAAAAAATTCAACAGGGTTTATTTGTGACAAGTTCACTCTGTAAAAAAGGGTATAAACAGAACCATTTTAAGATGGAGTCTGAACTGCCATCCCAGAGGAACTGCCTTGTGTGTCTTACTCCTCAAGCCTTTTTAATGTTAAAAAGTGGGCAAAATGACGGGCTGGGCACAAAGCAACACTCTATCACAAACAACTGTTTGTTATGACTTGGCTATGGGATTGAAAATTAAAGACTTTCTTTATAATTAGCATCACTATGTTGGCTGATCTGCTCCAATAGAGATTCCTTCCTTAGCTTATTAACACCCATGGCAATTCCTTCCTTCTATGGGTGTCACCCACTTCTCTTTCTCAGAAACAATCCGTGTCTCCTAATCAGAACACTATTTGAGTTTCTGCCTGAATCAGTACTTCCATAACAGCTGTATTTTGGATCTCAAACAAACACTTTTTGCCTCCCATTTTGGCCTGTTATTTTTAGGTTAACCACTGCAATAGAGATTCTTAGCTGTCCATATATATAAATATATGTGCCTATAAATATATACATATATATTTTATTAAGTTTATTGGGGTAACATTGATTAATACAATTATATAATTTTCAGGTGTACATCGTAGTTTGACATCTGTATATTCTATTGTGTGATTAGCACCCAAAGTCTAGTTTCTTTCAGTTGCCATATATTTGATCCCCTTTACCCACTTCACCCTCCCCCTCCCCCCTATATTTGACCCCCTGTACCCTGTCTACCTTTCCCCGCCTCTCCACCCCTCTACATTTATATTTTCCTCTCTTCCTAGAAGCTCTAGAGTCTGTTTACAAATATTACAAATATTATTGGTCCTAGAGAATATAAAGTTGCTACTAATATAAATTTAAAACTCACAATTTTCTTTTAATTGAGTTAATCCTAGAATCCTAAATTAAAAAGATAGTTTTCCAGTTAATTGAATATTGTCTAAGAGTTTCTCCCAAATATTACAGGGAAGAGATCAATAATTTTCCTTCCATACTTCTAAATTGTTGCTGAGACTACCTTGTAATAAAAAAAAAGACAGATTAACAGGAAACAAACAAACAAACAAACAAAAAATCAGAATAGCATGTATATGCCTATACAGGAGAGACCCAGGAAAGCAGCAACGGTCAGAAATGGCCCAAGACTCCACATTTAGTACCATCTCTCCCTGAAGACAAAAGAAGCTGTTGGGGAAAGGGTAGGCTCTTATGGGAGGTTATCAGGTAAAGAATAGTAATCCAGGATATTCTGGTGGTTATATAGATTCAAATCTCAGTTTTCTTCATTGATAAGCATTTCTAGGGATTTAAATATACCCCTCTTCCTGGTACAGAGACAGACAGACAGACAGACAGACACAGACCCTTACAGGTGCAGATTTCCCTTATCAATATGTCTTTCTTTGTTCCAGTAGTTTCAGGGACAGACAGGGGTCCACCCCCTTGGTGACCTGACTCTAAGTGGGTCTCTTAGCAATGCTTGTTTTGTTTTGTCTGGTATGAGAGTGAACAACCAGAAGACAGTGTTTTTAATTTACAGATAATTTAAAGAAAATTGAATATTTTACATGAAAAGTATTACAGATTGGCCATAGAACTCAGGAGTTAACTTTTATTGACTCCAGCCCCAGGATTAATTACACTTATCTGGGCTATAACTTACTCTTTCACCTCCCAAGTCCAAGTCAAAAGTGCAGGCAACATCCATTTAACTAAGGAACTGTAATCCACTTGTTAAACTAAATCAATGACTGTCTCATTAAACTGACAGCACAAATATGGACTTCTGTGTACATGTTAAAATTATTCTATCCAGGCATAAAAATAAAGGGATTTATAAAATGTTTGAGAGGAGGAGTCGTATAGAAGAAAGATCATTTTAGTTTTGGAGAGTACCATAAAAAAACATGGAGAAACACTATTTCAAAATAGGCTTTACGAATTTATATTTTAAGGTTGACTAATTTATATTAGTGTTAATTTTCTGCTAGCGACATTATTTTAAATTATACGGAGTATACGATCTTGAGTCAGAGAAAGAAAGGGTTAAAGTTAGGGTGAGGTATATTATGCCCTTCATATTTACCTTGGAAGAGATTTCCTTTAATCAACACACCATATTTATCAAATATTATTTTTGTACAGTTAGGGAAATTGAGTCACAGCAAATTTATCTAAGTTGCTTTAGATTTTGTAACCAATATTTGGTTACAAAATATTTTTTTTTTCCCTAAAGCTTGGCTTCTTTATATTTTTCCACATGGCAATGCACACATTAGTGTTGTGAACAATAATATTAATGGAGCCACTTCAAAGTGGAGTCAGAACTGCCATCCCCAGGGCTTTCGCGTCTTATACCTCAACCCCCGGGCATGTTCAAGGCAAAATAGACTTTGGACTGGGCCGAAAGCAGCAATGTATCTCAAACAGCTGCTTGAGACAGGAAAGCAAATCATATGACTACGGGACTGAAAATCAAAAACAGTCTTTGGAATTCGCATCGCTATGTTAGTTTGTCTGCGCCGATAGAAATCCCTTTCTTCTATGCGTGTAACTGTTCCCCTTCCCTGTCTCACAAAGAGCCCTTGCTTCACCTCCTACTCTGGAGACTATTTTGGTTTATGCTCAAATCAATGGTTTCCAAACAGCTATTCTTTTGTATCTCCAATAATCACTTGTTGCCTCTCACTTTGGCCTTTTGTTTTTCGGTTAACAGCATATAAAAATGACAAATGATACAATGCCCAGTATGCACTTAGCTCCTGCTATCAGTGGACCACTTTTTTTTTTTTTAACAAAAAAAGATATAATTTAGAGAATATAGTCAATAATATCGTAATAGCTATGGTGTCAGATGAATACTAGACTTATTGGGGTGATCACTTTGTAAGTTATATAAGTGTCTAATAACTATGCTATACACCAGAAGCAAATTTTGAGAAAGAAAGAAAAATGATGTAACTTCCTTTTTTTAAAAAATTATTTAAGAGTGATTGAGATCTTATTTTGTGCCCAGCATCTTTCTAGGTTCTACTGTTCCAATAGCAAAAATTGGGAGGATTGGGTGGTAGTTTGATTTGAATAATCAGAAAATGGTAATTGAGTTGATACCTGAATAATATAATGAAAAGTTATTATATTAATATATATTATACATAATATATATTATTTTATATATAATATAGTGATGTATTATATATCTATATATTATATATTATGTATTATATGTACACCATATATGTCTCTATCTTCATCAGTGTTTCAAGAAAAAGAACTTGATCAACTGTATCAAATGCTGCCGATAAATTGAGATGAGGACTAGGAAACTGCCATTGTATTTAGCATGAGCATGATAAATCAGAACACTTTTGGTGGACTTTAGAGTAATAGCAGCAAGTTTTTAAGCTGATAAAATGTAACAGAATGAGCAATTAGTGATACAGAGAAGAAGAAAGTTGCCAAAAACCTTCTTTAGAAGGACACAAGGAATGCATCACTATGCAAAATTAAAAGGCAGCCATTTCTATATTCTCTGACTGTTTTCCGTAGTAATCATGAGAGCATGAAATATTTGAATACTGATGCGTGCAGCATGCTAGATCTATGCAATGGGTGAATTTCGTCAGTAAAATAGGAAATCCGGTCATTAGCTTCGGAGTGAAGTCGGGGGAATGCACGTGAGGTGCTCAGGGTGTGAGGAGAAACAGTATGAAGCATTTATCCCAGACGGGGCAGGGAGTGGGTCAGAGGCATAGAGCGAGACCTGCACCGACATTAATTAGGTGTTTTTCAGAGGCTGATGATCATAATTGTGTGTTTTTTCCCTGCCATTTTCAACTGTGGGGTGCAGGTAGGATACAGCTGGACTTTACCAGGGTTTAGAGAAGGGTATTGAGAGAAAGGAGAGGCAATCCAATTCGTTGAGGGAATAGCCTAAATATAAAGACTGGGCGTGGGATTTAATCTGGAAAAGGAGGAGATTGAGATGAAAAGATAGTGAGGAGCAGTGAAAAATTAGTCGTATCAATAGTTTTCTGTGTATCATTTCTGTGTTTTCTTTCAAATGTTGTCACATATTACTTGTTAAGTAAATAATAGATTCTCGATAAAATCTTTTTGAATGAATAATATGGTCATATATTAAACTATTATGATAACTTACATTAATTTAACAAAGAATATTTAGGATGATTAATTGCATAACAATAAAAATTAAAATATAATAAGAATGAACTCATAAAATGGAATATTTAAGAACTTCTAAAACCACATTCAGTAAGAATAAATTTGGGATCGTAGCATCCTCGCAGAAGTCTATAAATATCATCAGTCTCAGACACAGTGTCATGTAGACAGACAGTTTTGATACTTTTGACAAATCCTTATGGTTGGAATTCTTCCCAGACTCATTCTGCTTTGTACATGTAGATTCAATCTAAATTAGTGGAAATCTGGCCTTTAGTTACATAATTGCAACTGGGTATGAATTAATGCTCACTGTTTCAGGGAAAGACTTGAGAAGTAGATGAAAGTGTAGAATATTGCTAATGATCATTATTTATTCAACACCGTTCATTTTATATGAGAAGAAATGAATAATATTGCTGAAACCCATAGATTATCCTAGGGCGGTGTATAACTATATGAACTGAAGTTTTAGGACCTCGTTCTGAATGTCATGGGGTTAAGATAACTGTCAGACTTTTTTCAGTGGGAAGGAAGGGAGTAAAGGGCATTTTTGTCCAACAGTGAATACTAGCTGAGGTCTTCCTTAACGTTTGGGGTTGCATCCCTCGCTTCATCTTCTTCAGTCTCTTCTACATATATTCTAGACATTAAGAGTGGGCGTGGGATTTAATCTGGAAAAGGAGGAGATTGAGATGAAAAGATAGTGAGCGATAGCATCCTGATTCTTAAGAAGAAAAAAATGTAAATTAAAAATGAAATTACAATATAGTTCCATTTTAAACTGTAAAATAAATGTATAACAATAGATAAATTTTCATAAGTGCAAGGCTACATATAAAGCCATTCTCAATTTTAGGTTTATCTATGTTTGTATAAAAATGTAGCTTCACTGTAACAGATTTAGGATGTAATTAATAGACAGAAAAATGTATTTTAAACAATGTATATAATAAAAAGTCCTATTCAAATTATTTAATTTAGTTCAACTGCCAGTGTTATTTCCCAAAGCTTGATGTCTAGAATCATTTGTATTTTATAAACATTTGTTAATAATATACTATGTGGAAAGTAACAATCTGATGTTACATTAGAGATTTTATAATATATGCCAGGTTTGACTTGTCTACTTTGAATGTATACTCACTGAAAGTACAAACAACTGAGAATGCAGATAGGAGAATGTGAGTTGAATCATTTGCTACTTAATGTAAATATCACCTTTCTTCCACTACAGAAATATCTAAAGAGAAATAATGAGATCATTGATTTCTGTCTTTGAAATATCTTCTATTTTCTTTCTGCTCTAAAATTATGTTGGTGAAATTTAGACCCTTGTGCTTTTTTTTTCCATTTAATGAGAAAGTTGAGAAAGTATTTTAATATGTTACAGCCCAAAGATATAAGTTTTTGGATACATATTTTGTAGACATATAAAACTTAGGTATGTTTGATTTTTCTAAGTTTACAAATCCATACATGTATGGATTTAATGTAAGAATTAAATTAACTGACATGTCGATTGAAATCTATATGACTGTTACATTATCAGTTAATTTAAGCATTCGTGTGGTGATTTTCATGCTGGGAGTGATAATTTATCTTTGAAATTTACTGTGTTATGATTATTCAAATCTATATACAACCCATAAAATAATTACTGGACAATACGTCAAATAAGTCATATGTAAGATTAAAATGAGTGTATCATTGGATTCTGCCTTTTGAGCAGGACCCATAGTATTCATTAGCTTAAACACTTTATAGTGAATGTTAGAAACATGAAACTCTGTCAAAAATGATCATTTTAAGCATAAATCAAAGTTTATTTCAACAATATATGTCTGATGTTTTCTGAAACCATGGTAGGATTCATCCCAATGGAATACATTCCCTGGACATGATACGATTATCTTAAACACCACACACACACACACACACACACACACACACACACACACACACACAGAGGAAATTTGTCATCTCTCATCCCACTCTCCATACATTTTACAAAGGACTTTTACATATATTATCTCATTAATCTTTGGGACGTATACAGTATTCTCTCTTCCTTACAAATAAAATGAGACTGAGAAAAAGTAACTGAAAAATCAAATGTTTTCACAAGTTTACAAAGGCTATTAAACATTTGAATCGTATCTTTAAACTAGGTCGTCTCATTTCATTTCTACTAAAAATATTTAACTTTAGTAATCACAAAAGAAATGACAAGTTAGACAATTAATATTGCTAGTTAAAATTCCATTTAGCTACATTTATTTTTCTAAACTTGAGAAAAATTTGAAAATCTAAGATAACTCACCTCTCTTATTTCATTAGTTTCTACTGCTCAACTATTTTTCATTCTAATTTAATTACTCTGAGGACTTTTACTTTCTCATTCAGCAAATAATTATACAATATATTCTAGGCACTGTGCTGGGTATGAGTGATATAGGAGTGAATACCTCCTTGTATTGTTCACTATTTAATGAGATTACAGGTAATAATAGATTGATAACTTTAAGAAGTTGTGGCAGGCTGAATAAAGCTCCCCCCACCCAAGTTCTAGGAATGTTTGACTGTATAATCCCATATGACAAAAGTGACTTTGAAGATGCGATGAAGTTAAGGATCTTGAGATCAGATTATCCTGAATTATTCTGGTGGGCCTGGCATATGACAAGAGTATAAGAGGGAAAGCGATGCTCCAGTGGGAGCAGAACGAGAGAAGGTCCTGTGATGGGGCCATGAACCAAGGTGTGAGAACGGCCTCCACCTGTGCAAGGTAAATGCAACTGAGTCTCCCTCCCACAGTCCCTGGAAGGAACCGGCCCTTTCTTTCAGCACAGCGAAACTGACTTCAGACTTCTGTTCTCCAGAACTCTAAGACACTAAGATTGTGTTTTCAAAAGCCGCAAGATTGGTGGTACATTTTTACAGCGGCCGTAGGAGACAAATGCAGATGGTATAAGGGTCTCTTTCGGGAGTTTTACTAGAGCCAAGAGTTAGTGATAGCAAGACATTGTGGACGAGATTTTCAGAAAGAATAAGCTGTAAATTCACGAAATCCTGCTATTGGAAGGGGTTTATCTCTCTTCAGGAACGTTTAAAGCATTCCAGAAAAGACTTTATAGACAAATGACAAAATATAAGACTTGGAAGGAAGGCAGAGAGACTAAATTATGTTTTGTTTTGTTTTGTTTTTGCTTTTGGGGTCATGTTAAAGATTGTGGATGTTTTATTTAGACCAATAAGGAGATATTACACCTTTTTAGGGAGGAAAAGATATGATTAAAACTGTACTATATGCTGTAAATAAAGTGAATTTGACAAAATGAACTATTATGAATGATATCAAGTTACCCACAAAAGTGGACACTGAGCGTAGACTAGAGTGATTTAGCATCAGTAAAGATTATCACTGCATTTTCACCAAGAAAGTTGACAAGGGCAAGCTTTAAAATGAGAATGGAAAAGATTGGATATGTAATAATCAGATGGGCATTTGATGATCGTGGTCATAGAAACATTTCCTTTTTAAGTACTGAAATGTGAATCCTTGCAAATGTCTTCAGTCTAATGGGAAAACACTTAAATGGTCTCACTTTATAATAGGAAGCATTGTTTATGTCATTTTTAGTGCATATTTAAATTGAGTTTGTATTAAAAAGAAAGACATAGTTATAGTAATGTTCCCATTATCTATTAGATGACATTTTAATCTTTGAGAAAAACAGTCCATTTAGAGTGACTAAAATAGCCTATAATTCTGAAAATTTAAGCAAATTATGTCTATCTTTAATATTGTCTACATTACCATTCATTTAATGATTTGAAGCAGCATCATATGTATGTGAGCAATAAAATTTATTACTTCAATTTTACCCCTTTTTGGGGTCAATTCTAATATTTGCTTAACATATAGGATCAAAGAAAGTAAAATTAAAGGGGGGTAGAAAGTATTATGAACTCTGATTTTTCATTTGAGAATTTCAGACATGTACTTAAATTTTACAGTGAGTAATAGGCAAGTCTGAAATGAGAACCTAATTTTTCTAAAACTAAGACTATTTCTCTTACTATTAGTCTACATTTGTTATTTCAGGAACCAAATGTTATTACAGTCATTGAATCTGCCATATGAAAAATTGATAATTATGTTCCTATTGCTCATAAGAGTATATGATAAAGGGTCTGACAAAAAATAAGCAGTGAGTTGTATTTTTTAATTTATTCCACCTTTGAACCATATTTTTACATATTAATGAATGATCACTTCTAATTTTTTTCTAACTTTATCTTAATGTTCACCTAGTGAAAAATTGTCCACCGTCATTTATATGTATTCAAAGCCTGTATGTATATATTTGCAGTGGCAGAAGTAGTTATTCAATTTAGTACACAAAGAACAATTAAAGACAGAAGACAGGCATAAATATATATTCCATGTTCCTATGTAAATTTCAAGGATTAGTCATTTATCATGATGCACATGCAATCACAGGCATTGTACTGTGGTGATTAAGTGTACAAAGTAGCAAGTTTGATTAGCCCATGCTGGGATGTTTGCTCTACACCTCATTGAAGAAGGCACTTCCTACTGCTTGTGTAACCAACTGCAGAAAACTTAGTGGCTTACAAGAATGCAAGTTTAATATCTTCTTACAATTTTGTAGCCTGACAGTATCGCTAGGGTAGAAACCCAGGGGCTTGTGTCAGGCAGGGGCTGTGTTCCTTTCTGGAATTTGTGAAGAAGAATATTTCCTCTCCTTTTCCTGTTTTTAAAGGCTGCCTGCATTCCTGGTCTTGTGTCCCCTCCCTCTGCCTTGAAAGCCAGAAATGGCTAGTCAAGTTTTTCTGATGCTAAATCATCGTGGCTCTGCCTTTTTCTTCCACTTTCAAGGTCCCTTATATCCACACTGAGCCCATGCAGATAATCCAGGATAATTTTCTCATCATAATGTTAACTAAGTAGTAAGTTTACTTCCATCCTCAACTTTAATAAAATAGAATATGCATAGGATCCAGGGATTAGAACATGATTTTTTGGGGAGGTAGGGAGGGGCGAGGAGGTAGCATTATTCTGCTTACAATACTAGATGACCTTTGAAGTCACTTACATCATAAGTTTGATTGAAGATATAGTATAATGTGTATTATTTACAAATAAGTGCTCTGTAAATATCAGTTACTCTTAATTTGACATGGAAATCTCATATAAAACTTTATTCAACTTTTATAAATGGGGACTTTATAATATTTCTCAAAGATTTTTGTTTTTGTAAATACAAATGGAGTCTATGAATAAAAATTGCATGGATGTACCATAGATCAGGGTCCCCAACCCCTGGGCCATGGACCAGTACCAGTCTTTGGCTTATTAGGAACTGGGCCACACAGCAGGAAGTGAGTGGCAGGCCAGTGAGCAAAGCTTCATCTGTATTTGCAGATGCTCCTCAGCACTAGCATCACCGCCTCAGCTCCACCTCAGCTCTACCTCAGCTCCTACTCAGCTCATCAGGCATTATATTCTTGTACAGCACCAGTCTCTGGTGCCAAAAAGATTGGGGACTGCCGCCATAGATCAAATACACATTGGCCATGTTTTATTTCTTTATTTCTAATTTATAAAGCAATATCTATAAAAGCTCACCCCTTCTATACCTCTACCTTCGGGAGAAATTGGTGGAAATTTCATAACCTCAGTTCTTACAAAACTCTCTGACACAAGGAGCAACGTAAGGCTTCAGAAAAAGAGAAATGTTTACTCTAAAGTAAAACATCTCCTGACTCAGCCGGTTCAAGGAGATTTGCTGCCACTTTTAATGAATTCTTGAGGATTTTATTGCTCAAGCTATTACTCTCCAATGCTTAAGCAAGAAAAGACCACAGCCCTGTAATCCTTTCATGTTTCTCCATGTAGGTATTTGCTCAAACTAAGAACAATGCAGTGAGTCAAAGCAGCATCACCTGGTGGCTTCCTATCTTTTCTTTCACCTCTCCTGGTAACTCGGAAGGAATTAAGTTCAAATTCTGTCTTTGACACTTTTTTTGACTTCATATAGATAGTGTAACCTTTCTAAAGACATTTGCTATTGTGAAGGGTGGACAGTAACACTGATGTGATAGTGTTGGCATGGGGTGAAATAAGATTCTCTACCCAGATAATTTATTAGAGAGCCTGACCCAGTATAAGTTTTCAGTGAGTTATAAGTTCACCAGCATATTCCTTCTATATGGCTTTTTTTCTGTTCAATTACTTTTCTGTTAAATATTTCTATCTTGACTAAATTTATCTAAACCTTATCGGTGTTACTCAGAAATAGGCCACTCTGTGTGGGGTTTACCATCTTTTGTCAGCCTAATTTTAGAATTCAACAGACTTTAAAAATTAAACAAAAATTTGGGGGGGAAGATGCATGGCAAAGGAAATAATCTAATTCCCACAGAGATTTTTTTGATGCTTTTCTGGTCAGTTAGACAAAAAGTTTTGTCTTAGCCACACTGAAAATTCTTTGCATCAACATACTACATAAAATTAATATCACTCTAATCTATTAACCTAGGTGAGAAAACTAGCAAATAGGTAGGCTAAGTCCACACTAACACAAACCATTCCTGCAAAGCATTCTGGAACTAAAACACACACACACACACACACACACACACACACACACACACAGATCTTTAGATGAACATGCTCATCATATACCATTCATACCAGTGGAGAGGAGGAGAGATGGATGGTTCTGGGAGCACATTTTCAATTATCAAATTGACTTCAGGCCTGGACCAGAAGAGTAACACTCTTACTTTGACATCTTGTGACATGAGATCTCTGATAATGAGGTGGTCAGGACCTCATTTTAATGTCTCAGTAAAATAGCTGGGAGAATAGCATGCTTCCCCGATAATTAGGATAAGCGATAATTACAACATCAGGTTATTAAAGCCTGCAGGATAAGGGGAAATCTTGTACTGGGCTAGAAAGGAATAGGTGATGAGGTCTCTGAGAAAAGCTTTATTTTATTTTTAACTCCATTATACACTTGCCGCTGATGAAGGTTGAAGAGTTTTTTCAGCTCTCAATGTATCACAGGTTAACAAAAGATGTGATATTGGCACAATTATATATCTCACCATCAATCCTAATACTATGACACAAAAACAGGTGGGTGAGAATGTGGCAGCACTCATTTTTATTATAATTGTCCTATATTATTGCTTCTAACAGAGTGATAACTGCAAATGCCACTTAATGTAATTCAGCATTATCCCAAAAACTTATACCACTGTCTCAAAAAGAGAGAGGGGCCACAGATAGAATTTAGTAATGGCATACAAAAAACAATTATTTTTTTAATTAAAATGTTTTTGTTGTCAGTTACAGCAAATTAATGAAATGAATAAAACCTGAAGATTTGGAAAAAGAGCAAGACCTTATTTTTAATTCAACAAAAAAAGTATTAAGAAATAATTCTCTTTCAGTTTTGTACAGGGAACTAAACTGACAGACAGAGCATGTTTTCCAGCCCAGTCTACCATAAATCGAATATTAGCAGTGTGAGACAGTGCAAGTCATTTTACAATCTAAGTTTTAACTTCCCTATATGTTAAATAATTACCGTACACATTTTAAGTAATATGAGAGAAACAAAGTGCTGTGTTAGAAACACTTTGTTGCTGATGTTGTTCTGCCATTTTTATGTTGGCTGTCTCATTCTTTTTAGCCATAATGTCATTTTGGCATGAGATGCCCAAAATGGCCAGATGGTGAGCTTTCTTTCCAACACTGGACCTTTGGTTGAAGCATTTCACCCCCGGTTCCTGGCCATCCCAAATCTACTGAGCCCCAAAGCGTGAAGACAATAATCATAATTCTTTAGGTATTAGTATATGGGTGGGAAGGACCACATGTAACTGTGTTCCTTGATTTTTGGGTCTATGCATTTTGGGGTACAGATGATTCCCCATTGAATATTGGCTGTCGTTTTAAGACATGCTGATACTGTATCCAGTAGAGACCCCAACCCTTGGAATATTGTCTCCAGGGTAGGAAAGATACTGAGTCTTCATCTGGCCACTCAAACTTACTGTCAGGCCAGCTGCTTCTGGCAGATGGGGTTCCTTAGAAACCCAGTAGATGCTGTTCATATGAGTCCATCTTCATACTCCTCATTAATAAAATATGACACTTATGCATTATCACAGCAATAAATAAGGCATTTGCTAAGTTCACAGTGATGATGTTGGCTGGTCAACAGGCAAGAAAGACAAATCCATGACTAAAAATATGTCTGTCTCTATGAGCACAAATCACTGCTCTTTCCATGACAGAGGAATCCAAGAGAGTTTGTTTGCTAGCTTGTAGATTTGCTGAGGCCCATGTGTACATTGGTAAATCAGCTCCCGGAGATGGGAAAGAAACCCCAGATTTATAGTGTTTGTTGATTTCCATGGTGTAACTATTCCTGCCGTTCCCAGCATTCCATGCTGCCAACATAATGCCATGAAAAATAAAGCCAAGCAGAAATGTGTACATTTGACTTTTGGGACCTGCTAGGGGCCCCAGAATATTGCTACTGTTTGTGGTTCCTTTGTTCAAGCTGTGGCAGTAGCCATATCAACCACAGTGAAAGACGACTTGCTCCTCAAATATGTAAGCAACCAATTCTGGAATTCATTTTGAGGACCGCTTTCCTAGAAGGAGGAAAAATTATTCAGAAGGATAATTATGACCTAGACGGCAAACAAAAGATATCAAGCACTTATAAAAACCTTAATTAGGAACATCTAGGAGTGAGTGATAGATTTAAGAACAGAATTTAAGCAATATGACTCTAAAGCCCATCTAAACCAGTGGTCCCCAAACTTTTTGGCACCAGGGACCAGTGTTCCTGTGAGAATCTAATGCCCGATGATCTGAGGTGGAGCTGAGGTGGTGATGCTAGCACTGGGGAGTGGCTACAAATACAGATGAAGCTTTGCTGACTAACCTGCCACTCTCCTGCTGTGCGGCCCAGTTCCTAACAGGCCACAGACCGGTACTGGTCTGCTGTCCAGGGTTTAGAGACCCCTGGTCTAAATTATGCTTCATTTATTTTATCAAATCTCTAAAATAACTGGGATATCCATAATCTCTGAGATATATATGGATATACATATGTGTGTGTGTGTGTGTGTGTGTGTGTGTGTATAAAAGTGCTATAACTTATTTGGAAGAGTATAAAGTGTGCGTTTTAACTAGTTCGCAGTGGCACCTATGCTATATAAAGCATCAAGTTTCCTTCCATATTCTCACAATATCTTATTTCCTGTGTTGGGTGCCCTGAATGCCAGACAGATAGGGACAAATCTGTGGCATTACTGATTATTCTGATGTTGCATATTTAGAAACATGAAAAAACAAATACACTATGGAATAGTAGAAAGGTTGAAGTTTGCTGAGATAAATTGGGATATTAAAATAGTATTGACATTTCTGGATGACAAGAAAAATTATAGACCTAGCAATTTAAACTGACAAGTTGGTAACTCTAAGATTGCTCGAAATACCTACTGTTGATAACGACTTATTACATTGCACGTGCTGGTCAAGTTTTAGTGTTGAATGGTAAATCTACCTAAATATATACAATATATACCCAATATATATTTTAGGCTCTGCACAAAATTATGAAGTGCTCTTTAGTAGCCCACACATTATTATTCATCATACTTTGCAAGATTAAAAAGGAAAAAAAATAGGACACTGAAAGACCAAAATCAATCAATTCGATTAACAGAGACTTTAATCCATACTAAAGGCACATTTCAAACAATAATTAAGAATTAGCTGTCTTCCTTACTGCCCTCTGTCTGCATTTTGAAATTCCAAGTGTGGAGTCTGTCTTATATTGTAGGCTATGAATTGTGTGTTCATTTTCAGGACAATTGACAGAGCCAGGGTGCCTGCAGCCCGTGGTTGAAACTCTATGGGGAACTGAAAAGATGGAGTGACCTGAGCCGTTAATTACTTTCCTGAGGGCAGGGGGCAGAGCTTGTGGTTGATAACAAGAACATTTATTTCCTAGACTTTTCAGAACTTAATCCGGTTAGATGAGACCTTGTCAAAGCAAATAGTACCGGGCCTAAGAAGAAGGTTCCAACGTTATTTACAGTATTCTGGAAGCGGATATGTATACAATAGGGAGAGACTGAAAATCGTCTAAACAATTACATAGGATTTACATGTATTATTAATGTCTTCTCAGTCCAAACATTATGAATTTTAAAGCAGTCTTAACATTCCTCACTAAATAATGTAAGCGATACATTTATTGTCAAGTCTGTTAGAGAAAAAAACAATTGGCAACATTCTGAGGTACCACTCCGGTCATTGGCGTGCTGCTTATAAGTGTAGGCTTTATTGGAACATTGCATGAAGTACAATTTCTACTGTAATCATTTTAAAATAGGAAAATACTGTCTTTTCAATTTAAAAGAAAAAGAAAAAAAAGACATTGAGAAATATTGATTGCTTTTTACTATGTGATTTCTTGATTAGTCTTTACATAATTTTGTCATTGTATTGCATGTGGTAATTTCAAATGTGAGTCATTTTTATAACATGAATGTTAACTTGATTAGCATTAATTTTGCTGGAAAAAAGGAAATATAGAAATAAGCACTGTGATGATTGAAATGCAAACAATGTACTTTCAAAAAATTAGAAATTATGTTTGAAAAAATTAAATGACAATTTTATATTAAATTTAAGAAAAAAACAGTAGAGATGAATTATATATTATATATATATTTCATATACACAATTTCATATACTTTTCAAAAATGAGAAAGAATTTTTACAATGCTCACATTTTGTTTTATAATTGAAGCTTGGGGTATTAGAAGCATGACCATTTAAACCATGAAAGGGATATAAATATATATATATATGCTTACATATATATGTATCTGTGTTTATATGTGTATATATATATGTATATGTATGAGTGTTTGTATATATGTTTACTTTTATTAGTAGTATAAATGCAAAACTAAAATATTTGCCTAAGGTAGAGTACCAATATTCCGATTTAATTTCCAACAGTAAACAGTTCGTTGTTTAAAAATATATGATACTGTTTCTAACTATAAGCTGTTTAGGAAATTTGAATCAAGTGAAACAAACAAGCCACTCTCACAATGAGTTTTCACGATAGCTGTGCCAACAAATTATTCTTTTATTCATATTGTGTTCTAATTTCTTTTTATTTTCCAGTCCTCATTATTCATCTACATTCTTCTGCATTAAGGAAGAAATTGAACTAAAATGCTTGACAAATATTTATGGCACTTGCCACCAGTCATCTATGGAACAACTTTCCTCTTTTCTTATATAGTTCTTCTGCTCAAAAATCTGCTTTAAACATTCTAAATGTGTAACCCAAAAGGTTAAGATTTTCTTCTTGATATTTTGACTCATTATTTTCTTATTTTGTATCATGTCTCTGTAGTCATTTGAATTATTGATTTAAATTTTGAGCAACTTCAATGAACATAACACTTTTCTAGGAGATGGGATGATGCAGTCGTGTGGTCCATTTAGGACAATGTCCTCATTGTTCCCAAGTGACCACTATATATGTTACTTTTGTCAGCAGATATTTTGTTCACTCCCCTTACTCTTTTCCAGTCCTGTCACTGAGGTTTTCGCTAATTCGAGCTTAAACCTTTTTGCTCCTCTTGACATCACTAATATATACTGAGGAATGTGGCATTTATTCTTACACGTCCTGTGCATTTATTGTTAATGGTTTAATGCTTCAACCTCATCATGTTTCTTATAGAATAACTTCAATATTTAGTTAGTGCCAATAAAAAAAAAAATTCTAAAAGTAACTAAACACAGAGATTATGCATAGTATCTGAGCTCAAGAAGCTTATTATTTAATAAAAGGCAAGGCTATTTCTCCAAATCTCGTCCTGCCTTAGCAGCGCTGTGCCAGAGAGTGAATAGATTCTGAAAAGTAAACCGCAGTGCCCGACACAGTGTCTTATGGGAGTTCTAAGTAGACAGTTTTTACTAGAGAAGCATACGTGTAAGCTTAATGTCTCACTAAATTGCCCTTTTAAATGTATGATATAAATTTATGCTGTTATATGTGCTATTCTTAATGATCTAATACACAATTTAAAAATATGGTCATTTAATTGGCAAAATATCATGTTTTCATATTCAAAATACTAAGGAAATGTTGATTAAATTAATTTAAAATGTGATAGTCTGAATCTCGGAGTTTCCATTGTGATGTAATTCTTAGGAGTTCAATGATTGGTATTTGTGGTTATTCTTCAGACAAAATTGGTTTCATTCACAGAGTAATAGATATAGCAACTGGTTGCAGAAGATTCTGTGTATTTTTTAACTTGAATCCCTTATATTGAAAGTAAGTTATCTCACAAATTTAGTTGCATGAGTAACCATGCTTTTTTTTGTCTTGCTTAAGTTTTGCATTATGTTTATGAAAAAGAAAGTGTTAGGCGATATTTTGCTTGTCTGTAGTCATTATCAAACTGATTCGACAACCACATTCCTTAAACTGACACTGTTTAGTGAATGTATCATTGGCGAAGAGTGTTGAGTAATCTGTGCTGGCCGGTACAGTGACTATTAGCCACTTCACTGTTGAGCATTTACAAAATGGCCAGTGTAACTGGGAACAGAATGTTTTATTTCATTTAAATTTAAGGTTTTTAAATAAAAAGAGACACAAGGGTCTAGTGGCTTCTATATTGAACCAACACACCTTAGACTGAAGAGATGCTAAGTATGCTGCCAAGTAGGGCACACTCACGGATGCTTAACTACCAATATATTGGAAATGGCATGTATAATAATATCAGTGATCTACGTATCACAGGAAAGCCATAGGAATAACATGGATGACGACAGGATTATATTATGCTTTTTTGTTATGGGCCATATTCTCTGAACATAACAAAAACATAATGCCATTAAATTATATGTTATAATAGCAACATATAACTAGCAACAATAATGGAATAGTCAACACTCGCTACAAGTACAATAAAATGCCATCTGCATCATTTTAAGCAAATATGGTTACTGTTTTTTTAAAAAAATGTATTCTCTTTACGCTTTTCGTGCATCATGCATTTCATTGTACTGGAATGACATTTATTCCAAATATGATGAAGGCGTTAAGGTGCAGTAACTTGAGAAACAAACAAAACAATCTATCTTCTGTATTTAGGCAGGCAGATACTCAATCGTTTGTTGGTAGTATTAAAATTAATAACTTAATCCTTCGCTAAACTCCACCAACATTCACATTCTAATTTTAAAGTACTGCGTTCTATCTTCTGATGACGAATCATATCTGCGTGCCAAATGCTGATCACGTGACAGATTCATAGCATGTGTTCATTTAACTATGTTTGAAAGTACCTATCTTTACAGCATTTTTCCCTATAAAATTTTGTGACAGATCTTTTGCAAACAGAATTATTCAGAAAAACTGAATGACTGAAATTTTTAAAACACTCACCAAACAGAAGGGTTAGCCGAGACTCGAGTCCTGCAGGTATCTAGCAGAACTGCTCTGTCTGCTACTGCATCAAGGGCACGGTCGGACCACTTCCCCAAGACTGCACTCATGGATGCTGTCTAGGAATGTTTCAGTATTACCTGGAGGTGCATTTTTCAATCTCATCACACTTTACTATGTTTAATAATAGATTAGAGTTGTGTTGAAAAGCAGTGGGAACATGATGGCACTAAATTATTTACCCAATATATATATTTTTATAACTAAAAAAAGCAGATATACTGAGACATACCATACAATTCCACTAGTTAAAGTGTCTGATTCACTGGTTTTGGTTCATTTTCCTTACCCCCCAAAGAAATTCTTCCTCTTTAGATAACAACCCCCAATGCCAGGAGGTTCCTCTGTCGACATCCCCAACCCTAGGAAACACATTAATCTACATTTTGTCTCTATAAATTTGCCTATTCTGGACGTTTCATATAAATGGAATTCTATAGTGTGTGGTTCTCTGTGATTGAGTTTTTTCACTTAGCATAGTTTTTTCAAGGTTCATTTATGTCGTGGCATGTGTCAGTACTTTGTATTGCTGAATAATATTTCATTGTGTAAATAAACCACATTTAATTTATCTATTCATCAGTTAATGAATTTGTAGCTTGCATCTACTTTTGGGCTGTTATTGATAGTGCTATGAACATTCATGGACAGGTCTTTGTGCAGATGTATTTATGTTGGGCATATACTTAGCTTATCCCAATTTTTAAATTGTTTTGTTTGTTGTATTTTCAGAATCAGATCTGAAAATATTTTTATAGGTTATAGCTGCTATCTAATAAAGTATAATGTGTAAATGTGTAAGTATAATTTAAGTGCTTAGTGCAGTACTGACACCTTAAGCTACTGGCCATGATGGGCCCCCTCAGCTCGGCCCCACCTTAGAGAAGTTTGTTCCGGACTATTGAATACTGACCTTCCTTTTCTTAGACCATTTACTTTAGAAAACTGCTCATCATAAATTTCTCCTTTGCCCCTTTGAAGTGTGTACATATCTCCTGCCACTCTCCTGCTAGTTTTACAACTCAGGAAATGGCTTTCCCTAGGACCTGGGGACCACCTCTTTGACTCCTTAGACATCAAAGGAGAGAGCCTCTCTGTCCCTCAGTAACAACTGCTGGGGAATAGGAACCTAACTTCAGAGGGCGCCCGCCTGTTAGCAAACACAGATGGCCTTATCACAGAGAAAAGCATTTGTAAACCAGGGAGTAACTGTGTGATGTTTGACACACTCCATTGGTCAGCCTCCCCCCTGACATCACTAACTCAGCCCACTGTTTAAAACCCCTCTTGCCTTTAGCTTCAGTGGACAGTTTAGTCTCCATCCTGTTGCGGTAGTCTTGAATACATGGCCTTCTCTTTCTGAGAAGGCAGAAAGAGAAGGCCATGTATTCAAGACTACCGCAACAGGATGGCAGTAGCTTTGCCTGCTGCAATTTTTGCTTTGATAGTATGTTTTTATATTTCTATTTCTTCATCCTTCCTTTTTATTCTTATTCAATTTTAAACTATATAAAAGTTTTTGTTTTTGTTTTTAATGAAGGAATACCGCATCTTCAGTGATTTCTTATATAATGTAAACTCTTACTATTGAAGCCAGTGTATGTATATTGGTATATTCATTTAACATTGTACATTCCTGTGGTCTAATGCTATGTTAGCAAATCAGCACACATTTAACAACTTAACACAAATGGCTCAACAATAATCTGCTGTATCACAGGTCTGTAAATCAGAAGTCTGAATGGGCGTGGCTGAGTTGTTGGAGCAAGGCTATGCTTGGAAGCTGTGGGAAACAGTCTTCCAAGTTCATCAGGTCCTGGGCTGAATTTAGTCCTTTGCAGTTGTAGAAGTGAAGTCCCATTTTCTTGCTGGGTGTCAGTCAGGGGTCATTCTCATCTGAAGGCTGTCCACATTGCTTGGCTTATAGTACCCCCCTCACACACATACTCACTACATTTCAAAACCAATAACAGTGGGTCAAGTCTTCATAATTCTAATCTTTCTGACCTCCTCACACACTTCATTTTCCTTTGCTTTCTTCCTCCTCTGAAACTCTCTGAGTCATTCTTGTGCTTTTAAGTGCTCAATTGATTATATTGAGCCTACTTCAATCATCCCAGCATATCTTTCAATTTTAATTTCACCTGATTAGTGACTTAACTCCATCTTCGAGTCCTTCCACGTTATTGCCTAGACTGGTGTCTGATGGAATAATCAGGGGATGGGAACATTGAGAGAACAGAGTTAATCGTCTACTACATTTGAAACATCCATTCCCAAGGAAAGAAGGAAGGAATTTCATGGATAAGTGTTTATTGACTAGAGTTTTATTGCTTTGTACTTTAAAAGAAAAATATAGTTCAAAACCAAAACAGTATTTAAATGTCACTAACCCAGGCTGTATGTCATTTGTGAGGCGTCACGGCTTTGAGAGACATGAATAGGGCTAAATCTGCAATGAATAATGAGTGAGAACTCAAAATCAGGCAGTTTTCAAAATTCAATTTTAGCTTCACTCACCCTCGTCTCTTTAATTATACTGCCCTTGCCTAATGGGTTTTGGAAAATTAGTATTATGGTAGATTAGTTGCCATCTATCGATCACATTGAAGTAGTTCTTAAATTACAATCTCCACCCATAATGTAGATATTGGCTGCCAATTGATGTTTATCTTTCTTTGTCCTCTCAAAGATCGAGAAAAGTTGCTCTTTGATGTGGCTTCAAAGATTATGCCAGATTATTATTCAATCCTATTTCAAGCATATTAATAGCATTATTTGATTTTTTTTTGAAATAAGTAGAGTTAGTAAAATAACAAAAATATACATAGGAATTAAAGTCATAGAAAAATTAGCTAAAACACATAGCAATTAAAGTCTGCAGCCAACTTAGTCAAAACCAGAGGCATTTTCTTCTGAATAGATGACCGGACATTTGGTGCAGCCCGCAGACTATCATAAGATGAGCAGGTAGCAGTGTTTCTAGAGAACACTCCAGGATGAATGCGATAGCATAGATTCATGTGGAAGTCAAGTCAGGTCTACAGCAGCAAGCAAGCAGAGGGTAGCGTCACCCTCTGGGAGTAGAAATACAGGTGTCATTTTAGACAAGTGACAATCAATGTTCTATCAAATTCCCAGAAGAGAGGAGGTCATCGAGAGGATGATAATGGACCTGAGGCCTCTCTGGTAGATAGTGGTTGTGACCTATTGTAATTTGCTTTGTAGAAATAAAAATAATATGACCAGTCTGGATCTTGAGTGCTGTGGAACAAGCCATCCAGGATGCATAACTAAGAAATGATTATGGTGCATTGTAGAGTAGAACCTGAAAATGACTCTGTGTCTTACAGGTATATTTGCTTTGTTTTATCTTGAATAGGTGTCTTTATCATCTACTGAGTGCAACATTGAGTTGCAATGCTATCTGTGCAAGTTCTGCACATTTATGTCACTTCTTTGAACCTTATTTTTCTGAAAGAAAATAGGCTTTGCAGTTGAATATACCAGAATTTGAAGTGAGGCTGCTGACCTGCCTTGTTCAATAGTCTTAGAGAAGTTCTGTAAAATCTCTGGGCACCATTTTCTTCATCTGAAAAGAAATGAGACCTATAACTTGGCTTTCAAATATTTCAGATATGCAGATCACAGATTCATATGTTTCTCTTTAATAACGTGCATATGTCCTTCGGTCTAGAGTCCCAGCTGAGCCACTTGTTCAGCCTTCTCAGCCCAGCTGGCACATACTTGATCAGAAGATCTGTCTTTAAACTGGATTCTCTAGGCTCAAGGGTTTCAGCCCTTAGCCATTTAATTCTTCCTAAGCGACCCATGGATTTCCCAAGTATAATAAAATGGTTGCTCTCATACTACCAAGATGTACTAACTCATACAGATATTGTGAAAAATACTAAATTAAAAAAAAACAACCTTAAATTAAAAACAATATGATTGAGTTATGTAAATAAAATATATAAAATTATGTGAATACATGTAACAGAATAGACAAATAGATATTTTTAAAAATATCTGAGTTGACTTTATTAATGACCGATTGGACCATAAGAAATTATTTAAAATTTAGGACAAGTTTAGAAAATGCCTCTTATTCTGAGCTTAATATTATATTAAGAACATTATATTCCTGTGCCAATCGCTTCTTAGTACTACTGTCAGAAACAAATACTAGACTAATTGGAGAATTAAACAATATGGAATATATAGTAACTATGAACTAAATTTATCTTTTTATTCTGAATATCATTTCAGAGGTAGAGATAGAAATTAGTTCTAATGAAAATAAGCCAATATATTGAGAATAAAATCCCCAAACTAATGCTCATGAGCAAATTACATCCCACACTGAAGGTAAGGATGAAGTTATGCTACCAGGGAGTTGAGATGCATACTACTCAGGTGTTCAGAGAGACTTCATGAGGATTTTGTAAGAGATGAATACTAAATTGGTCAGGCTACAACAGGCAAATCCTGTTAGATCAGAAGCAGACACTTTAGTTTCATGAGCCATTGGCTTGGAAAACTGTCTTAAAGGTGTTAAGGAAGAAAAAGAAAAAGAAAAGCACAATAAAAAATAGAATATCTATCACAAACTATGTCAGTAGGGGTAAAAAAATAGCATGATACATGGAATCACAGAAACAGAGAATCTAATTTGTCAAGAAAAACTTCTCATACATGACACTTTTTTGACACACAAAAAATTGCAATAATAACATTTTCTGAGTTAAGATCCCAGCATCTGTGAAAGATAGCACAGTGATCAAACATTAGACACGAGAGGTTTTTTTTATGATCAAACTAATATTTTAATGTTGTTATAACTTCCTCACAAAAAGTTGTTTATCAATTATGCGATTGATTTGTCAACCACAATATGTTAAAACAAAACATTTAAATATAAATCATTTTAACAATAGTGGTCACATTATATAATAAAATAACTCTACAGTTTAGAATATGGTTCTATAAATTTGGCACAGTGTTCTGTGATTTAAATATTGAAAAACATATTAAATCACTTAGTCTAATTATATATTTCAGTTCCTGACATATCACTTATAGTGGAGAAAATAATATAGAATAAGCATTGCTAAGAGAGTCGGGAGGCTCATAAGGAAGTAGTCCTGTGCACATCCTCTGCCTCAGTTCTCAGAGCTGCTATGAAGTGAGTAAACCTGTTGCTAAACTCATCTCAAGGCTGAGCCATGAAAATTTTGGAATAGCAACTGCTACATGGACATATAGAGACTTGACCTCCTCCCAGTATACGCCTCCTGAGTTTGCATACTGGAATGAACCAATCCCTGTTAACCAGCCAGGATCCTTCATTTGCATAAAAGAATTATACTTTGTGGCATTTACTTTTATAAATCCTGACTTTCTTTGTCCTCTTCAGAGCATAATTTAGATTGCTGCCTTAAGCTGTGTCTCCTGGGTTGAAATCTTTTTGCTCCAATAAATGTGTTTTTGTTGTTGTTGTTCTTTATTATAGCCCGAAGCTCTCCTTTAGTTAATATTAAAAATAAGCACCATATAGAAAAAAAAACATATATATAAATGTTCATATCTACAAAGTTATAGTTTACTTTAGTGAAATTATTTTTATTTATGTCCAGCTTTATTGAGGTATGTTTGACAAATAAAGACTGTATATATTTAAGGTATATGACATGGTGTTTTCATATAAGTACACCTTGTATAATAACTACCACAGTCAAGCAAAGTAACACATCCACCACCTAACATATAGTGTCTATTATTTTGTGTGTGTGTGAGAACTATTAAGATCTACTCTCAGCAAATTTCAAGTATACAATATATTATGGGAACTAAAATAACTCAATGGCAAAAAGAAAATAATGATAATAATCTGATTTTAAAAAGGCAATGGACCTGAATCAATATTCTCCAAAGGAAACATACAACTGGCTAAAAGGTATATTAAAAAGAGCTCAATATCACTCATCATCAGGGAGATGCAGTCAAAATCATTCTGAGACATCATCTCACACCTTTCAGGATAACTATTATCAAAAAAGATAACAAGTCTTGGCTAGGATGTGGAGAAAAGGGAACGGCTGTGCATTGTTGGTACAGTCATTATAGAGAAACAGCATGGAGATTCCTCAAAAAAATGAAAAAAAAAATAGAACTACCATATAATCTGCAATCTCATTTCTGGCTGTGCATTCAAAGGAAATGAAATTAATATCTTGAAGAGACATCTGCACTCCTGTGTTCATTGAAACACCATTCACAATAGCCAAGATAAGGAAATAATCTGTTATCCTAACAACTTAGTTTTCCAAGTGAATGGATAAAGAATTGTGAGGTATGTGTGTGTGTGTCTGTATGTGTGAGAGAGATTCAGCCATGAGATATTCTGCCATTTGCGAGAATGTGGGTTAACTTGGAGGACAATATGCTATGAAATAAATGAGACACAGAAAGAAAAATATTGCACAATACCACACATATACGAAATCAAAAAGAGTTGAATTTGGAGAAAGATGAAGAATGGTGGTTGCCCGGGGCTGGTGGTTGGGAAAATGGAGAGGAGTTGGTTAGACGATACACACTTTAGGTTGTAAGATGAGTACGTTCCAGAAAGCTAATGCACATCACGGTGACTCCGGTTAATAAAAATGTACACTGGAAATTTGCTAAGAGAGTAGATCTTAAATGTTCAAATTATTTTTGGACACATGAACATGGAGAAGGAAAGAAAAACCAATAAGATTGACTAATTTTGTGAGAAAAGAAAAGCCTGCAGCTATAGACTCAGAATAAGCACATAAAAAGGGAACATGGAGTCAGTCTTATAGTTATTGATATCTTTCACCTTGTATCTTGAGAAAAGGACAGGGACCTTTTGAAGTCAGGTTAGAGTAGCCTCAGTTTAATACAGCAATGAATTCTGATATCAATTAAGCACTTCTCAGATAAGTTTTTTTTTTTCTTAATGGATAAGTCGAAATATAATTATACTAAGGAAGGATAAAGATAACACCAACAAAATAACTGTATGCATGTATATTGATGTGTGTGAAAAAGACCAGATTTAACTATACAAAGCAAAATTATATTTTCAACAAAAATAATTAAGCAATTAAAATTCACCTTATTTATTGACTTAAATATAAAGATATTGTTAAATATCGTGTAAAGACACTAACACTGCCTTTTCTCTAATGTTATAAATGATCAAATATGCCTCTTGTGCTAAAGGGAAACCTGAGTCCAGTACTCTAATGCAGTTATTCTAAGACTTATTGTGTGCAGTTTTGGAAAGAAAATTTAAAAACAACAACAACAAAAAACCCTCAACTTTCTAGGTTCTATAATTCATTCTCTGTGTCTTATTTGGTATACATTAAGATTATAGTCAGCAGTCTCAAACTCTGAAAATTAGATTAGGAAGATTATCATTTTTCCAGGTATTTAGAAGACTGTCATCTTCTAAGAGTGAACTCAGCAAGAGTCTCAATATAAATCAGTATGTAAACACAATATTACATACTTAGAGGTGAGATTTAAATGTACTGCTTAGCATTCTGTCACAACACATGAGTCAATGAAAATAGGAAGTGGAGAAATTGCAATTTGTTAAAAAAAAATTGACTTCATTGCTGTGCCTGGAAGGGAGGGGCTCAATGTAATTAATCAATAATTAAATGTTTATGTTCTGATCAATGCAGCAAAGTGCTAAATGAGGCAGATCAAGGACACATTAACTCACATCCAGGCAAAAGAGGATATCTCTGAGAAGAACTTAGATGCTTGAACCGTTTTCTCTAGTTGAAAATTAGTTAGACGAAAAAATTCTTGGAGTAGGAAAAGTTACTGCACATGGGCACAGGAAATGTTTTGGTATGTGATGGAAATGTTCTAAAAGTGGACTGTGGTAATTGGTTGCACATTACTGCAAACTTACTGAAAAACATTGAATTTTGCACATAGAATGGATGAACTTATGGTATGGAAATTATACCTCAACAAAGCTGTTTTTAAAAAGAAAAAAAAATCTGTTAAAAAAAAAGGTGGGAAAATCATGGAAATATGTCGATTGCTCAGACTTACTAATTTTCTTGTTGAATGTTTCAAAGTTTTTTGAAGCTTGAAAAATGGCCTACGTGTTTTCTTTCAAAAACATAAATTATTTCAAATGTGTCGGCCATTACTTCGTTGTTGCCAAATAGCTCTCAGTATTGCAATAACTTGCAAGAATTTTTGAAAAAGAAACACATCTAAACTGTATCTAAGATAAAAATGTCATTTAAAAAAATGATGAATGATAGAATATTTACCTTAAAAATCTTGTGCTGCGGAGAGAATAATTTTAAAATGATTGTCTGGAAATGTACCAATATCATGTGCTTTTCTTGCTAAAAAGGATTAGCTGACATTTCACTAAACTTACAGAAGTTGTTAACGAATTGAAAGAGTCCTAAATGAGTAATACCACAGATTATTTAACCGACTTACCACACCTTATAATAATTTTTTAAATTGTCTTACTTTTTTCAGTGGAGTTTTAAAAACAGACACATCTTTTGTGTTGATTTCTACATTCTTGCCATCCCTTAAATGATTGCCTTGCACTTAGAAAGTCTTCAGCAGATAAAGTGCAATTGTTTCGGTAAAATGTGGCCCAGGTAGAGCAGTGTCTATGTTGTCATATCAAACCAGATTTAGAACAATCAATTGGTTTTGGGAATATATTATAGTTTTTTTGTTTGTTTGTTTGTTTTTTAAGGAGGCAGAGAATGTAGATACTTTTTTTTTTCTCCCCCAAGAAATTTTGCTAGGAAATTAGACTTAGAGAAAATATTTGCAAAGGACATCTGATAAGACTATAATTCAAAATATGCAAAGAACTCTTAAAATTCAACAACCAGAAAATGAATGACTCAATTAAAAAGTTGGCCAAAGACCTTAACAGACACCTCACCAAAGATAATACAGATGGCAAATGAGCATAAAGATGCTTCACATCACATGTCATCAGGGGGATGCACACCAAAAAAACCATGAGATACTGCTACACACCTATTAGCAAGACCGAAATCCGGAACACGGACAGCACCAAATACTGGTGAGGATGTGGAACAACAGGAATTTCCATTCTTGCTGGTGGGAATGAAAAATGGCACAGCCACTTGCAATTCTCATTCAAACCCTATGACATAGTTACTTATTATTGCCACCACTCAACAGAAGAGGAATAGGATTAAAGTAGATACCAGTTGCCCAGTCACCCCTGTTGCTTCCTCCTAACAATTATGCTGTTTAAAATACCATTCCCCGATCATGCATTTTCAGTTCTTTTATTATAATGTCTATTTTTTGAACAATTGAACATTTGGCTTTCTACATATGTGCAGATAATTTGCAAAAATAGCAAGTGAATTGTCAGTGTGTATCTATACTCTAACTCAGTGTATCAAACAAAGATTTTGGTAAAGTTTTGCTAATGACCTACTTTAAATATTATATATTGTTTGAACAATCTTCTGTGTGATATGTGGATTTAATAATTTGATCCATTCCCCATCATTATTTGAAAATATGCCGTAAACTTGAAATGGTCAATTTGACTAGGTTCCATTTCTTTTATACTCAATGTATAAGTAGTTTTAAGCCATCTGGCTGCTCAAAGAAAAGTGAAAACTTGCACTCTATTTTGTGATAGCAATCTCTGCTTTTGGGTTTATGAAGCATATTGCAGAATTTCAAGCAATGGATAATTGCAAATTACTAGTAGCAGGTGCACAATTTATTTACTAGTTTTATAATATAAAAATACATTAAGGAAATGGTTGATTTTTATCATTCAGTTATTCTCTCATAGGAGTACATTAGTATGACATTTTATGGGGGTAAAGGCTTCATTTTTATCTTGTCATTAATTTAACAAGCTAAAGTATCCATGGTGATCAGCATAACATAAAGGCTCAAATGAAAAGAAGCTGCTGTATTTATGGTTATGATTCAAATAAAAACCTACAGTAGGTTTTAAATAACAAACACATATACTATAATAAATATATTTTAAATATTCAATTTATTGTTGGTTCCATCTCGCCCTGACATCAAGTCTCACAAAAGCCATCAACTTTTGCACCTATATAAAATATCAATACAATATGTATTAAGATGTTTGAAGGGAAAATGTATTAACTGTTACTTAAGATGTATTACATCTAGCAACACCAAGAGTATTCATGTTCCACGATTCTTAACTAAATTGGAAGTTTTGCAATACCTTTACGAAGATATACTATTTTTGTTCAACTTGGGATCTCACAAATTCATTTTAATTTACATGATTTTAAACCTTGTTTACAGTAAGAATCTAGGTGAAGAGATTACTCTTCAAACTATTTTTTTTGATATAAATACAAGCTACTCATTTCTAAAGATATAAAAATTGTTTTTATTGTTTATAAAGATGTGTTTATATACAAACTTTTATTTCATTATCAATTGAGCATATTTTAAACACGAACTCTCCAAAGAATTACCAAGCAGCCAAACAAACACTGCTTTTTAGAATAAGCCACAAAAAAGTAGAGTTTAGATAGATGAAATTTTCTGTTGGTGACATTAAGATGAAAATAGCCATTGCAAAGTCATTTAATATTATGAAGTATCAGTAGCAATTAGATTTGAATTAGCTACAGTAACAAATATGAAATGTATTTCAAAGTCATAATTCAGAAGTGTTTTGTTTTGTTTTGTTTTGTTTTGTTTTTTTTAATTGGCAAACTTTCCTATGGCAAAGAGTGACAATTTGGAGAGCTAGTAAGGAGAGGGAAAAAAGATATAAACGGGATGGTTCAATGCAAGTTTGAGATCCTAAAACATTCAAAGACTGTAAAGCTTTTGGAATTTTAGTAAGAAATAAGTGGCCTTCCATAAGAATTATGAACATTTTTTCTCATCTCCTGTTTCCTAAGCACATTTCACAGATGCTGTTTTTTGTTTGTTTGTTCGTTCTTTTCCCCAGAATACCATAATCCCCTAATCCTTTCCTCAGATAGCAATTTAGAAAGGGCTTTGGATCTTTTATCTTTTCATCATGACAGATCTTCAGGAAGTGTTACTTGCTCTTATATTTTAAACCAATCAATATTTTCCTTTTAAGTTTTTTCCCCACTCCTTGCGGTCACATTTCAATGTAATGTTTTGGCCCAAAATCTTCTTCGGATTTTTTTCTCCTTAGTCTGAAAGTGTAATGAGTAATCAAAATTGAACAGATTTGGTAGTATGAAGAAACCCAAATTAGAGCTTTGTGTAGTACCTGTTTTAATAATTATAAAAATCTACCAATTGCCTGTGTGAAGTTGTATGTATATTGGGGAGAAGTGTCTGTGCATGTGTGCCATAAGAGCTAAGAGCACCCTCTTCTTTTTTAAATTAATGTCAGTTAGTCACTCAGTCATGATATCATCCAATGTAAAATTATTTTAACAAAGAAAATAAGGAAAAACATGTAGATGTATTGAATCATGGGATCACAGGTTTAAAAGGCAAGAAAGAATGTAGAGATTTAACTGGTGAATGAAAATCAGAGGGTAAGTTGGCATTTCTTCAAAGTAACCCCATACTTAATGCTGAAGCATCTTAATCTTTCAGCCAGAGTTTCATATAAAGGCATTTCAATTTAATTTAAATTGGCTGAAACAATCAGATAGCTTTTTCTCTCCTAAATGACTTGCTTTTGCAATGGATGTAAAAGCTATTAGCTTTTTCTTTTTTTTAAAGCAGGTATGAGGTATAAAGATTTGTCTCTTGAGATACACACTGATTATTAATAAAGAGCTTGTGAAAATTGAATATGACTTTCATCCAACACAGTCCCATAGACTCTATTAAGTGACAAGTGACATTAAGAGCCCTTGAGAGGCAGGTCTTTGTCAGAGGAAGGAGATTCATGTTAGTGTAAAGGGAATAAAATATTATCATTATAGAGAAGCTTAATTTCGTTTCTAACCTGAGGTTTACAGTAAACTAAAGAGAATATGTTCAAGAGATTGTTACATTTGATTTGGTTAAACTGTTGTCTAACCTGTCGGTCACCTAAAGAATTCCATGATAGTTTTCCATTTTCTTCATATTCTTTAAAAGCTTCATGTTCGATTTTCAGCTCTAGTCTATCCACTAATGATAGCATAAATATCTCCATGCTGATCACCTGCCTATGTAATTAATGGTGCTGCAAAATCCCTAAACTCCACAATAATGCGGTTGCTTATTCAGGTGTCACGACGTGGATATCACCATATTTTTTCCTGACAATTTTAAACTATACTACTTTATGTCAAATTAATTTTTATCATACATACTTATAGAATAGTTTTCTCTAGTAGATTTAAGGATGGAAAGTGTATCTTTTTTTCCATGTGTTCCTAGAACATCTAAACTTACGGCTATGAAAGAAAATGAATTGAATTGAATTTATTTCAATTAATTTAAATTGAAATATGGGTCTGAATTTATAGTGAAAGAGAGGTCAAGTTGGGGGGGGAACAAAACAAATATATATATTTGCCTTAGAATATATTAGAAAAAAATGTTCTGCTGTGTTCCACAGCAGTGACCATCCTGGATGGCAGCTTCTATTCAAATCACAAATCTGCATAACATTCAGACCATTTGCATTTTGTTTGTTTGTTTCAATTATACAGAGTAAAAGATGTAGAGACTCTTTAAGACCTGAACAGTGTGAGTCTTGAAGCAAATGTTTAAGGTTGCAGTGTATACTGTGTCAGCATTAAACACATTTATAAGTGACAAAGGAGCCTACATATCCTTTAATAAGTGCATTTTGTGTCAATACATGTATAACATGTGAATCTAAGGCAGTATTGGTCCTTTCTATCTCAACTTCCCCATCTATAAAGTACAGATTACAATAGTACCTATTGCACAGGCAAGTGGACAGTATAAAACTCCTGATGTTTATGGCATTTGGATCAAACTGCCTGGTACTTGATAACTTAATGATAAACAAGTTATTACGACTACCTAATTAATCACCTTCTCTAAATTTCAGCGGTTTAAAAATTATATATAATAAGAAAAGATACATTGTAAAAATATAAAAAAATAATCTGCTTAATTTGGAGATCAGTGTTCAGAAAATTGTAGCCCATGGACCAAATCCAGTCTACCTTCTGTTTTGTAAATAAAGTTTTATTGGAGCACAGTTATATGCATTGATTTATGCATTGTCTATGGCTGCTTTCACAGTGCAACAGAGTTAAGTAGTTGTAACAGAGACAGTGTGTCCCATAAAGTATAATATATTTACATACAAAACAATATCTTTACAGAAAAAAGTTTGCCAACTCCTTATGTAGATCATAATTTATATTCGATATTAACTTGTAAGTCTCTTTTCTCCATCCTAATATTTTAATTTGTAGAAATATGAGACAGTCATGAACTGATTTTAATATTATTATTGATATATATGCATTAAACATTTACAATGTTCATTGAACATTTACAGTATTCCTATATTGGCAAAAATATCCCCATTTAAGTTAGAAATTTGTTTCAAGGAATTAAAATATTTCCTAGTATTGTATATCTATAAATTGCGAGGGCTGGAATTCAATTTAGGTTTTCTCTGATTCCAAAACCAACATTTTTATGTTCTTTTTATTACAATACATTGCATTAAAGAAGAAATATTATTGCAAAATATTCACAGAGAATTTAAGTCATTATTCTGCAGTTAAATAATGCTGAAGTAAATATCTATTACAATTGTTTACTAATGACAAAACTAAATCAAGAAATGTTTACTTTGAAGAGGATACACTGGTTTTTAAATTTTTATCATCTCGATATAAGAAGAGAAAGTTAAGAAATTAATTAGAAAATCTATAAACCTATGGCAGCCTGAAGTTTACCATTAGATCTTCACTTAAATCATCTTGACCTTATATAATGTATTTTATCAATTAGATTCACTTTCATTTTATCTTGCAATTATTTTTGTTTTTGGTATTAAGATTACCACTGTTAGATTTCCAATGGTGTTTTGAAAACAAAACTAATATGTATCTAATGTTCAGTCACCAAAGATATAGCTAGCATTAATAATATACAGTTATATAATTCACAATTGTTAATCAAGTTTATCACTTTTATAATGGATTATATGTTTTTAAAACCTAGATCGTATGTTTAGAAACTAGAGGGGAAAAAAGTGCGTTTCTGGATTTTAGCACTTGCTGTTGATTACAGAAATAATCCATTAAGTAAATCTGTTCTTAGTAGAACTACAAATCATTTGGAAAATTTTTAAAAATGACTTAAAAATTTATAATATTGGAAATATCTGATCATTGATAATCTAAAATATAGATCCAACAATGACCTAAAACGACAGCATTTTTGTGGCTTTTTCTCATTCCAAGAGCATCACTTTTTAGTTGTTCTATAAAATAACATGCTACTGATTTTTTTTAAGATGTTGCTAATTATCATTGCCTTTCTTTCTTTAACTACTCACATTGTGGAAATTAAGATGTGATATTATTACTGTTAAAAACGAATAGGTGTAAATAAATACCATAATTGCACTTAACGGATTTAAAAAGAAGTAGCAGGGCATTTAAAGATTGTGGCCGAACAAGGCATCAACTGTTTTTATCTGCACAATTATTTGTGCTGCTGCACTTAGTGCTCATAGTTCTTGCAGCCACCCAGTGACCACATGTTCCCAACTATTCCCCAACACCACTCAGTAAAGAGAAACTGTAGAAGATAAATGAGAAACAAGTCTAAACTCATAATTTTTCATGGCATTTGGATCAATAACTAGCACTCTAAAGATAGAAAAATCAACTTTATGAAGCAGTGTTTCTAACAAGATTGCACGTTGCTCCTGAAAATTTACAGTTTCTGATACATTAGGGATACAATTAATAATAGCTGAAGGCTTAGTGTTTCTGAGAATCACTACAGAGTAACAACAAAATTCTGTAACTTAACATTTCGAGAGGGGAAGGTGAATTTGAGGAAGGCTATCAATTGATTAAGATGTAGCTTTGGATGATATTGTAGCTATTTTTATTTAAGACAGACACAGTTTGACTATGTTTTTATCCATGTACCTAGATGAGGTTGAAAAGCTTATATGGTTCCAGTATTCACAGTAACAGATATTGGCAAAAAATTAATATCGTTAATAGATAAAATTTTTCCTGGTGCTCACAGTTTCCTTTGTTCTGCCCATTTTCACTTTTATCCTAATTTTACCTTTTCCATTTCAACAAATGCAGCAAATCAATGCATTTTCCTATGTACTATGCCCTAAGTTAAAGGATTTTTCTATAACAGACTAAATGTAAGTTAAGAATGTTATTTCACTTAGAAGTTATTGATAAGGCTAATATTTCCTTGAGAAATAGCTAATTTTGCTCCTGTTGAAAGAATTTCAGTTTAGAATGAAAGAGATGAGAATATTTTGTGTACAATTATCATTGGCAATACAGTTGAAACCATGACAACAAGGAAGCTATGAGCAAAGGTCATTACTGAAAAAGTAAACAAAATCACTGACATAACAGCTAAAAGGCAAAATAAATAGCTGGTTCATTAGCTGTCCTGAAAATGGAGATATGGATCTAAAATGTTTATTTTTAATCACTGCTTTTTAAATTATACTATATTGTCATTCTTTCCTGCCAACATTGACATTTTAAAGAGAATTCATCATTCTATACAGAGACAGTATTATACTTGTGAAAGTTACCAATTTTGTATTTGTCTCTGTTACGTTGCATTTTCAAAAATCCAGTCGGCTTCAAGTTCAATCTCAAACTCTATTCAAAGTGTTCTTCTCTTTAAATGGCTCAAGACCTCTGAACAAGGAGGAAGCTGTTTTTTCACTGCCCTTTCTCCTCAGGGCTTGTTCTTCTGTGGATGAATGACAGTAGTGTGGAGCAACGTTTGCATGGCCATACTGGAGATATTTTTGATGATCCAATCAACACAGGTTCTTCTCGACAGTGTTACCAGTCCCGACAATTCCATGTCTTTTCTTTCCATTCCTTCCTCCAGCCATCCCGTCTGCCAGCTGCCACATCAGCTTTCTCATAATGTGCCCAAAACGGAGCTGGTTTTCCAATCACGTCTCATCTATACCTTTCCCTGCCTTTATTCATAATAGTGATAGCCCCATTATCTACCCAGTTCTCAAGCTAGAAATCTCAGAAGCTTCATTAACTACTACTTTACCACTATTATCCATCCAGTATTTTATTCGTTTTAGATAGATAGATAGATGATAGATAGATAGATAGATAGATAGATAGATAGATAGATAGATAGATATAAAAGGGCAAGCAGTTTGTTTTGTGTACATATATATAAACAAATCTATATATATGTGTGTATACATATATACATATAAATAAATCACTCATTCTTCATTCCCACATATTTTGTCTTCATGTCAGAATTCTAGTCTAAACCAAGATTATCACCTTATTAGGCTATTATAGCAGACCCTATCCCTCCCCACTTCTCTCTTTTCTAACTTATATTCCTCCCAGCAAAGTTATTTTAAGTATATGCACAGTATATAGAACTCATGTCATGTCAGTTTCATTCTAAAATTGTTTCAATCACTTTCCATCTACTTAGCATAAAAATCTTTCTCTCTTCCACAAGACTCAGGACCCAGCCTCCTTTATCTTTTCGCTTTTATTTTTTCCTCTTTAATTTAAAGATTTAGTACTATTTTTCAGGGCAAGCAGTTTGTTTTGTTTTTATATGCCTCACTTCTTTCCATTCATTGGATCCTATCTTAATTGTGAACATTGTGAAATGTTGTTCCCTAGTCACTTTTTTGACAAAGGGTAACCAAGCTGTCTTCCATTATTGATTGCCATTATCTTCATTAATTTAAAACTTTTGATTTTCAATTTTGTATTTGTCATTTGTTTATTATGTACCTTCCCCAATGATAACTTTCACAAGTATGATACTGTCTCTGTTAAACTTACTGATGTATACTAGTTTTGAAGAATTAGGAATGATTTGCCTTATTAGTTGTTAAGGCATAACCCATAAAACCACCATGCATATGTGTGTATATGCATGATACATATATGTTTGTATGTATATACATAGAATGTAATAAAGATGGCTCTACCATCATTTAAGAAAAGTATTTAGAAAACAAGTAAAATGAAAATGTAATTCTTCATTACATGATTAATTTACTACCCTAAACTAAAAGGAAATATAGAAAAAATACCCTTGTAAACCAGAATGGGAAATACATTTAAAGAAATTCAAATGCCAACTGAAGCCAAAATGATTGCAAAACATATGAATTAGTATGATTACATCAAAATCAGGATTTAGGTAAATGAATATAAATAGACAAAGTAAATAAACAAAGTTTCCAGGCAGAGGGCATATCAGGGAATGGTACTGATATAGCTAAAATCATTAAGACAATACCAGAATATTAATAAGAATAAAATTTTATATTTTAAGGTAATCTGACAAAAATATCAAGGTGGATGAAGACAAGTGTTAGTAGGATTGTGGGAAAAAATTAACAATTGTGGTATTGTTGATCGATTTAAATGTAGCTATTTTGAGTAAATAGTAACTCTTTAAAAGAAAGTGCTAGGCATATCCAGTATCACACTATCATATACATATCAGAGAATCTGTTGGCTCCCAGGAAAATTAAGTATCCACATAATCTGTGACTCAGTATTTTTATTCCTGAGCAGGTCTGTGAATCCCAGAAAAATTATCTTACTGTCCTCTTGATCCTCTGTACCAAGATGCCCATCCCATCGTCATTAGTGGTATTAGTGGTTGTCTGTAGTCCAGCTGTCCATCACTGCATGAGTGGGTGAGCAAAATATTGATGCAGCCTGTGGATAAGAATGCAACAGCCAGAATTAACAGACTGTCTCTTAAGATACACAGACAGGCATTTAAAATATAGCACCAACCCAAACTATCCACTCACTGGTGAGTCCATAAACAAAATGTGGTATGTCTGCACAATGTAATACTATACACAAATAAAGAGGAATGAGTATTTATACACAACAAAACCTTCATAAGTGAAATATCCAGACACATACAACTGCATGTTATAGGCTTCCATAGGATACATTTAGAAGATATGAAACTGTGGGTGGAAGAGAAGCGAGTGGCTATCTGAACACAGCTGAGAGGAATGGTACTGCTCTAACATATCATGTCTGGGGGCACTAGGATAAAGGAGTAGTTGCAATTCATCTCTGATGTTTTTGTTTATTTGTTTTATTTTATCATTTTTTTTAATGGCACTCAGGGACACTTCTATATTTTAGGTGAAAGGATATTTCACAATCGCCGATGCAAACTTAACTATCTGCAGTGTGGCAACATATTGACTCTTTTGGTAGTAGGAAATGAGATATAATTTATTCTTAGGCTGGTACATTTTGGCTGCCTTCCATCTATTTCCAGGAGATAAGACGTACACAATGGATATGCACTCGTATCAATTATTGTGCTAAATGCATTAGGGGATGTGACATCACTTCTTTCTACCTGGTCCAAGGGTTTTCTCATTGTAGCTCTGTAGAAATGATGGGAGTGAGTAATAGAAAAAATCCACTCAGTGTGATAAATAGTTTACACATTGAATTATTAGTCTATGATTCATTTGGTTCATTTTACCCCATAGCACAGCACCAGTATATCTAATGTAGTGAACTTTTAAGGAAACCTTTCTTTACATTAATCTAATATAGCTCACTTTTAGAGCTTCAAAACTAGTGCCCTTTGCCTTTGTTTTTGCTTGAGATATCATGCATGTATCTTCATTACTTTTTGGAATTTTCTGAGCCTATGTTATCATTATTTCTACTCAAGATCTTGTAAATTTGCTTTTCTCTTTATGGGTTTGGCAGAGTGAACCCACTCATCTCTTTAAGCAGAAATATGTTACTTATAATTAATGCCTAATATGGAATGAAGACCAGGACAAGAAAATAAAACTATAGTACTATATGCATTAGGACAAGAAAATAAACTATATAACTATATGCATCATTGAAATGAAAATATTTAACAAAATTTTAGCAAATTGAATACAGCATTATAAATATAATACCCCATGACTAAGTGGATCTATCTTAAGAATATTTGCTTGGTGTAGCATTTTAAGAGGAAAAAAATATGATCATCTCATCAAAGAAATAACTTAATAAAATTTAACATTCATTTATGGCCTATGAATAATGTACAGCTGACATCACTCTCAGTGACTGAATGAATGCTTTCTTCTAATATCGGGACAGCAAATATATGTTCTCTCACAACTTATTTAATCTTAAAGCTAATTATATGCTAATGATATGACCCAGAAATCTTTCTCTTAGATATTTATCCATAGTAAAGAAAATTCTATGACCAAACAAAGCCATGAAAACAAATGTCCATAATAACATTCTTCATAATAACCCTAAACTAGAACAGTCTAATTTTCCATCCTCTCATAATAAAAATTGTAGTATGTCCAAAGAATTGAATATTAATGGGCAATGAAATTTAATTAAACTAATAAACGTCGATAAATTTCCAGAAATCTTGAGTAAAATCAGTCCAACAAAATAAAACGACATTCTCTATGATTTCAATAATATGAAGTTTCATAAAGGAGCCTAGTAGTAAAAGGTAACACTGTGCAGAGAGACATCTTTACAGAAAAGATTCATATCATATAGTTTTTTGAAGACAATATTTCCAAGTCTGATCCATGTCTGATTTTCATGGAAACAGCTACACTGTGACACGTTTGTTTGTAAAAATTATTTTGCTTTGTCCATGAGCACATTTATTGATGCATTGTGAGTGCCAATAACGGACGTTGTCCATGGCTTTCTTTTTCACAAAGAGCTTTCTTTAAAACTTACCGAAAAGTTCTTTCTAATAAGTTACTTATTACGGATGATGTATCTATACCCATCAACTGACCACAGAAAAGAAAGGAAACTTGCATAATTTATGTTAAATGAGTTTCATACATAAAGAAATGTCAAAACAAACATTTAAGTAATTTAAATAAAAGCACATAACTATTTTCAAATAAATCTGTTTGTTTTCCAATAAATTCCATATTTTTGTGATACTAGTTAGTCTTGGCTTCATTATACCTAAACATTTTTTTTTATTTAATATGAAAGAGTGATATACTTATAGAAGTCGATGTAGTTAACATATTCTCCAAAGTGTACATGGCACTTCCTCGAGATGCACTATATGTCTCGGGTCCTGTTCTAGAACATCTTTGAAAGACAGTTTGAAATATTGCTTTAAATAATGTTCTGTGAGATTTTTGAGAGCTTATATAGACACTTAAAAACTAGAGTTGTTTACCCAAAAAGAAGAACAGATGTCTTGACATATGTCCAGATGAGTACTATGAACTAGGAATTCAAATCTCCTTCTGGAAAACTTTTTGTGCTAACATATGGTAGCCAATGAATCTTCAAAACCATTGGCTATGGACTTGACAGAAAAATGAGATTAGTTAAGATTTATTTACAGAGTTTAACCAAATTGAGCATAGAAATGAATGGAATTGGTTATATTCCTCTGATTCTCAAATGATTGGCAAAAATTCATACAATCTTTCCAAAAAATTCTTTAAACTCTCTGAAATTTATATGCAATATAATTTTTCTAAACACATTTCCTATCCATCTTTGTTAAATCATGTGGAACACTTTCTCTGCCTACGACATCATTAACAGTTCTAAGAGGAATATAAATTTGTAGTCCCCAAATTGTGGAAAGAAATGCTCAAATTTGAATAATTTTACTCTTTTTTTTCTCCATTATCATAAAAATGATGAATTCAAAGCATAACAATATCCACATTTAAATGGCATCAAGCAAAATCACATCCTTTCTCTATTGCTGATGATAATTACATATGAAAATACCTCTCCATTTTTGTAGATTTACATTTATATAATTTAAAAGTTTAAAATAAGAAATGCATAGCTGTCATTTATTATTTTAAACAAGCCTAAACTTATATAGAAGATTTATGCATTTAAACAAGTTGTAAGGAGGCATGGTTTTATTTTCTTTCTCCAAGATATGTCATATATACATGGTAAAAATTTAAATTTCTTATTATTTTTTCTCTATTTGAATAACATTTTCTTTCTTTCTTTCTCGCTTGCTTGCTATTTTTTTCTATGTTGTGTTTTCCCTGGACATGACACGTTTTGAAAAGCACCGGAGACCCTGAATGCATTTTCAACACCCTCTGCAGGAATACCTTAAAATTAATACAGCAGTTTCAACAATGGAGGATATATAGAATTGGATTCCTCATATACTTAGGTGAAATTAGGGATAAAATGCGAATAATTGGCACTGTGTTTATCTGAGGAAGAATAGCCTATAATAGTGTCTAGTTTGGCAAGAACAGTAATGGATTTAAATCATCCAAAATTTCACATGGTCTCAGAATTAATCTTTTGGGGATACAATTGGTACTTTAATTCCATTTTCTACAAAGCGTTAAATTCTTTCCATCCTGTTTCAAACCAAGTATTAGGGGAAAGTGTATAAAACTACATTAACTGGATTCGAGTCTCCTTATAGATTACTGTGATAAACAATAACGTCTGCATAGTTTAACCCAGATACTTTTCCTCACAGACACCTTTTCTCTAGCCCCAGATACTCCACTTTTAGAGTGTACACTCAAGTGTTCCTAGGTGCAGAAAGTAATAATTACTTTGAAAGTTGCTTTCACGTAACTGTAACCATTGTCTTAGCCACAACTGCAAGTAAAGATGCATTTCTTTTCTTATGGGCCCTGATCATGATGTGCCTAATCCCCACAGGGTGGCAAGGCATATCTATTTTGAATAAATGTGGTGAGGCACTTCTCAAATCTTTGATGCCCCCTTGAGAGCCGCTTTTGTAGATATACACTATCAGTCCCTGCTATCGTCCTACTTCTCAGCTGGTTGCTATCTCTGATTGCTCTTCAGCCAAGCAGTAAACATAGGAATGTGCTTACATTAGTTCACGTATTTATGAATTTGCTTTTCCAGGTATTATAGGGCACTTCAAGGCTTCGTAGAATTTAAATATACTCACTAAATATAATTTTCAAAATCTTTTAAATTTGGGTGGAACAGTGAAAAACGTATGCTTAAGAAACATATCTGGATTGGCATGTGTTCTTAGTGTATTCTTTCCTCAGATAAACACAGTGCTGATTACTCATCTTTAATCCTTAATTTCACCTATGTATATGAGGAACCTAACTATTACCTATCATCTATTGCCCCTTGGTACCTGTGTGATCTCAGGTGAATTAATTAACGTCTCTAAGACTCAGTTTCTATATCCATGAAAAGGAAATAAGAACATTAGCTCTTCGGAGCTATGGTGTAGGTCACATCCCTCGGCACTGTCTCTGCATTGTGTGTTCTGCTTCCAACTTGGTATCTCCTTAAATGAAACTAATCTTCTGACACCCTGGGTCTGAAAAAAAAGTCTCTGTGGCATGCTGAACTAAGAATCCAGTCACATTGTCTTTTATTTTAATTATATATCTGGGGATTACACAAATATTTGGGGGATAATGTTAATGAGTTTTCATACAAGATAAATGATGCAAAAGGCAAACTATTTACTATCTAAATCAGACAAGTGGATTCCCTGTAAAGCTGCTTGAAGCATATTAGTGAAAGTACTTGAAGCATTCCAGTAATTTTTAACTATTAAACATTACGCTGTCTTCATAAATGTTAAAATATTAAATAAAAAGTTGACTGCGGTCTACATAGCCTAATTATGTTATTATTACTTGTGTCATTTCTGTGCTAACAATCAAATTTTAAATTGGTTGAACTTTATGAAAAGTGAGGAAGTTTTAGGCAGAGTTGTAGAGAGTACTCATACTCTCAATCATACTGCACAGTCAAGATGCAGCATATTCAAAATGCTGAAAACCAATGATAAAAAGAAAATCTTGAAGGCAGCAAAACATTGTATACAGAGGAAGAAGGAAAAAAAAGAGACAGACTTTTTTATTAGAGAAATACAGGCTGAGAGAATTCACTGCCAACAGATCTAAGAAATATTAAAGTATCCTTTTTATATAAAATCAATATGACAACAGACAGAAATATGGATTTGCCCAATAAATAAAGATCTCTGGAAATGGTAAAAAAGATGATAACTATATAGGCTTTTTTTCTTATTTAGATTTGTTTCAATAGAAATTTGACCTTCTAAAGAACAAACATTACAAATAAATTTAGTGGCTAATAACATAAATAACATTAGCTATATATAAGCAGAAGAGCATAGAGGAATGGAAGGAGGAATTGTATTGATTCTATTGTAAGTTTACCGCTATTTTTAAAGCTGTAAATAATAGACAAACAGTGAAGCATAATGGAATAAAAAGGAAACTGTCAACCCAAAAGCTGGCATGCAAAGAAGAAAAAAAGACAACAAAAAGCAAATATAAGAAATAAAAGAAAAATAAGAATGTATAATTAAATTCAAATATATGAATAATGGCATTACATATAGTCTAAAGATCCAATTAATGATTGAGATGATCATATGAGATAAAGAAAAAGACACATCTATAGATTGCCTATTGAAACCCAGTACTAATATAAAGATGTTGAAAGGTTAAATGTAATGACATGGAAAAATATAACATGTAAATATTAAGCGAAAAAAACTAGAGTGGCTATTGTAATCTCAAATATGTGTGGAAATGCTGCATAGACTCTATCCTCTTCAAGAAGTTCATCATTCGCCTTAGTATACAGAGTAATCCTTCAGCAAAGATCCAGGGCTGTGTTTAATGTGCCATTCCTCAGTTGCATTTGGCCATCAGATGTATATATTTATATTCTATATAACAACTGTATATATGGAACAGTTACTAATACCCTACATAAACAACTTTTTGCAGTGCGCTTCACACATCAATGTAAACAAAAACATGCAGATCCTTTTGATTTAGTGTTCACAAACTATCATCTCTAAGAGGGCCTTTTTTGTCCTGCTGCTTAGTAGGGTGCCTGGTACAGATTATATATTTGTTTTTTATTTTTGTTACATCTATTTATGTATCTATTGATCACAGAGAGCAAGATAAATGATTGAATGAATAAATAAGTTACTTCATTCCAATTATGAAACAGACACAACATATTACTTTAACACACATCTGACGGAAAAATCAATACTAATCTGCATAAAAAAATCAAAACCGTTTCCTATCACAAACGGGCAGCTCATTTTGTTTTCCTTTTTGTGCATTAATAATTTTAAGTGAGCGATATAAAATGAATACATTACAGACAACAATATAGAAAGCAATGCTGAAATATCTTTTGATGTAACTTTAGAAGTTGGAAGTAATAATACTTCCTAGAGAGAATAAGCATTTTACAGGATAATCCAGTTGCTTCCTACATTGCAGGACACTGCATTTTAAAGTAGTAGTGGTACAATGTGTTGAAACATAAGCCATTTGATTTTTTAAAAATCTAAACGTCCTATCTTCTGTTTTTAAATGGATAGCCAGACTTTGTTCTCTCCTATCAGGCAAGTTGTGCCACAGTTAAGACCACAGAAAGTCCAGTAGTGTTTCTCAAGAATCGATGGCACTAGGCATCTAGGAAGAAAAGGAAAACAGTATAGAAGGATGGATAAGACTCTTGAGTTGTGACTCTGGCTGAATTTGGAATAGATCAGTTCTAGGCATAGGGCTCGTGTTTTATAAAGCTTCTCACTTATGACAAAGAACTGAGTGTCCCAGGAACTGTATGGTCTTTAACAGTGGCATTATCAAAGGCCATTACGATGGAAAGATAGTTGAAGTTCTCTTAAATTTTCAGGAACCTCAGAGTATTCCCAGATTCTTAAAAAACCTTACAGAGCCTGTAGAAAAATAATATGATATTGTTAATCCTGACAACTAATAGTCTAGGGCTCAGAGATGAATTAGAGATTAATTAATGAAAACCCAGAGATGTGATTATTCTGTAATTTAAAAAAAAAAAATTGACTTCATGCTTAAGAAGGCAAAGTGCCGTCTTAAGAATGTAATAAAATTTTATATACATAAGTAATTTACAAATATATTTATTTAAGGTAGTGACAAGAATCCGTATGATGCCATAATGATGGATGCATGTCATTGTATATTTGTCTAAATCCATGGGATATACAACTCCAAGAGTGAATCCTAATATAAACCATGGATTCTGAGTAATTATGATGTGTCAGTGTTACACATGTACCACTCTGGTGGTGGATGTTGATAATGAGCAAGACTACGCATGTGTTTTTTATACATACATACATGTGCATTTTATATATAACATGTATATGTATAAAATAAAGTATACATATATGCACATATATATCATCAGAAACACATATATACTACTATATACTACTATGTACACAGATAAAAAGTTTGCTAGTGGGTAAGTCTTACTAGGTAAATACAAAAGTTAGACATCAGTATCAATCATAAAGAAACTTTTACTTTCAGATATTTCTTGTTTTTGTATACATACAGATCCTAGATGTTTCCAATAGACATGCATTGAAAATATCAATGAAGCACTAGAACAAAAATCTCCAATGATAAAAGCAAAGCCAAACAGAACCGTTTTAATAAAAATTTCATGACTGGTAAGACTGAAGACTGGTAGCAATATTCGTTGCAGTAGTTTATGTAAAACAGCAGCAAAGTAAACTAAAGAGGTTTGAAAAAAAAAAGTTAACATGATTGTATTTTATAAAAGTTTACATATGGATGAAACCAGATTGTTTAAGAGAAATGCCTGTTAGATCCTCATTTTTAAAAATAGCCCAACTAGAATTGAAGTCTATGGAAATCAGGCTTAAGACTTTCAGCTGGGGCAAATAAGAGACTGCAAGTCAGAAGCACACCCACAAAAAAAACACATGTCAAAGGCCATTTTATTAGTTGTTTGCCTCATATTAAATTTGAGTTGTGCAAGATTATCTGAATAGAAGCATTGTGAAAGAAGGGATTTATTTCTAACTGATTCCTTCCTAGGAGAGAAATAGTGACATCATCGAATAGTTTCAGTTTGTCATTTTTTATTTAATGTTGACTATTTCTCCCTTCCTATTTTCAGTCAATGTTGTTTTATGGGGGAAAAATTTTTTTAAAAATTTATGATGCCTAATAGGAGAAATGAAAGCAATCTGAAATAACAGAGACTAAGTAAGGGTGTGAATGTTTAGGAATAAAAGATACTAACAGAGTTTCTCCTTTTTGTAATGAAATTCCATGTATTCAAGATATTAAGGAACATATTTACCTGTTAGTGAGTATCACTACTATTTCAGATAAACAAGAATGTTTATTATATTGATAATTCTTTAATATAACGTAAGAGTACATTAATTCATAAAGTGTCAGTGTCACCCAAACAGGATAATTGTTGAACTAATAATTGTCATTTAGTGATCTACAGCATTGAGCATTTTCCTTCTGGGCGAAGGAAAAACTATCATGAGTTTCAACAGCATTGCTAATTGCTTATAGAACTATAGATTCATATAGTTTTGTAGCTAAAGGCACTTTCCTAATTTCTAAGGTAAAAACGCTAAGGCCCACATAATTTCAAGTCAAGGCAAAATTTCCAATTCATATAGCAAGTAGGGAGAACACGTATCTTCTGACCTCTGCCCCAGGACAATGAGATAACAGGTTACTTTAAATGATTTTAAAGATCACTAGTATTTCTTTTGAGTATACACCCAAGGATGGAATTATGGGGTCACATGATAGGTGCTCATTTAGTTTTAGTAGATAATTGGACATACACATTCTCACCCAACAGTTGGCTCTGTTTACGTAGCCATGGTCAGAACTTGGCCATGCCTGCCTCTTTCTGATAATTAATGAAGCTGCTACAATTGAAATATTCACTAACATTTTGCTTTCTGCTTCTGAACTATACCTATCATTTGCTTTTTTTTTTTTTGGTATCTGTCTTTTTCCTTCCTGCTTTGTAGAGATTCATTATATGTTAATATTCACCTTTTGTGAAATGTTTGTGTTACAAATAGTTTTCCACCAAAACAATGTCTGCTTTCATTTTTGTCATGGGTCCTCTCTTCCATCCAAGAGATATATCGATGTGACATTTGGTATATTATTAGCTAAAATATTACGTTCCAGGTATTAAGGATGAAAAGTTTTATTTTTTGGTAACATTCTATAAGCTAACTTGGTAATATAAAATCAAAGGGCAGAAATACATCACTTTCTAGCCATAGGCTTTATTAAGACATAATGAAAAAAGAGGCCCTTCGTTCATCTAAATTTTTCAGTACATCATCTTATAAAGCTTTTTCCTGCATTAAAATTGATTTGTCTCATGCTTTAAATATCTAATGACTATTGTCTTTTTAGGGGCAGGTTTATCATAATATATACATTTTAGGGACCCTCATTCAATGGAGTCCCTCACTACTCACAAGGCTATGACACAGCAGATAAGCTAGTGGGAACAGTGAGTCGTGAACTGACTGATGATGTCTACTGGAGTTTTCTAATGAGGGGAATAGGAAGTAGAAAAGGCCGTAATTAGTTCTAGAAATGAAAATTAATAAATTTCTAGTCAGCTAAATCACAAGAACTATTACAGTTTGCCAAATGTACAAATTTCCAGAATGTTAGGAATTATAACATTTTTCCACATTGAGTAATTTTGATAAACCGTGTGTCTTGAATGGGAGAAATGTATTTTTCTGACTTCTGCAAAATTTCAGACTGTAGATATTAGGGGAAGTTAAATTAATTGAACTGTTCATAATTAAGTATTCAACCTACAGGGATTTTTCTAATCAGTTGCATATATCTTAAGAACAGATTACCCATTGGAAATAATTGTTACCTAAATTGATAGCCAATATTAAATAATCCCTTACACATGAAAGTTAAAATCCTTGAGAAGCAGTATTTTAACTAAATCTCATTGTTCATGAGTAGGAAAAAATCAATCCAGCTTTCTGAGTAGAACATAAAAATTCTTTCCAAGAACTGCTTAATGTGACAGATTCATATAATTAATGTTTTATAAAGGAAATTTCACAGCAGGCACTTGAGGCTATGCAGTTTTATTATCACTGGATATAATATACCACATTTTCTGCTTATTACTTTAGATTTTAGATCTTCTTGTAGTGCAGACTATTACCCTGAAGCAATAAACATTTGTGCCTAGATGCATAGATCTCAAATCCCCACAATCAACTACTTTCCTGTTTGTGTGTGTGTGTGTTTTCCCCTTTTTTTTTTTTTCTATCTTATTGTGTAAAGCTCTGGTCATGCTTGCTGCGTCCACCTCCTTTTGAAGGTCTGCTGGCCCTGTCTCCATGACTTTCTCACAGCTGGCTTCTTTCTTTCCATCCCCACAGCCGCTTCTCTTGTTCAGCTCCTGTCAACTCAGAGTTAGATAATTGAAACTGGCCCTGTCTTGTGGCTCTGCCCAAGTCTCTTCTGTCTGGAATTTATAATATCCACTGATAGTTCCTTAATGTTTCAATTTCATCTATCCCTGAGAACAGAACAAAGCCATAAGAGATGCATACAGAGTTCCTTACTGCCTACTGGAGAGATACTTTTAGGGTTTTTTGCAGTCTGAATTCTACTCGTCTTTCAAAAATGATTTTTCAGTTTTGCTACTAATAAAGCATTAGCCACTAAGCATTTCTGGCATGTTTTACTAATTCTGAGATTTTCATTTATAAAAATGTTCATTATTTCACTCATTCAGGATTCTCTTCTCTCACTGGAATTCTTTAAGTGCTGGCTTATCTCCCACCTTGATCTTTACCCCAATTACCCTAGCTATGAGAGAGGTTTTGTCTATCACCCCTAGAGTACATTTAAAGATAAAAATAATAATTCAGCTTATTTCCTAAAGCCTGTGTCTAATTCAATTGAAAATAATGCATTAAAATGACGTAAATATTCTTTAAAATTTCATTTTGGTTTAAAAAGGTTTGCATTGTATGAAAAGTTGTATTTGGCTTATGGAGTTAGCAAAGAGATAAGTCTAATTTTTTTTCTTTTAACTTCCTCTCATGGCTTGGATAGGAGAAGCCAAGATTAATATCAAATTTCATAAATAAGTAAAAGTGAGAAAAACGGAAGAAGTAAATCTCAGTTACATAATGTATTCCAGAGATAAAGCAGAAAAACCTAAATCAGCCCACAATTCTAAAAGACAGTAAAAATGCAGCAAATACTAGAGGTTGGGAACAAGATAGATTTGACTAAACTAGTTCAAGTACAGGGGTGACCTAGGAGACTGGCATGCTTGTGACATTAAAGAGTTTATTGCTTTCACATACATAGTTCATTGAAGGCTCAATCTGAATTAGACGTACCAGTCGGACGCATTTCTCCAGGCATAACTAACAGATGCAAGAAGAACATGCGTATGTGAACTTAGCCTAAAAATAATTATCGATACAAAAACATATATAACTAAACTTACTTCATATTTTTGCAATTTAAACATGAGACATGATAACTTCCAGAATTTTTTTCTGCCAACATCTGTTCTTTTTCGACAGACTGAAAACTAAAAAAAAAAAAAAAAAAAAAAAAAGCTTACATTGAAGGCAAAATAAATTCCAGATTCATTATAGTCATAAAATGTCTCCCCAACATTTTCAGAAAGAAGAGTAATTTATAAAGAACCACTTAGATGCTAACTCCTATGCTATATGTCACATGTGTTTCATGACTTAATATACTCATGAATATCATGAATAGTTCTTTCCCCAAAACATATTTCACATATAATTGTTCAAATAAAATAATGAGAACTATATTCCTTGAAAAAAATTCCTTTAATGGCAATGGAATGGCAGAGAACCCTTTCTCAAGAGGAATAGCCATAAAGTGAAAAGTATAAAAAGGCAAACATTTGAAGCCTCTAAATATCATCTTCAGGACATAATACAACAATGTATGGAAGAAAAGAAGAAATCTCCTAAATACTGGTAAGACCATCATGGGACTGTGGCACATGAGCCACAACACTCTCCAGCCTGGCGGGCTCAGCATGACAGTGTCCCTGCTCAAGTGCTATAGCCAGGACCTCAGGGTTTTCCCTGTCCAGATCCCAGGCTCGGGCTCATGGACCTCCAGGACAGGTGGTCATCGGCATTTCCTGTCCTCCCAGCTCTGCTGCAGAAGCTCTATCCCAGGCAACAGACAGGGAGCGATTGGGGCTCCTCTCCTCCATGTACCCCACCAGGAAAGCATCGTAAGAACACTGAGCCCTGACATCCTAACTGAACATTACTCACAGGTTGAGATTTTATGGCAATAGAGACAAGCTGAGGTGGTTGCGGGCTGTTGCCCTGGCCCAGGACAAGCAACTGAGAGCAGGAGGACACCTTTGTGAGAGCCACAGTTTAAATTCCAACCAACTGGAATGGAAACGGAGAGGATCAGGTGAAAAGATGGCCCAGAAGAACCCACGTGGGGCCAGATCAAACCTCGAAAAATGGCCTTAGAGACCGGATTCCATTTTCTTAACAATCTTTAAAAAAAAAAAAAATTTTTTTTTCTTCAATGTAAAAAACACTTTGGCACAGCAAGATGGACAGTAGGGGATGGAGGGTGGGTTGTCTGCAAGGGTGCGCCATGGCCGCAGCCTCGTAGCTTCATGGTTGTAAGCCTCAAAGGAACAAGACTGCCGCTGTCACTCAGACCCTCAAAGCCACCAGCTGTGACTGAACTCAGGGTAGCAACGAGGCAGAGGTTCCGCTCGCGGTGATCATGACATTGAGCCATTTACCATCCGGGGGTGCAAGGCAGACCCTGCCCTCTAGGCCTCGGGGTGAGGCAGGTGTAGGCAGCGTTAGCTGCATCCTGGACCCGCCAGTTCAGGATGGCGGTGAGGTGGGCTTGCTGTGTGTGGACAAGACATTCTCAAAGTAAAACATATGGGAAACACATCCCCTCCTTGAGGTGACCAAGGGACTGGGGCTCAAAGGAAGCGAGGCCTGGATTGCACATCTTCCTGTAGACCTCGAAGACTCCACTGCGGGTGGCCTCGGCCCGTTGCTCTGTGTTCGTAATGCTCTCCTGTTTTCTCACTTTGAGTCCTCCTGTTCTGTGGCACTGTCACAGCTCTCTGTGGTGACACCACCTGTAGCATTATATATACATCGAGGTGGTTGTTGGCTCATCACTATATGGCTTCTTAGTCAATAGATTTTGGGCACCTGGGAGGTTCGTAGAGCTGAGCCTGGGCATGAGGATGGCGCCCTTGAAAGCAAGGTAGAAACAGGACAGATGATGGCAAGGCATTCGACTGTTACGAGATGCTCCTACATTGAAATGACAGCACTGAGACTAGTCAGTACAAAAATTACATAATTGATCTCCGCACACTGAGACCATTTCATCCTTACTCTTATAAACTATTTATTAAACACCTCGCTAAGTAAATTATGCATAATTATCCATGTTAAATGAAATAGAGACATGTAAGTTTTCTGAGAAGAGTAAAATTATATAAAATGTATTATATTTATTTAAATATTAGTATAGGCTGTATACATAAGCATTATGGGTATTTTTTTTTTTTAATTTTAGAGGCAGTGTTTTCCATACCTAACCTGTTCATGTGACACAACATAAAGTTACTTCATATTATAAGCACTAATGACTAGTAGTGATGCCATAACATTAAAGATGGTGTAAAAGATGATCTTAAGAAATTTTGCAAATATCAAAATGACAGAAATAATATTAGTAATATTATAATAAGAAGTAAATAATGTGTATAGATTATATGACTATGAACATTTGTATTGATTTTGTTCTTGGGAGAAATTAGCACTGTTTTATTTAAGATATATAAATATATCACTAGAATCATACTCTTTTCTAGGAGAAAAATAGATTTGCTAACATGTTTTGGGGGTAATTTGTCCCTAATATTTATTAATAAAGTTTTTCTCTAAAGTAATGAATTACAAATCAAAGAACGTATTTCATAGCAAAAACTTTCCTTTATTAGCTTCTAAGCAAACTACATATAGTAGCCCAGTTAAAAGATTTTTCTAGTTCTATCCATCTACTTTTTCTTCCTGATTTCTTCCTGAATACATATTTTTCCTTAGGTATTAAACTTCTCAAATCCTCTGCTTTTTAGAATATTTCTTACTAAAGTAATTAGAAATTATTAACTTGATAAAAACTATAGACCATATATCATTGTTATCCCATTTTTTTGTGTAAATATAAAAAAGTAAGAATGAGAAAAGCCTTAAGTGCAGCTGTGTATTAAATGGAAGGTTTTTTTTTTTATGGCTATTTCTAGTTCAACTAGGAAATTTTAAATAAATCTATACCACCTGTGCACAGAAAGCAATTTTTATAATTAAAGAAAATTACTTTTCCCATATGCTTACAAGTGAATTTTTTTTTAATTTTGGTTTTCTAAAATATGTGAAGTAACCAAAAAAAAAATGAAAATATAATTTCAGTTCCACAGCATGTTATGTTTTTAAGGGAAAAATGAGTAAATTTTTATTTTAGATTATGCTCTAAGTATTAGTTTATGATCTAGTTTATGCTCTCGTTCTAACATTTGACTCATTTAATTATAGGCTTGCTAGATCTAATTTTTTAAGAAAAATATGATTAAGATCAAAATTTACCTTTAATGTTCTTATCTTGTTTATAATATATAGAATAGAGAGTGTTATCAACTGAATGTTTGGGTCCCCAAGAAAATTCACGTGTTGAAATCGTACCTGCCATGTGATGGACGTAACTAGGATTTGATGAGGTCCTGAGGATGGGCCCTCCTGAATGAGATCAGTGCCCATATAAGGGTCGGGAGAATGCTTGCTGCTTCTCTCTGCTCTCTGTCATGTAAGGATGCAAGGAGAGTTGGCAATCTGCAACCTGGAAGAAGGTTCTCACCAGAACTGAACCCTGCTGGCATTTTGTTCTCAGGCTTCCAACTTCAAGAGATGGGAGAAATATGTACCTGTTGTTCAGAGGGCTGTTTGTGAGGACTTAACCTAACACACATTTAGAAAGGTTTGTCTTCTATAGTCAAGACTACAGAAGACTTCATGCTTCCATTACTTTTAAGTTCCTTGAAATAAAGATCTCAGCTGATATTTTTGCTAAATTGTAGAGAAATTATGTGACAGAATACACACAGGTTTAAGTAATCAAAACTTAGATTTCCTTAAATTAAAATTTAAAGATCTATAGGAATTTAAATAGTGATTTTGTGAAAAGACAGATTTCATTGGAGCACATGCGACACTTGCATTTTTTTAGGAGAGTTTTCAGTACTGGAGGTCTTGTATCTATATTTCTTAAAATATTGTGTGCTTAGTAGTGGTTTTCTTCAAACCTGAAGTGAATTTCAAATTATGCTCAGCTTTCAATATGTCAATCATAGCAATACAGAAAAGCAAAATTCTTCAAAATTGGGAAGCAATATAGTGCAATGTTCAAAGTATTAATACTGAGAATAGATTGGTTACTTTTATCTCCTCAATCATTTTCCTCATTACTTACCTAACCATTGGCATCCAATATAAAATATATTTTTCAAATATATAGATGGATAGTTAGGTTAGTTATGACAATAACTGATACACAGAGAAGTTAAAAGGTAAAAGAACACTCATTTTTCAAATATTGTTATATGTTGTAGTTTCCCAAACTGTAAGAAAAACTATCACTACAATTAGAATTCTTTATCATTTTAAATGCATAATGACATGTTTTTTAGAATGTGACTTTGCAAAGAGAATTTCAGAGCACTTTCTGATTTTTAACTCAACTTTAAGATTTTTACAAGTTGAATAAATGTTTTAAAAATGCACCCTAAATAAGTTTATATGATTATACAGTATTGTCTGATGCCTTCAGATAAATTTGGTTAGTAGTTGCTTCAAGCTGGTCTTGGTAAATCGTCACGTTCAAAGCAGATGTGCTTTTCAATAACCCTAAATTTAAATTCTTTCAGTCCCATTTTTTTCTTCTAAAGTGTGTATGTTATGTCTTCAAAAGCATTCAATTTCATATCAATAAAAATATTTAAATGCATAAGTTAAAGACCGCTCCCTTTAAATAAGCATTCTATACCTCGATGAGGCCAAATTTGAATGTGAATCGTTGCATCTTTGAAAAATAGCTATCTCATTAATCTGTAATCAACCATTGACATATTCATTTGTTCAAGAGACCAGCTGTTGGGAGGGCAATTTTTACAAAATTAAGAAATCAATGTTATAACCATATGCAGTGTTTGATTTGATGCAGAGGAAAATTAGTAATAAAACTAAAGTGTAATACCTCATAAAGAGATGACATTCATGCAACCTTAACTCTTTACACAAATAAATCTGAAATTAAAAATGTTTTATACTTAGAAATAGTTTTTTTCACTTGTTAATGTTATGTTCTGAAAGTTCTTAATTTGTGTTTTGTAGAAAACTAATATCAGAAAAATATAACTGCAAAGAAAAAATGAGCTAATAACCACCATGTTCCTAATATGAGTATTTGTGACTAGATTAGAATAAATTCAGCAATAATTAATAAACAAAATTCTGTATCATGGGCCATTTTGAGATGAGAAGATGTTATGATTACTATAGTAAAAAATAGGTTTTGATATAAAATAGTTACTAAATCTGTTCATACAATTTAATTTGTGCAGACCAAAGGTCAATCATTTAAATCTAAAGAAAAATAATTTAGATGTAGAGATTATTTTGATCATCAAATGAGTCAACTAAGGTGACAAATTATTTATAATCTAGTCTAGAAAATGAATACAAATAATATACAAAATCATTATTATTAGCTAGTTTTAATATCTTCCTTGAAAAAGCTCATAAGATGACTTCTAAAAGTATCAACAAATTGTATACATATAACTTAATAAGTATGAATATACATGCACATACATATCAAAGGATTTAGAAATGAGTTCTTTAATTCAAGCAAGTAGGAAAAATGTGATCATGGAATAAAAATTAATTAGAATAACGGAATTACTTTACTAGCTTAAAAGGAAGAGCTTTACAAGTGTTTTTTGATTAAAAATAAATTTGTTATGGAAAGAAAAGTCTGTTCTAATAAGTTACATGTTGAATAACAAAAGAAATATCTTCAATTTAGGTTTCTAAATTTTTTTTTTATGAGTTCTCAACTTAAATATTGAATTGAAACACTTTACCTCTCTGCAGTGTTTTAAAGTGACAGTGAGACCACCTTTTCTTGCCTGCCCATAGCCCCTCTCTAACAGAAATGCAGCTTTATCGATAAGACCCACGAGCAAGTCCTGGCTAGCCAGGGCAGGAAAATTCCAAGACTCATATCATATCTTCCTGAGTAGGTTTTACAGTCTCTTCTGCAATGGGAAACTTCAGGAAAATAATCACAGAGAACGAAAATCTCAGATTTGGTGCCTGATCATAAGTATAGATTTTCAAATCCCTTAAATCTTTGTTCTGACCCTGTAATTTTGCAACTTCAATTTCCTTGCTAATCCTGTGATGGTAAAAAGAAAACACACACACACACACACACATACACACACACACACACACACACACACACACGCCATGATAATGCAAACATAGCTGCAAATGATTTCACATTCTTTTCCTGGAGACAAGGGATCCATTTCCTCCCCTAGCTAGAGTCTGAGAATCCAAGCAGGATTCTGTGGCTTTGATCAGTAGGATGTGGCTTTTTGGGTCCCAGCTGTCCTCTACATGCCACTAAAATGTAAAACTTATGAGATAAGGAATCCTTTCCGTCTTGCCTCACAGCTATGTATCCAGTAATAAGAATACAGCGGGCACATTTTTGGACTGAATATCAATTTCTTGAATAAATAAATGAATAAGCAAACGCATGAGGCTCATAGGTGGAGCTCCCAATAAAAATAGCTGTTCCCCTCTTTATAAGAGGAAGGTGCATATGTCCAAAATAGCCACATGAAGAGATTAACGTTAAGCTAGAAGGAATGCTTATTATAACATTGAATTCTTTTCATAAATGTCATTAAGTTTAAAAAATCTATAATATTAAAAATCATACTCTAAAAATATTTATGAAGTAAGATACATTATTTAGTTTTACATTACATTCAAAGTAATTTTATTTAAATACAGGAATTAAAAAGTATGTACCTCTGTTGTTTTGTTTTGTTTTGTTTGATTTGTGTGTCAGGAGCTCAGCTGAGCTGAGAGACACTTGAGCTGCCAGGTGTCAGAGTAGCCCGTTGAAAAGGAGAATCAGAAAAGAAAGAGTTAAGACTTTAATCACTTACTATGCTGGAGTAAGCAAGATACTTAAACTGGAGAAAGGAACCCCTGTTCCCCTTTTCCCTGTAGAAGGATCACCCGATGGAGATCACGGGGATCAGCATAGGTCACAGCACTTTTGAGGGAGCCTGGAACAAAAGATTCCAGCAGTCTTATGGACTCTGAGTTGGGGGGTGAGTTTTGGGGCACACCACAAGCAGGGAGTTAGACATGGAAATGTTATGGGTACTGAGTCAGAGTGCAGAAAAGTGTCTTCAAGATTTTCCCTTTTCTCCTTGTAAGAAGCCCTAGCAGAGGTGCCTGAGTAGAACTCTCTCTGCCCAGGGCCTGGAATGAAGGTGCCTGCTGGGAATTGACACTTGCTAAGAGCATGACCCACCAGAATGCCTGAAGGGAGTTGCCCTGTAGATGTGGAGCCCGAAGGAAATTATTAATTGTATCCTTCTTAATATTAAAAATCAACTAACATTTATTAAGCAAATTCTATTACTAAGTTTCACAAATGTTATTTCCTGATTTGGCCTAATTGAATCCTTATTACAACCACATGGAGTGTGTCACACATTAGTTCTGAACTTAAAACTAATGTAGTCCAGCTCAGGTCAAGGCACTTGCCCTAGGTTATCCACTAGGAAAGGGCCGAAGCCACTTTATTTCGTTTCTGTGGGCATTCAGTAATATTTTATCGCTGCATATCTGCTCAGGGCACAAGGCACTCAAGATGATAAATAATCTATGACAATGTAAATAGCTACTGTGTACATATTTCTTTCACTTTTTTGCAGTTTTTTCCTGCCATCAAGAGACCTCTTTGGAAGTGACAGGAAAGAGTAGACCTACAGTTTAGAGGGTGCACTTTGTCATGATAAGAAAATGATAGATCTGATATTTTATTGTTGATACCAGTTCAGCCATTTCCTGCCACAATTTTAATGTAGATTTTTGGTTGAGCTGAGTATTTATTTCCATTTCATGGTAATAACTCTATCCTGTAGTTTAATACATTTTAGAATCACATTTATTATTATAAACGTTATAAATATATCCTTTTTTAGGATCCTAAAAATACAAGGATACCCCTTTGGGTGTTGAGATAACTGATGACAATATCTAGTATGTTTCCTTCTTGTATCTTCTTATTGATGAAAGTAGGAGCTGCGAACAGGAAAAATTAGCAATATATTGTTTATGGTTTCGAGTAGTTTAACATGCAGAGGAATAAACAGACAAGTAGCTCAGCAATTATAAAACGGAATGAATAATAAAACAATGGTAGGACGTTATTGATATGCTAGAAACCAATCCACATCTAGGAAGTGGATGTTTTGTCATCTCCCTAACCCCATGGGCCATTATCAACTAGAATGCCAAGGGAAAGAAGGGTTATTACGGGCAGTACCTCCACAACACAATGATTGGACCATCAAACATGTTTTTCCTTATTCTCCAGGGGGCTAGCCCAGGATTTGACACGCGTGGCAAAGGAATGTCCAAAGATAGGAGACATGTCCTGATACATGAAAACTTTACTAGCCCTTGCTGGTGTCATGTTTGCTAATGTTGGAAAGACAGAAACTATACATGGCATAGATAGATGGAGGCGTGAGTCATGAAGGACAGTTATTATAAGGGACAATCTACCACATGTGTCTTGACAAGAGCTGGGGTTAGTGCAAGGACTAAGACATGCAGGGCCTTATGTGTTATGATAAGGGTCTTCGATTTCATACTTTAGGTAGCCGAATTCACTGAAATGTTTCTAATAATAATGTCTAATAATAATATATTTAATGTCTAATAATAATAATAATAATAATATCATATCTCTAATATAAGAACAGTAAAGATTCCCCCAGATGACTTTTTAGAGGATATTGATGATTAGTCTGCTATTTTTTTGAGAGCAGGAATTATAACAGTTTCTTTGTTTGCTGTAACAAGATAAGTTTATTCTTTATGTCATCCTACATTCAACATACTTCTGATAGTATTTATCTATCCATTTTATATTTGAGAAATGCTATAAAACTAACTTTTTTGTCCATTACAACATCCACATGTTGAAAACTAACAATGTGATGGCATTTACAGGTGGGACCTTTGGGAGATGATTAGGTCTTGAGGGTTGAGCCCTCATGAATGGCATTTGCGCCCTTATAAGAAGAGATTCTAGACAGATCCTTGTCCTCTCCACCGGGTGAGGACAGAGTGAAAAGACAGTCATTTATGAACAAGGAAGAGGACCCTCATCAGATGGTGAATCTCCTGGCATCTTAATTTTGCCCTTAACAGCCTCCAGAATATGAGAAATACAATCGTGTAGTTTATAAGCCACCCAGTTTATGGTATTGTGTTACAGCAATCTGGGCAGATTTAGATAGTATTTAGTAGTTCTTAAATATGATTACCCTGATCAGATTTATGTTTGGGTAGTTTTTCTGTGTATATGCTTTTTGTGTGTGCATGTGCTCCATTTTGTGTAGATTGATTGCTTGACTGATGCCCGATAGGCACATTGACCAGTATCCCTGGTACATAAAAGAACAGACCATCACGTCATTGGTTTTAAAATATTCCGATACAGGTATAAGTGGATTTCCAGTTACTATCTGTAATTCTCTTTTCTCCCGGCACAGCTGGAGCCCATCATCTTTTACTGGCCAGCTGTCTGCGTAGTCATCACACATACTGATGTTTGTCTAGAAAGTAATAGCCAGAAAGGAAGGGCAATAGACATGGCTCAAGGACACGTCGGATTCATTTATCCTTGTCTACACATAAGAGATTTTTTTTTAAAGTAAAGTATTATTTTGAAATCAGAAACTTTTCCATGTCAAACATTATTCTTATACAAGAACTTTTTGACCTGATTTTGCTTAAATAAAAATATTAGAACAGTAATTTTAAAATCAAATGTTTTTACAATGAGTAGTAAAAGTCACTCTCTAAATGATTAATAACAAGGACAAATTATTCATTTCTTTTAGATAGTGGGTTAATGTATGATTTAGAATACAAATAACTATTCCAAATCATATATTTCCCTCCCCACTTAAAAACTAAAAACAAAAAAGTAAATTAAGTTTTTTATCATTCAATTAAAATGCTTCTCAAAGTTTTGTGTTTTACTTCAAAATATTAATTTCTAGCTGTGAATTATTGTATTATTTTTTGTACTCTGGAGAAGTAGTATGTTTTGATTGGATGCAACCCTTTTGTGTCTCATTTTTAATTACTACTTCACATTTTAAATTTCATGTTATGGAAAACATTTTAATATAAAATACTTATATCTTTTTTCTATTATTTAGGGATTTAGACTTCTTTTTTCAGCAGCTGTTCATAGTGTGCAAGCCTTTGACGTAAATAAGGCAAGAATATAAATGTATATAGTATCTATTTAATATGTTCATAGAAACTTAACAACAACAAAATGTGTAAAGAAAACACACCCAATGGAAGTATTTTATAAATTACATTTCATGTAAGATATGATCTTTCTAGTCACATAGTAATAATGTTTTGCCCCATTCTTTTGAATTTACATTAACTTCTCAAAGCCAGTAAAATATCACTTCCAGTCAGAACTCCTTTAAAGACACAGAGAAGAATATATTTAGGTCTTTGATCCATTCTGTGTTAATTTAGGTGTGTGGTGACAGATAGCAGTCTAGTTTCATTCTTTTGCATGAGGCTTTCCAGTTTTCCCAGCACCATTTATTGAAGAGGCTTTCTTTTCTCCATTGTATGTTTTTGGTTCCTTTGTTGGAAATTATATGCCCATATAACTTTTTTTTTTCTTTTTTCTGGGCTCTGGATTCAGTTCCATTGGTATGCGTGTTTTTCTGCCAATACCTTGCCATTTTGATTATTGTCACTTTGTAGTATAACTTGGAGTCGGGCAGTGTGGTACCTCTGGTCTTGTTCTTTTTTCTCAGGATTACTTTGGCTATTTGGTGGCTCTGATAATTTTTTTGTTCTATTTCTTTAAAAAATGCCATTGAGATTTTGATGGGGATTGCATTAAATTTGTATGCTGCTTTGGGTAATGTGACCATTTTAACTATGTCAGTTCTTCCAGTCCGTGAACATAGAGTATCTTCCCATAACACATGAATTACTCTATAGTTTACAAAATTCTTTCACATATATTACATAATTGGATTTTTTAGTTATGTCGGCTGTGAATCACAGCCACTAATTAAATATAAGAATGTGATCATCATCACATTCATCATATTCACCATAATTCATACCATAAAAGAGGAAATCAAGACTTAAAATGGTATGTTACTTGGCTAAGTGATAGAGTTAATTAAGGGTTATGCCTTGTTCTTCCCAGCGAACGTATGCCGATCTCTATATTAATCATACATTGTAATGATCGTCTTTCTACCATCTAAGATGCTATAGTATATCCCTTAGAATTTATATCAGAGCAGAAGTGCTTTCTAAATTTTTGATTGATTAAAGGCATGCAAGATTGTCAAATTATGAAAGAAGTTAAAACCAGTGTGTACTACTCCCACATCTCATTCAAGAATGACTATCTTTCCCTTACTTCACAACATAATTTTCAATCTCAGAGTGATATAAATATTATAAAAGGAAACAAGCTAAGGGAAGTACAAAGAGAAATATTAGAGTTTTCTTAAGGTTTTATTTTTTTTTATTTAAAGTTAAATGAAATGATATTGGAGTACATGAGAATGGAGTTTCACTTCATTCTTAAGAAGCCATTTGACTACCTATAGTGGGTAAAAGAAGGAGAAATACATAATTTACAATTGCTTACTATTTGGCAGGCAGAGTACTAAATGTCTTATATGCATTAATTATTTTAACCATAGGTCATAGAAGGAACTTTTATAAGATCTGGACAAGGTTTTGGCTGCTCCATTTAATACATTACATCTTTGCATTTATTTAATCAAAATTGTGTACATAAATGAGGGTTATCATGAAAATTAAATGCTATGTTGTAACTAATTCATTTTGCAATAATTTAACAGATATTGGGTTTTACACTAATTGCTTTATAAGATTAATAAATTTACATAGTTATTTGAGTCTCATTACTTGGCAGAGTATAGAAAAAAATAAGCTAATATACTAATCCAAGAACTTCATTCAGCATGAAGTGGGGAAAAAAAAAATCTGCCTTAAAGCAGTGGCAGTTTTATTTTGTATAGAAGAAAAATTGATCATGAAATTCATTTCTCCTGTATCAGGACTGTGACGAAGACTCAAACCGAAATGAAATAAATGCACATATGTAATGTATTTTCTTGTGTAAATATCAATCATCAATATTAACAGAAGCAGAATATTCTCTATCTCGGGCAACAAGTTCCAAGCAGAGAAAATGAATACATAGAACTTTAGTCATGTTACTCCAAGTACAGATATACCCTAAGCTACAAGTGCTGAAGGCTTGAGATAGTGGCAAGAGAAGAATAGCTGAATTTAGGATATAATTTGAAGACAGTACCGCTTTGCTGGTGGATTCGTTATGTCACGTGCATGGCTCCCTTTTTAATAATTAAAGGACTGTTTACAGGGATTCAAGTGAAACCACCTAAGGAATAATACAGTGCATGGCCTAGTCACACTAGGGAGATATCCATACCCCCAGACCTGGAGAGGAAAGGAAAGGCTTAGACAGTAAGCAAAACCCAAAGAGAAGTGCAGAGCAAGCCACTTGAGAAGAGCTGTGGTCTTCGGTGGAGGGATACAGCCTGCGATGCTGACCTGACGGGAGGGAGCTTACGGAATAACCACTCTCCTGTGCTCAGAATCACCCGTCAGTGCTCTCTAGTTTGGTGATGCAAATGGAAGCTAAAGGAAAAAGTGAGATGGTTATTGGGCATAGTCTTGCCAGGCAGGGAGTTCACTGGTTAAGAGAGAAGAGTGCATGGAAAGTATATATGGATCATATTCAGCACACCCTATGTATTAACTTCCTATTGCATCTGTAACCAATGCAATGAGCTCAGATGCTGAAAACAATACAAATTTATCATATGGTTTTTGAAGTCAGAAGTCTAAAATGGCTTTGATTGTGTTAAAGTCAAGATGGCGGTTTGATTGCATTCCTTCTGGAGGCTCAAAGAACCTGTGTTTTTGCATTTTTCAGCTTCCAGGGGGCACCTCTATCTGTTGGCTCCACCCTCCATGCTCCATGCCAGCAGCACAGGACCTACTAGTCTCTCCCTCAGACTCCGACTCTGCTCCCAAGGTCACCTCACCTTCCCTGACTTTGATTCTCCTCTCTCTCTTCCTTATAAGAGCTCTTGTGATTTCATTGGCCCTACCTGGATAATCCAGAATAATCTTGCCATCTCAAAATCCTTAATTCAGTCACACCTATACAAAGTGCCTTTGGCACATTAGGTATGGCATTAACAGGTTCTAGGAATTTGATTTAGGGTTCATAGGGAGGGGGGCATTATTATGCCTATCGTACTAGATTTGAAAGTATAAACAGATACTTCTACAATAGGTAATGTGTTTTTTAGAAAAAAAAATAGTGTATTCTGGAATGAAAGAAATCTATATCCTAATTCTCATTCTGAAATATAATTTGGGAACACTTCATTTTACTTTTCAAATCTCTCTTGCTCATTTGCGCCCCATATTTATATGTATAATGATAAATTTAGTTATTAGCAAAAAATAATAACAATAATGATAATTATAATGGTGATCAGAATATCATAATAATTTGTGCCAGATTAAATAAAACTATCACATATAGTCTTGTGTAGGTAAAATACATACATATACACATTCATCATGAATGCAATCACACATATCACCTTTACTGGTACATGCTTTCTTTGTCTACTATATGTGATTTTTTCATACAAATCTAGCCCAGATTATGTAGTGAACATTAATATTATGACTATCACTGTCTTTATTATTCCCTGTGCTCGTACATATAATTTACTGAATATGAACTCATTAGATTTTTATTGTTTCATTTAGGCTGTATATTTTAGACTGGTATATTATTACTGTGTTCTTAGTATACATTCAGTATGAGCAAAACTACTGCTTTTAACAAGAAGTAACTTTTTTACTTACTGACAAGTCTTGCATACTGCAATTCCGTTTTCGAAACCATTAGTTCCTGCCTTCTAGACAAATCTCATAAACATATAAATGTACGCACCCGACTATAATGACTAACATATATATATGTTTTTATCTGTAATTCTGTGGAGGGCAGGGAAGATTAAAAATTAAATTTACTGCAAACTCAGAAAAGCATCTCCACACATGGAGAAAAGAACGAAACCAGCTTATTACTGAATAAGCCTTGAGCAAAACTGTTAGTGCATCACAGGCAGTCTGTTAATGAGATTGAAAAGACAGAAGGAAATCTCACCCCTTCATATCGACGGACAGATACAATCCATTACATGCACATTCTCAAAATAAATGATAACTTGCCCTCGTATGAGAGGACTTGACAACATCATTTGCTATATGTGGTTAATCTGAATTTTACCTGGTAATTGGATGTCCATCTATGTTAGTTTGGATAATTGTCTTTATCCAAAGGAAGACAAAACTTTTCCCTTTTTCATGACAAATGGTTATAATGTGGTAATGTTTTTTCCTTAATGTTTACCTTTCAAAGAGATGGCTCCTAAGTTTTAAAACTAGTAAGAAGTTCACTTAGCTCATAGAAAGTATTACTTATATGTCAAAGAAACAGAAAATGAATGTACAGTTACATGCTTTCTCAAGAGAATGCTCCAAGAAAAGAAAGAGGGTTAAAAGCTTTCTTTCCTTTTGGACTCCAGGGAAAATTCAAGTTTTTAAAAATATACCTCTATAATATAAGCACTGACATAATGAATTAACTTTCCTTAAAATGTCTCATTAGTCTAGCATGAATTAGTAGATGGATTCCATAATACACCACCCCAGTGTAGGCATTATCGCTGCTCTCATAAGTATTTCCCACTTTTTTTCTTCTAGATACACAGGAGGATTGCATCTCTCCTCCTCCTTAAATTAGGCAGAGTCATGCCACTTCCTTTAGCCAATAAACTATAAGCAGAAGCCTGGATAGGCCAGTCTGTGATAGCTACAGAATTTTCTGTCCCTGCTTTAGTGACAGCTGAGCGACAGATGGTAGAGGTTTCTCTTGGTTTTCATCCCCAAATGAGGATAGCAAGGGTCGCATCCTCCAGCTGCGGAGGATGAACATGGAGGATGAGAAGAGACTAAAACGAGCATTTGTCGTTTAAAGACATTTAGATATTGAGATAATTTGTTAGTGAATCTGTCTCACTCTAACTGATATGGGATCATTTAAGCTTATGTGCACAGGGCCTCACTTGTCACAACACTGCCAAGCCCACTGCCGGTCCCTTTGACCACATATCAGTCTCCATCGTTAGCAGCAGTGCCATCTAAAGATGATGGTGAGTCCAAATTCAGCTTTATTTTGCACAGGCTACATGTTTATGTGTGTGCAACTTTCACCTACATTCTTTTCTAAACTGCTGTGATTCAGGATTTAATATCCTCGGAAGTGCACCTGTGGGCAAACCTAACCCACTTATGGATGGCCCCATCAAAAGGGTAAATATTAGTGTACACACATACACACCACACACACAAATGCTGGATACAGTGTATGTATATATATGTATGCATGCTTGTGTATACACACACATACATATACACACACATATTTGTGTGTGTGTATATAAGAGTGAGAGAGAGAGAGAGGAGATATCATACCTATGACAAAGTTTTGACAGAATAAACTCAGGGAGCTGAGCCTGTTAGAATGGCTTTGCTGACTCAGATACTTAGGAAGCCACTCACCTCACTAATGCTGTAAATGGGATGGATAGAATGTTCCAGCATTGTTGAGAAGCTAAGTGTGGGCTGTCATTTATCAGTCATGTGTTGACAATAAAGATTCTGCTGTAAAACTTAGTCTGATGACAATAGGATTCTGAAACAAAAGGAAAGGGAGTTGAATTTACCACAGTACTCCACAAGACCAGATGGCAATCGAATGTTGCCATAACCCACATAAGCTGTATATTAACCTACGTAACCCAGACTAGCAAGAACGGCTGAGCAGACAGTCATCAGTGACTTAGAAAATCATATCCTTTACCCAGTTTTCAGAACCGACCCTGTTCTCCAGCCCAGATTGCTGTAGATTTTAGACTGGTATATTATTACTGTGGTGATCAGAATATCATTTTTTTGAAAGGGAGGCCAAGTCTTCATGATTAAAAACTACGAAACTTCACAAGATACAATAACTACCCCTTCATTACTTCTCCAAAGAAAATGTAGCCATTTACCTGAATATTTAAAAAAAAGAGTGTTTCAAAGTATATGGGATTTGAGTGGCATTGACTGTATAGAAACCAAAGGGGAACATAAAAACAGAACAAAACAAAGCTACCAGAATGATAAAGCTCCTTGAAGATAACATTGGGAAAAAGCTTACATGACCTTGGGTGTGGGCATGGCTTAAGATACAATGCCAAAAACATAATTCATGAAGAAAATAATAGATAAGCTGGACTGCATTAAAATTTAAAACTTACGCTCTGTGAAAGGTAATACCAAGAGAATGAGAAGACAAAAATATTTGCAAAAAACACATTGAATGAACTCTTAAAATTCAACAATAAGAAAACAAGTCAGCAATGGGCCAGACACCTTATGAGACACCTCACCGAAGAAGATACACAGAGGGAGAATAGCATATCCTAGATGCTCCTCATCCTTTCAATGACTGAAATACAACTTAAAACAACAACAGGATGCCACTACACACCTACTACAATGGCTAAAATCCGGAACTGACAACACCACGTGCTGACAAGAACACGGAACAACCGATGTACTATATGACTGTAGACTTGAAACTAATGATAAAATTAAATAATAATAATAAAAAAGTAGAACCATCAGAATTCTTTTTCATTGCTGGTAAGATTGAAAAATGATGCAGCCACTTTGGGAGACAGTGTGCAGTTGCATATTAACATTAAACATGTTGCCATATAACCCAGCAATCGTACTCCTTGGTTTTTCTCCAAAGGAGGTAAAAATGTTTGTCTACACGAAAACCTTCACATCGATGTTTGTAGCAGCTCTATTAAAAATTGTCAAAAATTGGAAACAACCAAGATATCCCTCAGTAGTTAAATGGATAAATTGTGGTACATCGAGACAATGAAATATTATTCAGCATTTAAAAAAAAATGAGTTATCAATCCATGAAATATGAAGGAACCCTAAATGAGTATTACTAAATGAAAAAAAGTCAATCTGAAAAAAACTGTACATTATATAATTCCATGTAACATTCTGGCAAAGGCAAAACTATAGAGACAGTAAAAACATCAGTGTTGCTAGGGTTCGGGGTGGGCGGGGAGCAGCACAGAGATGAGTAGGCAGAACACAGAGGACTTTTCATGCAGTGAAATTCACTGTAAGATACTATAATGATGGATACATGCCATTGCGCATTTGTTCAAACCTTAGAATGTACAATACCAAAAGTGAACTGTAATGTAAATCACAGACTTTGGGTGACAATGATGTCTCAGTGTAGGATAACCAGTCGGAACAAATGTGCCAGTCTGGTGGGGATGTTGATAATGGGAGTATGCGGGCTATGTCTGTACCTTCCCTTCAATTCTGCCATGAATGTAAAACTGCTCTAAAAAGAATCAAGTCTAATAAAAAATAAAGATGGCAAAACAACATATTTTTTGTTAGATGCATTATCAATGACAGCACCACACACACACACACACAAGATAAGGGGCAATGAACTTGAATAGACGTTTTTCAAAGAAATACAAATGGCCAACAATGGATGAGAAGTCTTCAATATCCTCGATCATCATGGAAATGCAAATCAAAACCACAGTGAGAAACCATCTCACAAACCATTAGGATGTTTAATATCAAAAATTAGCAGAAAATAAATGTTGGCAAGGATATGGAAAAATTAGAACCCTTGTTCATTGTGCACGGTGCTGCCACTGTTGAAAACAGTATGTTGGTTCTTCAAAAAATTACAACTGGAACTCCATGTGATCTAACAATCCTAATCCTGGGTATATACCCATAACAATTGAATTCAGAGTCTAGGCAATATATCTGTACACTCATGGTCATAGAAAGAATATTCACAATAGCCAAATGTAGAAACAATTCATGCGCCCATTAATACATAAATGGATAAACAAAATGTAGTGTGTGCGTGTGTGTGTGTGAGCTGTCATTGATAACACACACAAGGAATGTGTGTTATCTATGCTGTATTCTTTGGTGCCATGATGTCATTTTTTTTGGTGCCATGGTGTCATTTTTTTCCCCCAGCCTCACAAAGGAAGAAAATCCCAACAACTCAGGTGAACTTTGAGGACATTATGCTGAGATAAGCCAGTCACAAAAAGACAAAGATTACATGATTCTACTTACATGAGGAACCTAGATTAGTCAAGTTTGTAGGGGCAGTTCATAGTTCCCAGACACTATGGGGAATGGAGAATCATTGCTTCATGTGCATGGAGTTTCAGATTTATACTATGGAAAAACTTCTGGACATAGGTTGCACAATAACATGAATGTACTTAGGAACTGCGCACATAAAAATGGTTAAGACTACACTTTATGATGTGTATTTTACCACAATTAAAAATAATTTTTTAAAATCATTAAAAAAAAATCCCCCTAATGATTCTTATGAAAATTCCACTATAGAATTCTTATGAACTGGATAAAGTTCTTCCTCTAAATTTGATTTATTGTGGCCAAATAATTTGGAATTATCAAGTTATAAAATATATTTGACTAGTGAAGCATACCTTCCAAAATATAATTGATATCACTTTGTTGGTCTGCTTAATTCAGATGCCCTCTATAAATCATTTCTCATTATTTTATATTTGTATTACAAGCAAAAAATAATTCTAATTTATTATTTTTCAGTTAGATGAAGCATTTAAAAATGTGATGGAAAATGTCAAAATTTCTTTTTAATTAAAAATAGCATTTTCTCCAAAAGTACATTTTCTGTAATGATATCTTGACTTTTACATCTCACATAACTGCACATCTTGCTTTCACCCAGGCCAGAAGCCTTGACTTTGTGTAGTCACAGGCTCTAAATTATCGGTTCATCTCACAGGAATTTATATACAAGGATAATGTCAAGACATGCTGGAAAATGCATCCAGCACTTAGATTTAAGTGATAAGTAATATCTTACAAGAATGAATCTTCAATATTGGCAATAAAGAAGAGTGTGCGAAGCTTTGCTGGAGTCACCAGTCTTGAAATGTGTTTTGCTATGATGGGTGCAATGTAGCTGACAGTAGCTTTATTGTGTTCACAGGGAAAAAAAAAAAAGTAATGTCACTTGTGTTATCATATGGTTTCATTTTTCTGGACATAGTGGCTCATCTTTGTCAGCACACAGGTGAACGTTCTGCGAGATCACTTAATGAAACTCTTGCTGCTGGCCCAATGAAATCCTATGTTGTCCTTCTTACCTTGGAACTTGCTGCTGCAAGTGGCCCAGTCATGTTGCCCTGCTTTTTGCCTGAGTAGAATTATATTTTGTGTAGGGAAAATTGGAGTCTGCAAAATCTTTTCCTGTTCCTTTAATTTCTTAGGATTTAAAGAGTTAAAGCCTAGTTTTTAACTGGGATAATCCATTAACATAATTAAGTAAAGAGATGGGAAGCCAGTTGGTAGTTTGTCCTTTGTTCTCTGATCCTTTTATTTTTTTATTTTTTTCCTTATTTGGATAATTGCTTGTTTTCCTTCTTTGAGTAGTTTTGGTTATGGTTATTGTCCCTCCGAAGGCATATTCAGATACCCTCTTTTATTTGAAGGGTATAATTAGACACTGGAATTCTTATGCTCCCTGTTTGATGTATTAAATGTATTGCACTTAAATACTGCCCTTAGGAGTCATTCTTGGTGATAGGGCAGGCACATGTACTATCTATGCTGTATTCTTTGGTGCCATGATTTTGTCATACAGGTCCGTTAGGGAATTATCTCATGCCAATGGGCTGGAGCTATACACTATCACTCTAAGAGTTTACATGAAGATGAAAATACTTAGTACAAATGTTTCTTAACAGAAAGCAAAAACCCTATTCTAGGCTTCTTGATCATTGTCCCCAGGAAAACCCCATTATTGCTTATTAATTGACATGAGCTTTTACGATGATGGGAGAGGCTTTCATGGTGGTGGGAGACAGAGTCTACAAAATAATTTTAATATGAAGAAGCAGCAGAAAAGAGACCTTTTTGTCAAAATTTACTGTAAGCATGCCTCAAAATTGTACACGATGCCCCAAAACTTGGGGCTGTGGGATACTTCATTGTTCTGTTTGTTTTAAGTTCTTATATTGCAAAATGCTGCCTCCTCTTCTTTCATTAACCTTAGGACCCATGGAAGTTACAGCTAAAGTGTGAATCAAGGGGTGTCAGAAGAGGAAGAGAAAGTACACTAGAAGCAGTAGCTCTATTTACCTTTAGGACTAGGTTGGTTGTGCTCCTAATCTCCAACCTGGCTGTGTCACTATAGACAAGGAAAATTTATATAAGTCGATTTCCAGCAGAGGAGAATGAAAGTGTGTGTCCAGGTGAGGCTGCGTAATTCCCACTGCAGCTTCACCCATGGGAACTGATATTTGCCTCAAGTTGCAGTGTTTTGAGTCACTTCAAAATCACTCAAAGATCTTTCTGAACAAGCACTGATGTTGCCGCACTGCCTATACCCAACGTCACTGTTTCCATTCTAAAGGCTCCAGGGGTCACTAAAAATTGCTTTGTGACAAGAACCAAGTTTGTTGGCTGTCTAGAAGCGATTATGGAGAATGCCTAGCTGTAATTTTTTGTAATTTTTTGGCTCCCAATGATACCCTAAACCTCACATCCTTACAACCTTGGACTATAAGCCTATGGGAGACTAAGTACCTGGCGTTTGACATGATGAATTATGTTTCAAGGCTGCAAATTGCTCAACAAGTTAGTTCAAGGAGTTACATTTTTAAAAGTTTGCATTCATATGGTAGATTGATATGTCTACCTTGAAATGTTTATAAAAATAAGTATTTTTATTTAAGAAAATCATTAAATGTATGCTATGAAGAAAAAAATGAGTAAAAAATGAGTAAACAAAAGTAATGTAAAAAATCTGAACTAATTAAAGTTTATAAAGTAGCATCGATTTCAGGTCACAATATTCATGGGATTTAGAAAGGATTTGGTTTACCTTCCAGAGAAAAAGTGATCTGCCATTCCATTATTTATTGATACCAATATGTCCCCTGTGTGTATGTGCATGCATGTATGTCTTTTTATGTAGCATTTGTAATATAAAATAAACAGTTTTGCTTTGTTTTTTTTTTCTTTTTTTTCCTTTAAATTATGAGCATATAGGTTAATCCTTACAGGAAGAATAAGTTAGATTTAACTATAACACCTTTTACTTAATATCAAGGACAATATTAAAATATCAGTCTTGTGAAAGTATATGTTCACTTATTTCTCCTCCTCTGCATAGCTTCTCTGTTAGACGCTTTCATGTACATGGTGCCTTTATATCCCTAAACAACCCCTAAACCTTGAATTATTAATCATCATAGTAGAAGTGCAAGAACCGAGGTTTAGAAAATGGAACTAATTGTGCCCAAGGCCGTACAAGTGGTAAGCAGCAATATTTTCTAATTGTAAGCTTCATGGCCATTCTCATTCACAATCATTCGATGAATTAAATTGGTATGTTTTTTAATCTATGAATATAATGAAAGGCTAAAAAAGCTCTTGACTACTAAGTCAAGGACAAGACAATGCTTATATAAAAATCAATGGATAGGTCTGAGAGGTAGAATAAATTCTATATATATATATTTTAATTAAAGTAAAATGGTAGTACAATGACAGCACTCAGTGGTGCTAATTCTTACTTAGCTTTAATGTTTTGGATCTGATGGGATACTGGTGATATTTTGCTGAGGTAATTATAACTGATGATGCATTTATTCTCCTGGATTGATATGTTTTATCCTTGACAGTTGAAGAACTTAAGGACAAAGTCAATCATTGATTAGCTGTCATCTCATTTCCTTGTCCCATGAAAGACTGAATCATGTATGCATTTCAGATGAGCTATGTTAGTCAAAGGAATCACATTTTAACAAAATACTAATTGAAAAAGCATTAGAACTAAGTACATTGAACTATTAATAACTAGGGAAAATTTTTAATGAAATTATTACACATCAGCAAGCAACTTCAAGAGGACAAACAATGAATATATGGGGATTCAGAAATTCAGATAAGTCTGGGTAAATTATGTCACTATCAAATTATAACATAATTGACTGACAAAGGAGAATACTTTTCCATGTATTTAATATTGATTAAGAGATTCATTATATATTTGCAAATGGAAAATACATTTTGCATCTTATTAGGATGAGATTAGAAAAAAAGGAAGCAGTAATTATATAATAAATATATGGACATGCACTTTGCATATGGCATTCTCTAAGTAAATCGTTTTTGATTCAAAGCCATTAATTGTCATTGTCAATACATTAAAGTATAGCGATATGGTTTCATTAACTAATGTATTATAATGAAAAAATTTTATTTTTAAAGCCATTTACTTATTAAAAACAGTTTTCTGGGTTACATTACATTTAGTTTTTAAAGTAGACACTTTTAAAGTATTTCTTTAAAAAAAAAGATAAAGATGTGTTGCTTGCCAAAATTCTTAATTTAAATTGAAAATGTCCTTAAACGTAGTTTAGATCACCTTTATGATAAAGGCCTGTTTTGAACACATTCCTTAAAAATGAACACCCACTCTTTTACTTGTCCATTCCATGATACCCTAAACTGGATTTTCTAAAATCTGTTCCCAGAATGAAAATTTGTGTACTAGTAATTTATTAAGAACCATTTTCATAATGAGTCTGGTAAGGTAGTGAGTGAAGCAGGATAGGGAGGACTTCAAACAAGAGTGCAGATTCAGTCAAATTCCCATTCAGAACCTGATGTCACGAGAAGATGAGGATACAGCATAAATTATATCTCACAATTTGGCCTGTCTTGAGAGAAGACAGCTGGGTTTTTATGGCCAGTTAGTAATTAGGCTTGAGTATGTTCAATGGGTTGTAAACTTCCAGGCAATTTCATCTCTCTGTGCATACAAACAACATGGTTCCAGTAGCCAAAGGCAATCCTCAGAAAAATATTGTGGGCATTAGACACAAAGCACAGTGAAGATGAGGATTCAGTGCACAGAAACTACAATAGTGATCTGTGGAGGTTGAGTGGGGTACACCTAGTATCCCTGACACATGATATCACCCAAATTCAACAGTAATGCCCATTCTTTGCCAAATGTACTAATACCCAAAAGCAGTGCTAGCAACAACAATGGAAAGCTGGTTAGCTCTCAGGAACTCAGTCTCTGGTTATCTATTAGAAGGCATCTGGACAAACTTTGGGGCTTTTATTCTGTTGTTAGCAGTTGGTTATATCATTTCAAGGTCAATCAGAGATGCTGAACAAAAGACTAGTCAATGATAGATAGATGATGGATGGATGTATGGATAGATGAATGGATAGATAGATGGATAGATATTTGCATATGTAAATCTGTAAAAATATGTAGATTTATTATTAGGATTGAGTTTTATGCAATTGTGGGAAACGGTTGATCAGTTTATATACAGCTGTTAGTTTTGCATTTGGTGCTGGGCCTGAAGCAGGGCAGATAGTAGAGGAGAGATTGGTGGGGGCCAAAAAAAAAAAATAGACCCCATGAGAATGAGCTGGGATCCACTTGGTTCATGTACTATCTCTAAGTCTCCAACTTTAGTGATGTGTGACCTACAGGAGAATCTGACACAATTTATCATAAAACTGAACATTCATCTATCCCAGGAGTGAAAGAAGATAATGGAAAACTTCCAGCAGGAGCCGGAGTTGCTAGTGGCCTGGCTGCCTCCCATTCCAAAAAGATAAGCCAGAAAATCAAAGGAGAACAAATGTGATCTGCCATAGCACAGGGCCCTGCACCGAACTTCCTGGTGTAAAAAGAATATTTCTGATGCTTCAGTGCCACTTTTCAAATATTATGCAAATCATCTCGGTGGCCACCGTTAAGACAAGGATAGAATTTTAGAAAATAGAAAGCCAGCCGTCATAACTAAACTGTCACAGTCCAAATCCACAACGATCATTCTGAGATATGGTACTCCGAGTTGTATAAAAAGAATAATTCTCCAGAGAACCTCATATATTTTGAATACAAGTTCTCAAATGTTGATAAATATTTTATTCAATTTATTGAAATGATTATTTATTTAAGAGGAAATGGATGCAGGTTAACTAGTATAGTAAAAGAAGGGATAATGCAAAGAGAAGGGCGGGGACCCCCAGTCTTAGCACATAATTCAGTACTTGAAAGTCATAGTCATGTTTTCAAAAATACTATCTTCCTTTACCTCTGAGAAATTAATTCACATGCTATTCCTCTGTTCTTATTTGTATATATTTTCTATGGCTTTGTTTGTGAAGATAGATGTGCATGTACTTTTATGACTCCATCTCATGGAAATTATACCCATAAGCCTCAAGTCCTATGAGGAGACTTGGGGGAGGCATCCTTGAAACCAGGGACCTTGTAGGACTGATGAGAAAAGATAAGTTTAAAAAGCAGACATACTAGTGCTTTTTGACATCAAAAATATGTTACCTATTATCCCTCAAATCAATGAACAAAGCCTCATTCAAAGATGTATCGTGCTGACATGTGAGAATTTTCATCATAAATCATAAATGTTTCCAGTCCTCACTAGAGATAGAGGGGCCTCCTTGGAAGTGCAAAACCCCTGAGAATTTGCTTCATTTTATTATCATTAATTGCGCAATATCTCCACAATACGTGATCATTTGCGTGTGTGTGTGTTGTGCACGCGCTTTAACACTGGTGCTTCACTAGAGTGCTTCTTGACAGCTGCAGTGCTTTCGGATGAAAAATGGAAGTGGAAATTATGTATATGATTTATTTTAGCAAATGGAAAATATAATAAGAAATTAAGGTAAATACATGTATAGACATTTCATGGTACATTATGATAACACAGGCATTATTGCTGAATGTTCATAAAATACTCTTAAGACTTTAAAAAAATAGAAATAGAAATAAGATACAAATGCGCTTGGTTTTCTACTGTATTTATACATAGAACATTATGATAAAACAATTATTTTGCTGAATACTATTTGTTCATGGGAAGCAAGTTTTTTTTTTTATCATAGTTTCCTAGCATCATATAGATATTTAAAATTGCTTTTCGATAATAATAAAACAGAAAATCTCTAAGGCTTCAGGATTTCTTTATAATTAGTTCTTCGATTTCATAAAACTGATTTCATGTTTCTGTAGTATTTAAGGAGACATGAATTTCAAGATATACTGAAAGGAACTTCTAGAGGATAATTAAAATTCATTTTTTTAGAATTTTTTAAACATGCAAAACTTAAACTAAGTATCTGTTTTATATAATTAAAATGAGTAAAATTATTTTTCGGAACCCAATACACTGCTAACATGCTATCTTAACTGTCTGTTAACCTTGTAATCTTCCACATGTAGCTATTTAATAGGAAACAATATGTCATCAGACACATCGGGTAGCTAAATTCTACCTGGAAAATCTATGGCAATAATAATAAATACTGAACAGAGATAATGTGGTCATATTATCATATATAATATAAATAATAAATACTAAATGGAGGCAATATGGTTATATTGTTATATATCTAATGCACATATAAGTACAAAAATATATGTAATATTTTAATATTGAAAGAGTTACTGTTTTAGAGGAACCTCATCAGGCATACTTGATATAATCGATGACACAATATGGACATTTTCAAAGGATTTTTCATGCAGATTTAAACAAGCCGGGGTGAACTGGCTCTTCGTTACAAGTTAATGGAGATAGTGAAGTAAATGTAGGTACACATTTTCAAATAGGGTGAATGTGAGATACAATATTTCCCACAAATTAAAATAAGCAAAACCAAACTGATCACAGTTGTTAATATTCCAATATCTAATATATTTTGCTAGAACACTATGCACTCAGTCGCTATCAAATACTCCTTTTTGTATTTGTAATATCACTACATCTCAAAAGACAACACTAGCTTATCATCATATTTACGACCTGGTCAAAAGCTAGTGACCTACCATGGGCTAATCCATTAAGCCCACTGTGACTCAGAGTTCTCCGCTGTTAAATAAGCAGATTGAATTGGATGATGCCTATTAAATAAACAGATTGGACGAGATGATGCCTACTGTCCATAATCTATGACATATTTTACAGAATAGGTTTTAAAATGAGAAACATAGGTTTTTGGCGATTCTGAAATATGTTGAATTTAGCAAGCGATTCAAACTTCTGTGAGATTTCATTTATAAACCTTGTAATGGAGATATTAAAGCAAGTAATGAAATAATGATGTTGAATTCATTTTTAACGAATTATCTCATTTAGTCCTCATAGATGGCTTAACATGGAAATATAGTTAGCATAGTTTTGAGAGTGAGATTTGAAGAGTATTTAATTTCTGACTTATTGACAGTTCTAATAATAAACTGACCTTCACTCTGGCTCAAAGTAATGCTTTCACCAAAACATAGATCTCTTACTTACGTAGTAAGATCAAGTCAAGTCAAAGTACTTTAAAAATGTAATTCACTATGCAAACATCAAAAATGATTTATGCAGAACAGTTGAATCCATGGTACTAAGTCTATATCTAATATCTTTAGCTTTCAGTGTTATGATAAAATTATTTTGGAATTCCTAAATAATTAAGGATAACCCAATTTATCAAGATTTGCTATGTTAACAACATATTCTGCATATTAAAGTATCACTCTAAACATAATATACTACATTCTACTTTCCAAACATCTTTCTACTCGTAAAACTTTTTTTAAGGCTATACTTCACAAGCAACTTATGTTATTTTAATTTAAAAGTCAAAATATGGATCATATAAGGGATTGTATAAGACTTCCAAATCCTTCAAAAAACGAATTATAGTTTGGGAATTTTAAACCGTGCTCACATGATATGCTTTGTAAATGCCACATACTATTAAACATGTGATAGAGAATAAAATGATCAAGTAATATAAATGAAAAATATCAGCTTCAAATCAGCAGTAGAAGGTAACCAATCTGGGGCACCAGATGGAGAATTAACTGGAATTCTATTCCCTATATTAAAATGATTGCTAGGTATAATTGAAAAAGATACAACATAAAAAAAAAAAAGAAAGAAATTGACCATATGTAGCAGATAAAAAAAAAAAAGATGTATCAATACAAACTGAATGATTGTTGTACAGAAGGCATTTGTTTGGTTACGAGAGTTAAGAGTGTGATTCTAGTCATGCTACACTGCTCTTATGAAAAAGACGTTGTACTTGTCCTGATAAATTTGTGGTTTGTTCCTTCCTAATTCAACCAGACAAGTTGTTTTTGTATAAAACAAATTTCGTTTCCTTATTATTCCATTTGAATTTTGTAGTGATTAAATGAGGTTAGAAATAGAATTCACAGAAAAAAAATAAACTTTATAAATATGACAGGATATATTTAGAATCACAGTAATCAGAAAATTCAGGTTGAAGCAGCAGTGAGATGCTTTTATTGCCTATCAGCCAGATAAGGATTAACTGAATTGATGGTGTGTAATTGTAGTGTTGATGTGGGCAAGCTGAGACTGGTACTATCATATAAAATTAATGGAAGTGGGAATTTAACAACATATCTCAGGGCAGTTTGGAAGTAATGATCATATTTTAACATGTTCATTTACTTTGGATCAGCAATTCCAATTCTAGGAAGCTGTCAGGAGTATGCTTAATTACCTATGGTGATATATATACAGAGGTGTTCATTGTAACATTATTTATAGTGGGTAAAGATTAGAAAAATCTGGGCTATCTCCTGGTAGTAGCGAATGTTGTAAAACAGAAAATAAAACTTAAGTAGAAAAAAATATATATGTATATATGTAGAAAAACATTAGTGTAGCCATTGTGACATAAAATGTATATTTGTGACCTGCAAAGTGTGCTGAGGATACTTAGTAATGTGTATAATTAGAAATGTAAAAGACACCCATATAGAAATGAAAGGGCAAGTGGCAATATGAACAAACAAATATAATTAATTCAGTGTTCTGATTATCAATGCGCTTATTAATATAGGTAATTGAGTTGAAGATTATGTGCATACGTTTTCAAAAAATGACTCAAGTCAGTGTGTAAATTAATAAATACCTGGATACCTTTTAGAATTTGCATTTTTTCATTTCATTGAACACTGGGCAAAATATTACTTTTAATAGTGCATACTAATAGCATTTGAATGTGTACCTATTATTAGATAGTTTGTGTTTCTAATTTAAAGATATAAAAGTTAAGTTTGTGATGACAGTATACAAATACGTATCTATATATCCCTGTTAGTGTTTCAAGTCTTTTAGAGTCTTGGGATAGCAACCGATGCATTAAAGTTCATGAATATTTTAAAGTTCTTGAGGAACATCACCAGTGTTTCCTAAAAAGATTGCAACATTTGCAAATAGTGTTTTGTGGTGGCTGCTTGTATTGAGCTTTGTGGTTTTTCCTTTTTTTTTTTTTTTTTGTTAGTTTGATGGGTATAGAATAATACCTATTTAAATTTACATTTATGACTACTAGTGAGAATAAATCAAACTGGAGGTTTGCATAACATCTTTATTTGTGGAGTTATTGATTCATTCACTGATTGATTTAGCTGGTAATGAAACTTTGCCTTTTTGCCCATTTCTCAGGAATTGGTTATTCGAAAGTAAATTTGTATTTTATAATGTTAAAGAAAAGGAAATCAATATGCGGCTAGTGAGATAAAATTTTGGATACTTTAACAGGACTAGTATTTATCACAGCTGGAGTTTTGTTTTGTTTTTATGTCAGCTAAATGAACATACTTACTTGTTCTGGATATGCATTTATTTCTCCAAAAACTAAAATGAGGAATACTATGAACCAAGCTTTGTGCATGGCAGAGGCTACAATAGTGAACAAAATTAGCAAATATTCTTGTTCTCTTGAAACTTATGTGGCAGGAGGGGACAAAAACATAGACAAATAGTGAAAATGTATGAAATTTCAGATAGCGAAATGGTATATGGATAAAAATAAGATATAGGGGATTTTGCGTAATCAGAAAAGGTACCACAAAGGTGGTCTTTGAAGGGAAATCTGAAGCAGACGTAGGAGAAAGTGGCATGGATATCTTTGGGGCAATATTTAAGGAAGTCATAAAAGGGATGTGACTGCCATTTGACTTCGGAGCTGAACATGGCAATCGGGGGGCTCCTTACTGCCTCGCCTGTCCTTGAAACGTGCACCCGCCGCCCACCCCCAAACTTTTCCCAAACTAGGAGCTGTTTTAAAGATACAGCTTTGAGAGAGTAAAGGGCTCTCCGGACTCTCTAAACTGGATACGTGACTGAACCCGCAAGCAAGGCCTCTGCAAACATTTGAGATTCCTCTGCAGGTGCAGAGGTTTCCTCGTCCTGAGTCTCCCCGCTCCCCCGCCCCCCAGCTTCACCCAGACAAGCCGTCTGTGAGTTGTTCCCTTCCTTATTAAAACTGCCACCTACAGAGCCAGAGTGGTTTTCCTCTTTCTCGGCCTCTCCTTGTCCTCTGCGCGGGGACCAGTTTGCAAAGCAACAGGACAGCGTCGGGGGCCCAGGAGGCCGCAGTGATAAGCCCCTGGGCTGGAGCGCTGTGCATTTACCAGCGGTTTCCCCTTACAAAGCTGTCCCTGGAACAGCACGGTTTGGACTGTGCGGCCCACTGGCTCGCGGATGCTATTCCAGGAATGACAGCAGCCCTCCTATCCGCGGGTTGGTGGCTGCAGACCCCACACATCCATGTGGGACGGTGCGTTTGCCTTGCTAGCTGGCCCACATATCCCCCGGTTCCACGGCACACACCACCCATCGGTGCCGGACAGTGCGGTCACGTGGCCAGCCACAGGTCCCCAGCCACGGGATCCCCAGCCCGGTTGGAGAATTCTGTGTTCATTCCTGGGTTGTTTCGACTCGGTTGCTGAGGGCCCACTGCAGAGTGAAGAGTTTTTGTGGATTTTTGACTGTGAGAAGGTGGCAGCCCCCAACCTCCGTGTTGTTCAAGGGTTGACTGTACCCTGAACGAGGTAAGACATGGAAGGGTTTCCAGCACGTGAACGTCGTCGTTTGCTTGGTGTCCTAAAATGACTGACAGGATGCTGGGTGACAGAGAGATTAGACAGCAGGATTCTAGCGAGGGAATAAAGGTGGCTTGGTGCGAGGTTGGAGACCATGAGAAATGGTTCAGAATGCATTTTAAAGGCAGAGCTAAAATTTGTTTGAAATACCGAACATGGGAGCGGATAGAAAGTTAGAATCAAGGATTACTCTAAGGATCACGCCCTAAGCAGCTAGAAGAGTGATACTGTTTGCTGGAAATAGCATGTCTGTGGAGGGAGTCAGTTTTATGAGGAAAACATTTATAGTTGCCGTTTTAAGAATGGTAATCTTGACATACCTATTATAGGTCTACCTAGAAGTATTGATTAAACAACTGTGTATATGATTCTGGAAGTTCAGAGTAAAGGCTTATGCTTGAGATTTAAATTTTGGAGTTTTTAAGGTAGGGATGGCCTTTAAAATCTTGAAAAAGAACAAAATTGCCAAAGGAGAGAACCAGCTCTAAGAATGATCCCTGGCTTCTCTAATGTTTTATAGGTCAGGGAGGTCAAGGATGAGCGAACTCAGAAAACTGAGAAGTAGCTAATTTGCTTGGAGGAAAGGCAGGACCGAAATTCACGGTTATCGATCTTTCAGGAACATTGGTTATTGTGCTCGTTATCCATTTATTACCTCCAGCTCCAAATCCATTCTTTCTGACTGCTCTGAAAATAGATCCGGACTCATAAATATTTTGTCCTTTGTCAGTTGATTCTAAAAATTCCACCCTGTGGGTAGGAGGGACATTGCAGGAGGAAAAGGACTCGTTTTCAGATTCTGGCTCCTCGGCACACAGCTTCTGTCCAGCACCCGGCTCCCACCGTACTCAGCTTGCCCGGACCTAGCTCCTGCAGCGCATGGCAGCCAGCAGGACCTAGTGGCAGGCAGCTTCCCTGGCTCCGCCTCTCGTTCCATGGTCATTCACTGAATGGCGTTTGGTAGCAGAGTGTCTCCAGTGAGACGCTTCCGTGAATGGCTTTCCTCAGCTCCCAAAGAGCCTAATTCCAGCAAATTCCTGAAAGCAGAATTCCAGGCGGTTCTGCCAGTGCAGCATCCCAGCACCTTCTCTGCTATTCACCAAGTAAGTTCCAGCCCTCCCCAGCAAGGTGAAGATCTCGATCCTGAGGGCATGGTGGGGGAGGGTATTATGGCCGCTATCTCGGTCCCGTGACTCTTAGATGCTCATTACATGGGCTGTCCCTGTGCTCTATGCAGTTCTCTCACTTCTTGATGGCCAGTCCCTTCTTACTTCAGTTTGCCATAACTTTAATAATGGTTCACTGTTAAACTTTGCCTCTTCAAATGACTGTGTGGTTTTTATCTCCTCATTGGAGCCAGGTTGATGAGATGTTTTATCTGAGTTTTAGGAGGTAAAGCCTCTTTGGAATGGCCTTGAAGAAAGACTGGGAGAAGAGGAATTAGAGAACTGAGTATAAATAACTCTTCCGAGGAAAAGCATTTTCTGTAAAGGAGAGCAAAGAAACGTGCCACGAGACACAAGGAAGTCATGGTTCAAAGGACATAGTATTTTTTTAAGGTGGGAGAAATGGCATCAGGTACCTTAGAGATACAGTAAAGACTCACAACCAATTTGTAGATAACTCAAATGTTTACATGGACATATTGATGTAGCAGGTGAAATAAAATGCTATGTATTCAAATGGAATGCATATCCCCCGTATAAGTATAACCAGACTATGTATCTGAATATGTCAGGATAAGGTAGAACATTTAGGCAACTCGCTAGATACCTCAAGCTGAAAATATCATAAATGCTAAAGCAGTCTGGATTAATAATTTAAAAGTGATGAAAATTCCTTGTGACCGGGGATACTTTGGTCAGTAGCTGCTGCAGACCTGAGGCCTACATGAGACCCTCAGTCCATCCTTGACGATGAGTGAGTGGAAAGTGGTTTTGACCCTCCTTCATCTACACCCTCCTTTCAACGGCCACATTAGTTTCCATGTTTTGACACAATATCCAAATTAACACAAATGATCCAAATCAAACTACAGTAAATCAATAAATAATATTGAGGAATAATTGGTGTTTTAAAGCATTACTGTGAAATGTATTTTACTGTAAGGATCATGATTTAAAATTGGGATTAAAAATATATATATAATCCTATTTAACAACATCATATTCTCTTAAGGAAAAATGGAGAAGGATGGAAGAATGTTCTTTATTAATATAAGTGACGTGACTGTTAGTAAAATGACAACACAAATAGAAAAGAAAATATATAAGCTACTTGTATTTAGCACATATACATACTTATTCATATATAGATATATAGATTTGACAGAGCATTTAAATTTAAATATGTATTATAAGATTTTTCTCGTGATAGTCAATCTTTCCAAACTTTGTATCCATAAGCAAGTTTTACAAAGATGAGCACCAGTTTAAAAAATACAAGTTTGAGTTGTGATCAAAGTGATCCTGTCAATGTAAAAGGGAAACATATACTAAATGTTTTTAATGCTAAATAAGTGGCATTTGTTGAAAAAGGCATTGGCCTCCCCTATGTCAGTAACGCAAGAGATAAGTAAGCCATTCAATTTGGTTTCCTGAGTCAGGTAAACCATTCTCTTTAAAACCATTGGCCACTAAGCAGTTAGTATCAGGGAGCAGGGTTTTTTGTTTGTTTGTTTGTTTGTTTTTTAACTTGGGTTAACTAAATTAGCTAATTTTAGAAGAGAATTCCTAAAAGTTACATCGCATATATCATCATCTTATTTACTAAAGCACGAGGAATCACTTGTTAATTTATTGTAGACATCATCAGATGAAAGTACATCAGTCCAAACTAGTTTGTTAAGCTGAGAGTAAAAGAGTTTCTAAGATAAGAATAGTGTTTTTTCTCTTTTGTTATTTTTTTAAGGGTAAATACATGGCTTTGGGATAATTTCTAACAATATAAATCATCTCAAGGTCAGAATTTAACAGAGTTAATGGCCATATATCAAAACTCACAAGCTGGCCCAAAATAGAAATTTTGTTGATATAAATGGAAATAAATTAACCTGCTATGAGGAAAGGTGATTTCTGCTTCATATAGTTATATTTTACCCTGTAAGCTATCTGCTATTATTTAATAACAAATAATATGTCTTTGTCAGGTTGCATTAACATCTATTTTATGAAACTTTATTCTCTATAACTTAGATCTCACAACTAACATACAACAAAGTATAACTTTTTCTATGAAAATCTTGAAATGTTTCCAAATATCATACCTCATGAAGGAAATTTGCAAACTTTGTTACAGATATCTATATCTGTGAATAAAATATGAGAAGGAATTATGAGTACAGAAATATCTATAAATTTTAACTATATTTTTCAAGATTTTCTCTAAGAGTATGTATTTCTCTTGAGGTTTCAGAGAAATCTTACAAGCATTAAGTTATCTTGCATATGTCCTCCTTGTTTATTACCTTCATTTATTTTAACTCTACTAGTTTTGTTTTTTTTTTTTCCTCTGACAAAACAACTAAAAACAACTTTACAGCATAATGGGAAAAAAGCAACATTTGCTTAACATTGCTGACCTTTACACTACAATCTATATCTTTCTTTTTTTTCCAACTAAGTAGTTGTGAAAAAGGAGGAACAACATATAGATGTTATTTAAAGCAATGAGGCTGCATCAGGTAACAAGCTAATGCATGTAGAGAGGAGGAGCAGGGACCGACCTCTCGGTAAGTCAGGGAGTGGAATGCTTGATGAAATGATGGAGGACACAATTATTGGTAGTGACAGCATTCTGGGTCTGACTGTGGGGATGAGAGACAGTAGGGTAGAAGAGGACACATAATCAAAGAAAACTGAGAAGGAGGCAGCAATGGGGTGGAGATAAAATCAAGAGAATGTGTGTCCTGGAAGCCAAGTGGAAATGGCGGGTCAACGAAAGGGAGCTGACTGAGTGTGTCAAACGCTGTTTATAGAACACGTGGGATGAAAGAGTCAGGTGCTCCTTAGATGACAAAAGGAGAAAAGAGAACTATAGCAGTGGTGACCTTGAGAAGAAATAGGATATAGGATCCAGGGCAAAAATGGCAATATTGGATTTAAACAGGGCTCTGACAGCTCACCGAGAATGAGGATCATCACTGGTAATCAACAGAACACTTGGGGGCTTCTGAAAATAATTCAGTGAATCTATTAACTCAGATAGGAAAAAAAAACCTAATCTCTAACTGAAATTTGGCATTTTCTTTTCTTCAATTTTAAAAATAGAAAAGCAGTTACAGTGCATATACTTATGACTATGTTACCAATAGAAATGATCCCATACCACATTACTGTGCTAATGATATGCTAATGATAGTTCCATATCATATTACTGTTGTTTTGAAATACCATGTCTTTGCTCTTTAGAATTGCATTTGCAGACTGGTCTTTAGACCAGTTTCTAATTGTTTTTATTTAGTCCATTAGTAAAGAAGCCCATATATAATTCTGTGTCACATTTTCAAAAAATTTTGATAACCGTATTCAAATTAATCAGATTCCTTTTTAATCCTTGTGTTTTAGTTCATTTACTTACCTTTTTGTTTCTGAAAGAGATCATTTGATAAAAAGCGGCTGATGGCAAAAAATAGATAAGAACATCTTATATTCTGTAATAATAGACGGAAGTCAATGTGTAGGAATGAATATGATGGTAGTAGAATGGATTTGTTTTGGAAAATCTGTTAGTTTCCTTCTGATCACTTCAATGTTCTTAGTGTGGAAAAAGCCAGGTCATGAGCTGAGGGTGCGGATATGGCTTTGGAGATTTGAAGAAGAGGAAGTATGTGAAATTGTCATCCAGGAGAGGAGACCGATTTGACATGGACCATTGAGTATGGTTGCATATTTCAGTATCTAGGAGCCTACATGATCTATAGTGAAAACTTTCAGCCACGGAACTCCAGATGCTTTGTCCCCACAATATATAGAATGAAGGCAATAATTGCATAGTAAACATTTTTGGTCCGAAAAATGATAATAAACAATGTAATTTATGGCAAATTTTGTTATGGAGAAGACCCTTCTTGTTTGAGAAGACACATTTTGATGCATGGAGCATGTGAGCTCAAGGCAACTATTTGAAATCTGCTCTCTGAATACATGGCTATGAACTTAATCATTTCTTTAAGTACCTATTGCAAAATATAATCTTTGTGTACAAATTCTATGAAAATTGAATTCATCTCAAATTAGAATAATTCTTGGACTCACTTCTGTTACTTTTATGCAGTTTCCAAAGTTGGCATTCCCAAGTGTGGTATTAGAGCAGCAAATAATGTGTATTCTTTGGAAAGTCTCCAAATGTAACTGACATTGTCAGGCTTCAATTTAAACCATAGGGGATTAGAGATGAGGTGATATTACTTGACATTTGGCTAGAAACATATCTCCATTCCTACTCTAAGGTCATGCCTGCTCTGCATGAAGAGACAAAGACAGCAATAATTATATAGAACAGAAACTAAGGATCAACGTTCTACATGATTATTACTTCCGTTAAAACATAGTTCAGTAACACAAAATTCAGAAAAGTTAGGAGAGATCATTTTTATATAATTAATAGAGTTAAAGGGGAGTTGGCATTTCCTATTAGGGCTGGAGAGTCAAACATTTTGATTTTATTCCTTTACTGTAGTTGTGTAGTATACAGATGTATAGCGATGCATACCATTTCTGGATGCACATGGTGGGGCAACTAGGAAAGTCAAGTTGAGGGAATAGAAGAAACGAAGGGAGGGAGAGGGAGAAAATGGTGGTGGGGGGGCGGACAAGGACTCCATTTAAAGATTCGGTGCCCCGAAGAAAAATAAACATAACTGATTTTAGCCTGGGTAATGGTCCAGACTGCAAACAATTATACCAGCAAATTCTCCTAAAAGTGAAAGTGTAGAAAGGAGCAGAGGTAAATTGATATTTTGCATATACTTGTCTGTGAGTTCCTTGAAAGTGTTGCAGTGTAATAGGTATACTGTCTATTAGTTGAGAATCGATAAATACTTTTTAAAAATGAATGCTGAGCGGTGTTCCATATATTATATAGTTTAATGTCCCAATTACTCAGAAAGGTAGGCATTACCTGTATTTTATAGAGGAATCATCTAAAATTCATGTACAAAATATCATAAAGAACTATTGAACAGTAGATGTCAATTTTAGACTCAAGTCTCTTAGATCCAAATCTGATGGCGTTCTCAGTTTCTATTACTATTTGTTCTGCTACTACTCTTCACACTTGAATGAATAAATAATTAGCCTTATATTTGCATATGTTCAGAACAACTATCCACTGGAAGAATATAAAATAGTCATATTGACTTTGCTTAAAAGCTAATGGAAAGAAAGACTTTTAAATTATTAAAAAATTATCATTTTTTAATAATTATCAGTTTTTTCACAATGTAATATATTTAAAAACAGATTTTTTTGTTGTTGTTTTTGTTATCTAGATAAAATCCAAGTTGGTGGTATTTTGCAAAATTTTCAACGGTGGTGATATGTATGTTTAAATATCTTTGTCCCATGCAATTGTACTGAGCCGAAATGGAAAAATTAAAGTGAAGTTAAATATTCTGAAAATTCATCTATCTTTATCAGAAATTTCAGTACTCTAGCACAAAGAAATTTAAAACTTGTCTGTCTGAAAACATGAAATATAATCATTTCCATTTATAAAGAATTTAAAACTGTCAAAGTTTTCTTTTCCAATTCAACCCAATTGCAAATACCTGAATATTCATTCATCGAATCGCCCCCAATAAAACTAGTTTCATTAAAAAACAAAAACAGAACAACAAAAGCAAAAGCAAATTAACCCTCCTGAGCAAAGTTTAGTAATGACACCAGTGACCAGAGTCCTCCTAGACCATTTATCTTCATCCACTTAGGCAGGAAAATAGGCATTTCATAATTCCTATTTTATATAGATTCAATTTCCATAGAACATTTTAATGAATTCTTGCCTCTCTCCTTCAAAGGGAGTTATGGGCAGATAGAATACAAAGAGCACTGAAGGGCCCCCACCCATCAATGGCCTAGGACAAGGCATTAATTACATTGCTGTCTCCGAATAAACCTGCACTGTGCTTTGTGACAGGACTCGCGCCTCCAAGCACCGCTACGTTTGTTTGACCCTAAGTTTTCCAGCCCTTGAAATGCACTCATTTGGCTCTAAGTCACCATGCTGTTCTTTGAGATTCAAGACAGCACAGCTCAGTCTGCTTATGTTTCCAGGGAGTAAAGATGACGGTAATGATCACAATAATAGCAACAGAGTTACCATCATAATCATTGCAACTATAATAGATACTCTGCTCTACTTCCGAAGTCTTTTTTTCAGCATGCCGGGAGCTCGTAAAGGTACAACATTGTCTGTAATAAAACTTTGAATGGAGCTTAATTTCATCTCTACCATAAAATCTTGATATAATGATCATCTGTTAGTTTGTATATCATTTTAAATATTCTATAATACATAGGATGTTGAAGATTAAAGCAACAAATTTACTGGGTTTTATTCTGACAATGTGTATTTTTATATATTTTGGTATGTTTTTCAAATTATAGTATTATAACATTTTTGTGGTATGCAGGTGGCTATGCTCAATTCCATGCTTAAATTGAACACGCTAAAATGATAGCATACTCTTCTAACTATGTTTTTTATTACATTGATGCTTCATACCTCATGACTATCTCTCATTTACTAATGTACATTTTTGCAAGAAAATTATATTGGAATTTTTCTAGTCGAAGTATTTTAAACTATATTGAATCATTAAAAATTGCTTTATCAATGTCTATTTGCTCTAAAAGTTTATCAAGTTCTAATCGTAACTTGATAAAATTAGCAAAAGAGCAGGTACCAATATGAATAAGATTTTTCTTTGAGAAACACTGAGCAGTTTTCAATTTTTATATTGGTGTGAAAGACATTTATACATACATTAAATAGTATCTTCAACATAAACCAGAGAATAAGGTATTTTTCTGTGTGGTTAAAAGGATAGACTCTAAAGTAGATGGCCTCCTTTCAAACTCTTATGCTACCTCTTACTATCTCTGAGGTTTTCAGTGCATCTCTTCATTTCTCCATGCCTCATATTCTTTATCAAGGAAAAAAAGGAAGGAAGAAAGGGAGGGAGGGAGGGAGGAAGGAAGGAAGGAAAGGAAGGAAGGAAGGAAGGAAAAGGAAGGAAGGAAGGAAGGAAGGAAGGAAGGGGAAAGAGAAGTTAAAAAGAAAAGAAATAGCATAATAATTTAATAGGAATATTGGGAGAACAAAATCAATCATGCTTAGAACTGCTTCATACAAAGCACTCTCTATATTCGTGTATTCTTCCACTACTACTCTAAGGCAGAGATGACAAATGCATTTTACAAATAAGCAATTTTATGATCCTAGACTTATAACTTATTCAAAGTTGAATAGTTAGTTAATCAGTCATTTTAGACAATATTAAAATTCACTTCCCACTTTAGGTAAAGCCAGTTTTTATGGGAGAAATTTTTTTTCTGTATTTTACAAGATAGCAAAATTGTCAATTCATTTCAATGATTTACTACATTAGTGATATGTCTATATCATGTCTCTTATTTTAAATACTATCACAAAATGCAACAATTATCATTATATACAGCACAGGGGAAAGAAGTAGGGAGATTTCGCAAAAGAAGTGGCATCAAGTAGATGCCGGAGTACGTGGTAGCTAAAACTGGGATTTTAAATCAAATCTGTCTTTTCATATTGTGCATCTGTCACTTTCTAATGAATGACTTTAGGCAAGATATTTAACCTCTCTAAATCTTGGTTTCCTTATCTGAAAAATGAGAACTAGCCTGGCCGTCCTTCCCAGAAGTATATTGAAACATGCATGGGAATATTTATTGCAGCATTATTTACAATAGTAAGAAGTGTCATTGAATGTACGAATATATCTCCTTTGATACAAGAATAAACATAAATTATTTTATTATTAAAAAATACTAATAAACCAAGAAGAATAGTCAGTTACAAAATAAAAAAATAAATAAAAAAAGAAGCAAGTTAATACTAAAACAAAAAAGACTTAATTATTTCTTTTAAAATGAGAGACAGGAAATAATGCCCATTCTCACCACCTTTATATAACCTTCTGTTGGAAAACACTGGTGTTCTTTGCAAATTCAGTAAGACATGGGTAAATAGATGATAGATGGGTAGACAGACAAAAAATATAGTAATTGAAATGGCAGGGATTTGTACAAGGTAGTGGATAGCAAAAGTTAAACTCATCTTTGAGATGCAATACATGAGGTGTTTGGGAATGTTCAGGGATTTCTTTATAGAAGAAATATGAATTTGTTTTTGAAGGTTGAGTAGGAATTCACAAAGCAGAAAACTGGTGAAAATCCAATTATTGCAGAGAGAAATAACAATTTTATTCAGGGACATTCAATCTGTTTTATGTTGTTGGGAAGGAAAGTTGTTTAGGTTTTATTTTTTTAATCTCACATTCTTTAAATATTAGCTTCAATTAATCTGCAAATTAGGTACCGTTATGATATGATTAGAAAATGTGAATCACAGATATGACTAGAAAAGCTGCAGGTACAGGAGACTCTGCAATAATAGTTTGAATAAAAATAGCTTACGTCTCACACTCACATGCAAGATTCTCCTTTTCATCTCTTTTCTTAAAATAGTATCTAAATATGTTAAAACGCCTTTATCTTCAAAAGTTCTAAAAATATAAATGATTAGTAACATGTATTTGTATATTCTGCTTTTTTAAATAAATGATGTTGGGCGACCCTCAGGAAGTCTCATCATGAGCAGTTAATGCCCAAGCTTAACTACTACATCTAATCCTCTTGTTTCTCTTTCTTACTTCTTTTTTTTTTCCCTCCACTACATTTATTTTTTAACCTCATGGAAAAAATATTATACTTTTTATGCCAAGTTAGGAATGAGCTTTTGCTTCAGTCCTACCCAACGGACCCCTAATGATTCAGAATTCTCATTCTTCTCTGGTCAGCGCTTCAGATGGCTTGCCCCTTGTGCTTCTGGAGAACCAACCTCTTCCTCATTAACCATGGAGCTGTCTCCTTTCCTCTCAATTCCAAGAAAGAAGCTGAGAACTCACCTAGGAAACACCAACCAGCGCTGCCATACCCTTAGGCTCTCAAGTCCCAAATGAACTCTCGTTTTATTGATAGCATAGAACAAGACAGTTTCATATCCTCATATAGGGTTTTAAGTAAGAGTATGTGCTTTGGAGTCAAGAGCATGTGATAGAAATGCATCTCTATCACTTACTGGACCTTGGTGTTCATCGAAGAGTGAAAACTATAGTAATCTTGGAATGTGGATTAAATATCAGAGTGGAGGTTGTTTTAGCACTCAATATATATTAGATAACATTACTCTTATTATTATTTCCCACAAGTGCAGTGGCTATTCAAAAGCTTCCTCACCTTTCATATGTAAAACACTCCATTAATTCCACATTTACTCTTGTCCCTTGAATATACCTAATACTTCAGTGAGAAAATAGAAGGCATCAGAAGGCGACTCTGAATATTCCTCCCCTTGTACCTTACTTGTATCCAGAATACACATGAGTCTGTCTAGCTACCCTCTTCATTTGTGCTTTATATACTATTGTTTCAGAAAAATCAGACTGGCGAGAAACCAAGCACCACTCGGAGAATTGGAAAACTCAGGTGTATTATGCTGGTGGTCCCAGAAGAGCTAGCGCTCTGAAGATCTGGGCCCTGAGCTCAGGGGTAACCTTACTTATATAGGGCTTAACAGACAAAAGGGATACATCTGTTATCTAGACAGAACAAGCAAAGGGGAGAATGAGTCTTTAGTTGATCTCGAGGTCACCCTGCCCTTCGTGTCTACAGAAGCAGAACAAAGAGCTGATTACAAGGTTAGCCATTTGAGTGGAAAATTCCTCTTCACTATGTCTCAGTCATCTTTAGGGAATTCATTATATCCCTGTTACTATTTTGGGGGGTAGGGTGGGGCGGGGAGGAGGCTGGAGAGTAAGGTGATATTTCAGTCTCTTTTAAATTTGATCAAGTCTATAAAACGGTAGTATTTTTTCATTAAATTAACAACACCAAAAACCTCCCTCAGGACTGCATCTTCCTGGCAGTCACCTATGCCTAGCCTCTTCCTTGGCACACTGCCAGCACACACTGTTTCCTTCATTCTCAGGCTCTGCTCCACTGTGTTCAACCTCCCATGCTTACTCCATTAACATTGCTCAAACACAGGTGATTCTTTTGCTACTGAATCTGATGTGATTTTAAAATATCTACCTTTATTAACATTCTCTTTATTTCACATATATCACAAGTGCTTTATGCTTTAGAGAGACCCTGGGTCCCCTCTAAGAGTAGATTTATTTGTGTCTTAGACACTTTGTTAATTTTAGCTATCATTATTTATCTCACTGAACGTCACTGAGCGTCAATTATATGAGTTTAAAAAAAGGATTATTTTAAGTACTATAATACCCATGTCAGACAACTGAAATTAAAACAAAAAAAACCCAAAAAAACAAAAACAACAAAACATAGAACATGGATGCCAAAAATAGTATTCATAGTGATTATTCTTAAGGGTATAAAAAGTTTAAGTTTCAGTCATACTAAAAGATAGTAAACGTTCATAATGCACGTTAGGGAAAATATCATGTTTTAAACTAGTACATGGTTGGAGATGTATCTGTCAGTTACCTCTCACCTCCTTTAGAACCACGATTCTTCATGTTCTAGACGATAACTTCCTCTAATTCCCTGTCATCTCTGGCCCTTCTTGGAAAGTCTTTTTTATTTTTTCTCTCTCTCTCTACCCTTCAATATTATTTCTAATTATCAGAAACATATCTAATTGTCTAGTGTTGTCTCAAACTCAGTGTGAATCGACTGAACTCATTTTCTCCTCACACCTTGCCCTTGAAGGTATCAGCTCTCTGCTGTCTCAAGACATTTTCACGTCACCCTTGCCATTGCAGCTGATGGAATTCTCTTACCTCTATATCGTAGGTTGTGGATTTTCTCAGAACATCCCCTCCCCTTTTTCATCAAGCGGATCCTTACAGGGCTTTACCTTAGAGACTCTCAATGTGGGAGGAAAATTCTTCCCACCTTATTTATATTAGTCTAGACTATGTTATTTTTTTTGGCAAATGAAATGAAATGCCAAATGCTAGAAGATTCTGTGTGAACCATCCTGTGACTCTGTTACTTTTGTTTTTTTCCTTTCTAACATGAGAATGGTTTGTCCCAGTTGGACACTACTTTTTCATCCTGAGTTCTAGAGTGAAGCATTATGAAACGGAGTTCCTAAAATTGTGCTTGGCATGACGTGGGTTCGCATTATTTGTTAACTTATTGACAAACCATTCTATTCTTCTTCATATAGTCCTTACTTCATTGAATGTCATCGCCATATACTTATTTCCCTAAACCTGAAATATGGAAATCATCCTTTACCTGTCTGTTCTTAACTTATCATGTGCAGTTAATATTCTTAAGGAATAAGGTTAAGAACATAGGCTTTGAAGCTAACTAGATTCAAATCACAGCTCTGCCATTACTTCTGTGGCCTTGGAAAACTTAAACTCCCTGTGCCCCAATGTCCTCATCTTAAAGAGTGCACAAATGTTTGCTATTTTTAATTTTGACTCTGTATCTCTAATTTCATTCTTATCCATGTACTTCTCTGTCCTTATCATCCTGAATTAGCTAGGTTTCTATCATTTCCATTTAAAATATTGAATCATGCCCTAACAAACACACTAAGCAACCCTATTGTCTTCTTTAATCCATTACTTTATTATAACTAGAATAATTTTTCTAAAACCCAATACTGATGATATTACACTTTCCCTTAAAGTACTTGAAGAGAGAGTCCAAAATCCCTGCAGTGCAAAGCTCTGTATGGACTTCTACTGCGTATACACAGAGGATTTTCTCGTGTCACACAAATTGTGATTGTGGTAAAATTTGAAGCAGGGTTAGCATGCAGATCCAGGAGTTCTGAATCCAGAGCCGGTATTTTTCACCAGTGATTTCAATTTATAAAGTCTAATATGCCTCTAGCACAGCATCTATAATCTTTTTTTTTTCCTGAGAAATTTATAGCAGGCATACTGCTTAGTAATAAATTTAACGTGTTTTCCAACCATACATTTCCCTTTTGCCCCTTGCTATAAATGAGCTAGTTATTCAAAGTAAATTATTCATGGTATACTTATTTAATGTTCTACTATAATAATTGACATAGATCTATAGAATCGAATATGCCCTAAGATTAAACTACACTTTACTTTGGACACACATTCTGTCTTTGTATAGTTATATTTTATGTTTGAGTTCACAACTTATGTTTGACTCTGAAATGAAGTACATGATTTAATTGATTATTTAAAAAAATAATTTGATTAAATTGGATCTCTTAGTCTAATAATAAATTTTAAGTAGTCAACTGGAAGGCACGACATTTTTCCTTCTATGAATTTGAGACTATTACTTGAAAAGTTCTTTTTGAGTTTACATTGGAATACACTACAAAATTTTTAAAAGAGAAATAAAACACAAAAATATCATTGAGATTCAATTTTATAATTGTTCTTAGTCTGCTATAATTCATGTAACTTATTTTTAAACAAAAGATGAAAAGAATGCTTGTATTTTATTCATAATTGGAATTGAGATGGATTTATCTCCTACTGTTTATTGCCAGTATCTTATTCAAAAGTAGTAAGTAAAAAAAGTCTTTCTACTAATATTCAATTTGTGAACATTTATATCTTTTATTTCAGCAGGAAACTCACTACATAAACTACAGAAACAGATGCATATCACCATGCAAAAATAGGTTTACTCATTTAAAGATGCTGTGAGAAGCTGGTATTTGATCAGTTAAGCACATTATCTTTACTTCAACATAAAAATATAAATCATCACACAAAGTCCTTCTGGAAATTTTAATAAATGAATTACATCAGATTTGAAACTCTGTGATTACAGAGAGGGTTTGAAATTAGACAAAGACATTATGATGGCTAGGTAGAAGGCCAGGTAGAGAGAGAACAATTGGGGGAGATTGTTTTATGAACTATATAGATGTCTAACCAATGTACTGTATACTTTAAATTAATTTAAATAAATTTAAACACCAAACAAAACAAAACAAAAATGTACAATTAAAAAAATGTGATCGTAGAAGGAATTTCACAGGTGATGTAGATGATATGATGATATCCAGTTTGTTTATTAAAGTCAATATTAAAATCTGAAGAAGTATTAAAGTTAAATATGCTACAGTTCTTAATTCTAGCCTTTATTACACAAAAATTCTAATTTGAAAAATGGTATATTGACTACTTTGAGCAGCAATTAGTAGTATTTTTGTAAACTACGGTGTTTTACATATGTTTTTATATTGTTTGAACAAATGTATATATCGATTCTTCTCTTTATTGTTTTTTTGTGTGTTTTGTTTTGTTTCGTTTTGTTTTGTTTCTACTTTTAGAAGATACCTCTACAAAAAAAGAACTGGGCTAGGCAAAAACAAAATTCTAAATTCTAGACTTGTGTTTGTCACTGACTCACCCTTATGGGTCTTGTTTTCCTCATATTTTGGATGAGTTGTCCAGGCATTGATAACGGTGCTGCTTTCTCACTCTCAATTTCAGTAGGTGCAGTCATTAAGGAATACTCTGAGTTGGTGTTGCATTTCTGTTTTTTGATAAAATAGTCAGTGAATTTTCAAGAAGCAGTGAAGTATAAAATTTCCTATCAACTTAAAATTTTTCTCCAAACTTTTCTATATTATATGAAAGGTTGTAGAAATAATTTGTCTTCTAGTAGTAAGAATAAAATATTCAAAGAATTGTTGTATTTCATATCTAGGTTGAAATTTAAATTTAAGTTGTCCTAGAAAATATTTTAGTACCAGAATATATAAGCTTATGCTAATTTTCATGAATAAATTAAATGTTATAAAATTATTTTCCTGTAAAATATAACTGATGAAGTGTTGTAGCTGTCACATTTCTTAGTTTTCTTCATGCTAAATGTACTTGCTAATTCATTTATTTAAAACCTTTCTATTTTAATAAATTTGTAGGCACATTCTGGAAAAAATATTTCTAACCAAAGTAGTTGGCCATAAAATGAAATTTGAGTTAACATTTCAGTGAATGACTTCAGTGAAACTCATTTGCAAGGATGCCACAAGTGATGAAAACTGTAATTTACTACAGAAATTTAAATGATTTATGCCAGGATCCTAAACTTAGAACTGCAGATTATGAGAAGGAACGAGAAGGAACACTCATCGTGACAAATTCTGGTCCTCTCACTCCTGCCATCGGTGCTTGACGATTGTTACCTATTTTTTTGTGGGATCTACTCAGGTTTAGTGATTTGATGATGAGAAATGAAAGTTAGAATATTAAAAAAAAAGTCAGGCACAATAACTGTTTTTTCTCGTCATATAGCTCTTATTTACATTAATTTCATGATATTAATGAAATCAGTATAAAGTAAAGTAAGAAGCTGAAGTTGATGTAAAAAGCTGGGGAAATTTTTTTTTTCACATATTTAAATTCTTATATGACTCCTCACATTTATTTAAAATGCGCCCTGTGATTATTTTAATGCCGTATAAATAAAAAGATGAAGAACTAGACATTTCTTCAAAACAGCGTAACATTCATCTCGTCCTCAGTATAGTTATATATGTAACCTGATAAAACAGCATGACCTTAGCTTTATCCTGTTGCTGTTAATGATATTGCAGGTATGCTCCGTTCTTCTCATGGTTTGAGACAGATAAAGAGCTAAGATCACTTCTTCATAACTGAAATGAGGAGATGCTTTCAATTGTATATAAATATTTCCACTACACTGAAGATGAGGGATGGCACAAGTCATATTAAGAAGCAAAGATTACCTTATAATAGTTAATATTTGCTGTAAAGTTCAGAGAGGTTAGGTGTTAACAGCTTCTCTGGCTCTGATACACAAAGATATTTGCAGCACTATGCCTTTGATACCTAGTTGAAGATCGTCATCTTTGAGTGCCCTTACTACTTATTCTGGTCAAAATTCCTATGTATAAAATGTGTTATGACTTTGTATCTAAAAAGAAATAACATCTATTTATCGGTGAATCTCATAATTTTTTTAAACAAAAAGATAATTTGTTGGGTTATTGTTCCTAGTTGCAAAAGCAGCAGTTTTAAAAGTATCTAAACTTCATTTGTATTTCCTTGAAAAATACTCTTTTATGAAGTAAAGGATGGGGAAAGTGGGGGGGGAACATAAACCATTATTATTCATATTTAAAATATTAAAATGATTTTGAAGCATTATAATGTAGAACCAATAACAAGAGATTGGCCATCAAGTTGAAATTATGTAGTCCAAAGTGCAATATTCCTTAAAGTATTCATCTTGAAAGTCTATCATTTTTAAATAACACTACCTTGTTTAAAATAAACTTGAAATTTGCTTCTGTAGTGCTTTAGAAATATTTTACATTGTTTTTAGACAAAATGAGTTATACAGCTTCATTATCTATCTTCCTTTCCAGGCTTACTTCTAAATAAGATTTGAATATTGCCCAAGATTCAAAATGATAATTTTCTCATAATGTAATTACTAAAAATAAATTTGAAATTCTCAAGGCATTTGGAGAAATTACAAGAATGATTTTGATACATGTCATCACCTTAACAATTCTTAGAACATTGCAATTAAACTTCTAGGTATATAGTCATCTGAGATGCATATACACTAATAGATGTATAAGGATGTTGATTATAACACTATTCATGATAGTCAGAAACTGGAAACAAACCAAGTACCCAGGGGAAGCAGAATGAATAAATAAATCATGATACATTCACTAATGGAATATTATAGCAAAACAAAAGTGAGCAGCATACAGTTTCACCAAGAGCTCACAAATATATTAGAGGAAAAGCACAAACACAAAGGTATACCCACTGTGTGACCCCTTTTATACAAATTTTACAGTGAAGATGTGTTTGTGGTGTTAGATTTCCTGCTGGGAGGCAGTGACTAAAAGTGGACTAAGGGACATTTCTGAATGAGGTTTACTCTACTTGACTAATGGGTTTTTAAAATTAACCACAGGTCTGTTCACTTAAAAAAATAATAATAATCAAACTTCACAAACATTGTAACTTTTGGTGATAAATATCTTATACTTTTTTAAAAATCTTGAAAACTTTATATAAAACACGTAGTAGTGTTTGACACATAGCAATGGTAAATGTTCGCTTCCTTCCCACTTTCTTGTAAATAATAAAGCTGTGGGAATGACAAACTGAGACAATCTCTTTGACCCAAGCTCCATCACTTTTCAGAAACACAGTTGGTTTCATTTTCCTGTACTTTTGTGTTTAAAAACAAAATGTAATTTATCTATATACTCTATTCCAGTAAGATTGCCTGAGGAGAAATCTTGTAAATAATGTTAAAGTATAGAACACTCACTTTGCAACTCTGAAATGACATTTTTTAGTCCCAGGGGAATTACATAGAGCCCATTCTTTCTATAACCCACTAGAAATGAGATATCTGACCTGAAACAGATTGCTTTTGAAATTCTTTGTGATGTTGTATTGTCAGATTTTAAGAGGTCTGTTGTGTTTCCAACTTTTAAAGTTTTTAACATGCACTTGTCCTCAGCATTGTGTGGTCGAAGTTCAAGAATGCCATAAAAAAATGACCTGTGCTTTTAACTTAAAATGAAATCTATAAATTTCATTTTTAAATGTGATTAAAATAGAATAATTCACATAGTAATATCTTCCCTGAAAAAAATCTAACGTGTATATGTTAGATTACTGATTTCCTTCATTTATATGCACATATAGGATAAAAATATTTGGAGTAAATATTTGTATTTTAGTAAAGTAAAATTAAAGTTATAATACTATATATATGTATATATATATATACTATACATGTTTCATCATCATATTCATAGAAATCTAAATACTTTAATATTTTAATTCCAATTAGAATAAGTCTCGATAATATCAACATTCTTTAGTTTAAAAATGGTATTTTTCTTAATTTTGGTGTTATAAACATTACTGTTTCCCTCACTGATTTGTTATTGAACTGAATTAATTTTTTTAAAAAAAATATTTGTAAGGGCTATAGGCAATATGCAAAATTATATTTTGTGGGAACACATTGATTTAGGTTTTTAAGTAATTAGTGATTATAGAAGTGATAATAAGGGAAAATATAGGCTTTTTAAATATTCACTTCTGTTATATCTATTAGGTCATGGGTATTGGTTTATGGTTTGATTACATACATACAGAATATATTGTATAGGTTGTTAAATTCTCATTACAATACAGAACATACAGATATTTGTATTTCCACATTTTATATGACATGAGAAAATCAGTTGGGGCAGGCTTTACATCAAATAACAATATGAAAAATTAGATCTCTTGTAATTACATATTTTGTTTTACATGGTAGTAGCAATTTTAATTACAAATATTTGAGGTTGACCCAATTTTATACTAATCCCCATGGTATTTAACTTAAGAATTGGCAGTGTGCATTATTTTATGGTGTTTAAATGTCACATAATCTGATTTAACTGTGTGTAGAAATCAGTCCCTGTTGGCAGTGAAGACTAGACTATTAGTGAGAAAAATGTTCTTAATTCCTTCAGAATTTCTGCTTTATGATGTTTACCAATGACAGATGCTCAATTTTAAATATTCACAACATGAAGACCATACATTATAAATGATTTCCAAGAGAGATTAGATAAAATGTAAGTAGTAAAGTATTTAACGGTAGTAAATGAGAAATATTAAAAGCTATTCTACAAATGAAGATAATAAGAATTAGAGCATGTTATTACATTTAAATGAAAGATTACTTAGGGTCAATTCTGAAAGATATTTTATCACCCATTCACGTTTATTCTAGAACTATTTATAAACATAATTGGAGGGACTTAATTTTCTTTTATAATTGAAATCAGCATGATCAAAATAAAATATTCTATTAAATTCTTGACATGATAACTAACTCTACAAATTATATCAGTCTATGATTTCTAAAATTCTACTATATATAATTTCATTATGTTATTTAACTGTTATTTGACATAACTATAATAATTCTCACCTATATTTTCTAAATTATATTTTAAAAATTTTGACAATCTACTAACTTTCTGGAAAGTTTCCTGTTATGGTTCTTTTGCTTTCTTTTTTCTTCGAATGACCTTCTATCAAAATCATATACAAGTTATAATGTCATTTTACTTTTAACTTAAGAATACATCCATAGTTATGTTCCCTCATGTCTTTTTTATTTTCATCCTACACAGATTTATCAAGTTGATCAGAATATTTAAACTATTGTAACAGAGTTCTGTCTAATCTTCTTTCTCTAATTTTTCATGTCCTAAAATAATTTTTCTCAAAGCAACCACAATTAACATGTTAAACCATAAGTCAAATCATTCTGTCTACCCTTTTAAAGCTTTTCAATAGAGTAGTGGGCATTTTTCTTCTCCACATGTTTGTTATAATTATTATCTTCATTTACATTAAGTATTTGAAGTGGTTCCCCCCACATTATGAAGCAGGGCTTACCTTACGGTGCTCAGTCTGAAAATGGCAGATCTTCTATTCCAGGCTCTGTTGCAGTTAAGAGTGTGGGAGGGACATGACCTAGGCTTGCCAGTCATATGGGACTGCCCATGTGTTAACTTGAAGCTACATTACTGTCTATCCATATTAGAATATAAAGCCAATTAGAGAAGGGACCTAATCTGGTTTGTTTATTGTTTAACTTCCAGCATCTTGACCAATTTCTATCTCATACAAAGACTAAAAGTTTATAGAATGCTTGCATTAATAATGATAAATATATTTTTATAGCTAAGGTTTAATCCGAAATTGAATGGCACAAATTTTTAAATTATATAAATATATCAAAGCCCACTTGATTATTTCCATGTCTTTGAAGCATGCTTATTAAATTAATATAATAAGAAATTATATTGCAAATGTAAAAATAATTTAGATTTTATTCATTAAAAGTAAAGTTTCTGAATAGTTTTCCCATGGAGGTGATTTAATATTTAAATTTTTAACAACATTCAGTAGCACTGTCATCACAAAACACATTTTAAAAGAAACTGAGAAGGTAGATATAAAAGTAGTTGATATATCATATTTGGTTTAAGAATGATGCAAAGCTCATCAAACAACCTATAATGTGACATATTATAAACTGTCATCCTGACTACATTCTGTAATTGTAGCCTCCGTAGGATGAAGTCTGCTTTCCAAGTTACCTCAGGTGGCAGTTACCTCAAATTTTGCAGTGACGTAACAAAGGTCACAAGTCTTCAAGCCTGCGTTCATTGTTTTCTTGTTGTCCAGAGCTCCAATAGCAAGTCATTCACATATATGTCAGGCTTCGTTCCAGCAGCTCCGATTTCAAAGTCTCACAAATACTTTATGTATTATCTAGGTGAAGGGCTAAGCTGCTATATATAATAAAGAAACCCCAAAATAGAGTTATTTAAACAATAGCAATTTCATTAGGTTTTCACACAACAGTTCAATGACAGGCTGGTAATAATGGCAGTCGGGGGGCTGGGTCTAGGCAAGAGATGGCTTCGCAATAATCTTGGTCATGCCACCATGTCACTTCTCCCTCCGTTTCACTAAAGCTGTTTCCTTTATTCAAACAATAAAAATGGTGAAGAAGATAGCTCAGTCAATGAACTTGTTGATAACTAAGGGATTTATTTTAACACCACTTTTTTAAAATTACTATTAAAACTCATGGTTTATCGTGGAAGAACTATCGATTTGTAATTGACTACCTATATGCTCCTTTAAATTTTTCACCATCTTTTTAAAAGTGTATTTATCTATGGGACTAGTTAGAACCAATAGGAAAATTAGAAATAATTCTGTTTTATCTCTGGAGAACATTTAGGGGACTGTACTCAAAATTCCAATTTCCTTAGCTCCTGATATATTGACCATGGCATATTGACACTGAGGTGGCAAAGTAACAAAAAAAAATCCAAACAGTCCTGATTGCTGAGTCATCAGAAATGTATCAGAATTTTCGTTAGTGTAATAGAAATCTTTGTTGATATTAAAGCATTTCTTTGTACTCTACATACTCTTGAATATTCTAATGCATGACTAGATAAAGGAAGTATGGACTTGTGATGTTTAAAAAAATGTAACTAGTTTAATGGGTAAATTGTAGACTATGAGAGAAATGATAATAGAGGCAGAAAAAGAAATTTTAGAAGAGCTGTCACCTATGAATACTCGGAAGATGGGCTATTTGTAATAAATGTGTAGCCTCAGGGGAAGAGATCGGGAACAAGAAATTGAGCAGTGTTCCTGCTGACCACTCTGCCTCTGAGCTGTGGGAATATTGCAAATGGCCCTCTGCCCAGATTCTTGGCCTCTCACCCTAAGCTGAGATTGGGCAAACATCCTAAGAGAAAATAACAGCAACAGAAGACCAATTCACTTATCTTAAATTCACCTGTCAATGAAATATCAGCCCTATAAGTTTTGCTTTCCTGACACACACAAATATTTTGTGTGTATATGTGTGTATGTATGTATGTGTTCCATCTTTCTTAGCTGTTCATTGCTGGAGCAGTGGTATACCAAAAGTTCATCTAGAAGCCTGAAAGGTAAATATTTTATAATGTAGTCAATCAAAAAATTGAGTAATTATAAGTAATATAAATCAGGACTTGAAAACCATATTTTCTTTTTTTTTTCTGTAAAAGTCTAATGAGAACACCGAAAACACTTTCAGTCCACCAGTAAAATTCATGAACACTACCTCAAATTTTTTAAATGAAACCCCCAGCATAAGGAACTAAGACTCCATGAATTTGTACTGATTCCATAATTTTAGTTAGCAAAACGGTGACTAAAGGATGTGTCTGAAATATCTACTTGTGTCCCAAATTCTAGTATGTTTATAAGAATAGAAGCAAGAAATTTAAAATCAGTATTAGTAGGAGTAGTGGTAGTAGTTATTTCCAGTTAAAAATGTTTAAGTTCCTTAAGTTGCAACAATATGCAAAAATTTTAAACACAGAAATATCAAATGGTAATTTCATGCCAAATGAAATTAAACATGATACCTTACATTTAATATTTGCGAATGAGACAGTAAATATATGAAGGTGATCATGTATTCTTGGCAGATGGTTTATAATGCTTATGTATGTATGTGAATAAAATTAACCAGGAATATGAATACATTTAACCAAAAAATATGAAGTTCTAATCAACAGTAACGATCATCACAACAACTACTTCAAAAAGTTTGAATGTTTATGCCAAAATGATAAATTAACCACATGTTCCAAAAAATAAGATCAATCGCATGGGTTCAATCCCTCATCGCAATGCAGATGAAACATCTAGATATCATATTAATTATCATGAGATTCTGATTAGGTGGAAAGGAACATCCGATAAGACTGAGATGAAGATCCATATATCATAATGACAGAGTAATGAGTTCGGCAATGGTGGCCATCTGAAAGCAAACGTGTATATCATTCCCCTAAAGTAAATTATGTTTAAAGCATTAAATATGTGTGAAAGTCCTGAACTGGAACATCCACTAAACTAACAATTGAAATGAAAACTTGCTCAGGGTTGGAAAACTTTGGAATAAAAACTGTTTCCTTGGTCTGACATGAATGAATTGGCTGACCCTCCTACCTTGAATGAAAGGCTATTAGGAGATGACATTTACCTTTTCATAAGATTACTAGAAAGAACATTTAGAAGGCTTTTAAACTATAACAGTTTTTCTTGTGAATTCCTTACAATTTCCTGTGCACCAGCTTGTATGTATGAGTAGGGTGGAGGTCTGAGACCCTTACTGATCCCTTCTCCTGGAATGGAACCACCGAGAGCTGCAAAACATATGATGAGGGGCTCAGTGTTCTCAGCATGCTGTATATCCAAAGTGGAGCCTTCACTGGATAAGTGTGTGGTCTGAGCAGGAAAAGAGAACCCCACGTCTTGGCCACACTTACCTGAGACTCAGCCTTTGTAACAAGTAGGTGGGGGCATAATGATAAATGCAGTTGCTCAGTTCTCCAGGGGAGAAAGCTTTACAGTTTTGATTCACAGAATGTTTTCAGGATCATTAATGGTCAACATGTAAAATCAAGATATCTTTGTCGATAATTTGATAACTTGTTTTTCTTGAAAAATCAAATTTGTCACCAAAGGCAGCAGTTGACTCCCTGCTTTAGATTGTCATACTCTGTTTTATTTGTCATATTCTGCACTGCTCAACAATGCTCATTTAGAGCTCTATGTCAGTTGTCCTTTATTATCCTTCTTGTACTATTTCTTTACTTACTCAGCTGATTTAAGTTAAACAATTAGTTCATAAATGCATTACCACATCTCACATTATTTAGGAAACAAAATTTTAAAGATATCATAATGAATTCATTTTAGAAGAATAGAAATTTACAAGTTCTTCCTGGATTCATCATGTTTTGAAAACAAAGATGATCCTTTTAATTTGGGAAATTTTCTCTAAAGCTATTTGAAATATTCTTTTATTTATAATACTCTTGTTGAATATTACCAGTCTTTCAACTCCTCAATTGAACCCTTAACAGCAGTCAGTATCACCTGAAATGATAAATTAAAAACAGAACAGTGAGTTGCTCTTTCACGTCAAGGCTCATTTAATATAACTAATCACTATGAAAGCAAACAATGAGCAATTAAAAAGAGATCCCTTCCATATAATGTATATCAAGTATTTTAATTGTCTTCATTAGAGATGCATGAAAAAGCCAAGATATGTTTTGGTTTAGGAAAGTAATGATCCAAGATGAAAATACATCAACATGGGAGAAAAATAGCACATTAAACTATTTCTGACTTGTCACCTGGAATTAGAAGCACCTTTCCATGACATAAAATTGTCAAACCTTTGATTCAGTTATTAAATGTGCAGATGATTAAAGTACAGGCTGGTCACAGAAATCCAATTAACGGGGTAGATAATCCTCAGAAGTGAGCTCCTGCATTCTGCACGTTGTGAGCAACACAACATGCTTCACACCAGGAGAAGTCTGGATGCACAAGGAAACGGCAGACAGTAGGCATCGTGATACAAAGCATGTTCATGAAGACAACATGTTGCGAAGCTGGATAATACTCTTAATCCTGGAGTTTTCAATCTTTGCACTATTGACATTAGTTCTAGGTAAAATTGTGTATGTGCACCTGTGTGTGTGTGTGTGTGTGTGTTTGTGAAGGCGCCCTGTTTATTGTAGGGTGTTGACTAGCACCACTGACCTTAACTCATTAGCTACCAGCACCAGTCCTCTAGCTGTGACAATCAAAATGTCTCTAGGTATCATCAGTATCTCCAAGAGAGAAACATCATCTCTGGTTGAGAAACATAGTTTAATAATATGTCTCCTTAAATATTAGAACTCATATCCTATGAGTATTCAAAAATATCAGGAAATGTAAACATGCACAATAAGCATATTTAGAGAAAATATAGATTTAAAGAAATCATTTTAAAATTTAAAGTTTTAGACTATGGATCAGAAAATACACATCTAAAAGTATGTGAGTAACTTGAATCTACTTACTCAATTTTATTGTGCGATGACTTGTGAAAATCGTGTGATGTACAAGCACTGTGCTAGATATCAAGATGCACACAGATAATAAGACAGCATTCTATCTGCAAATGGATTTGGGTCTTATTTGTTTATGAATAATTTGTGTATATTATTTCATGTTAATATTAATGACATGCTATTTCAGCTGAATTGAGGTTAAATAGACAAACAATATATTTTAATGTCTTATTTATCCTACCTGAGACACACCAGCTCTCAATATCAGAAAAAAATAAATCTAAGGAGATCTTTCATTACTGAGGCTTAGATTATAGAATAATTTTATATGGAGAGTTGGAAAATTGTAATTAGAACTGAGTTAATCATGTATCATTTGGGGTAGAGTTAGCTCCATCAGCTCAAATGCAATTGCTTCCCCATAGGAAAAATTATCTGTTAAAAAAGGAAAAGATATGAGTAAGGGGCATTTAACAGTATTGATTTTAATGCCACTTGCTATGGAAATATACATTATGAGATGTGAACCAACATTTTCAATGAACGTGGAAAATGACCAAAATGTAGTTATTCATGCTAGAAATTAGGAGAATCAGATAGTAGAATTATCCAATGTATAACAGGAATATTTTTGTGTATATATGTTCAATTCTGTAATTTCGATTTAGAAATGTCATTGAACACTGAGACGAGATCCCCAGATTACCTCTAGAATCTGTGAAAACATACATGTACCTTTCATTTAAAAGAGTTTAGAGGTTGTGCAGTATTGGGAAGTTTAGTTTCAATTGACACCAGGAAGTAGGGAACAGTTTGTGATGAGGGCAAGAAGTATGTTTGTTCACTATTGATTTAGATTGGACAATTCCAGAGAAATAGAGAAGGATAAGAATAGTTCTCAGATAAATCAGGAAGGAGAAAACATAGCTGTCTGAGAATAAACATTCAGAGGAAATGGATAATAAAGGAGTCTATATAATGGGTAATTAACAAAAATGGCAAGGATCTGTGGCTAATGAAATTTGCCGGTCTGAAAATGCCAAGTAGAAATAGAGGGTGGTTTTATTGGAACTGTAGGCTACATTTTTGCAAGCCATGTAGGAAGGTCAAGGATGTAAATCCCTGCTAGCTCTATAGACACTGAGTGATTTTCATCACAGAATGTTTGCCTACAAACAAACTAGAGGAAGAATTTAAAAAGCAACAAAAACAGCAACTTAAAGTCATGGTCAGTAGATTCTCCAGATGTGTAAAGTGTGTGTGTGTGTGTGTGTGTGTGTGTGTGTGTGTGTGTGTGTGTGTGTGTGTAGAGCAAGTATATCGAAACATTTTATCAACATACAGATTTTAAACAACTGGCTCATGAAATTATGGAGTTGGCAAGTCCAAAATCTGCGAGGCAAGCCACTAGAAAACCGGAGAAGAGTTAATGTTAAAATCTTGAGTACAAACGCTGTTCTGTTCGGCAGCAGAATTTTATTTTTTTTTCTCTTAAGGCCTTCCTCTGATTGAATGAAGCCCACTTGCATTATGAAGGCAATTCTGCGTAAAGTCTACTGTTTTAAATGCTAATCACCTTTTAAAAATATCTTTATAGCAACATCTGTACTAGATTTTGACCAATAACAGCACCATGGCCTAGCTAAGTGGACAATACAATTAAAATTAACCGTTGCAATAGACATCTCCCTAAAATTCATATGTCGAAGTTTTAACTGCCTAGTACCTTAGAATGTGACCAAATTTGGTCTTTGAATAAAGTCTTTGAAGATCTAATTTTAAGTTAAAATTAGATCATTCAGGTGGATCCTAATCCAGTATAACTGACATCCTTATAAGAGGAAGAAATTAGGTGACAGACCATGTGAAGACATGTAGAGAAGACAGCCACCTACAAGCCAAGATGAGAGGACTTAGAAGAAACCTATACTGTTGACACCTTAGACTTCCAGCCTCCAGAGCTGTGACAAAATATTTCTGTTGTTTGAGCCGTAAAGGCTGTGGTACTTTGTCATGGCAGCCCTCACAGGCTAATACACTTGTGCTAAGCATGAGTCCCGCAGAAGTCCCAGCTAGGCTGTTCTTTGTTACACAGATGACATGTAGACTCAGGTAGCTTTTTTGCTTTTGTATGTACAAGAATTTTCGACTTATGAAAGTTGCTGAAATACAGATGAGGAGATGAATCTGTTAAATGCAAAGAAACATCAGAGATACCACATATCCCACAGAGCCTCCTCCCCTGGCATTTACTCATGTGATGATCAGTGTGTGATTATCTTTGCAGATGTAGTACTGCTACTCTAAGATTTATGTTTTTTTTTTTTTAATTATCAAATTTATTGAGGTGACGGTGGTTAACAAAATTGTATAGGCTTCAAGTGTATGATTCAATAATACGTCATCTGCATATTGCATTGTGTGTTCACCACCCACAGTCAAACCTCCTATCACCATATATCTGACCCCCTTTACCCTTATCTATCTCCCTCTCCGCCAGTTACCACGGAACTGTTGTCTGTGTCCATGAGTCTCTGTTAGTTTGTCTTGCTTGTTTGTTGCTTTCAGGTTTATATCCTCCATATAAGGGAAATCATATGGTTCGTACAGTCTTTCCAAATATGTACCCTTCTTCTCTCTCATAGATTTCACCTCATATGAAATATCTCTCTGCTCTTTAGGGTTTGACCTATCTTAACTTGAGTCTTATTTTTCATCCAGTTGTTTCTCTGACACTAAAATGCTTTGTTGGCTGAATGTATTTGATTCTCTAAGAAACTTCAGAAGGTGACTTACCCCGTGAGATTAGCTCTGTAGCATAGTATTGGAAGATGAGGAGTGGAAGGCGTGACTGGCACAGAACCCACCGCTTCACCCAATAGGATGCTGCGGGGGTTTTTGCTTGTTTGTTTGTTTGTTTTTGTCTGGAATTCTTTATTCTTTTCTACCATAACAGGACCTATTTTTCTCCTCAAAATGGCAGTTTCATATTTCTTCCTTAGTTGAAGGGTTCCCAGTGTCCTAGTTTCACAAAATTAGGCAATTATAATGCAGAATCCATTTACTTCCCAGTAATTGGAGTACAGCCATCACTGTGGGAATAAAAGCAAGGCTTACAGTTCAGAGTAAAGAAAAAAAATCCTATCATACAGCTTGTGCAAAAGAAGGGTAGAACGCTACTTGGCCTCAGTGACACTCTGAACATCAATGTAGAATTTTAATTGCAGTTTGGTTTCTTTGTGATAAAAGAGCATGTTATAAACACTTCTGAAGAGAACTATTTCTGAACCAAATTAAACCTCCAATATTATGATTTAAGTTGATACAACTAATGTTTCCTGCCCTCCCCAAAAAAGGCAATATCAGGTAATGCTGTATAGTTATGTCGTATGTGTACTTACTATTATCACAGGTAATGTTTAAATGAACTCAATTTGCTTGTGAAGCTATCCTTGTTATAATTTTTGACAAATGACACCAATAATCAGTGTTGTCTGGCCTATTTCACCCTCTTACAGCCTCATACTTCTTTTTAATGGCACGAGGTATACTTGTGCTGGTGCATCCCACTGCTACTGGCTCAGTCTAACAGTCCAGATTGTGATCGATTCATTTTTCTTAGAAATGGGTAGTTACGTATCACCCACATCTTCAGCAGAAGAAGAGGTTTCTTACTTGTGGCGAAAGCCATATTTAAACAGAACTAGCAATTTTTTTTGTCACCAGCCATTTATTTAAAAATATATCACTTTAAAATTCACACAGATAGATAAGAAACCAAACTCTTCATAATTTTCTCCTTAAAAGAAAATAATTCTTCTCAGGACTTTACTTCCTAAAACTAGACAGTTACCAGTCCCTACAAAGTTTCTCTCCCAACTCTGACATCATTTTTCTAACCATCAAATTCTTAGACTTGTTTTTCATTCCTATTTCCCTAGCCTCTAAAGCAATTCAGATTCGCATCTCTGTACATGTAAACGATTGCAGTGAGCTACTCACTTAGCTCCGGCAACATTTCTCTCTCTGTGACCTACCAGATTTAATCCAATAATTCATTTAAAGTACTGTTAGGTCAATTTCCTCGTTAAGAATCCATTTATTTATTGTAGCACCTACGATGTTTCAATCTTGTTAATAACCTCTGACTAGTGTATGGCAACGGTACCAGTCATTTCAAAGACAAACCTCTAACTGCAGAAAATCCCTCACTTCTCTCGTCGACCTAAATGACGGCTCTGCCACAGCATACAAATGCATCACCCTCTTCAAATGCCTGGTTCACTTCCACTCCTGTAATCTGCATGGCACATCGGTACTCTTGGAACTAAATCCTGGCTACACAGTATAAGGAAGTGTAACATTTGTCACATTCTAGAAATCAATCAGTCATGGTAAGTAATTGTATATGTTTTTAACTGTTATAATTATTCTTTCACATTAGTTTTACTTTTAAAGTATTACAACACATGTATTATTTGTACATGTAAAGTACCCCGAAACACAACAACAGACTCAGAGAATGTTTTTTTTTTAAATGAACAAAAAAAGTATATTCAAGATATTTTGTTACCGTTGTGACTGGCTGTCTAATAATACTGAGCTCTTACACGATATAAAATGTATTTGAGATTCCTGAGCCCAATTCCAAATTTATGGTTGATTATAGCTATATTATCTTTATAAAAATCTGCCTGCTTATACATTTTACTTTACAAATGTGCTAATCCCCCAACAGATAGATATCATTGTTGCTCATAATAATACCTTCATTCTACACAGTATACTAGTGAAAATAGAAGAGAAATAATGATCCTTGGAGAGTAATTACTCATCATGATTTATTTTACGAGACTTTGATATCAAAATCAGACAAATTATTACAAGAATACTATATATTTATGAATATATGAATATATTATAGCTATATCTATATAGTATAGAGATATATTTAAAAGAAAATATGGGAATCAAACACAACAATATGTAACAACAACAATACGTCATTAACTACTTAGGTTTATCCTAGGAATATAAAAATATTTTAAGGTTTTAAAAACAGTTCATATAATCTCCCATATTTACAGATAAAATAACATAATTATCTTGATAGTTACAGAAAAGAACTATGAACAAAATTAGAGAACTTCTAACAATGTGCTAACATTTAGCAAACTAGAAATAGAAAAATAGAAGGACACTTTTATGCATAATGGATATCTTTTTTTAAAAAAATACTACTAAAATCATATTTGAAATCTAAGATTGGGCATGGGGCTAGGTGTTTATTTTTACCACTTTTATTCATTGTTATTTCACTACACATTCACAATTTTGTGTATTTTGTTGAAGATGAGACACCTCAGAAACTCTCACCTCTCATTCAACAGAAACTCTTATGTACCTATTTTGCAAAAAAGAGGGAATAGGAATATTTTTCTTGGTTAAGAAACTGATTTAAAATATATTTGGCAATAGAAAGCATTAAGAATAGCTAAGTTCACCTGAAGGTAAAACATGTTTTCTTAAAAACTATTTTTAATCTGTTTTGTGGTAGAGTATGATTTTTTGACAAAAGTACAAAGGTAATTCAAAGAGAAAAGGATAATCAGTGGAGAATGGATAGGATGTAGATTAATGAAACGGACTGTGTGGCCCAGAAATAGACCCTCAGATGTGAAGAGCAACGACATGAGAATGAAGTGCCACCGCAGAGAAACGTGGACAAGAACAGACTTTTCGTTTAGTGAACTGGTACATTAGTGGAACCACATTAAAAAAGGAAAATAAATAAAACTTTTTTTTCACTTTTTTTCCAAACCAAAAAATAGATTTCAAATTGAGTAAAGACCTAAATGTGAAATAACACATGTAAGTGTCATAATATAATGTTGGAAGATATCTTTGTTACTCCAAGGAAGGGAGGAAAGTGTTTAAGGAGGACTGAAAAGTGCACTTAAAGCCTCTGTTTGTTTCACATCCATCAACGTTAAGTTGATAATATGGTCAAACCCAAAGTCAAGAGGTGAGGAAGTGAACTCCGCCACAATGAGGCCGTGGACAGTGTGTAATATAGAACACCTACTGTGGAGTGAAATCAGGATCGATAATTCAGTCAACCATATTTTGAACATAAGAGAAAAGGAAAACAATGCTATCCATTTATTTCTAACCAAATATTGTACTTTTATGCGCATGAATATTTTATTTATTTTCAAAATCATGAATATCACATTCAGCAAATCAATTTGTTGATTGGATGAGTTGAGAACACAACTACATGCTTTTTAAAATAAAGATTGGTTAAAAGAAATGATTGATAAGAAGCTCAAAAAGCAACATTAAATTATGTCTAAGATGACTAAAACCTCAAAAAGCAACATTAAATTACGTCTAAGATGACTAAAAAAAACCTAAAAATTTATCTATTGCACCTTTACTGATGCTGTTTTTGTATTTATGACACTTTCATAAATGTTGCATAACTTTAACAATATCCATCTTTTAAGTTCATATTTAAAAATAGTTTAGATTATTACTCCAGTTTTTTTGTTGTTGTTGATACACTACAATTATCTGTAAAATTCTGAGTCTAGGAATGATTAAACCACGTCACCTTCCTGAATGAAGAAATTTTGCTCAATATCATGTTACTAATAATTTCAAGGACACAAGCATTTGTGAAGTAAAAGTAAAACAGAAATGAGTCAGTAACAGCCAACTCGGTCTCCCATTCCTTTCTTGCCACATTAGTATGTGTCGTGGCCCAGCATTTATATATGTGGTTTACAAATGATACTTAACGTGAGAGAGAATTTTTTTTTTTTTTAAGAAACCTCTTCCGTTGTATAATCTGATAGTTGTATTCTTTAATGATATTTTGCAAAGAATCAACACATAAATCTATAGATCCCGGATTTTGTTTACCATCACAGTTTCTAGAGAGAACTACGTACATTCTATTACAAAAATTCTATAGTTAAGGACTCTTTCACTTTTAAATACCATTAATGTGTTTAGTGTGGAGTCTATCAATAGCTTGTTTGTAAAGAAGTTTTACTGGACCATTTTTTTCCCCTTGTCTATGTTCAAGGAAAAGGAAAATTACATTTCAGGTTCACTACTAACCCTTTCTTTCTCTGGTAGTTGCTTAGAAGTTTTGTTGTTTTGTGGTATGTTTGCTTTTTATAATTTCAAGTGTATGAGATTTGGAGTTACATTAAATGTAGCATAATTCTTGTTTGTTCAGTTATAGTCTGAGAATTTATTCCATGCTCATTCAAACTGTTGTGTTAAATTGTTGATACATTGGGGCCTCCCTTTGTTTAAACTTTATAGGATATTTTAAATTTTAAAACATGTATAATTTATGCATATTATATATATATACACATATGTACATATGTGTATACATGTGTATGTGCATGTGCACATGCGCTATGTAAGAAAACAATGAGCCTAAATGCATTTAGACAGGATATTGTGGCACAGAAGGGACCGTGAAGTTTATGTTGCTATTAGGGTCCTCTGTTCACCAGTTATCATGGGAAACAACATTGTTGAATGAACCTAGGTAGATGTTGGGTACATCCACTGTGTCACAGATGAGTGCTCAGCTTAGGGACTTTTGATCTTAGCAGGAACTGCTGACAAATCTGTGCATACTTCCCCAGAATATAAGCAAACTTCTTCCTAAAGAAGGAAAGACACTTGACCTGGAATATCTCCACATATAAATAAATCTGTCCACTCACCCATGTGGAGACACGATCCCTAGCATGTGAGACTTAATGCCTAGACTCGTAGAAATGCCAAAGGAATGGAGAATGGTCTCCTGGCAGAGATGCAGGCTTATTGTATGTAATGTGGAAAAGTGGCCTAGTGGTATTCCTTGTCTTCTTCTGGACCATCCATGACCCTGACATGCATCCCTACAAATAACATCAATGCACTTGAGTATAATGATCAAGGTCATTTTTCTTTTCAGAGTATGTATAGGGGATCAGTCTCATCCCAGACTTTATTTAAATGATATTAGAATCATAAAATGTGTAATAAGGTACTCAGTCAAAGGAAATCTTCATTCTGTACCCACATATCTCATTGATTAAGAAATTTGATAAACAAAACTACTCAGAAAATGACTGGCTTTGATATACTGTTGTTGATATAGAGAGGAAGTACTTCACCATCAAAAGTGATAATTGGAGATCAACTTGCTGCTTCTTAGGAATTTCCTTCATCTCATGTAGCTTCTGTGTTTTACCAGAAAATCTTCTTTATCTCTGTTATAAATAATTCATATAACAATGGAATTTATGTTGGACAAATAGTGTATGTTCTTTAGACTTTATAGTTCTAGCATATTTTTTTTCAAAAGCAATAAAATATTCAAGTAAAATATGCAAATATGTCCAGATCTCTACACATCTGTGGTGTCTGATAGCAACAGTGCAGTTGTATTTCCTGAAATACAAGTCCCAGATGTTACTAAAGACAAGTCACATTTCTGACTTGGTTAAGAGAAATTTGAGTTGTAAGCTCTAGCACACACAACACATAGTTGATACCCCTGAATGAGAAATAAAAAGTGTAATGAATTAACATGATTACCTATTATTAGTGCCACAAATCGTTTCAAAGCTAGTATTAAAACAACACATTTTTGTGTTAAAACAGCACAGATTTATTTTCTCGCAGTCCTGGAAGTTAGAAGTCTGAAATGGATCTCACTGGAGTAAAATCTAAGTGTTGATATGTCTTTATTCCTCCTGCAGGCTCCAGGGGTGAATCTGTTTCCTTGTCTGTTCCAGCTTCTAAGACTGCTTTCATTCCCTTGGCTGAGGGCCCCTTTCTCTATCTTTAAAGACAGCAGACAGTGATTGGATCTGTCTCATGCTGCATTATCCTGACAGTCTATTCTGTAGCCACATTTCCCTCTGACTCTCTCTTATAAGGACACTCATAGTTAAATTTAAGGGCCACTTAGATAATTCAGACTAATCTTCCCATCTCGTTATACCTAATTTAATTATATCTGTAAAATCTTTTTTACCAAATAAGTTGTATTCACAGCTTACAAAGATTCAGACGTTGACATTTAGATGGAAGAGTATTTAGCTTATCAATTAAGGTCAATTTTTTCTCATTTGATAAACAAATATTCCTAGGAAATCACCCCATGGTCATAATGTATTACATATCTTGCATGTTGATGGATCTGATATTCTATAAAGTCAAATAAGGGTGTTTGTGTATATGTTTATGAGAGATATTAGTCTATAGTTTCTTTTAATTATTCTGACATCAAAATAATGCTTTCTTTGTAAAATGAGGTAGGAGATGCTCCATTCTTTTCTAATTTCTTGAATAGTTTATGTAGAATAAGTATATTTGCTAGAATTCAGCACTTTATAGAAAGTATAAAACAGTTGGCCCTTCAAACACAGGTTTATGCTGTGAGGGTCCACTTATGTGTGGATTTTTAAAATAAATACCTGTACTGTTTTAGATTTTTGGTTGAGAGTATGCAGATGCATAGGCCTACTGTGCGTATTGATCGGTGCTTTATTTTGTAGGGAGTTTGAGTATCCACGTGTTTTAGTAGCCATGGTGGGTCTCAAAACCAGTACCCTGTGGATATCCAGAGACAATAAAGTTTTTGGAAAGTCAAAACTTATACATAAATTTCTCATTGCACCTCTAACCAGCCCCTGCCCCCGCCCCCACTTCATTCAAGGGTCAACTTTATAGCCTGACCAAGAATGATTTATACCAGAAATGTAGAATTCATTCAATATTCAGAATTCAGTCATTCAATGAAATTCATTTTAAGAGACAGAGAACAACCTTTATTCTTCTCAATAGATGCAGTAAAATCACTTGAAAATTCAACACCTATGTGTAATAAAAAAATGAAACTTTTCAAATTAGAAATTAAAAGGAACATTCTCCACAGATGAGGGGGTGAGCGTATTATTGTCTATCATGCAATGGAATAAATCTACTACTTCTGACGACATTGATTATTCTCCAAAGCATTGAGTGTAAAAAGACTGACATGTAAAGATATGTACTGCATAATTCTATTTATGTGAAGTTGATGGGTAAGCAGTATCTGATAGAAATAAGAGTAGTGTTTGCCTCTGGATGATAAAAACTAACTTGAAGGGCATATGAGAAAATTTTCTGATGGGAGAGATGAGTTCTATGTCTCGATTGAATCTTTGGTCGCAGACTTATTTAAATTTTTCAAAACTCATCAAATATTCTACTGAGCCTTTCACTGTATATAAAATATACCTGTATAAAATAAATAAGCCCATGACGTTAAAATAAAAAATAATACCAAATATCAATGTAAAATGGTTTCCTATTTACCAGCATGTTGGGAAGTCATATAGATTAAATTTTGAACTTTTGTAGCATGAGTTAATATTTCTTATGTGTATGCATTTATCTCCTGTGCATTTCTAAGTGAACTGCTTGAAATGAAATTAGAGGATGAATTAAATCTATTTTATATGGATCACCAATAACTCTTTTTATTATAGAGATATTAAGAAAGGAGAATAGATCTAATAAGAACATCTTGTTCTCATTTTCTCAAATATACAGCTGTGCTATAAATAGATTTCCACAGAAACACCTACTGCTTATCAAAGTTTGAGCCAAGAAAATCTCAAATGTACTTTTTTTATTATCCAACTGAAACTTTGTGATTGAAGGTTTTCTTTCATCATCTTTTTCAATATTCTTTTAATTTACCCAATTTCTCTGAATCTTCAGCAAAAGTCTCTATTTTTTTTAGAAGACTCCCCAGTGTTCAGTTCTCTCAAACCTTACTTTTCATTCTCTTAACTTCATACCACAACTGAATCTTTAAAAAAGCCTTTTAACCACAATGTCAGTTACCCTGGAGTATACTATATTACAATTATTATAACCCTGAACTAAATGGTACTGCATGATATATACTCAGATGCTATGTTTACCTGTTGCTAGTTCAACTGTTATATTATTGTTGTTAATTGAAGGAGAGCATAGTTGTTTATGATTTATTACATCTAGGTCTTAATTTTTTATTCATGACATATGATATGGATTAATGACAATTCAACATGGTCTACTAATAATATAAAATGTGATAGTATTACAGAATATTACAGGCACATTATTATCCACCCAATTTTACCAATGAAAATAACATAAGCATCTTCCTCACTAATCTCCAAATATACTTAGACACAAAGATGGCTTAATTCTATGCCCTAGATCTTTCTAACAGCCATCATGTCATTTAGTTATATTTCAGATCCAATTATCTCTTTCTTTATATTTACTTTATTCTAATCAAACCCCCAGTTTTCATATCTACCCCATATCTTTTCACTATACAATAAATTTCCCTACATTGTCAACCCCTTCAGGATCTATTTCTTATTTTTCTTTCATTTACTTAATCACTTTCCTGCTAAATTGCTCAAACAATAATTAAGAACTAATAATCTTGCAGAGCTAGAATGGACTGTAACATGATTTACTGTTATAATAACAGTAGCTATGAAAACAGTCTGCTGGTAATTAATAGACGTTGATAACATATGTGAAGCCCTAACAAGCCAGGCTCTTTGGAGTTATATTTGTTACTGCAAAAACGTCAGACTGATAACTTGCTAATTGAAGAAAGGAAATTAATCCAGTGATTTGTGGGCTATGAAAAATTTAAAAATATAATTTCTGCATGGCTGACTTTGTCTGGAAAACTTCAAACATAGAGTTTTAAAATAGGTATACATATACAATGTATATTTTTCATAGCCTTTATTTAGAGATTAATAGTCTGCATTGTTCTATACTACTCTATCTCTTAGTTGTTTTTACTTTATACTTAATAACAACCATAATCTTTTATTGCAATAAAATAATTGCCTATTCTCATAGATATCATATTGTAGAGACATTTATTTTTTGACAGTTGCAAAATACAAAATAGTATTTTAAACTCTAATCTGTCAATATAATGTAAGTGTATAAAGCAATTCAGAAAAGAGGGAGGGACAAAGTCAAATATATACTTCTAGAGAAGAAAGAAAAACGTCACCCTACCTGTTTCATCCAACTCCTAATCTCCAATCCTTGATCTTTTTGTTTGCTTATTCTCTCTGGATGACAATGAGAGTCCATCAAAAAGGCATCTAAAAAAGATGTAGTCTACAGCAGTCTCTGTATGAGAGTTTGTTTGCTTCCTCTATGCCAGTGACTCTCCAATTAAGCTACCCCTTGAGGTTTTTTGTTATGCTCTTAAAAATACGGCTGCCCATCTCAGTTCAGGAGCAAATAATTGCCAACTCTACTGACAAGGACGTAGTGATCATTTTAAACCTCTCAAATTATTCTGCTGTGCATCCAGGATGAGACCACTAGTTTCAAAGGTCCTTTCCACTCCTCCCTCCTGCCCTTTACGATAACACCTGTTGCTGATGTCTGTCTTCACTAACACTAATACATTTGAAGCAATTTTACATTTAATACTTTGATTTTTTTTTCCTAAATCTTAATCATAAGGCTCTAAGTTTAATTATTCTTAGCTCAAGTACTACATTGGTCTTATGCGGATGAAGCTTGGTAATTTTGAGAAAACATACATTCTTTTAGCCAAGTCATATTGCCCTGTAGGAACCTGTTTCTGATCTACTGTATTTTTTTTAAAAACAAGGCATGCACATGATTCATTATTACACATAGGATTACTTTCTCTTTCCAATCCTCAGGGGAAGAAATTTATAATAGAGTCTGTCACATCTCCTTTTGATCAGACTGATAATGATGTGTTCTTATTTTTTGGAGTAAAATAATCACAAATGAATTATTAAGAAGTTTATAAAAATAATTTCTAATTTAAAAGAGGAATGATTTTAATTATAATCACCAACATAGTAAACACATATTAAATTATAGATTTTTTAAAGGATATTTTATATAAAATATCTCCAAACTTAATACTTCCTGTTAAAACAATATATTTGGTATCTTACTTTATCAAGTCATTTTAGCCACCAAATGCATCCTTGTGGTGATCTCGAGATTCTTGTAAACTCTGCTTGTCTGTCATAATTACTTTTTTATAATCATTTTTTTCTTGTTTTTTTTTCACATGTATTTCTAATTATTTTCTTTATATTCTTCCAGCTATTAAAGAAACATAATTGACAGTCTTCTGTATGCCAGGCTTTGGAATTATATTAGTGCTTTTCTCAGGAAGATAGCTGCCTACTGGAGAATTCAGCCAAGTAAGGTAAAATATGTCAAAATTTGGTAAGAGTGTTAAAAAGAGAAATGGTCAGTGTGTCATGACAAGATGGGATGAGAGTGTAGAGAAAGGCGGAAGATGTTGGCAAGGCTGACCTGCCGCGCTGACCTTGAGCTACACACCTTAAGTGATGCGTAGGCATGCAGGCCAGTAGAGTATGAGGTGTATTGTTTTTTGTTTGTTTGTTTTGTTTTGTTTTACAATCTAGGAGCATCTATTATAGAAATATCTATTAGGATTATGGCAAACATAAGAGTCTGTAGGTTAATAAATTTCTTATATATGACCAGTAGAGTATTTAAAAATGAATCTACACTTAAATATTTTAGCTTTATTTAGAACAATAAAATTTTAACGAGTATCAACTATCAGGCATTGTAATTAAAATTTGATGGTTCGAAAACATGGCCTTCAAAGATCACAACTTGAAAGCAGTATTTTTGAGCTTCTAATGTGTACCATACATTTCAAATATAACATCTTTTCATACTCAAAATGTTTTTCTAATGTAACTGTTAACTCTGTCTTACAGATGTGGAAGCAGAGTATACGTGAAGTCAGACAAATTGCCAAGCATCACAGGGTATGTGTGAGAAAGCCTGATTTACACCAAAATCTTTCTATCCAAAGCAGATTTTGTTTGTATGTTTGTTTTTCTCCTTATTTCAGAATTCACTAGGAATGCTGAAAACAGCAGAGACAGTTTCACACAGCCAATGATTGTCCGTTGAGAATACATATTTCTCTTTCGTATTTAATGCTCTTAAAATGTACTTATTAGAAAAAAAGGTTAGATGCTGTGTTGCCTGTGAAATTTCATTTTCACTTTTGTCTAAGCTTCTAGAGAAGACAGAGTATGATCTAATAGCAAGAGCAACAGAGCAAAGTCAGTGAGAAATGTGACGAGTATAATTTCATCAAGAGATTTTAAGTGGTCAAATATTTTGGCAATTTTTGAAGCAATTTCCAAAGCTGCCCTAAGTGCCCTTTTATGAAAACATGTTTGTGCCAGAACTTAGAATATTCATTTCCAGGAGAGGATATCTGAGGAAATTGTGTTAGGAGATAATATCTAGGTGGAAACATACTGAAGTAGACCTCAATCTGAAATTGTCTCTTTCAAGTCTATCATTACATAAAATTTGTACATAGGCAAACTGAAAAAGACCATGGCTTTTTAGAATTTGCTACCTTTGGTAAAATTGAGGAACAAGAGTTCCTAGGGGCTAATGGATACATCTATAGATTTTATCCTTATTGTGTAAAATGATATCTTGTCTCATCTGTGTAGTAAATTAGTGGAAGGGCATTTATTAAAATGCTCAGTGGAGGCAACTCTGATTGGCGGAATGACAGGTGATTTTAATTTATTCTCTGTATTTTTCTATACTACTCAAAACCTTGTGTGCCTATTTATTTATTTTTTTTTTGTTAATACAATTCACAACTATAATAACAGCTGCAAAGAAATCTCAAGCCACCCACTCTCCAAACTAGCATGCGAGGGCAGACCACACAGGTATTCTAGTAGAAGCGTTTCTTTCGTACCTGACTTTGGACATGTTTTTCTTTCTCTCTGGAAACCTGTTTTTCTCTACAAAGCTAACTTCTCTTTGTCCGTCAAAACATACATACTGACAGTTTGCATTTTCCCAGTGGAGTTTCCCCAAACACATCCTTCTAACAAGTCCTTCCCTACTTCTCATCCCATGCTATCCTGCACACTAACTTTTTCCTGTGCACGGCTAGCTCTGATGCTGGCAGCTTCAAGGCTACGCAGAACGAGCTGACACCCCCTACTCCTTGGCGAGATAAACTATGCCAGTCACCACTTCTCAGTGTAGATATCGCTTGTTTTCACCGACTCGCCACGTCCGCGTTAGTTGTGTTTGCTTCTGCTGTGTGTCCCTATATTATATTGTCCTTCTCTGGTCAGAGCACTTACTGTAGTTTGATAAAATTGATTTTTTTTTTAAACTAAGTGCTTCGTCTACTAGATTTGAATTTCATGAGGAATTTTATACACTCACATGCACATATATATCATTGAACAAATATACATATATATAACATACTTTACAAAATGAATATCCTCTCTATTTCTCTCTCTGTATATACATATATATATATATATATAGTATAAACGGTATTACATATAGAAATGACTATATATATAAATGGTAATATATAAATGGTAACTTCATAAATTACCAGAAAACTTGCAGTTACTGCCATAAAGGGTGAGATATGGGAGGTGAACACACAATGTAACCTCTGGGAAGGAAGAAGAAGGAAAGGAAGGAAGGAAGGAAGGAAGGAAGGAAGGAAGGGAAGGAAGGAAGGAGAGGAGAAAAGAGAGAGAGAGAAGAAGAGACCAGAGAGAGAAGAGAAAAGAAAACAAAAACAAAAGAAACCAAAAAGAAACAAACAAAGAAACAAACAAAGAAACAAACAAAGAAACAAACAAAGAAACAAACAAAGAAACAAAGAAACAAAGAAAGAAAAAAGAGAGAGTGAGAATTGTGACTGGAAGGGAGATGGACAATGGCTGTGCAGTTCCCGATGGGCAGAGACCTTGGACTTACTCTCTTCACTCTTTATGGTTGCCTCAGCATTTCTAATGCCTGTGATGCAGATGTCAGGGAAGAGAAACTGCACAGGGAGTTAATTAACAGAGAGTGAGTGAATAAGTAATGGGGCATGGACTATAAGGTACATTTGAAAAGAAATGTTTTGATTGCGATCATTAGGAAGCAAACCGAATAATTAAGAGATTAGAAGGTCCCAAAGGCTCAACATGATAAAATAAAATGTTTATCAAATCAATGAAATAATTATCGATCAGTTCAATCATCTTCCTTGCTTCATTTGGCTTTAATTAAATTTAAATGAATTTATTCAAAAATATGTTTTGTGCCACACTGCACACAGAATAAGGCACTCCTATAGAAAACATTGAATGCATATGATTAAAAATATGTAATGTTATTTACTGATTAGTATGAATTTATTAAAAATATTATATGGGAGTCACTATACCAGAATATGGATGTAGAGTGGTTTTTTTTTGGTCTTATTTTTGTGTGTGTTTTTTTTGTTTGTTTTTTAAAGAGCTTTTATAGTGCTAGCAATCCAGTATGAGAAGGATTCATTAAATATAACAACAAACACATAATATAATTTAAAAATATGGTCAAATATCCATAGTAAAGTAATTGATTGCTAAGACAGAGAAAAAAATCTAAGCACCAACTGACCAGTAAAGCCCTTTCTAAGAAAGTTATATTTAAACTGTTACGTGAAAGACGAATGGGAGAAAAATAGGTGATAAATGGGAAGGGAGATATTCCAGGCAGAAAAAATCAGATGTTCAAACGCCTTGTGGTCAGAACAAGACATTGCAGCTGAGAAACAGAAAGGGAGCCGCAATAGCTGGAGCCCCGGGGTAGGTCAAAGGAAGTAGCTCAGAGTTGATTTGGAAAAATAGACTGAAGCAGTTTAGTTAAGATCTTATAGCCGGGGCAGTAAAATATAAATGGTTCTGAGGAGTGGAACGACATGATTCATTTATTTACCCTATGTTTATTGCATGTTCCTACGTGCCAGACATTTTCTAGGAATTTGGAACAAAATGATCAGTTCCAAGGAGCTAATTGAATAAAAAGCAAATAACCGAAAATAATTTGTGCATGAGAAGGTGGTAACTCAGGCTTTGTTTCCTTGTCTGCAAAAGGGCAGTTCTGATGTTTACCTCAGCCTCGTGAAGGTGAAAGAGAAAAAACATGTAAATTCTGCACTTCAGTGCCTGGCACAATGAGTGGCAATAAAGTATAGCTCGTGGTTTTGGCATAATTAGGTCTGACTTATCAATATTTGTTAATGACCTCAAATTAGAGATTACATTTCTCTTTCCTATTCCTTCAGTTGCTGGAAGGTTCTCGTAGCCTTACCATTGTGTTATGTAGAGCTTCAGGGGCTCAGCCTGGCCGTCAGCTCTGTGAGGCCCCTGTTGCTACGGAGGACAGGCTTACATCAGGTTCACACCATGTGGACCACTTGGACAGCTTTCTACGCCTATTTGTTTATTTTATTCTTTTATAGCTTTCTACTCTCCTAGGAGTGTGCGTGAGTGTGTACACATGTGTGTCTATGTTTATATCCTTCTTAACACACATAAATAGAGACTAAGATACTCTACCTGTAAATAGTTAAGTGGGACTTCAACGTAAAATAGTGCCTTTTAACCACTAAATTGGTCTTCACCAATTTCAAGACACAGATATGATTAGTATACTGATTTTACAGCTGGGAACTTGAGGGACTGAGGGCTTTGTAGTCTGCACGCTGTCACGCAGATAGAGAATTGCAGCAGCCACGTGGAAGGCCAACTCTTAGCGTGAGGCAGCGCGGACAGACCCCTCCCCTGCTCTTCTGGGGCCGTGATGAGAATGAGTGTGATACCCGAGCCACGCTCTGCCTCACCACCCTTACATTTATCTTTCTTTTTCTCTCTCAGCAAACAAGTTTCAGAAAAAATTGCATGAGATAAATTTGGGAAATGGGCATGGTGGGCTGAGTTACAGTCTGTTTAATAACGTGGTCATAGATGTGTGTTAGCAATTAAAACAGTACATAATTTTTTTTGGGGGGGTGAGAATTTTTAAAATCTTGTCTCTTAGCAAATTTCATCATATACATTATGGTGATAGACGTGTTAACTACACTTATTGCGGTAATTCTTTTGCAATTGTTTTGCAATATATACATCTATCAATTTTACACCTTGAACAAGGTTATATGTCAGTTACATCTCAATAAAGCTAAAAAAATAAATATATAAGCAAACACTAACTACATTTACTTATTTATAATATGTGCATATAGCTCTTTATAGCAATTGTTTAGTAACCCATGAATTAAATATAAGCCACATATTTTTATAAAGTTATAAATGGGGGAAAAACAGAATGTATAAAATTTCAAAAGGAGGGCAGTCATTTAAAATCACCAAGTGACTGGAGTATAAAAATGCTATAATTGCCATAGTAATACATTTTATTTTGAGTAGATAACTTTAGTAACCCTCAGCTCAAAATTGTTAAAAATTATGAAAATAAACATGTAGAAAATTGCTCTATAAATGGTAACAATTTTTTAGAAAGATCTTCCTTTTTGTTATTTGAAAGTCGTGTAGTCATGTAATAGTACAGTAACATGAAAAGATTTAAAAATCAAAATTATATCTCTTAGGAACCTTTAGAAAGCTCATTTGCAAAATTGTGTGAAGTAAACTGAACAAGTAAGAAGATAAAACTAAGAAAGGCTTTGCCCCATTTAATCCTTACTTACAGACATTTGAAGCATTGTCTATTTATAGACTACGTTATTATGATGATTATACATCAAAATCTGTAATATATACCTGTTATCTTACTTGACAGCCCAAGCAAAAAAATCCACATTGGTTTAAAGTTGAACACTAGCCTGTATATTTTAACTGAAAATGTGTTCATTTTATATAAACATATGCTTAAATTTTATATCTATATAGATCAGGAAACTATGGGAGTCTATATTAAGTCATCTCAACATGTCAAATTTGAATTAATTTTTGAGTTAAAATATTTAGTAGTTAATTGAAGTAGCAAGAATATACAAAATATGCCTGATTTTATTTATTGATATTCATCTTTAAAAAAACTATGGCATTAATTTGAATAATTTGGTCTGTTGTCTTTACGAAGCTTTCGATAGAACTTATTTTCTGCTACCTATTTTCTTCCTTTTAATATTATATGGTCAACTGATATTGGGTGCTTAGTATAATCAACTGATATTGGGTGCTTATTATAGTAATAATATCTGCCAGTTTCTAAGCTCTTTCCCATGTGCTAGCATTTTAAATTCTCACGATAAAGTCTGAGATTGATAAAGCAGATACTTGTAAGTAGGAAAGCAAGGAAACATAACAAGGACACATGATACTAGCAAACATTAGGATCCTTATTATCAAGTAGTTTTTAAAATTTAAAAAATTAACAACAAAAACAATAACAATAACACTTGCCATTTATGGAGCTAGCATTGTGTGCAAGAGCACATTGACGACGCCATCGCAAATGACTACTGTAGCCACAGAAGTTGCTATTGTTATGTGTTATTGTTCGCCTTCAAGAAGCCAAGTTCTTTGTGAAACATCACATAGCTAATAAGTGTCAGAATCAGGAAAATAACTCTATGATATAATGACTCAAAACTGCATCTTTCCCATTATACCATGTTAAATCTCATATAATTATTCCAACTTAATTATTATCCTTGCATACATTTACAAATAAATAGATTTTCATAAAGGCTGAATATCAATTTATATTGGATGAAGTTAGAATTTAAATCTTAACTCTCCAATAACAACACATAGAGTCTTCCCATATGAAGGAGCTGATGCAAGCGCTCTAAGAAAATCTATGGGCAGGATCATATCTATTAGACATTTCTCATGAGCTATGTAGACCTAAAACGTAAGAGGCAAAATGGAAGAAAAATTATAGTGCTATATAATGTGTCATGAAAAAAAAAATGTATTAGTTTAATCCGATTCTCTGTTTTGATGGGTTGCTACTAGCACTGTAGAGTCTGTGGGCTTGCAGTCACAGTGTCTGGACCAAATGAGTTTCTCCCAACACCTTGTGCTGCGGGCTCTGAAGCCCACAAGCCCAGCATGGTGCTTCTGCGTGTGTGCTCTTCTTTCCTCATGGCTTCCTGAAGTTTCGGTCCTCACATGGACCACGCTACACCGTTTTTGCAGGCTTAACTGATTTTTTTTCCTTGAGCGAGGAACTTGTCCTCTCAGAGCCTAGTTACCTATTCTTTTCCTTTTGATATTGCTCTCAATAATTTACTTAAGGACACTGAGGATCTGTAGAATATTTAAAGATATGAGTAGGTCAGAATTTTAAAAGATCATGAAGGGCTAAAAGAAATGTACTAGGTCACTATTTAAAATATAAGGAAAAAGAAGGAACAAACATGAAAAAAAATGATTGAAAAAATGAAAAAAAATTATTGAAGAAAAGAAATGCCATGATTCATTAGTAGACTCAGTAGATATTAATATTAAAATATAATTTGGTAGCTTAAATGGACATGAGTATAAAGCTGTCTCGTGTATGAGGAACTAAAAGCAGTTGTATTTATGTGGACCATAACACTCAAAAGAAAGCAAAGGGTCATAGCACACAGAAAAATTTAGAGCATTTGTTATTTAACATGCATGTGTGCATGCAGGCACTTGCATACTCACACATACACACACATGGAAAGTGTGTTTGCTGTCTTCAAATATTGGCTCTCTTCAAACATGGAAAGATAATGCTTCTCACTAATTCTCCAAAGGATGTAACAAAGGTCATTGAGTGTAAAGGAGAAAATCATAGAAGCACAATATAAGAACTCTGTAATAAGTTTAACTTCTGGGGAAAAAAAATGCTAAAATATTCATTACAATGTTGAAGTTAAAATATGTCATGCAAATCAATGAGAAAAAGTAAAATGAGCTATCTTGTAGTATGAGAAATACCGTGAAACATTGCACTAGATAATTTCTCAGTTTCCTAATTTTTTGTCTTCATTTTAAGAGAGAAAGCAATATGAAAATGCCTGTAATCAATTAAACATGTAATGATTAATCTAATACACTGAATTTTGTAAAGGTCGTTGGCATTTTTCTTATGCATTCCAGTAGATAAGATTTCTCCGAAGTACAAGACTTTGCAACTTGGTAATCCAGCTGTTGCATCTCATTTATTAGAGGAAAAACAATCTTTTGAAATGTCAAATCTGTCTGTAAAATCTATCAGGACAAAGAAATTATTATGGAGGTAGAGTGTTAAAAAAGCAATTAGAAAGTAACATGCTATAAATAAAAATGCAAGCTTTTATGAGAGAGTCAAATTTAATATTCATATAATATGCCAATTTAGACAAATGTTGCCAAGATGTGATATCCAGTTCCTTTCTCCTTGATGAAGCTAAATCTTGCGAATTATTTGAGATGAATTATGTATAGATATTTTTATTTATTAATACGTATATTTCCAAACCCTTAAATTCTGTCACCAAATTAAAGAGCCACACTACTTATTCCCTACATGTCCAATCTGTGGGTGTTCAAACACCTTAAATTCTAATCCAAAACATTGCATATTTGCAGAGAATAGAATTTAGTGTGATCAAAACTCTAGCACATATCATGTAGACTTGTCACATTATGGTTTAGGTATTATAGGCTTTAAACTTAGGATCTGAAATAATGTAAACCCCGATTAAAGGTGATTTTAGTCTGTATTTTCTATGACATATTTTATGCTGGAGAGAAGAACGTATGTCTGACTTAAGTAAAGATTTTCCAGACAAACCTGCCCAAGCAAGATACAGTATTTAGGTGACTTTCATTTTGGCCAAGGAGGGTATTTTATACAAACACACAGTTTGTGTTTGCAAGACATTAATAAAAATCTCTTTTATATGTATTCATCCTAACCAAACCATTTCCCAACCTTTTGCAGAACAACTGAGTTATTAGTACCTTTCTGGAATCAGTATGTTTTTTGAATCTCTTAATCGTTGCTAGGCTGAGATTGTTCCATCTCAACCCACAGGTGCCTCTACCTGTCTTGAAATCTGTAGGTGTCTTGCATGGTGTGACAGGTACAATTTTTAAGTAGACTCAACATATGTAGTAATTGTTTGTTTGCCCATTTCTGTTAATTATTAAATTCTCTATCTGCATAGGCACAGATATTTTAGTGGTCCAACTCCCCAAACACAATGGCTTAATAATAATATGTTTAGTGGATATTTTCATAAGATGTTTTAAAATTATGGATTTTATGTAAAAATTGGCAAATTAATTACTTTAAAGTATTTTAAAATTTATTTGATCTCTAATTATATGACATAAATATCTTCTTAAAGTTTTCTCCTTAAAGTATAAACATGATTCATGAATGGCATTAGTACACTCAGCATTTCTGAACTTCAAGGAAAACGCTGATGTGTAGCAAAATTTCTAACTAAACTTTGTTTTTGCTCTAAGGTCACTTAGGTTTCAGCGATTAAAAATGCTCAAGGATGCACTTTATATTAATCTTGGGAGGAGCATAGATTGACCTCTGCTGACATTAAATATAATTGAAAGAGCTGCATCATTCTTAAAAAATGGCTTTATTAAAAATGCTCATCCTTAAATTATTTTTCATCTCATTACTTTTATATGTATTTCTTCTTTTGATTTAATATATTATGTCCTACAAAAAGAACATTGATAAATGTGTTTAAACTGAAAATAGTCCCAAAACAGTAACAAGAAAACATAATAGCTTCAATCCATATGGTTCCTCCTCTAAGATTTGGAATAAGCTTTGGTGAGTTTTTGTAATCAGCAAAATATCCCTGAAAACATTGCATTATTTTACTGATGAAGTTATTACACCAAGGTCACAGAGCAAGAAGGAGCCAGTTTTATTTTAATACATTGTAACATATGCTCTTCCTCTCAAGTTATACTTTCTCCAAGAAAGTAAGAAACTAATAAAAACATGTCCTGAATATGTGTTCGAAAAGAAAAATATTCTTTTGATATTTGCTAGCTACTAACTAAAGTACAGTGAGTCTAAAGCTGATTCCTGAATGTTCTAAAATAGTAAAAAAAAAAAAAAAAGAAAGAAAGAAAAAGAAAAAGAAAAAGAAAAATCTTGATCGGGTAAGAGAAATGCCTGCCAACACTGACTAATAGCTGGTTTCCAGGCATTCTTGGCAGCATTACTATAAAGTGATTTTTCATGCTACTTCATTCACGTATTTTATTAAGGTCTGTAGAGAGAATTTTTAACATGATCCTGATGCTTTGTAGGTTATAATCTCTAATGTTGGCATCAGGAGGATATTGAGAAACAAGTGCTAAATGTTTTCATATTTTACTTTGACAGAAAAATGGACTATACAGTGTTGTTATTATTGTTGGTTTTTAGGGCCTGGCTGAACATTTTTGCTTACATGTTTCATATGGGGAACATTTTAAGAGAAAATACGTGTGGCATCTGAGTTCAATGAAAATTTCTGTGAACTATTAAGCTCTGCTTGATGAAAAATGTCTCTGAATACCTGGTTGACTGTGTCAGAATATCAACTCCTGATATGAAAGGATTTATATGGTTTATGTTTTCCATATCCTCACTAAAAAAATCTTTGCTTATCCCAAGGCACAAAGAAACATTCCCTCTCTTCTTCCAGAAGCTTTATTATTTTAGTTTTACATTTAAGTCTATCAGTCACTCCTCATTGATTTTTTAGGAAGAAATGATGTATAGGTCAGGCTATTAATTCAACATATAGTTATGAAATTGTTCCAGTATCATTTCTTGAAGAAATTTTGCTGTACTGATCGCTTTGTTTTGGCACTGGGTTAGAGAATCATTTGACTGTATATTTGTGTGTGTGTGTGTGTGTGTGTGTGTGTGTGTGTGTGTGTACATATACACACACACATATACACATATATACACACATATATATATACATATATACACACACATATATACATATATATACATACACACATATATATACATATATATACATTTTTTTTTTATTATATTGATAGGATAGCTTTTCTGTTTCATTGAGATAGAGATATGTCTATTCTTATACTACTATCACACTGTCTTGGTTATCATAGCTTTATATTGTCTTTCTTTTAGTTTTCTATTGTTGCCTAACAAATTACCACAATTTAGTGGCTTATAATAACACACATTCATTCTCTCCCTGTCCAGCATGGCTGGTTTCTCTAGATTCTCTGTGCAGGGTCTCACAGAGCTGAAATCAAGGTGTCAGCCATTTGCTTTCTCCAGGTCTGAGCTTGTGCCTGTTGTTTTGCAGATTTCAGTTTCCTTCAACTCTAGGACTCCCCTGTAGACTGTTGACAGGGACTTCCTCTCAGCTCTTTGCCCGCTCTCTCATTCTTGCCCCATTCATCTTAAAAGCGAGCAAGGACATGTTGAATTCTTGTGGTTCATTCTCTGAAACCAATAGTAGGTTCTTTGAAACTGTCATGAAAATTGATATACCTTTACCTGATCTGATCAGCAAAAAAAAAAATTTTTAAAAGATAAAAAAAGAAAAATCAAATATCCAGTACCAGCAAAAAAAAAAATAGAGAAAACATATATGTCCAGGGCCCTCAGAAGCCGTCCAAATAAGGTTTGAAGTGATGTAGGACACAGTTCTTAGTAATCCGCAGTCTCTTACAGTATTTTGAAATTCAACTACCCTGATACTTTTATTTGTAGACTAGTGTACTATTTAAAATGAAATTGAGAACTTTACAAATTGGACCTTTGCCAACTGAAAAGTGATTAGTTTACAGCTATCCCATTTTAATTTATCGTGTGTTAAACTCTCTGGGGGATACAATTCTTTTATATTCTAACTGATCAATATCAAGAGAATAAAGTTAATAAGGAATGCAAGGAGTAAGGTTCTAATCCCAGAAAGGCATTTTATTGAAGCTCATTTATTTTCTGAAAATTCACTGGAAGTGCTTGCACTTAGGCATGCACACACACACACACACAGACACACACACTCAGGTAGAATGTAAGATTATGTCAGGTAATCAGCTGCTGGTATCTTCTCTAAAATTCATCTTGTATCAGTGGCCTGTAAGTCTCCATTTCCATATAATCTGCCAATGAAAGTCGTTCATTATATTGTCTTATTCCTGAGAGTATAGTACAATTAATTCAAGACCACAGTTAAAAATTTCCCATGACAATTTTTATCATTATTTGTTTTTTGATAATGTACCTTTGCTATATTTACTTATAATGTCTGTATATAAACTTATAAGTGAGATCTGTCTATAGTTATTTTTTTTTTAATTATCCTCATCAGGTTAGGGTAATTAACATAGCTACTATCACAAGTTGTAGAACTTTTATATTCTTGTACCTAGAATAGTTTTATATATCTTCAGAGGTTATATAGAATTAGGCTGTGGAATCATTAATTCTGCTAACTTTTAAAAATATTTCCATTTTTAAAAAGGAAATAGGTCTATTCAAATGAAATCTGTCTTTTGCTCTAATATTCCAAGTTTATTTTATATAGGATTCTTTTCATCTTTTAGCTTTCTATGTCTATGTTTCCTTGCATTCTTAATTTTCATGTTTATATATGCTTTTGTTTTAAAATTTTAAAGGTATTAGCTTCTGTATATTTTCAAAAGAATCTGCCTTCGTATTTATCTATCCATTTCTCTATTTGTATCTTTTATTTTATTTATGACTTTATGTTTAATTTCTTTATCTATGCTATATTAGTGAATGGTATTCTTTTAACTTTTAACATGTAGTAAACACTTTCACATTAAGTATATTTTATGTAATAATGAAGACTGAAGACTGTAAAGGATTATGTTTTTGCCTAATCCAAGATCAATACTTGTATTATTTCATTTTATGTAAAATCTCATTTTTTCCAATTACATATATGAATATATAAGAATCTTAACCCAAACTCATTCATTCTATACATACACACTCACACCAACAAAAATGCAAAAACAAAACCTTTCTAAAAAAATAGCTGTGTCTTTCTGTGTTGCCTTATTTTTGTATGCTAGATATAACTATTTATGAAACAAGTATGTTGATTGCATTGCTATTATAATTGTAATAGCTAAGGGAAAAGAATATGGTTTTCAGCATTTAAATTATTTAGTTTTTATATCATAAATAAAAGGTTTCTTACACTTAAGTCTTTTAACTTAGAATTTTTAATAGTTTAACAGAATTTTTTATATGTATATATACACAAAATGGATTAAATTCACTTGAACTTTCTATTTTATTTACAAACTAATTATATTTATTTACCATGTAGCAAAACATATTTATAGATATAAGGCATGCAGTTAATCATGATAAATAGAATACATTTCTGTAATGTTATATATAAATATAGAGAATATGAAAAATAATTTTCAAATATTATGTAATAGAATGTATATAACTGGCTTAATAGGAACTATATTAATTTATTCACATTTGAGTATATGTAAAGATAATATATTTATGTCTTATATATTATATATCCACATTTATATATATTTTAAAGGAAAATGGAAACATTACATATTAATAAATATATAGCTCTAACAGATATTATATTTGTATTTGTCTAGTTTAAATGGATATTATATCAATATGATATATTTAAACAGTTCAATATCTTAATGCCAAGACTTAGAAACTTCAGAAACCAAAATTCTTCGAAGCTTCCAGACAGTTTAACCATAATTGAAATGCTACATTTCATGTTTATAATAAAGTAAGTTATCTTTAACAGGAAAATATTTAATATTTAATCAAAGTATTCTTCATCTTTTCATTTTAAACCATAAGAGCCATATATGTTTTTTTTTTAACTATTACATTTTATACAACACTTAGAGATATTCATCTTAATAAAAATTTACCAAAAATAAAGCTTTTTTTAAAATTCATCATTTCTGCATTTATATAAATTTATTTACCCAATGAAGAGGATAAGGCTGCCATTTGTGTCAGTGCTGAAGTCAGTGAATTTAAATTTTAGGATGACAATGTTGTCACTTATCAGAGATTTGAGATCAGTAGGAAGGAACAAAGGCTCAAAGTATGGCATAGAATTATTGTCCAACAGCACAATTTTCCAGTAACATCCAGCTAATTTTCTTTCCAAAGTAGATATTTGAATTCCTGTTTTTCATAAGAATCTTGCTACAAGTTACTACAATGTTTGCTCTGCTTTCATTTCATATTTTTCTTATCTAGTTAACACTTTAGGGACTTTAATGAAGTAAGATACTGTTTTCATATTTTGTTCTAGCTCTTGGCCATCAGACGGCAGTCCTTCTGATGTAAAGATGTGTTAAAATTTAGGCTGCGATCTCTTTATCAAGTTTCTCTTGCATTTTAAACCGTCTCAATAGCAGTAATATTTATTTTATAGAATTTTATATATCCTTTTCCATATTCTGTTTTTTATATATTCTGATATGAATATGGGCACTGCTATCTTTTTGTATTTTCTCGATATCTTTTTGAGTGCTCCTCCCCTTCCTCCTCCTCCTTCTCCCCCTCTCCTTCCTCCTCCTCCTCCTCCTCTTCCTCCTCCTTCTCTCTCTCAATATCTGCTCTTTAAAAGTGAATTTCTATATCCAATTTCTTTAATATATTCAGTGCCTTGCTAATAATGAGACGTTTTTGTTGTTTATAGGCGATTTCATTCTGTTTATTTTTAGTGAACATTTGAATATATTTTTCTGATCTGACTTTTTGTTCACTAGTTTATGGTTTTCCTTTCATGTATTTATTTTCGCTTTCATTATATACTAGTTTGCTCATAAAGCCATTCATTTCTCTATTCCTTTTGTTAAACTGTTAATTCTAATATTGTATTCCAGGTCCTTTCCAATACCTTGACCTTCTCTAAGCCTCAAAGTCAAACATACATTTCTCTACAATTATATGAATGAGTGGTAAAAATACCCCGCATCTGGGAGATGATTTTAAAAAATACCGTACCATTTTTCCTCTCCCAATAAAATGGCACTTTGGGGATATTTTTATTTTCTTACTTTCTTTTTAGCCCTGAAACTCCTTTTTTAGCCAGTGTAATCCTTAGATTTTGCTGAGAGATGATAGTATATTTAATTCTTAATCTATTTTAGACTTTGCATGCAAATGGCTCTTATTAAAAATATCCTAATTTAAAATGTATGCTTCTCACCCCAGATTGTATGATTGTCCTATTTGACTCAGTTCTGTAGTTTGGATCTGGGGTAGAATCACACGTGTGTAAGGATATTTCAAGATTCAGATCTCTCAGCATTTTCCCCTGCTTTTTCTTTTCCTGTGTTGAAATCTTCAGTTCTGACCAGTAGTTGTTAGGTTAGACTTTTTCTCCTGACATTTCTCCTCAGATAAGATATGCAGGTGATATATCATTTGAATCCTTTTATTTTATAATAGTCTTGTTTTATAACATGTCTATCAGCTACGAGTAATTTGTTCTAGCTTGTGTTACAATCAGATTCTGTTACCTATGTAAATAAACTGCTCTTTCTGTTTTAAGGATTAGAAAATTATGTATAAAGTTCTGATGTGAAGATGTATTAAATTTTATAGAAAATTATATAGAAAACTATATAAAAACTACATGTAATTTTTTTATAATTTTTAGAATTTTTATTAATATTTAGAACTGCTGTATGTATCTCTCAAAAAATTTGTTAACCATTTTGATTTCCTCCCTTTTAATTTTTGTTCCGTGTTTTTAGATATTTCTTTTGCTTAATCGTCAGGACTTTATTTGGTATCTTAATAGTGGCTATTTTCATAATTAATCTGAAGATTTTTTAATAGTAAATTTTATAATGGCATTCAGATACTTTAAATGCACCTCCTTGAGCGATTTATAATTCTTCGTATATGGTCCTTTTCTCATTCACCACCTCTATTTCATAAACATTTTTTGTTTGCTTTTATTCCCTGTAGCTTCTGGCTCCTCTTAATTATGTCCTTATTTTTGTCTTTACTGTGGCTCGGTTCCAACTAGTTAGTTACTTTACATGCTGGCAATCCAGTGCACGAGGGTTGCTATCCTGGGTGATGATGGTGACGCCTGGTTATCCACCCAACTGCTTTTTTTTAAGCACCAATGACTTATGTAAAAGGGCTAACAACCACATCGCTAAAAATCTCTGGAATGAGATTACATTTTACACACACACACACACCCACACCACACACCCACACACACACAGAAAGAGAGAGGAGGAAGAGAGAGAGACAGAAAGACGGAGAGACAGAAAGAAGAAGGAGGCCTTGTTAAATATCTCAGCCACAAATTTTTGTTGTTTTTTGTCAGAATATATTCTCAACACTGTAATGAATTTTATCTTATCCATTATTCTCGAGGCAGCATGGTAGGCCATTTAGCTGTTTCTTGGCCACTACCCTTGTAGGTGTGTCCTTTGTATATACTGAAATATAAATATAAGAAAAGGAAAATGATGAATTATAACATCATTTTAAATAACTTGCTTTATATAAGTATTTTACATAAGTATTTTGTTGGTGTTTCACTGTAAATAAGCAACTGGGTTTCACAATAATCTTTTTGTGAGCCATAGATTAAATGAATATGTGGGAACCAAAATTATTCTCCCTAATCATAATAAAATTCTTTGCATCAGTGAAATTTGGGTCATTTAAGCATTAAAAACTAATTCTTTGAAGTGCCCAGTTGTAATCTTTCATAATAAAAGGACTATCATTTTGGCATGCCGAGCAACAGGAAAGATGCAAGACATGAAAAGTGGAACAGACAATAACTAGATTTTCCTCCCACTGCTATTATTATAAAGTAAATAGTTTAGCTTAATGTCTTGAAGCTGTTGATGACATTTTTTTCCAAGCACTTGAACATTAAATAACTGTCTGGTAATACCTTAAGAAATATTTTTAAATGCAATGACCTCTTAAAAGATCATCGTAAAAATTATTCTTAATTAGGTTTAGGAATTCAATTTAAGTATCTATGTAAATCAAATTTTATGTAATGTCATATGGAATGCATGGTTAGGTAAGTCTTAGGGGAAAAAATATGTGTATGTGCGTGTGTGTAAAATATCCCTAAACAGCATATATAACCACTATTAAAATTGAGTTTTATAAAAACAAAAACTATTTATTAGTCTATATGTTTCAGGATTTAATTTAAAAATTAATAATTATGAGTAATGGCTACATGATTTGACATCATTACAAATAATTGTTATTATCATTTAAAAACTATGGGCAATAATAAGGAAAGCCCCTTACAAAGAGCCTAGAATTACAACATTAAATTGCATAGATGTGACACTTAAATATTGTTGTACTATTCAGGAGCACACTTTGTTCCCCAAGAGCTCTGTAGATTATGAAGGTAATACAGAAGACAAAGGCCAGCATGCCTCAAGGAACCTCAGCCACTTTTGTTAAGGTCGTGATGTCTTCTGGTACAATGAGGACATTTAAGGGATGTTTCAGGAGCACAGCTGATATTTCGCAGTCCCCTCAGAGTATGACATCTACCATGGCAAGAGGAAAGTGTTGTTGGAAAAGATAAGACAAGTGTAGATGTCACTCCAAAACAGGAAATGCTTGTCTTTGGAGTTAAATTATTTTATATCTTTTTTGTGGGCCATTATTACCTGACACCTTCTATCACTATATTACACAACATATTAATATAAATATGGGTGTAGACATATGTATACATCGTAAAGTGATCCTAGGATTTTTTTTGGTTATCTCTATATTTTATAAAAGAAATTGATAATAAGAGATATTAGGAAGTACTGGTTTTACTGGTCTACTTAAATTCCATAAAAGCTCGATATCAAAAAATTCTAAAGTCTCTGGTACTCATTTTTAAAGTTTTACTTATTTTATCCCTCTTTCTTATATTTAGAGTAAGGTTTTCATTATCTTTAACCATCTTTTCACTTTAAAAAATGCATGGCTCCTTTAGAGTTATAGACAATTGAAATTTTTACTTTATATAATGGGTGTAGCAGTGTGTGGCTTTGCTTTTATGTTCATATATGTGTGTCGATCTAAATCAGTCTTTCTGCCAATATAGGCAATTTCAATTTAACTTATAAGTATAAAATTGTGTTCTGAATATATACTAGCTCATTCAAAATATGCAAATGCTTCAAAAATAAAATATGCCTCAACAATAAAGTCACAAATATTTAATTAATGCTTACTAAATGCTAGATTCCATGCTTGGTTCTTAAAGTGAAAACAAAAAATGAAGAACGAATACACTGGAGTCCATTACTTTTAGGAGCATATAATTTAGTATTAGGTCAAATATAATAAAATATAAGATTAGGATCACAAGGTATAAATTAATCTAAATTATAGAAGCCAAATGGAAGAAAATTAATTTAAACCATATGAAGTAAATAATACTTCCCAAGAGATGTATTTTTCTAGCTGGATTTTGGATAGTGAGTAAGCTTTTCATAGGCAGAAATTGTTCAAATAAACATTCCATCATTTGTATGAAATGGTAATAGTAAGAAAAGATATTTTAAATATTTGATCAGATACTCAGCAAAAGATATCGCCTCCAATTTACCTGGGAATAATGAAGTCAATGGTTGCTTGTTTATGAAAAAATAATTTGGTCAATGATAAAAGTCATCTTGAGAGACAAGTAGATCATATCTGTTTTTTCTATATGAAACATTACCATTCCCCATCATTCTCATATATGTCTTTCAGAATGAAATAGCTTGCTCTCAATTGCTGAACATAATAGCCAAGGAATAAACATTATGGAGCGAAGAGAGAGACGTTACCCATTAGGAGAATGATCAGTTCTCACGGGGCTACTACATTTGCTAAAATATCTATGTACCAAAAGGACCAAAGTAGATAAGTTCAAATTAGATGTTATTGTCATCATGAAACTGGTTCATCTTGAAAGAACATTTTTGTCTCCACTGGGTGCTATGACCTCTGTGTGGCACTGCCGTTAGCTGCTTCTTTATGAGTGATGGGGAAAATAAACGCTACGGCTGGTTGCTGTGGCTTCACGGTCCTTGCTGTTTACTCTTTTCTCATACTGCCTTTATGCTCCTCTCAGCGGCGAAGCCCACGACAGAAGTCAGTGAGAGTAGTTAAGTAGGCAAATAAAGAATGGTGACAAACGAAACTGTAGAACTCAGCCAAAGGCAGAAGAAATGAGTTTCTGCTTTTAAAATGCAGAGGTTAATTGGATGAATGCATTCCCTTTGAGAAATAACCACTTCATTTGGTTGTAAGCGAATGGCAAAGAAACAGAAACAAACAACGACAACCTCGAATTGTCAGGTGCTGTGAGTCTAATATCCAACCACACTGTACTTGGGTTCCCCAGGGAGGTTTTCTGGAGACTGTCAAGCACATAGAAATGTGCAATACAGGGGGGAAAAAAAAAGTATTCTGAAGATGTCCAAAATTAAACAAGGAAATTTAAAATCTAATTTTGTAATCAATACTATTATTGTAGAATGCAAAAAGTAAATATTACTGTAGAATAAAAGGAAACATTTCTAATTATGACTACCAGTGTTTATCTTTTCTCATATGCTCTTATTTTTGTAGCAACCTCATTACGCTTTTATAAGGGGACCATCGTGTGGCCTTGACCTCCATTTAGTCCACCGGCCTCTTTGTGGTTCTATTTGATTATCCATAGCAACCCGAGTCCCTTCACATGTAATCACATTTCTAGAAGAAAAGTAGTCAATTTTCATGTGTCTTCTGTTTGAATCTCAGTTATGTAAGCTGAGTTACAGAGGCTTCAGTGCTGACGTCTCATTCACTTCCTGTTCTCACCCTATTAAAATTATAGCAGTTGTTATAAATCATTTCACTTCTTATGAGCACTGTTTTAGATGATCTTTTTTTAATTAAATTTATCGGCGTGACATTGGTTAATAAAATTATATAGTTTTCAAGTGTACAATTGAATAATGTGTCATATGTATATCGTATTGTATGTTCGTTCACGACCCAAAGTTAAATTTCTTTGAGTCACCACATATCTGACTCCCTTTACCCTCATCTCCTCTCAATCTCTCCTTCTCTTCATTCTCACTAAACTGTTGTCCATGTCTGAGTATCTTTTTTCTGTCTTATTCATTTGTTGCTTTCCGTTTTATATCCCACTGTTTTAGATGCTCTTAACTACTATTTTACTGAAATAATCGAGGCCTGCAAAACTAAGTTAAATTGTTTATTCCTGATGTCAGCATTTCTCTGTATCTACACCATGTTCTTCTTCTTCTCTCTCTCTTTTTTTAATCTCACAAAGAAATACATTCTTCTTTCTTTCTTAGGCTATATCTCATGATGCAATGCCATAATGGGTAGAACACAGTAGTTAAAGTCAGAAGCTCTGCTTTCAAGCCTACTATGTCTATTATTTTGAATAAGTCACATTATTTTCTGGGATATTATATATTTAGTTTAATAAATGTTATTAGTCTCATATAATTGCCATATTTAGTACTGTTACTTTATTGTTTGGTACAGAATTTGGAAAATATGTGTTATACTCTAAATAACTTATTTGAAAGCCTTTTATATGAAGAGAGTTTTTATAGCTATAGAAGTAATAAAGATAACAACCTTAAAGCATTTTTGTTTAATTTCATTTATCTCTATTATGTCTTAGGAATCTCATTGATTTTGGAGGACTAGAAAAAGATCATTAAGCTATCTGACTCAATTCAATATAGTAAACAATCCCATTTAAACAAATATTTTAGACAGTGAAATATTAAATTGTAAATCTTATGGAACATACATTAATTAGACAACGAATATTTCAAAATGTTGGTATAAGTTTTAATACATAGAATTATTTTTGTATGCTATGAATATATTTAGCCTATAGTTATTTGAAAATTTTAAAATTGAGTATTTAGCTGTAAAATTTTCTCTTGTTGGCCATATGACATTACTGTGACACAAACTCCCTAATAGTAATTTTTTAGTAAATATTTGTATTCATTATTCATATTGACTTGATAATTCTGAATGACACTTTCAGGATTTCTAATTCTTACATAATCTTTTCCTCAACAGGCAAGTATGCTTCATGCTCATTAAAGAGGATTGATCTTAGCAAAGCACAACACTACAACAGTAAGTACAATACAGCATGTTGGTTTCGATGAACATTTAAAGATACTAATTTAAATGCTATTCAGGTGATTCCTTATTATTTTATGAATAATGATGATCATTGAATTTTGAACAGTGCCAAAGCCTTGAAACAATTGGCCCTCTTCCTCAAGGTGTGAAGCCTCTCTAAAGTTAGAAGCAAATTTTAATGAATTCTTCTCTCTTCTAATGTTAGTCATAGGTTTCTTATTCAAATAACTCCACATTTTTTTCTCGCTCTTATTCTACTAAAATCAAACTTATCATTGTTTTGCCATTATACCTTCAACTCATTCTTAACACGTATTTCTGTTTTCACCTGCTGTTGTCTTTGCCTCTGTTTCCCCCAGACTGACACTCAACTCATATATCCACATGTGCAAACTTCAACTCACGTTCTTAGAAAGAAAAATGCCCAGCTCCCCGATTGATTTATTAGGCTTCGTCTCTGTGTGAACTGCCCCCACCTTCTCTAGATGACGGTTCACTCATCTCCGAATCTTCAAATTGAAATGTTCCCATAGCCTGCATTTTCTTCTTCCCAGTATGTTGTAAGCATTACTATCATTATTGTAAAATATTGATTTTTAACGTGTACTCTAAAGTGCTGTTAACATGTTCTCTCCTCCAAAATCAATATAGCACAATTTACTACCCCAAGAAGCTGAACTTCCTTAGCATAGTAAAGCATAGTTTAAAAGACCCTTCACAATTCAATATAATCTTAGTAAAATGGTTTCTCATTTACTTTGCAGTGGGCAATTCCTTGCAGTTCAACTGTTCCTTCACCCTTTTACACTTATTTTAAAGCCTTTTTTTAAAACCTATCCAAATCTGGTTGTATACCTCCATCAAAAATCATGAATTTAAAAGCTTTCTGGATCAGTACAAGTTCTTCATAAATAAACCATTTATGTGTCTACGGTAATTATTTAGCAGTAAGTCATTGTGTGCTTCTTGAATATTTAATCTACTTTGCCTCATGTGATAATACAATTATTGACTTAATTATTGACTTAATTACTCTGTTAAAAGCTACCGCAGTATCTTGGATATTTTGTTTAGCCTTTTTGTTTATCTGAGAACATTTTATTTCTGACACTTCATATATTTCACTGTCCTCTATTCTCATTTGCATGGTTTCTGATGAAGAGTTCAGCGTGATTATTTTTCTTATTTCTTTATCAGTAAGATCTTTTCTCTCTGGCCTTTTTCAAGATTTCCTTTTTGTCTTTGGCTTTTGGCACTTCACCCTGTGACATCAGTTCTCTGATGGATCTAAAAAAAAGTCATTCATTTTCAACTTGTTTAGATGTTTTCCTATGAAGATAAGACTGGTGACTTTTAAGTACTTTACTGTCAGAGCTAAAACAATCTTTGCCAACATTATTGTCTTTTATAAAATTGTTTTATTTTCTAAAAATTAGAAAATATTATTATAGAGTAATAACGTTAAAGAAAGTAGTATTTGATTTAGACTTTTATGTAAACATAGTCATTGAGCATGCCCTAAACATTTACATACTATTTTTCAACATTCGAGTCTCTTCTATATTGAGAAGAGGTAAGTAATAAAAATTACATTTTTACTTTATGTTGTTCTGATTTCACATCAAGGTTTGTTGGTCATCAGGAATTAGATATATAGCAGAGGAATGAGGATAAGCCTGAACCTGATAGCACCATTGCATCTTTCTCTAACCATGGGGTGGGTAGGGGGCAGGCCGGAAGCCATTGGGTATATTTGCATCTGTCTCCCTCTGATTCTAATCACCAGGACTTCCAGAGAATATGGACGATGCTTCATGTTCATTCTCCAAATCTCTTGTATAGTTCTCTTTTGGCCAATTCTGACTTGGAATCATAGAGGGAAAATAATTCTGGGAAACATAATTCTACCTTAGCCAAGTTGACACAGTAACCACAGTTACTGTTTAAAATCAGAGTGTTTTCATGCTGACTTTTAATCTCAGAGCTGAACCACTGATGCGACATGTTTGGAACCAAGAGTGCATATAATATGAGAAGAGAAATAAAATTGGGACTAAGTATTTTAGACTTGAACGAAGTGTTCACAGAATCAATATAATCAGCAAACTGTTCTGAGGTATTTTTCTGCCTTTTGGAGACACAGTCTTACCCATGGGTGTTCTTTGAGGAGTACACTCAATAGCAGTAGTTTGTATAAATGTAGATCCTCATAAGAATCTGAAAAAGAATCCTCAGCTTCCCCAGTATATAACAACAACACTTCTATATGGTTTTACACTTGTCGTATGCCGGTAGGTTAAAAGAAAAAGAGCTCCGGAATATTGGGAGAGAAGGAAATTACTTGTGACACCTGATGTTCCCAGCTATAGAAGGAGGCTGGTATAATATTCCCGGCCTCCTTCAATTCCTTAACACATTTAGAAAGAGGCATAACTTAAACGACTGGTGTATTTGGAACAAAAGTGTGGTCATCTGCTTAATCATAATTTTCTTAGGAAACCGCTGTCCACTGGAAAAATGTTTTATTCAGAGGAGAACTGTTGTTTCACAGAGCCACCTATAGCTGGGCCAATCTATCTAATTCTGATGTTGAAAAAACAGAAAGACCATGTCTTCTGATATTTCATTAACCATATGCCTGGCTCCTAATTTCTGTCAATTGTCTCATAATTTGGGCAGAAAAAAATTGGTGCTATTTATTATCCCTCTTGATCCCAAATTTAATGTTTTGTTCCTTAAAGTAAAATCCATCCTAAATGATAGAGTATTTTTCTTTTGGGGAAAGTACAGTATGGGTGGCTCCTGATCAGGGGTGAATAGGTAGGTGACTTAACTGATTGAAATATTGGAGCAATGTTCATTGTTCTTACATGTATTAGTAAGGCTATATGCCAGGCTGCTATAACAAGAACCTCCAAAAGGTACTGCTTTTAACATGACAGAAGTCATTTCACCCTGACCACAAGAGATGGGAGTGATACTTAAAGCATGTAGTTCTCAGATTCTTTCCTATCCATCCTTAGGCTTTGCCTTAATATGTGATCAAAGATACCTTACTCTTCTACATCCCAGCCCATGTATGGAGTGGCTGGAAGGAGGAAGAATATAAAGATGAAACCTAAAGTTAGTCACATCTTCTGCCCCTATTCTGTTTGTTCAAATCTAATCACATTGCCACATTGCTGAAATAGAGGCTTCATCAGAGAAGTCATTTCCTCAGTGTGATTTTTTTATTATTATTATTTGATAAGAAAAGGAGGATTGCTATTGGGCAAGAATTAGCCATTTCTACCATGGCGCTTGGCCTGTATTTCTGGCATCATCTGATTTGGAACAAAAAGGGTGACGTTATTATTTTTCTTCTTTGTTCTGTAAACAACTGGGAAACTGGGTCAGAGCTCACGCTGTACCCCTGGAGGCTGGCCAAGCAACACACCTCTTCTCTCTAATCCTTGCTTTTTGTATCTGACGGAGCGTGTGGCAGGATGCAGTGCTCTGTGTGCATAAATTTTAGGACATTACCAACTCTACTTAACTTCACTAATTAGTGTTAACAGCTGGATTTGGGAGCGGGTATTTTTGTTGATTTCAATCCCAAGCATTGGTGTTCAATTCAGTTACATAAAAAAAAAGAAAAAGAAAAAGAAAAGAAAAAAGATAATCTGTGTTTTAGTGCTCAACTCTTAGATCTGTTTTCTGAATTTTTTCAGATGCTCGGGAAGAGAAAGGTATAATTAAATACCACTCTAACTTCAACATATAATAATCTGTTTGATCTTGAAAACAGGTAGATGAGGTAGGTGAGGCAATATCATTATTTCCAAGTAAATATGAGGAAATTATCATCAGGAAAGTTAATTTTAAGGAGAAACTATTTGAGATCTTACATAAAATTATAAAGTACATACTTTCCAGCAAATCTTTGATTAATTACTTATTTGCTCAAAACAGTACAGAGAAAGATAACTGGAAATATTTTAAAGCATAATTCTTTATGAGACGATTACAAATTATCAGTGATATGGCAAGGGAAGAACATGACTTTGGAACAAGACACTATTGGCTTTGATGCAGAACATCCACTTCATAGTTAGATGAACTTAGGCAAGTTCCTTTAACTCTCAGAACTTCGATTTTATATTCTAAACGGGTGTGATGATATTGCTTCATACAATTATTTGTAGGATTATAAGAGGTAATAAGAAAACACCTACCCCAGGATTTAATATATTACAACTCTTAATATCATTTAATTTCATCCCAATCACATAAACTCAAAGCAGAATTGAATAAAATTAAGAACTTGTTTGCTTTATTTTATAATATAAAACCCTTGTATTTAAATCTAAAAATTATGGACGTATGTCATATCAATATTTTTTGCAGTTACTTACCATTAGTAGCAATTAAATAAATATTCATTTCATAAAGAAGCTGAAAATTTTACACCAAAGGTTTAAAAGTATAGCCTTAATAATATAAATAATTCGAAGGCATTACTGCATAAATATGAGTCATTCTGAATATATTTTGTTTGAGGTGAAAGAACAAAGACAAAATTTTCTTAAAAATTCTCTTGAACTCGTGGTTGAAATAGGTATTGGATCAATTTAGTAATTCTTATGCTCTTATATTTAATTGACAAAGATAATGTTACTATTCTGGTGAGTTTACTTTAAATAATAGCTGATGCTCTTTGGGATGCCTTCAAGGGTTAAAACAATCCATAATTTCCTATAAGTTGCTTATAAGACACATTTCTAAGGAAAGTTATTTTCCCCCTTCTCTTTTGTCAAGAGTACTTAAAAAAAAAAAACATTCAATACTGTGCAGAAAATCATTCGCATTTGATGTTAAAAGAGACGATCCCATTAAGATGATGATCACTTACAAAAATGTTTTATTTCAGTCTCTGATAGATTTCCTATTGATTTGCTACTCTTCAATTCCATCCTTGTGTAACTTGAAGATCCTGTAGTTCCTGTAATTCTTTCTAAATAAATCCAAATATTCAATATTATTCTTTGCTCAGTGAGATGTTATAGAAAACGTATTTCATGCTGTGCAAGAAAATGTTTCCTTTATTATTTAAAAAAATGCATATAGGGAAATGTAAGGAAGAGGAACATATCCATATAATACAGATTTCTGATAGAAAAAATTTTTAATTTTTTTTCTTTAATGTTTGTTGAAGGATATTATAAGATTAAGGGTGAAGTAATGGGATTAAGGAGATCAGCGACACAACCACCAATGACAGGAGGAAAAGGAGCTGAAGACAGGGACGGGGTAGTCAAAAGGAAACTAAGTCAGAAAAAAAAAATAGTTGAGAATCCTGGCTAAGTAAGAAAGAGAACTAACTTACGTTTTCTCGGCATCAATAGTCTTGGAAAAAAGGAAACGCGAATGAGGGTAAAGTGATCAGTCTGAACCATGTGGTATTGAAAGGGGGTGGCACACTCAGATAATACCTAATATGAAATGAAAATATCTCACTGAAAGTGTAGCCAGGTAAATAATTAGTGTGGTGGAATTCAGTGGGAACAGTTTAGTAAATAGACTGTGAACTTGAAATCAATTAGAAGTTAGAAATAAAATATAATGAACACATTTGATATATAAAATGTGATTATATTCAGATCAAATAGAATGATATAAATTAATGGGCAAGAAAGGTACCAGGGAAAAAAGACAAAAGGAAAGAAAATGTAGGAATTATCTCTAGGTAAGTGTTAAGTGCGTCAGTGTTAATACTTCAAACAGCAGAAGTCGATCCTTGGAGAAAATACAATCTGTTCAGTCTTTGTTGAAAGGAGCTGTGTGTGTGCAAACATGACCAAAATATCAACTGGAACAAACAATATATTTCAAAAGAAGAACATGTTTAACATAAGAGACCATCAAATGCTTCTGAGGTTAGAAGCTTTTGGAAAGATCTCTTAGAGGGTTATTACTAGACTACCCACAATAAAACTTTTTGAAATCATCCTGTCTTTGAGGGGTTATATAACCATTGCTCTCACTGGCATCAGACATACTGTTCTCTGAGCAGAATGGAATATACTTATATTGCCTTTGATAACCTGAGGTAGGTTATCATCTGTGCATCAACGTGTATTTTTGAGTATCTACTAAGTTTCAGGCACCGTGTTAGGCACTTTGAACTGTAGAGATGAAGAGACAGACCTATTCTGAGGATATTGACAATTAATGGCAAAGCCAATACATACATTTGAAATAAAATGTAATCATTGATTAGAGATGATCATTGAAGTATAACTAGAGATGCAAAGCCAACATCATAGTACACTGGCACTTGACCTATGACTTGAAGAATTGAATTTGCACTATCTGAAATAAAGAGCTTTATTTTTTGCCTTGATTGAGTGAGAAATCTTGCAAAGGCCTTGCTAATCTACTGATTATAAACTAGGAATGAATCATCCAATTTTTTATTGAGTGTCGGATTTTCTTCTAAATAACTCAAGAATATTAATTTTGAAGCTGCTTAATAAAATGCAGAACATTATTACAAAAGTGACATTTCAATCGAGCATGTCTGTGGCACATTTGTATTTTTTTCCTTCTGTCATGAGTCAAGTTTATTTAGATTGTGTACTACTAGCTTTACCAGGGAGAAGGATCTATGAGAATTCCACTCACATGAATTTTGCTCAGTCACCTGATTGGAATAGGCTGGACTATAGCAAGGTCTTGGTACGACCGTGTTATTTGTCATGAATGAAGAGTGAATACGGGAGGGGAACCTAAAAGACTCAACTTAAAAGAGCACATCAGGTAGCACATCCCTTCAGTTAAAGGATACGCCTATACCATACAATGCTATGTCATATTGTGTTATATTGGATATAGCATCTGCTTTATATAAACATAGTATTAAAACAAACTTAAAATGTTAGCTTTTGAATGTGTGTGTGTGTGTGTGTGTGTGTGTGTATAATTGGCCATTATCTTCTCCATTGCTGGTATCTTGCTCATGAAAAAAAAAATTAGCAAAGAAATTTCAATTTAGTGACCTGAACTATCACAATGACCTGAAGTATATCTCAACCTCAGAATTATTTTAAAGATTCCTTTTGTTTCCTGAAATTTCCAACTGCCTTCACATCACATATTGCAAAACAGTGCTGAAGGATTTTTTTAGTATTTGATTCAGTATTGCCTAAATGTGGACATTTCACATTCTGTATTTTATAATAAAAACTTATCAGATAAAGAATATTAGACTTATTTCAATGAGCTGGAAAGTTAAGGCATTTTTCTGATCATTTTAGGTTTTCAGATATCTCAGGCAAATTTCAATTTATTCTTTAATACCAAGAAGCAGTGGCTTTTTCCTAAACAGTGAACACCATAAAATCAGGACTTTGCTATCCTTCTAATTGATCAGTAGAATGTTAATTTCCTTAAGCTCTGCAGGGAGTAAAAGTCGTGAAAAAAAGTAAGTCACAGATTTCTTTTGGAAATAATACTCTCGAGGTTGTATCAGCAAGTCAGATGCTTCATGGAAGACATCATAGCTGTGCACAAGACTCAAGACGACAAAATGTTTTGACTGTAAAGCAAAGTGGGATGAGATAGAAGTTATTTCAACATGAGAGTGATTCCTCTGTCTGTGTGAACCAGCCTCCACTGTACTCTGCACCAAACAATGCAGGACCTGCCTCTTCATAAGCTAACCCCAGTGTATCTGGCGCGAAGGGCACAGCCCTGAGGACTGTGACTCCATAAGTCATCTCTTCTTTAAGCTTCTAGCTGATAAGGCTTTCCTTCCTAGAGCATCTGAGTTTGGTCAAAGCTTCATAAAAGTAGAATAGTAAATGCCATCAGTCCCATGTTATAGAAACTTGTAAAATGAACTTATCTTGTAATGTCATGTTTTTCATTTCTGGTTCTTCTTGGCATGCTTATTATTAAGTGTTAATTAAATTGTTGAAGGTTGAATTATTAGAAATTTGAAATATTTCTTATCCACAGAACCCTTTCTCATCTTGGGTTCTATATCAAGTTAGCCTAACTGACAAATTTATCTGAGCATTCTAACATAGCATGTGGCGTCATTATTTTAATATCTTCACTCTTAATATTCTGTTCTCTGTAGAGTCAAAAGATAATCCTCTTTTCTCATGTGCATGCCTTGAATCATTCAGTTATTTGACTTTTATGCACTTGAAAAAAATTAAAGACACTCTGATTCTACTACTACTATTAGTACTACAAATATTATATGTAATTGTAATCCAATGCCTTATTACTGATATTTCTGCAACATATTTTACTGCTTTTGTCTTTTTTATAAAAGCTCACTTCATATGAAATATAAAATAATGTATAGATTTTCAATGACTTTAGGTAAAACCAAAAAAAAAAAAATTGATAATTTAGAGGTCATTGGCTCAAAAAATTATCCTTTATCATAAAATCTTAGCTGACATTTAATCTAGCATATAGCTATCATTTTAATTATATGGAAAATAATGATTTAAATCAATAGGAAATATTCAGAGTTGATGATTAGTATGTATCCAGAAGTGGAGACTGACTAAATATTGCCAAATACTAGTTTGGAGATAGGCAAACGACTTGGTTTTGTGACATGAGTTATGTCACTTAACCATCCCAGCCTCAATGTTATCTATAAAATGTTGGAGTTTGTAAGAGATTATCAGCCATTCAACTTCATGACATTTTTGGCTCTGAATATAGTGATGAGACCAAATTATAACAATCTGAAATAACTCTATCTACCTCTCTTGACTGTCCTTTACCTTGTGCAAGGACTTCATCATAGCTTGGCTACACTGCATGAGTGTTAGCTATTAGTCCTGAGGCTTCTCTAGCTAAAATCCAACCTAAAAACTACCATTTGAAGATATTCCTAAAATATAAAAAAATGGAAATCAAATATATAACTTCAGAGATAGAAAAGGTATTGAATTGATCATATCTCCCATAACTGGTAGAAATGACACAATTCACACTCACACGCTTACATGTGTATATATATATATACATATATAATGCTTATACCTGAAAAATACATATGTACACACATATATTTGCAATGTTTGCCTTTCCTATTCAAGAAATGACATTCAGAAACAAAAACTTTTATTATCATTTTGTCCTATTTTCCCACTGGTGGCTTACTCTCCTAATAAAGTACATTTTAAAAATTTTGTTGGCGAACTCTAAATAAAGTGATCTATGTAGACTGCTTTACCTTTTTCTTCATATACTGCCCCCCCCATAAAAATATAATTGAAAAAAAAAGTTAGGATTTGTGCCACTTATTGATTTATTGCCTCTTAACTTGAAATACCCACTCTTGATGCTCTGTGAAAATGAATCTGGGCCCTTAAAATATTTTCCTTTGCCAGCCGTCCCTGAAGCTTTGCTAGTAGAAGGCACAAAAGAGACGCTGCAGGGAGAAGGAATGTCTGTTTCCTGCTTTGGGTGTGCTCTCAGCTCCCGAAGTCCCGCCTGTAGTTTGTCTGGTCCCAGGTCTTGTTATCTCCCTTGGGAGAAGGAGCTGCTCCTCTGTCTGCTCTTCCTCAATTTTTTAGATCGCTGTTTGCTTCTTACTAGCCAAACTCTTGTTTTATTAATCCTATTATGTTTAATTTTTTTTTAATTTAATTTTATTTTAAACGTCTCCTATTCACATTATTATGTGGTTTCTCTCTTCTCATTGCATTCACACTAATACATAGGTTTTATTTCCATATTATTTGTAATATTTCACTTATAGTATGTCCCTTCTGTTTCAGTAGCTTTGTTTAGTATTTATACTACACGTTCACAGATTGCATCATGAAATATTTTGCGCGCCGTATATATGACCCACCTCTTCATCATGTGACATCTCAAGGTCTCTGCTCATTTCTGGGTTGTTTAGGTCTTTTTCTGAATATTTCATTAATTTCAGCATCTCTGTAGTGGTTGGAGCCTCTTCTAATGAGGTCGCTTGTGCTCCAGGAACAAACTTCTTTCCTCTCCGGTCTCCTGTGACCTCCCATCCTGATGCCGTTAACCTTTCTTCAAGCGTGCATTGATCTCTACTGTGTAATTTTCCCCTGGAATTTCCCGCGTAGGGAAACGCCCTAAGAAAGTGACCTCACTGGTGTTATCCAGCGGCAGACTTCCTGCTGCCTCTGCATTGTCTTTGCTCTGAAGACGTGGCTGGCTCAGAGTCGAAGATCAGATTAGGGAGAAAGCAGTACGAAATAACCCACAGTCTGCCCACTCTATACACTCTATGTTTTTGTGAGTGCATATGAATATATATGTTCATATATACTAATATCTATTCCTGTCTGTATAAATCAATCTAGGGAGAGATTTACATCTGAGTTCTTTACCACTTAATAACACATCACCTACATCTTGTGCCAACAACTAACTATACAACTTATATAATTTAAAAGTATCTTTACAAATATCTGGATAGTGAAACGATATATTTGTTACAATATACTTTATGAGCTTTTTAATTTGACTCATTAGATCTATTTGTTCAGTAAATTTTTCTCCAAAATAGCCTTTATGTATAAATAATTCCAGATCACTTACTTAATATTTTATATTTGCTAGAATACATAAAATCTGTTTTCTTGTATCTTACTATGTAAGACATCCAGATGAATACATAATTTTAGTCATGTATTGTTTAATAGGTATCTACAGAATACTTTAGGTGCCCCAAAGAGCACACTCAAGGAAAAAAAAAAAGCCAACATAGCTAATAGAGTTAAATTAATTTTAACTAAATCTTGCAAAAATAAGTGTTCACAGGTCGTGTTCCACTGTGCTTTAACAGGATGGCGGGGGAAGGGGGAAGGGGGAAATGGTTGACAGGTTGCCCAGAGAAAGAACAGAGAAAGGAAATCAGGAATGCTCTATGGTTAATTTAAAAAAAAACGGCGTGACCTCATTCCGATCTAGTTTGTTTGTGTCTCTTAACGTTATTAATTTGCCTCTGGTTTCATTTTCAGTTCTATTCATAATTGGGATATTTTGGGGCACTGTAGAATAATAACTAGATTTGATACTGAATCTGAAAGGGAGTTCTTTTTTCTACAATAAATTGTGCTATTTCTCCCCAGAATTAATGCCTGTGAAGTGAAACATCTAGATAATTTCTCCAAGTGAAAAATTAGGGACCAAATGAACCATGCAGTGTGTTTATGCTACTTAGTGTATAAGAAGCTCTAAAGGGGAATCGCGTGTGCGGCTTTGGTAATGAAGCCACCTGGTTGTCGTGGAACTCCTGCTCCCCTATTAATTTTAATTTCCTCCCACAGCTTCGATATTTTTGAGTGTGGCCAGAACTATACGGTCATATTGCCCATGAAAATTTTCACATCGACATATCAGCATTAACTAAAGATATAAATCAAATACTTTCTTTGAAAGATTAAAATTATCACAGCAGAGATGCAGATTTCTCTCTCTTTCGAGGACCTGGTATTTGCAAAAAGTCTTATTAATATTTTTCTCATTGACATTAATCTTACAAATGTGAATTTAAAACAGCAAGAGAAAGAAGGAAAATTTCAGAAACCATGCTATGAATGTAGTGAATTTACTTACTAAATTGCACTAATTCTGGGGACAATTGGGCTGTGTGCCCACAATGATGAGACCTGTGCTATTAAGAAAGAATTTTATTATGCATTATTTAATATATAATTTAAAATAAGAAAATCAGAAGTCTTGTTTTCTTTGATTTAAATATGAATAGCATGACTGTAAAGAGTATTTGTATGCTAAATTAGGAAATCTTTTTAAAAAGCCAGAATAGACCTTGACAAATTGTACCCGATCAGGAAAGGTTACTTCATCTCGTCTTGCCTTTGCTATAATTATATGCGTCATTTACTTTTCGATAAATTGGAACTCAGTTTGAAGCACAGAGAGAAAAAAAATAGCATTGTTGGCAGTGAAAATCATGGCTATGGGCAAAGTTCACTTATTTAACCAAAAAATTATTTATTGAGTGCCTGTTTTATGCCTGACTGTGTGCTAAGAAGGAGTGCTCCAAACATGGTTCATATACTTCTTAAGTTCATCAGTTTACATTTTACATGTAAGAGGAACTTTTTACTCTTCCTTTAGACACAATTATGAATAAGTTGACTTTTGTGCATTTATGTCCAGTTCCACAACACTGTGCTTCTAATTATTTAAATACTTCTAATCAAACATCAGAATCTTGTGGTTATTGGGGTAAGATAGAGCCAGGAAGAGAAGAATAAACAACAAAACTTTACTTTGCTTTTAGAGCAGATCTATAACACATTATTTTGAAATCATGAGCTCAGTCTCCATGCATATATGCTTTCTTGACATCAGCTATTATGATTTTAATATATTGTCTCAACTTGATAAACAGTAGGAGTTTTAGATTTTTTTAAATGAACTTGACTGAAAAAATTAAGGCATAAATTTGGGTAATAACTCGGTTTAGATTACATAGAATATGAAATAAATATATAGGAACAAATGGAAGAGATTCCAGGTTAAGTGAGCTATCTGTGTAAAATGATATGAAGGAGATCCATAGTCCTGAGTCATCTGTACGGGCTTTGCCAAGAAGACACATGAGAAGGAATGCTGAGTGCTTAGGTAGATGCAGTTAGCCAGAAAATTGTAAATGCTCCTCAAAAAATAAAACACCAGACATAGTAAATAACGCAACCCTTTAGAGAGTTGAGCATGCAACTACTGAATAAAACCTGTCATACATTATAAGAAATGGCTACAGGAAAAGGAGTTTTTCACCATATAATAATACTATATATATAATAACATATTTGGGTGCCTGTGCTCTGTGTACATGGTGAGAGAGCTTCCACTATATAAATAGAGGATAGAAAGAAAAGAGATAACATGAGAATAGGAAGGAAGTTTGGAGAAAATGGTGCTACAGATTAGAAAATTATTGTTTTTATTTGTTTGTTTGTTTGTTTCTACTAGGATTTCCTATTGGTTTAAGGAAAGTTTAGGAGCCCTTGATACCACCCTCAGGTTCAATCGTTTGCTAGAAAGATTCAAAGAAATCAACAAAGCAATAAAACTCATGGTTATGGTTTATTACAACAAAAGATACGAAGAAGGGTCACATAGGGCAGGGTCCAGGAGTCGCCAAGAGTGGAACTTCCAGTTGTCCTCTTCCAGTGACATAATGCAGACAGAGCTTGCTTCTGTGTGTGACAATATGCATGGGAGCAAGAGGAGTCATGTAAGACTTGGTTTCCAGAATTTGTACTGCAGGGCAGTTTGCGTAGATGTGGTTGACTGACTGTATGGCTGACCTTAGCCTCTAGCTCCTCCAGAAGTTGAATGATACCACATGGCCCAGAGCCTCCACCTTAAATCACATCACTAGACTAAATACCATGGTCCAAAGCCCCCAGGTAGACAGACACTTTTATGTCTGGCAGGACATTCCAAGGGCTTAGAGATCACCGCCAAGGAGCCAAGTGCAAAGACCAGACCTCTCTTCTGGCAATGCACAGTTAATATTTTAATGTCGTGTTTTGTTTAGAAACTCTCCACTACATGAATGAGTGAAGAGTTCGATATATGTTTTATCTGAGTCTTTAAAATTGAGAAAAACATCCCTTGTTATCTCATAAACAAAAGTAGAAACAAATATAGTGTAATTGTGACTTGGTGGGTGCTTAACATGATTGAATTGGAGTGGTTTGGGTTGAGAATATGAACGATTTAATTGTGGTATGGTGCTAGGTAGATACTAGACTTACGGTGGGATCACTTCATAAATTTATTAATGCCTAACCAGTATGATGCACAGTTGAAACTAATGTAAAATAATATTGAATGTCAACTGTATTTGAAAAGAGTAATAATAACAATAATAGAGCAATTTAAACAAATTGTATCAAGTGGTGGGCAATTTAGGGTCATCTCTGAAAGCCGGGGGAGTAAGCCATTTAGGCTTAGCTGATGAGTTTTAAGGCAATGTAGTTTCCTCAATGTAGCAGTAACTAGAGCAAGAGGAATTTACAGGAGGCTAGTCTTCCTGTTATATTTAGAATCGATGGATTTAAGTCAGAAAGCCCTAAGAATAGCCTGCTGCAGTCATTTTGAAATGTGATAATAATGATCTGGATTAGTGGCGTAGATCTATAAATGGAAAGTTACATATTGACAATAAATCTTTTCCAGCTTTATCGAGATATAATCGACAAATAAAATATTAACATATTTAAAGTATAACAAGATGATGATTAGCTAGATGCATGCATTCTGAAAGGATTCCCCACATTGAGTTAATACATTCATTACCTCAAATATTTACCTTTTTTTAAGAACAAATAAGTTGTGCTCGCTTAGTAAATTTCAGTTTTTACAATACAGCGTTATCACCTATAGTCACTGTGTTTCACATTAGATCCTCAGACCTTATCCGTTTTATAACAGAAAACATGTACTCCTTTATCAACCTCTCCTTATTTCACTTATCTCCCAATAAATCTTGACTAATGAATGATTATATTTACTTAGACAAAATATTACTTTTAATAAGGTAATTGCATAAATAAAAGAAATGAGGAAGTTTCTCTTCTATTTGTTATTTTTAGTATTTTATCCTTTTTATCATAATCTTAAAAACTGCATTTACTTATATTGAACCATGTACTTAGAATTGTATAATAGAAACTAAATCTTTTTTATTGGTTTATCTGCATGGCATTTACCATTTACTTGTAAAGCTTAGCCTTGTCATTTATTATTTGGTTGTTATAAGGAAGCTTTTAACCTTTATACAGAAAATATTTTACAAAGGCTGACAGAAAAAGAGTAAATCTATTAAAAATAACTCTTAAAATCATATAGTTTGCACCAGTCTTTAAATCCGTATTGATTCCATGTTTAGAAAATGTACTTTGTCTTACCTGTCTTTGACATAAATTTGAGAAATGCAAAAACTAAACAAAAGAAAACTCATTCTCAGGTGGTTTTACAAACTTACAGAAGCTTTTACTCATAATGCTCTCAGCCATTACATTTTTATAGAGACGAAATTTATATTAGAAACAAATTTGAAGGAAAAAAGTAGACAACTGAGTAAAATTAAGTAATTTAGTTTTCACTGAAAATTGAAATCAAACCTCCTTTGCAATAATTCTATCAGTAAATATAATAATAATAATAATTAATAATAGTATTTTTAATCACCTATTGTGTACCAGACCCCTTTTGAACAAGTTCATATATATTATCTCAGTCATTCCTCAGAATAAATCTATGGATTACATATTATTACTTTGCTTATTTTAAAGATAAGGAAACTGAGATTCAATAACTTTTTACCCTGACCAAAATTTCCCAAAATGTAAATAATAGACCTAAGATTTGAAGGCATCACAATGCTGTCTGGTAAGAGCTTCTCCTGGGAACTTAATTTCTATATATTCCTGGATCATCATATTGGGATGTAGCATCTGTGAAAAATAGGAGTGAACTGCAGTTCAAAATTAGGATGGCAATTTAGTGGAGAAGCCAGGGTTAACATCCAAAAAGTCAATGTATTTTAATAAAAGTAGCATGTGTTTATAACCTGAGCTTAAAACCTAATTCCACTTGTTATGGTCTGAGATTCATTTTCTAACCTTTAAGTTGAGAAATAATGAGTGCCTTTCTTGGTTGCGTATTGAATATGGATAATACATTCAAGAATTCAGTATTGATAAGGAAGATCTTCTGGGGAGTGGTTTTAAAAATCTGTTTCTAAACAATCATTTAACCCAAACTGACTTTAAATTTGAGGCAGAGACATGCACAATAAGGCGAATAGTTTTTGCCTGTCAAAATAATGTAATGGGATCAATCATTTTCAACTTATCAAATCTTAAGTTAAGCTAGAGATTACTTAGCAGAGAAACATCTGGCATTCTCTCTCATGATACAAAGAACTGGAATAGGTTGGTCGTAGGCTGCAATAAGTTCTTTCTTTAAACAACAAGTATTTATCGAGCATCTATGAGCGTAGCTCTCTTATCTAGGCTGAACAGGATGTCAACATATCATAATTATAATACATTTTAATAAATCCTCCAGCATATTATCTAGGGAGAAGTAGTGTATTCACAAAAGTCAAATTAATGATACGCCAAAGCATGCAATGTCGAGAGACGGTGAGAATGGAAGAGGCGCATGGGCTGGAAGCAGTGGAGAAGCCGACTGGTGGAGGGACGTTCCGGGAGGGGCGGCGCCGGAATACGAGTAGAATTTGATGAGAGGGGGCGAAAAGACAATGAAAACATCGCTGCCTTATCCTCACGTCTCTATCCTCATGGATTTCTTCATATATTTCTCTTTCTAGGAGCACAGTGTGACAGAAATGGGAGCTATATTTTGTCATTTAGGTTTTGGATATCTAGTGACAATATTCAAAGGCCCGATTGATAAGCTTAAATTTTTTATCTTTTTACATCTTGACTATATTGAACTTCCTGTGATTTCTCCAAGAATCACCAGTCAGAATTTTACTACCTCTTTTGGCTTTTTATTCAGTTCCCTTCGATTACTCTTCATTTAAAGTGGTTGCCTTGCTGTTTCCTTCTGTATGGCAGATACAAGCATCACACACACACACACACTACATACACACACGCACACACACACACACGCACACACACACACAGTAGTTTCATCTTTTTAATCAAGAGCAGAGCATGAAGCACAGCTGAAGGCAGAACTAGAATTAATGTTTTTACCTTGCTAGTTTTATGTTAACATTTCAGACCCCGATTACTCTATTTTATATAGCTACGGTCCTATTATTATTTATTATTTAATTCTTGAGATTAACTAGAATCTTATGCATACTGATGCAGAAGTCAATATATACTTGAAGACTGTAATTGAAATAGCAAACAATGTTTTCACTTGATGAGAGTAGTTAAAAGAAATGGTTTATTTTATGTTTTAATTTTCTTTGTATCAAGTGTGTTATTAAATAACTTCAGTCTCCCAGCAAAAATTATTCTCTGCTTTTGAATAAAGTTTTAATGATATACTCAAGGATTAATTCTCTGTTCTCCAAAAGTATTAATCTTCCTAAATATATTAACATTTGGGGAGTTGAATTCTTCTTTCTGGATCATGAACAGCCTCATTTCTGCAGGGGCTTTGGACTTTCATATGAGTGCCCTGACCACTTTACTCACAGCCCCTGGATGAGCAAAAAGTACTCATTCTCATTTACATTCCTTGGTGGTTGATAGTGCACATTCTAATTCTTTTCTCTAAATACTTACTAACACTAAACCATGATATATGGCATGACTCTAAAACAACCCCAACCGATATATAAAAAGGGGGATAAATCTTATGAAAATTCTGTTGCTTGTATATAATACAAGTAATGAATCACATTGTAACATGTTACTTTCAAGGGAATGTAAAATTTTTAAACCCTTAACTATTTAATTCTGTGACGCAAAGGTAATTAACCACATATGGGAGTTCAACAATAGCCTAGAATTTGGGATAGTTGCATTTCTTTTGAAGAAAGGCTCCGCGTCAAATTTAATAAGTTTAGATTTAGAGGAAATATAGTCGTGGAAACATAAAAGTTCTACAATTTGGAATTGTGTCGTTCCCGTGAGACGATTTCCCTTGACCCCCACCTCATTCTGTGAATCGCCACTTTACCAGGCACGTTTCTGCCTTGTTCTCTGGAATCTGGTCTGCCTTCCTCCTTCTGGACAAACTATGGACTCGCTGGCCGCATTTTGCCTGCATGCATTTCTTACTCATGAAGACTTGCCCCGACTCTGAACTTCAGTCTATCCCTGTTCGTGACTTGCCTCAGCTGTCGTTACATACATTCTTAGTGCAGCACAGAAACAATTCTTATGTCGGTCACTATTTTTATTTTTGTTGGAATGGGCAGTTGATTGACAGGTCCCTCTAAAGGAAGAATGATCTGAATTTAATCAATCAGACTTATTTTACTAAAGAAGAAATAAAATTCTTTTATCTCATGTCTTTATTCCACATGTAAAAATGTTCATAATCTTTTACCAGCTTTTGATTTATCACTTTTTTTTCCCTTTTGAATGATAAAATGGTGTAGATTCCAGGATTTTGCACCATCATACCCTATTGAATTGCTACTATCCCTTAACTTCTCTTGGGAAGAATACTATCTGACCTGACAGATACAAAAAGTATAAGAATTACATTGAGAGTAAGCCTGAATACATCTTCTCTGTTAAAATAAATCAAGAGAGATCAGGCTTAGAAAATCAATGTCTTCATGCAGCCCGAAAAGCATAAGCTTATTTTAACTAGTGAATCCCAAAGTTCGCTGGAAAAAAATATAAACACTTCTTTTAACAATTTCCAATGTAATTCATGTTTTTTTGCAATTACATTTAGGCCAAAAAAATTGTCTATTTAACTTGGAAAAAATGAAATTAAATAAGTAGAACCAGTATTACATATTAAAAATATACTCAGTATTACACATTAAAAATAATAAGAAAATAAAAACATATCTCATGAAATCAAATTACGATCGAAAAATTCTGAGATGGCATCAATAGTTTACAATAGGAAAGACCTAAAACGAACCTTTTTTTTTAAAATTATATTTAAGATTAATTTCGATTATTTAGGTACCAGGAATTTTGTTTTGTCTTCATTGTTTATCATGCTATACATAATGTAGTGTGTTTTTTCTCCTGTTAGTATTAGGAAACTAAATTTATTTTTATAGTTTACTCAAAAGCAGCAGTTTATTCCTAACTATACATTAAACATGAAAAGCATAGAAGGGCTTAGAAGAGAAGGCAAAAAAAAAAAATTGCTTTCACATAAAAAAAAAAATTGCTTTCTTTCCTTTGCTCTTTTCTTTCACTAAAAATCAATAACTAGGTCTGGGTGTTGTATTTACTTTTGTATATTTGTTTTGTTTCTTCATTTACGTATTTTCTACACATTATAGGATCACTTACAGGAGTTTTATGTTGTGTGTGTGTGTGTGTGTGCGTGTGTGTGTGTGTTATCAAAGAAAGGAGTAAGTGGCTTAAACTATTTGCATGGTGTTTATTTTCAAGGGTAATACTTTTCTAAAACAAACATGACACAAAATACTCTCACAGGTGTGGCAACAAAATCTTATAAGTAGCTAGTTCAAATTTACTTCAAATTGTTGGCTCCATTTTGTAATCACATTAGTCCTAGCAAATTTACAAGGAATTTAAATATACATTTCCCCCAGAAATATTTAGTTTACTTTGTTTCTTGAAGGTAAATTTAGGAGTAAGGTATATTGCTATCGTCAATGCAAAATTATATGATTACTAGAATCGCATTTGACCTGAGATTTGTGATGGAGCTTAAAAAAAGAAAAAAAATCGCTGAAAGTTTTTCCACTTAAATGTATATTTGAAGAGACACGTTGAATGTAATGGCATTTTAGATTGAGGGAAAAAAAGTCCATCTCTCAAAAAATAAAGCAGTAGTTATAAAGTGGTCAACATATGACTGAACCTTCTAAAATATGTTGGTGGAGAAAATATAGAATTATTGCTTACATAAAATTAAAATTAAGAAATATATTTTGAGATTATCCAGCAAGTAGTAAGCATGATTTCGGTTCTCATTGCTATTACTATTATTATTAAATATGTGCTTTATAAAGCAAACTTTTTGTCATCAACAATAAAAGCTAGATACAAAGTTGATCTCTTACATCTGTTAAAATGTTGAAAAAGCAATCTGTTCTCCAGGGGCATTTATATATAAGTATGACATTGTGAAAAGTTACAAATGGAAAACATAGTCATTTTCTGAAATATATTTTTTCTTTCTGTCCAATGGATATGGAAATGAGGTGGTTAATGTCATATCTGAGAGTAGCTTTTGGTTGTATAGGTAAATGAAAAATAATAATTGAACTAAGGTACAAACAAATATCATTCAAATCACCATATAAATATCAAATTAGTTTTCTTTCAGTATTTTAAAATACTAGTCTCAGATTTGTATTTTATTAATAATTAAAGTTTTCTGCTGTGCAAATTTTACTATTTCTTTAATTTTCATAAAGTATGTAATATACTTTTTCAAAAGAAGAAAGACAAATAATTACCAAAGCAGAAAACTGTTTTATAAAGATTGTAATCATTATTTAAAGATTTTCTAATTGTTACTTTTACTATCAGAACAAGAGAAACTTAAAAGGCAAAAATTTTCACATTCAATAATCCTTTATCTCATTGTGTAAAAGCCTCCTTCTGTGGTTTTTATTTTAATGAATTTAGTAACAAAACAGCTATGGCTATTCTAAATGATTTGCTGTCATAACCTTATTTGAGAAATTAAAAGACAAAAGTGAGTTCGAACATTATTATACAAGCACAGAAAGATGTATAATGTTAATACTCTGCCTAATCTCCCTCCATACTACTGTTTAACTTCTTCACGGGTACGGTTCATTTCAGTATATAAAAAAGCCTTGGCCATCTCTGAGTTACATAAAAGCAACCATCAAAGACAAAAGTAAACTTTTTTAGAAGGACTCTGACTACTGTATCACATGTCTGCATAATCATTTTAATTTTAAAAAATGAATGAAGAACAGAAATGATCTAAAGTGTATATAATCAAAATGTATAATTTCCACTGATTACATATCTTCAAGGTATGTTCTTCATAAAATATAAAGATGTTCCTTCAAGTTATTTTCTATGTGGAGAAGACTATGTGTTTTGACCATCATTTCTTGCACATCAGTTCATTACAAGGCTTCTTGCATAATGAAATTGTATTGTGCTTCAGCTCAAAATTGATTTTCCATTGAGTTTGAGTGATGGCGGGGTAGGAAGGCATACTTTATAGCCTTATATTGTTTTGTTTTACGGTACCCTAAGTTATAGTCTCTTCTGCGTTAGAATCAACATGCATTATTATTTGACCACCATCATTACATAAATGAGAAAGTCTGCTATTTCCCACCAAATGTGTTTATTTCTTTTTTATTGTTATTGATCTGTTCACAATCCAGTTTCCCGTTATTTGTGCTTTGTTATTTTAAAGAATTGTTCTTGCATATTTTGTGTTCGAGACATTCACAATTTTCCAAAAGCTGTATTTGAAAGGATTGAAATAATCCATCCAGTATTAAGCGGTCATCAATAATTTTGATGTATTCACTAGCATGGGGAAAATAATAATTTATGATATCTGTGAAAGATCTCTATTTGTATTTGATTATATTTGCCAGGTAAACAAATTATATTTACTAAGTTTTACTAGTAAAACCACTATAATGGTACTCATTTCTGAAAAGGAGCAAAGTTTTTCGATATATTCATAAAAATACATTCTTGCTTTGGAATAATTTAATATTAAGTGCAGCCTCTTATTTGGTATAAGTTATGTCATCTACACATGACAGACACATCTAAGGACCAGTTCAACACCATGTTTCACCATGCAACCATCATGGTAAGGGTGTGAATAATCTGGTCTGGTGAAAATAAATAAAATTGGAGCACATACTTGTTTTAGGCTTTATATAGGTTACTCCTCCGGCACATATGTTTTCTAGTGAATTCGTAATGAAAACAGTCTGAAATCAATATAGAGAGATAGGCAAAAAAAAATCTCGAATAGGCACCAAGAAAAAAAAAATGAATCACCTTCTGCAAAGAGTATATCTGGGGTAAAAATTACAAATCATTTTAAATTTTATAACATATATTGTTTTTCTATAAATTACTTTCCAAAGTAACATTTGCAAGGCATCGAAATTGACCATTTTGCTATCTTTGTTATTCTTACCCTGTATAGCCACTCGCTAGAGAAAACCATTTGCAGATTGAACCATGTTGTCATTTTCCACTCTTTTTCGCCTCTACATTCACCCAGTCTATTAAACTCCAATGCTCTTCAAGAAGTAAATAAGATTACAATGCTGAACTTGGTCCCTGGAGTGTCCATGATGTGAGAACATTTCTTCTTATTTTAGAATATTAAAATTGAAGTCTATAATCCACTTTCTACAAGCAACAGCATGACATTCCGAACCACCTTGACGTTAAAAAAAACAAAAAAAACCACAAAACAGTTTGAATTCCATTTGATAGTACTTTATTTTTAGTATAGAATAGAGCACCATGGATTATATTGTTGATGTTATTTTTTAAAGGAGGAAAGCAGATTTATTGTGGCATAAAGTACCTGGCTAAGACCATGTTTTAAGTCTAACCTGCAAGATCAGCCTCACTGAAGTGACTGCAGTTCAATTTTCTACGACCTTTCTCCAAACAGTCCAGAAACAGAGAACAGACAGCGGTATGTTAGATGAAGAAATAACTTAACTACTTTATTCTCCTGCCCATAAATAAGGAAAAGTAAAACTATTTGCACAATCGTATTGGTTATATAATAAGACTAGAGACAATGGTAATCTTTAAAAGTATTATTTAGCACTCTAGGAAGTGATCAGGCTTTATATCTCATATTGGTTGTCCAGTAACACATTTGGAAATTTTTGTGTAAATACGAAATGTCTGTTGGTTTTGAAATAATAGCTCAACTAACGTCTCTATAGTGCTTTTCAATTTGTATAGCAGTTTCAGATACATATTACCACTTAAGTCAGTATGAAGACAGTTTCAGAAACATTAAGTAACTTGCCCAAAGAATCACAGTCATTGAAATACTTACAATTTGAACCCATGTTCTGATTTATTTTCCCATGTTTTTTTTTTAATAAGTAAAATGATTGTCAAAATAATAGTGTATTATTACCTAGAAAATACCACAGACCTATCTAACCTACAGAAAAAGAATTTTAAGTGTGTATACATTTATGTTTTAACATAGTTTACGAAAACTATAGTCATGTGAAAGACAAAGGAATATAATGTTTTAATTTTAATTTAGGAGGGTAATGTTTATTATACTGGACATTTTTGTCTAGGAAAAGCTCAGGATAAAATCAAATTAAATAAATTTATAAAAATATTTTGAATATTTAATATCCTCTACAAATCAAAAGCATATTAATTCTGTGTATGATTTAAATTTTTGAGATTTAATTTAAAAACTCTAGTAAATTATATCCTGTGCAACACAGATACATTGTCATACAACAGAATACTTATCCAAAAATTTAAACACATATATTTTTTCTCTAGGTCAGAAAAAGTGAATTCTTTGAACTGACACTATATATATATATATATATATATATATATATATATATATATATATACATACATATATAATATATATATATTATATATATTATATATGTATGTATATATATATATATGTATGTGATGATGATGTATATACACACACACACACACACACACACACACACACACACACTAAATTTAAGCAACTATGTAATCTTATCTTAGGAGAATTTGACACTATATCTCGGAGGAGGCTTTTGTTTATATTATCTCATTGTAGTTAAATATATGCCATGAGCCATGGCATCTGTGAAGCACAGAATTCAAATTACCTAACAGTTTCTGTGGTAATAGTTGTCTTTGGAGCCCTATTTATGAAATTGTAAGTTCCCTTACTGATATTCAATATTAACCTATTGTTTTTTTCTGCCAAACCTGAGCATATAGTTCATTTCAATAAAAATCAATGTTTAGAGTATATTCCTTTGTTGTCTTCCAGAAAACGGTAATTATTTGTGAGAATATAGGTTTTAGTTTTGGCATTATTAACCATCCAGGGATTACAACCTATAAGTGTAAGAGTTCTGTGGTCTCAGTTTAATTGACCGAAAGGGCCTGGGCATTATTCCCTTGAGGCGCTTTAGCGGGGTCTCACAGACTCTTTGGAAGATAGCACCATGAGCAGTCACAGTGAGAAGTTAGTCAAGAAAACTTTACTAGAAACTAATGAGATCTCAAAAGAAAGTATCGGAGAGAACCTGGGGACTATGTTTTGTCATAGTCCCTGGGAAGACTATAACTTCACAAATGGTCCACGCTAATGAAATCATGCAATCACTAAATTTGTGTGAGAGTGACTCTATAAAGTAAATGAATCATATTCTAGAAGAATATGCATATAAAGTTGAAAAATCAGTCCAAAGAGGGGGAAAATGTCCTCATGCTATATGTAAGTACTAGTAGCATTTGGGACACATTTCTTCTATTATTTTCTTAAGGTTTGATTAAAATTTTTTTCTGATATTAGTTATTAGTTGTCTAGCATACACATATGGTCCTACCTCTTTGAGTATCAATTGTTTATATCATTTTACATATGATTTATAGCTGAGAACTGCTAAATTATATAGAGATATCTATACAAGACAGAAGCAAAATGTTCCTAAAATAAATGACATTCTTAGATTTATTTCTTTTTAAACTAAAAGGAATATTTTAGAGTATGTTTTTATAATAATATCTATGAAATTTGAGCAAGTACAGATATTATTGACTATAAGACTAGAAAATCTTGTTTTGCAAAATATTCATGTACCTATAAATAGTGATAGAAATTAGTTATTATTTTTATTCTAATCCTTTTATTTTAGCATGAGACTAGGCCCACATTCTGTGCTTAGCTAATTACTGCAACGAGTCATTAGATAAAATTCATATATCCTAATCCTGTTATATTTTAGGGAAATAAAGAATTTTTTCTCAATATCTTGAATTAATTATATAAGCTTTACTTTTTTTGTTTCAAACAAGTATTTGATAGAATTAATGCAAAGTATAATACATCATTAATATTTAACTAGAGCTTGAGTTGAAAAGAAAAATCATTATATTGTTAAATATTATTTTAGTAAGCGTGATTAACTGACAGCTTGCCATTATAGCAATTATAATACTAACACCAAAATTCTTGCAGCAAATTCCATCTTGGACTTTCAACTATAATTATTTCTGCAGTTAAATAGGTTTTACTACCTTTCCTTGAGCTGAAATAGGAACTCATTAATGAGAAGTTTGCAGTGATTAATTAGAAACCTGTTGAAAAACATCTTTTGAAGATAGCTAAATTAAGCTTTCCATTTTTTCCCCCAGATAGAGTTTTATACTAATTGGCTTTTTTTTTCCTATTCGATGGCAATTTGTGGTTTGGGAAGTTACTGTTCTTGCTTTAATATTATTCAAGTTCATAGATGAAAGAAAAAGTACCATTTGATTTATTTATTTTATATATATATATATATATATATATATATATATATATATATATATATATATTTCTCATATATGGAATAGACCTATTCAATCTAATGTTGTATGAACTTGAGAGAATATCTAACAGCACAGATAAACCATCATTCCATAGGAATTCCATGGGCCATCCACTGGAACTCAGTCATTAGAAAGATAAATGACAATGCTAACAAAATAATGTGACCAGCAAATCAATCAGTCATTCAGTAATCAATCCCCCTCAATTCCCTATGGTTATATCCTTATAATTCCTAATTAGAAGAATTTCAGTTGTTTGATTCCTCATCACATCTTAAATAATTATACCAAAATTTAGAGCCCTTTCAATATGTTCTCAAGCCCTTATTTTTCTCAGAAATATGGTGGCATAGTAGTCGACTCAGTAACCTGAAATGGAAAACACATTATAAAAGCTGATTATTACATTTGGCTTGATGTGAAGAAAAAAAAAAACTGTATGTGTTTGTTAAAATGTAAGAGCATTTCAGTGATGAAAAAGGTAATTATAAAGATCAACCAATGTGAAAACCTCCAATATGCATTGGCTTTCCTTTCTAGATACACTATCATGCAAATAAAAGGGAAATACATCTGACTTAGTATCACTGCAAAAACAAACAAAAATAGGCAAAAAAAGAAAAGCTGTCCAAATGTTTCAGAAGAGAAAATGAGTTAGGTAGATCACATTCAAATTAACTAGCCCCAATGCCACAAATAACTTCCTTTTGAAAATTTTATCTTTATATGAAATACATTCTGCTATGTTAGAGACAGAGATTCAGATTGTGCATACTCATTTATTTTTCAATTCATCATCCCCCTCAGCTCTCTTTAAAATAACTAATTTAGAGATTAAAAAATAATAATAAAGGTTGAAACGAGCTTATGGATACACTTGCATTATGCTGATACCTTCCTGTACTCCAAAACAAACATATTTTCGTGAGATTTTCTCCCACATTTCAGTTTGGAAAATGGACTTTATAAAAGCAAGTCTCCTGACATTAAACATCGTGAGGAAGCAGCCTGGGCAAGTTGCTGACCATTCTGTGTCTCGGGTTTCCTCTGTAAATTCGGGACTTCAAATAAAATTATTTTATATTCCTGCCAGCTTTACATTTTATATTTTCTCCAGTTATGGAAAAGACCATTTGGGTGACTCTGGGGAAATCTAAATTGTTTCTTAGTTTTTATTGTTGTTGTTTGTAAGATATTTAAGAGCTGAGAAGAAATACTTAAAATTCCCTTTATTTCTTCATTCTTCCTGCCTTTATTCTCTGGACCCAGAGTGTAGAAGGGAGGAAAGGAACAACTGGGGCTGAAGAGAGAGAAAGAGAGTTAGTTTTAATAGTCTCAAATAAAATATTTGGGATGAGCAAAGGCGAATAATGGAAGAGATCCCTCATTGACCTAGTTTCATCCAACTATCATTTTACTTTATTTCAGCAAAGAATAAGAAACTAAGAATCAATCACTTGTGGCTTAGAGGCTTCACTATTCAGAAAACAAAATATTGCAAAAAACTTTGTCTTATCGAGATGGTAGAGTCTTCTGACCACTGCAGACTCCATTTACTCCTTTATTCTGATTTTCTCTTTCATCATTTCTTATCTAATACTCATCTGAAGACAGAACAATAGAGTCCATTTAACTCTCCCTCCTAGACCTCATTGCACACAGCCACAATTTGTCCCAGACTCAAAAAGTTTTCTGTTCAAGCGATAAATTATATAGCCATTCTAGACATAGTTTAAAAGAGAATAAGGGCAAGGAGAGAGAAGAATGATTGATGAACCATAGTCATCTTAGAAAGCTAAATTCTTTATTCTTATACTTTTCTTTGGAATGTGAGAGCTATAACTCCAGGCAGGGTGCGATGGTTAATTGGATGTGTCAGCTTGGCCATTTTGTGGTGACCTAATGTTGGCTGGCATCTTGGTTATCTTGAGCTGATTATTTTAAAGAAACAGCAGACACAGAAAAGGCTCTGAAACCAAATAAAAGTTATTCTCTTTGAAGAGCCATTTACATTTATAAGAGGAATCTTCATTTGTAAGAGTGTCTTGCTCTCTGTACCAGCAATGAGAATGACTAGATCTATAGACTCTTATCAATGGAGAAGGCATGCACTTAAAACCGCATAAAGACCATGCTTTTATTTACTGTGCTTTGCCTGAAAACCGGACTCTTCCCCCGCCCCACATCATCTTTGGTCTTTATCTGGAAATGGTATTTATGGTAATGGCTTAGATCATTTTGGTGTTACTCAGTTTTCCTGAGTCTCTCCCATGTATATAGGAGGCATACATGTTATTAGAATTCTGTTTATTTATCTTCTGTTAATCTGTCTTTTATTATAGAGTGGTCTCAGCTAGGAACCTAGTAGAATAGAGGAAAAAATTATTTTTCCCCCCTACGTTAGCCATGATCCAAAAGAAGATAGAGTTGGAATAGCGAAGAACCAGTTCTTTAGTTCCTCTAGTTTCTGACTAGAGATCAATAACATGCATCCAAAACCAAGTTTTATTCCCATGCTTTGAAGTCTCTCTTTTCTTCACGCTGTGAATTTTTCCGTGGTGGTGATTTAGCATTATCACAATACTTATGTTTATACAAAGTTTGCCTTATGTACAAGAGACATATGTAGCTACTGGTCAAAGGACCTATCCCACTCATCAATGTGACAGGTGTGGGGACTAGAGTCAACTATATATACAATACGGTAAGGACCCTTGATAATTTATAGGCTGAGTCTTACAAAAAAATAAACAGTAAAATATAATTTCTCATTTTAGATGGAAAAGTATAAAACTACAAGCTAAGAAACTTTTAGCTTTAATATTTCATAAATGAGGCAGCGAGTATGGGACACTAGGTAGATGGCATATTGCACTGGGGATAATGAAAAATTTGTTGTATCATAAGAACACATGTACTTGGGAGGAGAAAACAAAGAAGTAAACTTGGTGTACTTTACATACCTGTCTAGATATTTAGTACGACCATCAGTGATACAGTCGAACTTTGAAATAATGTGGACAAAACAAAACACTTGAAAAACATGAACTGCTTCTATATGATTTTAAGACACCAGTGTAAGTTGATTTAAAACTTAAGGAAGAAGTAAGTGACTAACATTTTTTAGATAAAGAAAAAATATATAAACTGACTAACCAAATTTTAAAATTTTTAACTATGAGACTGGACCTCTGTCTCATATAGTTGAAATTGAAACCAGGTATTGGACTAGATTTTTAAAGAAAGTTGAATTGATCACAATTTCTTTTTTTTTTTTCAAAAATAGAATCAATGCACTAAACATCTTTAATTAATGTAAAGTTTAAGAAAAAGACCATAAAGAACCTTTCTCTAATTCCACTCCACATGAGCACTCAATTTCATTTTTCCTCAGAAATCACCTGTAGACCACATATAATAACCCCTTCATTTAGGAAATTCCCACCTTATTAGCAGTGTGAGAATATAAATCTAAAGTACTTTTGACTGGGAAAACTTTATCACAAAAAATGGTTTAATTTCCCTGAGCATGAAATATGCCCCCCCCCCAAGGAATGTATCTATTAATGGCATGCTATGATTAATTAATTGGTTCTGGGAACTATTATAACATATTAGTCACTTTCATATTAGTGTCCCCAAGAGTGGCAAATAAATAAGACAGTGATTGCACTTCTACATGTCCAGCTATTTCCTGCCAAGACATTTTGCTGATGTGCAGCTTCTGCGCAATTTCCTACAGTGTACTTCTCACCCGATTTAGTTCAAGCTTTGTTAGTTTAATGCTTAGAAATGACTCCTGTTCTAGCAGGAAAGCTTTTCCTCTCATTACTTTTTTGTGATATTATAGACAACATTGTCCCTTGAGGGCATGCCAATTGATCCCAGCAGGGTGATTTACAGTGACATGGTGGCACCATTGCCAATGGGGGGTTGCCGAAGGGTAAGCTTCTTCAATGTCAATTTCAATCCAGCAGTGATTTTTGCAGCCGTAAATAATTCTGTCTATTTCATCTGTAGTCAAGTAACTGCTGTCAAATTAAAGAGGAGTTCAAAACTCACAGCACAGTTTTGCTTTTTCATTATTATTACATCTGCAGTTTGATTGGTGTGATATATTTTCTTGCATGAATGAGCATCAATTAAAGGAGATGGGCATTTATAGGAAATTTATTCAGCTAGAGAGGCTTGCTAGTTTTTACATGTCAACCATCTGAATTCATATTGCAATGATATTTTGGGAATATAAGAATGCATTTTAAGTGACAGTATTTTAAATGTAACAGTTATTTTCTTAAAATCTTAAAGCATAGGTTTTATTAATATCTTATGCCAATAAAAATGTTGAATCATGCAAACATAATAACTATTAAGAATAATGATACGTGTCAGCCATTTCATTCACATTATTTAATTGAAATTTCCTAGCAACCTGTGAATAAACCTTGTATGGTTATGAATGACAACTGACCCTCAGAGATACAAATAACTTTCCCGAAGTTACATATTTATGAAGTCTATTATCTGAGTTTCTGACACAATTTAACATACCATTCTCTATGCCATGTTGCCTCTTCACGTTCAAAAGGGATTGAAGAACGTTGAGTGAAGGCCAGTAGCCTCGAATTGCATTTCAAGCACCTAAATGACTATCACCCTTGTTCTCAGACCTGTCCTGAGATCAGAAGAAATGCTCTAGTCAGGGCTTAGCATGACACACTTTTAAACATATGAAGCAAGTCATGTCACCCCAACATCTTCTCTTTTCCATTCTTGAAATTAGAGTCAGAGTTGAGGAATCCAGTTGGTTACAATATGTTCCATCTACTCCTGGTTCTCAAGAGCCTTCTTCATAGGCACTTATCAAAATTTGAAAATATATTTAAATGTAATCTGATTAACTCTAAAAAATTATTGATTTTTTTCAAGAGAGCTTTTATGACTTGAACAATAATTACATAATTGTTTTCATTTATTCTGCTTTTTGACTCAATGGTTCAGCCAAACTACATACATCTTTAATTTTTGCTATTTTATATCTCATAATGCCTATATTTTAAGTGTGAAAAATCCCAACAATATCTGTGCATAGCTTGTGGAACTATGAAAATTAGATCATAATTTTCTATAAATAAGCTTAAATTTTAGGAGCTTTTTTGCCAACATATTCAGATTTTAGTGAATAAGTAAAAATGCAAAATATCTAAAATGTTGATAAAATATAAATAATGAACATCAATTTGTTTTTCAATTTATTGGGCAATGTTTGCTAGTTGCTAAGCTTATTTTTTATTTAATAATAAGAAAGAAATTGAATCTCAGAGATCAACATACTCTCCCTTTCTTAGATAACATTTTTAAAGTTAATAACACATAAGCACATGCACCATTAAAATTTACCTAAGTAATTATTTTTGCTTTATTTTATTGAAACTATTTATAGTATAATATCTATAGTAATAAGTAAACTTTTTTCTCTAATGTTTTCTTTATTGCTTTACTTATCTTACGTTCAGAGATGATAGTTAATGAGTTATACTTTTCAAAAATAATTACTATAAAAACAATTTTAAGTTGAAGGAAAATGTAAGTAATGGCAGTGTTAGTATGCATTCGATTCTTTCAATTTTGTATTATATGAGGTTTTAGTATTTTGAGGAATTAAATTTAAGTACACTCTTAATGGCAATGAAAGAATGACTTCACATCAATTTAGATACATATGTTTTCAATCCTGTTATCTATCATCAACTAAACAAAGTAGGTAAAAAAGAAATCTCAAATTATTATTAAAAAAAAAAAAAGGATTTTAGATCAAAAGTAATGACATCTAACTATTCCAGAAAATCCCATATGGAGAATTCCAAAGATAATTGGAACATTAATTTATGTAGTTAATTAAAATAAGAAAACCTAACCTATATGTAAATGGATATGTTGGTATAAATAAGTTCCTTTGATTTAAATGTACTGTATCTAGGAGAAGGAGCTATCAGCAAATTAATAGCTTGTTTCTGTTAATTGTTAACACATTGCAAATAAATACTACTGATAGGCATCCCGGATCTACTAAGGGGACACCGTTGTTCTTGCACTAAATGATATCTATCATAAACCTAAATATAGATCAAATTAAACTGCAGTTAAATGAATAGGCATAGGAAAGATTAATGCACATTATTCCTGATCATTAAAGTAGACACTAAGGTCTAATCGATTTTGTTAAGATTTTAATTGCTAGGATGTTCTTATGGGTCTTACTGAAGTTCCAAAAAACCCAACATTTTATCACCATTGAAAGAAAATGTGGTTAAGATATATAAAACAAACAAATGAAAAGTCCTAAACAAAACTAAACATTATTAATCAGTCTATATACTGTGAACTATAATTGCTATTATTTCTATAGACTAATATATTTGTTTTTTAACTCCTCTTCCTAGGTGTGAATATTAACTCTCACCTGTGTTTCTATGCACTTTTTCATGCAAGGAAAAATTATGATTCATAAATATTAATGACATTAATTTCAATTTTTTATTGAATAGTCTTCTTATATGATGGAAGAAAAAATTAGATTTGCAAATGATGGGTGACAATCCAAGTATAAATAATAAATAAATACATTAAAAATGACTTATAAAATGTATTTTCAAATCAAACCCACATGCCCGTATGACCACAAAGATTTCATTTACAGTGGAAATCTTTCTTTCACAACCATATTCAAACACTCTATTCAAATATCTTTGATAGATAAAATGTGCTGGCTGTCACAATTTCACATGAAAAATTAATGTAAAATTAAAAAAAAAACTATTTCTTGAAAGAGTGGTTTCCAAAATACTGATTTATATTCAAACATATAAAAATGATGTATTTATGATATTCTGCAATCTAATGAAATTTCCACTGCCTACATTTACTTGTTTATTGAGTTTAATAAATCACGTAGCACAGAAAAAGAAAAAAAATCTTTACCTTTGAATTCAGAATTCAAGTCAGAATTTCTGTAGGATGTAATGAAAATGCAAGGCAAATTTAGACAACAGTCTCTAAATAAACTTTCTAAATGCCTGAGTGTCAAAAGGTGCCTAGTATGTATGTCAAAAATTTACTATGTGACTCTGGATCAATCAACAATTTTTGCCTCTGATAGGATAATAACCTCTCCTAATTTTTCCTCAATAAGGATAATAACCTCTCCTACACTTAACTACAGACACCCAAATCATAAACTGAAGGAGAAGAGAAAGAAAAGAGTAGCAGAAGAGAGAAAATAGGAAGTAACCATTATGTATAGGGAATATTGAGGTTTTTAAAAATGTCTACGGAGGATTTAATTTACTCAAATTAAAACTAATATTCTTTGAAAATTATTTTGTGATCCTCTCTAAAATAAACTCTCTTCCAAAATAAAATGTTATAACATTAAATGTCAATTAAAGTTTATGTAAAGCTGTCACTCACTATAAATATCCATAAAACACTTTGAGTTGAGAAGGATCATTGGGGCTACTCCTAATATGTAAGTTCCTGGGGAGTGGAGGTGGAGGGGAGAAAAAGAAAAACTAACAGGAAAGTTAGTGTATGTTTGAAACTAATGAATGCTCCAAAACTCATGTTCTCTCTTATTCCTTTAAGTCTGCTGTATTTATATGACTTTTCTCAAAACTGTATTTATTGTTCTGAAAATAAATGAATGTTGTTGATATCTGGCACAACTCTCATCATGCTTGCTGTTGGATTGGCACAGTTATAATAAATTACTTGGAAGTGCTTGTCAATTTTATTTAAACTTGCTAGTTTCAACAAAGTGTCAAAATTAGAGATTGTCACCACTCTTTTACAAATTTAAAATAGAATGTTTCAAAATGTTTAAAAAGTTATATAATTTAGAATTTATAATACCAAGCTTGCTACATTTAAAAAATAATAATTTTTCAGTTACATGTGACAAATGATAAGAGAGCACTTAGAAAAGGAAACTGATTCCTGGGGGTGACAATGGCTGCTAAGACATGCGATGTGACATTTTCTTTCTGGATGAATTGCCTCAGACTATCACTTTAAGAAAATGTAATGATAATTTAACTTAACTTTTCAGAATATTGTATTTAACTAAATGGAAAAAAAAAATGGACCGAGGTATTAAATTTGGTATATACAGACCTATATGCATAATTTATACAGAGACTATTGATTACTTTTTTAATGCCACTTTGGAGAAGAAGCTCTTACTGGTATACAGCAGAACCAATTTGTTATTTAGCAAACTCAATCGATATTTCCTCCAATGGTTTCGATAACGATGTACAAGGAGGTCATTAAACTTGTGGATAAATAATACTCAGCAATAGAGCTTAGACACTATTTGAAGAAAACAGTATTTATAATGTTCCAAATGGGATGATGGTTTAAAGTAAAAGGTGAAATATAACCGTGGTTACTGTAAATTTTGTAGTTAGCACTGAGAAAGCGAGAGAGAGAAACACTGGAATAAGTTTAGGCTAGAGACCAAAAGTGGAGGAGAAGCAACTAGTAGGCAGAAGGATGAGGTGAAATAGTCCAAATCGCAATAAAGAGTTAGTCTTAACAGACAAAAGAATGAGAAGCAGAAAACATTGATGTATCCACAGAGAGAAACAATAAGGAGACCAATTTGACAAGAAAGTTTCGACATGGGAAAAATTCAGACCAATTCACATGATGTATTGTTTCCACAGTGTTAAATATTTGATTTGAGTTTATTTGTTCCAGGGCTGATGGGATAAAATGCACAAAATAATGCATCTCAGTGTCTGGGGCGAGTATGAGAAATTGAAGGGTATCTTAGTGACACTTCCATATTAGATATAAATGATAGTGGCTTACTGAGCATGATTTGATTCCTGAGACTACAACCAATATTTTCTTGATCAGTAGTTTCACAGTTACAAATTGCTGAATTTCTGTTGTAATTTGCAGTTAGTGGGTTGAACAGACGATATGGTGCATGGCTGTGATTCTTAAATAGAGTTTTGTATCAAGAAGCGAAGTGGAATGTTAAGAGAACACTAAATTGAAGGATAAACATAGTGGGTCATTTTGTGCTCAGATGTTTACTCAAAGCCTGTGGACATAATATGAAATAAGATAAAAATGTGACAAGTAAAATAAAAATTTGTCATCATAGCAAGAATATCAAAATTAGTGCAAAAAATAATTATACAATTTTACTATGTAGATTGAATTCCGCCTGCATTACTCTTGTATTAGTATAAAATTACTTTTAGAGTAACAGCCTAATAAATGCACTTTGAAAGAATTCACATTTAACATATATCTATATGTGTTGTGACTTTTTATGTTACACAATCAAATAGTATTACTCTACTGAAATACATAAATAAGTCATTGCATATGTGAGTTTGAGGAGTAAATTAATTTCTCTAAGCCTTAATTTGTAAATTGAAAAAATAGTGTGTATGATGAAATAAGTTAATTTTTTTCTTCAGCAAACTTAAGAGCCTAATTTTGGCTTTCTGATCTTATATCTTTGTTTTCTCGCTCCACCTTTTACATGGGTTTATTCTCAGATTCATTTTGCAAGTATTTGATGATCACTGATTTTAATTTCTACTTTATTCTTTTCTTAATATGAGGATTTAATGCTACATAATTTCTCTTTATTTAACAGAGTTAGTATATCACACAAGTTTTTTATATGTAATGGCTCTTTTATCCACTAGTTTTAAGAAGTATTTTTTATATTATGATTTCTTCTTTGAACCATCAATTATTGTATGTATGTTTTTAATTTATAAATATAGAGAGTTGCCATTTCTTAGTATTAGTTTATCCTGTAATTGAATTAAATTGGAGAAATAGTTTCTATGATATACATTCAATATTTTGGAGTGTGGTCTATTAATAATAGGAAACATTTATAGAGCACATATTATATGTTTGGAACTGTTTCAGATGTCTTACATACATAAAGTCATTTAATCATCTTCAGAACAATGAGAATATGGTCCCCACATCTATGTCACATTTTACAGTATAGTTTGCTGAAAGAGATGAAATTGTAGAGATGAGCAGTTTGAAAATAACATATAACAGTTCCAAGGCCGATTGTAATAGTTCTCTCAGCCTTTTCTCTATTTATTAAAATTAAAACTACTCTACTCTACTCTACAGTAGTAGAAAACTACTCTTCTTTTATAAAGATGGAACCAAAATAGATGTAAAACAGGTAACTCATGCCGAGAAAATATTCATCTTGACTATGCTAATTTTCTCTGACACTGAGAACTGGAGAGGGTATCGTAAATCAAAATCTACACCCTCATGTGGGAGGGACTGGGCTCCAGTGCAACTGATGTGAAGTTGAAGACTTTGTTGTAAAGAAGGCAGCACAGGCAACGATAAACCTCGGGGAAAAAATTAAGTACAAAATAAAAGAAAACAACATGAGAACTGAAGTCCAATACTAACATTTACTTTTAAATCCATTTTCTTTGTCAAATATCGCTTCCTCCCACCCCAAATCCTGGCTGCTGCCTCCTACTGGCTGAACTGAGCTTGAACCAAAAAGCCAAAGTGGGGAGACAGCGTGTCAGTGTGGAAAGGTCAGTTTCAAGGGGTACAGAGCCAGGCGATACCTGAAGAGTAAGTCTCAAGGCGAGCGTGGGAGGCACAAGCCTTTGCTACTGAATTGTCACCACGGTTATTTCTAGAACGTTAGTGTCTCATGCTAGTTAGTGAGCAATGGATATTTACTAAATGTGGATACTGATAAATTACCAACTATACTTTATAGTCTGGGGAAAATAATCTTAATTGGAAATAAAACTAAGTTCTAATTCCAGTAAGGACGTTTTAACTAGAAGTATCACATTAGAAAGTTGAATACAATTTCTTAACTTTTATATTAAAATTTATGTTTTTTTATGTTCATTACAGAGAGCTTTCCATTGTATTTAATATACTGTGTTAAAGTGCATAAATGGATTAAAATAAACTCTAATACTAAATATTATACTTTAAGTTGAAATTTAGTATAAATGTTTATATTTACCATACTATATATAGCAAATTATCTACATGCAAAATAAGATTTTAATGAGATGAATTATTTTCAATCCAAATTACTCTCTTTTGAATCTAGATATTAAAATAAATACATATATCTCCTAAGAGAGTATTACCAATTTAAAGAGTAGTCTTCATGCATTTATTCTTTGAGAGATATTTTGCATTTATATTTATGAAATACTCTCTTTTATATCTAAAATTTGCTGATTCCAATATGGAGTTAATAAGAATATCTATTAAGGCACATCATATGCAAAAATACTGGTGACCATAGAAACCAAAGAACATTGTTTTTGTTGTTGTTGTTGTTAAATTTGTTATGCATTCTATTGCTTCTAGTATAATTGAATTTAACTTAGGAAATACTACTTCAGACTCTGCCTACAGTGATTAATATAAATCTTTAATATATTTCAACTGCAATTAACTGGAAAACTTTATTTTTCTCTATGATGATAAACCCAGTACTGCATTTATTTCCAGGTCGTTATAATTTTTATCAAAACCAGATGTTTTATATTATTACCTATGAGATAGCCTCATCCTCAGAGGTTACTCATTTTCTGAAATGGTATAATATAAATTTTCTTCTTCTCACTTGAATGTACAGAGCTGTCATCTAAGCAGGTTACTTTTTCATATATAAAACAGCTTCTAAAAATTTAGTGTATTTTATTATTGTGCTAAAAACTACAGAGATGATTTAGTATGTTCCTACTACTGTGATTTTTCTAAGGAATAAGTTTGATAATTTTATGTAAAGAAATCTACCTGAATTTGAAACTGATCTTCTCAAGTTTCAAAACCATAGATGAAGGGTATTAAGAGTAGTTGACTTTTATTTTTCTTTGCTTTATTCCAAATTTTTTTTTATAGAATCCTGTCTTTTTGGTAAAATATGCAACTGTTAGCCGATATTCAGTTTTAATCGGTTAAAAACTCAGAAATGAAGTAGCTAATTACTGAGTGCCTGCTCTACAAGAATAACTTGAGAGGACCACTGCTTTCCAAGAGTTATGTCCATGTTTCTCCCCCGACCCCACACACCAGGCCTAAGCAGTCACCAGCTGGCCATTCCCTTACACCTCACAGATGCTGGCTAACCTCAGTTCTCGCCAGGTCCGCAGCTTGTTTTCATCCCATTTTCTCATATCCAGACTATTACCAAACTGCAGTTTCACTGCAGCTCTATCCCCCTCCCATCTGTCTTGAATTTAACCATCTCATTTTTTTTTCTAAAACACATTTTTCTTATAGTTTTTTTTCCCCTCAAAATCTCCAATGAATCCTTAGTAACAAAGAAAATGTTAAATACTTCAACTTTGAATTATAGGTACTAGAAAATACCATCTTCACATGCTTACCTTCCATTATTCTACATAGAGAATGTACTTCAGAGAAACTGTGCTATTTTATCCATAAATCTTTCATTGCATTTTCCACAACTACTCTTTCGTCACACCATTACCCTTTAATGTAACAGTGCTTTTCTCCCCATATTTTTCCCTCTCTAAATTCTACCCTACCCTTCAAGCTCTAGCTAGCTTAAATCTTGCTTATTCCAAAAACCTATCTTTAAGCACTCCTGGCAATAGTGTTATTGTTTCTACTCTAAATGCCCGCGTAATTCAACATCTGTCTACTCTTATGAATGTATTATTCACTAGTTCATAAAACTGTGAAAGGCACTTTATATGTTTAATTTCCTAGATTGATTTTAGAGACTTATTTGTATCATCCTGACTCTTGGAGGGTGGCTTCCTGACTTGGAGTACGTATTTGACGAATGAAGATGCCATTTACCTAACACAAAAGGTGGGGAATAATAGGGAAATTATTCAAAAGAAGGAGTTAATTCACAGTATTAAAAATGCTTAGTTTTTCTCCTTCTTCAGTGATATAATGGCTTCGCATTTATTGAGCATAGAAGATGTGCTTGGCACTGCACACAGTTCAGTAGATACACATGGTTTCTGTGCAGCGAGGTTGCAATATTCATGATAAAAATAGGGCCAAAAAGGATATGAATAACTCAGACCAAAGTGATCTTTATTTTCAGCTCCTTCCTTTCAATTCTTTTTTTTTTCCCCCCACAGGTTTAATTCTTTTTTCTCATATCTGGACAATTAACATGGCCACCAAACTAGTTTCCTCACCAATATGTTCTTCCTCTGTGCTTGCCTTTTCCAAATTTTACATCCATTCATTCATTCATTCACTATTTCTATTTGGATCTCTCCACTTTTTAAAAGCATCGAATACTTTCCAATAGCTATTGCATAAGGTTGTTATAGATACTTTCTGGATTTTTATGTCGCTGAATCCAAATAAATCCCTACTCACTTTTTTATCCATCCTTTTTTTATTTCTAGTGCTTTTGGAAATTTTATTTTTACTTCTACCTAAAGCTAAAGTCAGTGTTGTCACCTTCATTCCTTGTTACTCCCCTGGATATTCACCTACATTAAGAATCACATCAATTTTACATAGTCAACCTTTCTATTTCTATTTTCTTATTTTTACTTATGCCTAAAGCTTCTCAAATCTATCCCACCACCTTAAGGAAACAAACCAAACTAACTAAACAAAATCACTACAGAACACATACTTCCTCTTGCTTCCGAGAATAAAGAATCTTTGTTACAAATGACAAAACTCCTAAATCAAGTAGTTTTAAACAAGCAAACAAACAAAAAAAATGAAATACATATCTCACATACCTTAAAAAAAAAAAAAGATTGTCTTATTTTAAACTTGGCTTGACAGGAAATCTCAATGTCTATCTTGTCTTTTCCACAAGCCAGCCTTCCCACACGATAGTAATTGGTTCTAGGAGCTGTAGACCTCATATGCTCAACCACCAAAACTGAAGAAACACAATATGCGTCTCTGTCTTTAAAATTCCAACACAAATCGATCACATGTGTCAGCTCTGATTGCTTACTTCCCTACTCGTGAATCAGCTCTCTGGTCGTCAGTATGGCTTATGCTTACTGACACAGATCTGGAATGAGAGAAGAATGTAAGAGAGTTAAGTCTCACATACACACACGCAAAACATTGTCCTATTGATTAAATAATGCATTATAGACATAGTGGAAGCAAAGAACACTTACTATGTTAGTTAAGCATCTCGAGAAATTAAGCTACATTTTTCGTTTTTTTCTGTAATTTACACCAAACCAAAAATAGACTCTAGTTTTTAACTTTAACAATGTTTTTAACAATCATTGGAAATTCTCTATGCAAATCTACATTTGACTAATGCCCATTTTTTTTAAACAAAACATTTATTCAACAGATGCTGAAAGCACCCTTTGTCCCTATCACTGTTAATATTCACTTTAGATATGGATTGATGTTTAAAGGTGTCAAAGAGTGTGGGAACTGGGGACGACAGAGACTTATTGGAATGGTAGGAGATGGTCATCAGAGTAGGGTATAAGAAATCATCTTTGCTACTAGCAGTTCTACTGTATGGCCAAGATAATGGTGGCTGAGATAAGATATTGTGCAAGACAATTGGAGAAGAAGAATTCCAAGAGCGAAGGTGATAAAATTAACAACTACGTATATATTGAAATCCTATAGGAAGAGTGATGGAAAGAGTGTTAGTAAAACGAAAGCTGAATTGTCACGAAATATCCAGGGTTTGGTAGAAGACAGCAGTGATATGGTATAATGGTGATAAAGTAAAATGGCGTGGTATTAGTGGAGACCTAAGGAAATTGGTGCAAAAATAAGAATGAGTAGGAAGGAGGATTGATACTTATGTGCTGGGGAAGCAGTGTTCATTTGAGAACATAGAGCAAGATCAGCGACCTCAATGGACAGCCAGGTTTTTAATATAACAAGCAAGTGAATACACATTTAGAAATATAAATTTAGATTTGGAATTATAAAAATATTGTTGCTGATAATGGACCATGGTTTCCAGACTGGAAGGATTTCAGAACCTGGCAGAATTGGGAGAAAGAAACTAGTAAAAGGGTTGCTATGAACCCTTATGAAAGTCTTAAGAGTGAGGAGTCACCTGAAAGTATGGAGTCTCACTCATAAGACTTCTATAAAAGGGAGAATGGTGTAATGATATCAGTCGTGGGGACTTCAAAGAAGTTGGTGCTGTGAGGTTTGAGTGTTAGGGTTTGGAGAGGTGTGAGGTCATGCCTGGGGTCCTTCTCAGCCTTCGATGATACAAAGAAGGAAGTCTCAGAAGACACATCTTAGCCTCAGTGGAAAGAACACACTCCTTGCCTCTCTTGTTCCCTCAGAATGCGGATAGTGGACATGTGTAGAAGCTTGGGAACGTGCCACATTTACATCAAGTACGTCACCTCTGCCTCAGCAAAACAACAACGTGATGGCTACTTGCCGACTGATAACACCCCACCTTTTTCCCGTTTCTGACTTATGTTCTCTTAGTTTTCTCTTTTATAAGTTGCTCCATTTCATTTTTTTTAACCTTTTTTTTTTTTCTCCTTTAAATGGTTGTGATCTACCGGGTTATTATTTTTCTCTTTCTGCTATTTTTGAATACCCTTATTAGCCCCTCCCTTTCATACAGATGAAAACAAAAAGTTTTAATGTGCCTTGTATAACCTTCAGACCTTCAAAGATCAATTCCTTGCCTTAGCTATCCAGATACAACTTTGAAAGCCATCCTACTTGAAATTTAAATCTGTTCTCCCAATTTAATTGTTCAACACATAATTTTGAGCATCTGAATATACTAGCTGCTAATTCGATGTAGAAGAATCTTATGTAACACCCGCATCCAGCCTCTCACACATTCATCTCTCTACATCTACTATCTTCCTTTAGCCCCCAGTAATGGATATAACTGGTATTCAGCCTTTTTAATGCCATTTAAGGAGTTATGGAAATCTTCCCCAGATAACCTAATTTCCAGAAACAGAGAGAAAATAGCAGGAGGCTAGATTTTTTTTTTTCCAAAAAAGACAGGAATACAAAGTAAAGACATGTATAGAAAGGAAATATAATGCAAGTTTGTTGGAAACCCGATAACCTAAAAGACAAAGTTAGCGTACACAGAGATTTGGGAATGTCTCGATTTTTAGTTTTGCATCTTACATAGTGAATTGAATAAAACTAAAAAAATACCATAATTCAGAAAAAGTAACAACTAGAGAAGGTTGTGGAAACTGCATCTGTATCCTCCAGTCTAAAAATGCAAATTTTATAAAATTGAATATTGGAAAGCTCTAAAGCACCTTAAATTAATGTTGTAATGCTTATTTTATCTTCTCTAAGCAGATATCTTACCCTTTTAAACTTTGAATATTTTTCAGATGTTCTGAGTTTTTAAATTTACACTCTCTCAACAAGTTTTATAATCTATAAGGCACTCAATATAATGAACATAGCTCAAAAGACAATTTTTTGCCTATAGCACATAAAGTAAACAAAGTCCTTACTGATGTAAATCATCTTTGAAAATATTAAGACAGCTTGCAATTTAATATGTCAATGAAATGACCAACAGGCAGTGCCTTTCATTGATAATAATATAAGTGTAGTTTGTAAATTTTCTAAAATATGACCATTACCATCACCGTTAAATATGTCCACCTTATGTTTCTTCTTTTCCATAAAGATTTTAAGAAATGGAAGATTATTGAAATCATTTAAGTATTATAAATAAAAAATTTGGATATTTTCTTTAAACATTGTTACTAGTTTGAAAAAAAAAGTGTGAATTGCTGAAAATATAAATAACTTACATTCTACCAAGTGTTTCCTAGAGAGGGTGTTTAAGAAACCCTTTGTTAGAATTATATTTGCAAAGTTTTTAATGATGTTACATTTTTGATGACATATTTTAAAATGTGTAAGCATTGTCAAAACATTTAATGAGATATTTATAATAATGTAATTAACACTAAGTAGAAATATAAAACTTAGAGGAAAATATTCTCACACCGATGTCTATATATCACATATATCACTTATTAGATTTCAAATATGTCATTTATTTATTCAAGCAGATATATTTGAGTAATGAAAATAAATGGCTGTTCCAGTGTTTTTTGATAGAGATATAAAATTTGATCAGTTTGACTACAATATGAAAAAAATCCAAATGATATTTTAAAATGACATCATTTTTCATAGTTGAGAAATCTTATGGTATTTAAGAACTTTTGAAGATATGACAGGTACTAGACCACATACATATTTTAAAGATGAAATTATAGCTGGACTACTTGCAAATATTTAAAAGTTGCATGACTGAATAAAGAGACCCTTATTTACATGAAAATAGAAATATTTATGACAAACCAAAATTTTTATTATGATCCTACCTTTTGCCTTTCACACATATCACAAAAAGACTACATATATGCTGAATTCTTCTGAAATGAGAGGCATAAGCTAGTGTTGTAATTTTCTACTAAAGCAAGAAACAATAGATAGAGGAAGTTTGAGCATGGAGTGAGGGTATATACTTTTCCCTTGTCATGTCAGCTTCATGATTGCCAACTAAGTTTTGGTGGTCTAGATCAAGGAAGGTACTTTGATTTTCTGAGGCTTTGCTTTATCATCTGTAAAACATTGGGTTCTGATTTCTTCCGTTTAAAAATGAGAACATTAAGGTGTTCTGTGTATGCTTCTCAGATTGTGAAAAATAACTTAATAATGTTTTATATATTTAAAAAAACAAAGTATAAATTATAAAAATTATTTAGTATGAACATTTTGGAAAATTCTTAAATATTCTCATCTAATTACATATGCTAAATTTTTCTGAGGCTTTACGTATGCTTAAATAAAAATATATATATTAGATTTAGATTTAGATTATATGTACATTTTAGATATATGTAAAAATGACTCATAAAAATAAAATATCAATTCAAAAGTTTTATCTCAGAGAATTCTGAGAAATGGCAGAATAGAAGCACCAGGACTGTGTTTCTGGAGCAGTCTGCACAGAGTTTGCTGGAGCCAAGGTGGCCAAAGAGGACCTTGTCCTCTAAATATATCATTTTACCTCAGGTCACCATGACAGCCACAGAAGGGGCAAGTTATAAACAGCAAGTATATTTTTTATATTGTATATTCATGTTTAATTCTGTTACTTCACTAAAAATCAGTTTCTCTTTCTGTTTTATTTTAGTTTCATAAGGCAGGCAACAATGCATATTTTAGTAGAGGTTGGCTGATTGTGAAATAGTTCTCATAGATCAGAATTTGATTTCTGGTGTAAGCAATTCAGTGAATCATTTATTATATCATGCGCAGGTGTTCATTAGGAAAGTATCATACTCTAGTGGGAAGAACAGCTATTCTCTCAAGATCATTCAAGTGCAAAATTTCATTAGGGACAATGATAAAGGATTAAGTGGCCATGAGTGCTATCTTTATGCCTTATGTTCTAAGCAATAGAAATGACCCTTACGATCCGTATGTTCCTTGCATAATGTATAGTCCTTTCAGAACTGATTCAGGATACTCAGCATTTCCAGAGTATCACATAACTAGACAGATTCGTACTGGGCTCTCAATATCGTTCCACTGTTTCTCCTTTTTCCTAGTCGTCATCTATGTCAATTTCCAAAAAAAAATTACCATTTCATAACTTCTCTGCTTGTCAAGTTTCTAATCCTTTCCTCTATCTTTGCTCTTAGTGCATGACCTGATCGCTTACTTCACATAGAAAATTTAAACCCATGACGCAGGAACAGCTTTACTCTTCAAATATTTAAATTTGTCCATTTTCACTTAGATATTGACATCTTTGTTTACAAACAAAATTTTTCACATTAGATATGACTCATTTTTTCCCTTCATCATAGAATTATTTCTTTTAAGCCTTGTTGTTTAAACATATTTTCTCCTTTTTCTTATTTTGCATTTGTAGTCCCAAGTGACTTTTATGACATTAAGTTGAAAGGAGCGTACAAAACTTTATTTTGCTTGACTTTCATCAATTCTTCCTGTCTGACAATTCTCTTGTACTTAGATTTTGACCCTTATTTCTTCTGTGACACTGAACACTCTGATTTTCTCTTACTCTCCTTCTTATTTGACTTATGAAACTTGAACAAGTGAAGACAACAACTATAAAAAAATATCTGGGGACATAAGTATCAATCCTGCTAACCGAATCGATTAAGAGATGAAGAAAAGTGAAGCTGACTTGTAGATATTGTTGTTGATGGCCCATCTGACATTCTTCTTTGTTATTTTAATATAATAGACATTTTTCTCTATGTCATATTAGCCCGATTATGATCATGGTTGTTTGATAGACATTGTACTCACAATGTTATATTCAAATTCTAATATCTTAATTTGTTTCTTGCTACTTTTGTCTTAGTTCCCCTGAACATATTAAATAGGACTGTTTTCTCATTTAAAGCACCCATTACTAAGAATGTTCAATTCAAGGAATGATACTGATGGTTATAAGGAACTTTTGACAAGTTCATTTCTGCTATCTCAACTTATCCAGATAATTTACAGAAGCAATCTGCCATATTTCCTACTACCCAAGCTCTCATAGAAATTGCTTTCTATACATTAGACTGCAATCTGCCCGTTACTCCCAATTTCACTCAGTATTTCCACATGTTTTTGGCTACAGTCGATCTCATTCTCACACCTGATTGCGTGTTTATTCACACTGTAGATAATCTAAATTCCTTGATTATTTCCATCAACTGATTTCTTCTCAGATGGCACAGTGCTGCTGCAGCTAAACAATAATATAGGTGTAAATGTGTGGCCTCAGATGTTATGCTTTGGGATTTCAATGAGGTATTACTATTGGAAAAATTTTTATTTTCTCTTAATTCCTTAGCAAATGCCCCACTGGAAGCACTCTAAATGATCTATTGTCTCAGTTCTCAGTTTCATATCTTTAACTATTTTCAATTTGAGTAGGCAATCCATTTTCCATCCTCATAATTTAGTAATAATTAACAAAATTAATCTAGATAACCATGTTTGTGTTTTTCCTCATTTCAATGTATACTTCTTTTCCCTGCACATACAAAGAAAAGTTTTTATTGAATCTAGCAAAAATTAAAATGTATGCATAAAAATTAGTGAATGAGGCTTGAGGTTTAGAAACCTAAATTATTGAGAGGAATAGGCAGAGTTTGAAAGTTTAAAAATTGAAGAGACAGGTACAACAGGAATCCTTAGTCGTAAATGTGAAACATAGTTTATGGAGACCATTATGGGAATAATCCTAAGTGACATGGCCTCTGATAAATCTTCCCCCAGTAATCCCATGACTTAATATCTCCCCAACATACCAAGCACACGCCCACTCTGTCTCTACGTCTGCCTGGAATCTGCTTCTATAAATGTCACAATCACTGGCTTTCTCATTTCCTTCAGGTCTTTGCTCAGATATTTCCACATCAGGTGGGCAGGCCTTTCCTGATCACTGTATAAAACTGCAACCCCCACCAAACTCTGTATCCATGTCCTTTATGAGTAGTCTACTTCACTGCACTCAGCACCATCTGACAATACATAAATACATACGTACATACATATATATGTACGTATGTACGTATGTATTTTTTTTCTTTCTATTACCTGTAACTTAGATTAAAAGCTCCCTAAGGCAGGTTACTCTTCCAACCGAGCTCCTGGAGTAATGCATGATGCATGATACACATTCAAAAGTTTAATGAGTAAATGAAGGGAGCCTGATACTTGTGTTAAAGCGGCAACTCGGGAGTAAAGACCAGCATCAGAAGCAGCGGGAGGAAGTGATCTCCCAAGCAAAGGGTCAGCTTTCAGTTATAGAAAGTAAAGTGAGATTCTCAATCTGGAATCTGATTCACAAGCAATGGGCTTTGACATCGAGAGATTTATTTTTCTTCCTATATGTCAGCAGAGATGGTGGCATTTCACATGTACCCGTTAGCTGCAGCTGACATCCTGTGAGTTCTCACAGTTGCGGGAACAGGGTAAGGAAATGGGGTACACATCCCAGCTTCAACATTGGAGGCTCTGACATCAAATCTGTCACCATTACTAATAACACAAGTCAGGCATGCGGCTCCAATACTGTCATTCCACTCAATTCTTTTAGCTCCTTGCTACAGAATTTCAAACCATTATCTTGGTCTTAAAATAAATGATGGTAGGGAAGACTTCCTCATGACCTATTTCTGCGGTCTGTTATCACTTCCCATCTCTCCACATGGATCTCTCTCTCACATACACAAATTTTATAATTTTTTTCCATGCCACCAGTATAAAACAGATGTGGGCTTCTGGTTCCTCTTGGCATGATAAACATGACGATCTAAAGGGGGTTTAAACATTTTAGAAGTTATGCTCAACTCAACTGACTGTTTGCTATCAGTCACCTGTTATTTATCCCCACAGTTTTGGAGTTCTGGTTTGTCAAGATTAAAGTAGTGAAAAGAAGATTTATTCTACAATTAATTACGAAGGACTAAAAAATACACACCCTACTATTTTTATGTCTTGCATAATTTTGCCAAATTTACCGTGATTGTTTCTACTTTTACAGCTCTTCAGTTTCAGTGGAATTTAAGAATATCATACCAGACTTAAATCCATCAACTAGAATTTTTCCTTTAGCTGCAGGTACCTTGACAGAAGGGCACACATTAGTAGATATTGAATTTTGAAAGACTTACATTGGAAAAGATTGTGAAAAGAATTGTCAGGAAACTATGTTCAGTGTTATGTATTGAACATTAAATTCAAACCATAAAGTTGTATGAGAAAAGATCTAAGTAAATCCAGGAAGCAGATGGTGAAGTCGAGAGACAGACACAGTACTGCAGTGAAGACATTGTAACAGCTGATGTAAATGTGGCCTACTGCCAGCCTATGTACTTGAGCTATAATTGCCATTCTAATGCTCTTTTGATACTTCGTTCTGCAAAGCCCTGCCTTAATTTCCTGCAAAGACATGTTCTGTAAAACCAACCAACCAACAAACACAAAACATACCAAGGAGGTAAATATATGACTTTCTGTGATGTTTATGCCAAAGATTTTAGGACTCTAATCTCAGTATAAGACTGTCTCCAAACTTTAAATGAAGTGACAGTTTGGTAACTTATGAGTAAAGATAGGCAGAATGGTTACTTTTTAGTGGCTCTTAACTGTCTCTCAACTGGCAATGAACTCTCAAATAAACTAGAGGAGAAATGTCACATCTCTTGCCTTGTACTGTGGAGACAGGTCAGTCACTGCTTTTGAGACACTGACACAACACTAACCCTCAGAACTGGCTAGAGGGGAAATCAGCTGCACACCTTCTTGTCCATGAATTAAGTTCAGAAATGTTACTCTGCTTTCTGAGTTTTGTTTTCTTTACTTTTTAAACTTTGTAGCTGTGCCACGACGAGTTTTAGTATAGCTGGAAGGCCAGGCATTTTCATCAGTGTATTTTAAGAAATCATAATAATGATTCCGCCTCATGGAAAACATATTTGAGTCATTTTTCTCCTAATATCTAATGTTCTTGAGACTTCAAATATATTCTATATGTAACTATCACTACACTGCATGGTTCTATATTTAATGATAAATGTGTGTCCACCTTTACGTCCCTAGGGAAAAAAATAAGGAAAGGAAAAACTATAAAAGAAATTATCAAGGGCATATGGACTTAAAAGGAGCGGCAATCAAATTTCCAGGCACAAGTACTTAAGGAGAAAAATTAGGTTGATTATTCTATGATAAACTTGCATTTCTTTCCCATGAATAGTTTGTATTTTAATGAGAAGGGACATTATTTATGACAGTATCAGACTGTAGTCGAATGTGTTCTTTAAATGTTTTCATAGCTTTCTTAATTTTTACGTGTGCTCTTTTGTGCAGCTAGCTGGTCTTCATATTTTCCCAGTGTCTATATTCTAATATATTTGAATACTCTAATTCAATTAAATATTGTATTAATATTGTAAAGTTTACTATTTTTAGATTTAAGATTCAAATATTGTTTCTAAACAAAGAAAAAAGTTAAACATTTGAAAATTACCTTGACATTTTTCAAATTTCAGTAAACAAATTTGAAAAATTTTAGTAAACAAATTTTAGTAAACAAATTTGTTAGTAAGCATTAACATTAAAATAATTATTTATGTCTCTTGGAATTATCATATAGATTTTCTTTTTCATTAAATAAAATATTCCTTCTCTTGTAATATGTTTATCTGGGTTTCATAATTTGAGAAATCTATTTTCATTTTTACATATGCAAAAGCAAATGAAATGGTACTAAATTATAAAAATAATAATATTTAGGTGACTGCATTTCTATCATACCATGCTTTTCATATTTGCCACAAACACGGAGTGGTACAATTTTAGAATATTTCTGGGAGTTAACCCTTAAGTTTGATAAAGAAAACAAAATTTTTAGGTAAAATTAAACTTTCTAATTACCCAGGTTATAGCCCTGTCTTTTCTATAGGGGGTTCAGCAGGGTAGAGAGCAGTGAACTCTCCCCTTTCCTTTAGATTATAAGGCCCTTTTTTAAATCTATAACACCTAAAACATCTTTTAATTTTAAATTCCTGCTTAAGTGCATCATCACTAGATATGTTTGCTTCTGTTTAAATTTTTGAAACAATTTTTATGTAACATGGGGATATAGTATTTATTCTTATACATTTTAATCATCATATTTCTCAAATTTATTTGTAAGTATGTCTTTTTCATTGCTTCTGATGATGCTCACTGAACCAAGTGGCAATTATTTTTCTAGTTCATATACTTCTTTCTCAAATAGATCTTCTCTGTGACTTATGAAGAATAGTATTGTTGGCACGCAAAGGTTAGTGATCTATACATAATGAGCCTGTGGCCTCATTAATTTCTTTAAGAAATTAAGTTAAATTAAGTTAATTTCTTAACTAAATTAAGAAATTAAGTTAATTACCCTATATTTATGTTTTTATTCATATATTATTTCCAGAGGAAATAAATACTGCTAACATGTTATTAATTAGAAAGTAAAAATGCCTTTCCTAAAATGGGGCTGCCATTCCAGTGTGGTTTGAAATTCAATCCAGATGGATTTGGACTTAAATACTCATATTACAGTTAACTGGTTGTATGGCATTTTGCAGTTTACATAAACTCTTTTTAAATCTACTTATTTTTAATAATAAAATCGCTGTAAATATCTCTCTGAACTGTTGTGAGGATTTAAATAAATATAAAACTGTAAAATTCCTGGCAGTCAGAACATATCTACCTCTACCACGTACCAGGGTGGAAAACCATGAACACCCTGAAATTTAAGGAAAGCTAAGATGTATACAAGACTTTTGAGATAACCTACAAAATAGGCTGTTAAAAATGATGTATTCTGTATAATGCTGAGACTTATATCACTCCATATAAACTATTTCGAGAGAACTCGAGAAATAAAAGAAAGTAAATAAATTTATTTTTCCTCCATATTATAAGCCACCTAACTTGGAAACCTGTGAACTTTATAGTCAGTATATGCCATTTATGCCATTGAGCCTTTCCTTACTCAGTAATATTGTCTGCTATGCCTCTGTTAGTAGGCCACTTGCCTGTCCTCAAAATTCTGAAATAATTTCTCGACTTTCTTAATTGGTATTTAAAATATTACATTTACTGTTAGTCTTCCAAATTTACTGGACTGGAAATATAAGTTATTTCTCTTACTGTGAAAGGCAACTTGCAGTGAAAAATGCACAAACATTTGATTTCAAAATAATTCGGCTACTTTCTGTAACTTTAAGGTGTACATAAATAAAGGTATGAATGAATTAAACGTTTTTGTTTTTTTTTTTTCCTTTCCTTTTTGGCTCATTGACAAATATCACAACCCTCTAATCTCTGTTAATGCCATCATCTATCTAAAAACCTATAAAAGTTCTTACAATTATCATCCTCAAATGAACATAGAGATGACCTAATGTTAGTTTCTTGAAGTCTGAGGCCATATCTACTTTATTTTCTTTCTGAATTCCATTCCTGATACAGAACCTAGTACTTATAGATAGATACACACAAATTATTTGCTGAATAAAGAAAAAAAATGTCAAATATGTAATATGTGCAACTGATACTGGAAAGAAAAGCCTCAAAAATTTCATTTTTAATAATAGTTTATTATGAAATAATCATTATCTTTAAAAGATAATTTTGTCATCAAATTTCTACAATCACTTTGTAATACTTTTACACATACAAAATAATATTTCTAAACAGAACAGTAAAAATGTGCTTTTTACAATGTTAAATTCTAAAATTTATTACAGAAAATTTAAATAATATATAGCCCGATTTTTTAATTAAATGGGCCATAAAATCATATATTTGTGCACAGAATTTCATAATCGGTTCCACAAAGGCTTGTATTCCTCTAGCATTAGAACCAATTGCTTTTTATTTCCCTGAACATCAAATGTAGGTTTTTGTTTTTGTTTTTCCTTTAAGGGCAAGTTTTACAATAAATGCATATAGTTTAACACTAGAATCATATTCAATGATAAACACATAGGACATGAGACCGAAGGAAATTCAGAATGATATCTGTCATCTCTACTCACTCAAGGGCATAAGTTTATTGGTAATATGAGAAGTAGAAAAACCTGTATTATATAAATTTCTCTCTCTCTCTTTTCTCTCTTTTTTAATTTATATAACACACATAATCAAATTCTTTACAGTTTAGAAATGAACAATATAATACTCCATTGCATGTTTTGTGATGTGTGGCATAAAATTAATATTAGGTTTAAAATATCCATGACAATAATGCTGGAGTAAAATGTGCCATAGCAGTGATTATCTCATAGCAATAAAACATGTATGGTATTTCTCCTCCTGATTTTATGGATTTCTAAATTTTCTATAAAGAACAGATTACTCATAACATTTAATTCCAAACCCGTAAGCCATAAAAAATACATTTTAAAATGCTCAAGCTGTATCCATCATAATTTTTGAGAATTTCTTGTGACATTGCATGGATGGTAGGAATATTCAAAATGTAGTTAAATATTCATCATATTCTATGATGATAACTCTTACTTTTTTTTTTTTTTTATCTTGGCATTTTCCATGTAGAGCTATTTTGGAAATGATGATAAAAATTAAAACTGAGCTTGAAAATATTTTTTTTGGATTTGAATCATCAAAGGACATAGATAGGGTAGGACATGTCAGAAGAGCAAGGGAGACAAGATTTGGAGTCAAGAATAAGAATAATTAATAGCATGAGTGTGGGAAGAGGCATAGAGACTAATCTAACCAGAACAAAGCATTTTTGTAAATAAGGAATATAATTTTGTTGACAAACTGCCTGTACAACCATGAATATCAAACATAGACATATAGGTAATAGACAGCCATTAAAGGTTTCAGAAAAGTTAATGACATGATAAATGTTAGTTTCAGAGGTTTATTTTGTCCTTGAAATTTTTATTTGGATTTTTTTTTTTACCTTAACTCTACTGAGAAAAGATTGGGACTACACGATCTTGCCATGATGTATCTTACTTATAAAATTTACTTCATGATTCCTGCTCACAAACTAAGGACTGGATCTGAAATTGAAGCTAATAAAATCACGACAACATATGTGATTAGCCATGTGTAAAAGTTTCCCGCCCACTAGTGATGGTGCATAAATGTGTAACCGATTCAACTAAAGCAATTCCCACATCGTGTCAAGGAGACCAATCTCAAATTACAGTGAAAAGCTAACACAGAAGCAATGCAAGACAAAAATTTATCTGGTCACTCAAAATATAAAATAGTAAAAGAACAATCTGCATAAAGACATGAAAAACAGAGGTAAGGAATACATTTATTATATATCGTGGGCAGCATTCACCAGAAGAATATTTTATGTTTAGTGATGAATGACTTAACACTAACCGATTAAATGGTTATAATAATAATTAAGATTGATGCATAATCTGTTAGTATTTGACAACAGTATTCACCACGGTAATAATGTGCCCTTGGATTCCCAGATTACCTTCACCCAGCTCTCTGCTCTCTTTAGTCTATCAGTTAAGATCGTTCTATGAAAAAGAATTGTCCTTGTTATCTTGTATCATTCAGTGGTTAGGCAAACATTTATTGATGCTTATCACACATGTGACAATATGATTAATGTAAGTGAACACTAAAAAGATGAAAAGAATGTGACCAATACCTTGAGGAGCTTATTTTATATTGAGAGAGAGAGATGCAAACCAAAAGCAGTTTCAATGTAATTAATATAATATCAAAGCAAATATAGCTATAGTCAGTGTGGCTGGAGTAGAGTGAGCAGAGAATTTGGGAGGTTAGGGGAATGAGAGCAGTTGGAAAGATAAATGATCAGAGGAGCATGGGGTGAAGCTAGATTATGAAGGGCTTTGGTATCCTTCTAAAATAGAGTTCTAAGCACAGAAATGAAATCTAAAATGGTTTCATAGAAACACTATGGCTTCTTTATTGAAAAAAAGATTTTATGACGATAAAAGACAAGTGGGAAAATAATTGGAAGGCTATTGTAGTTATCTAAGAGATGTCGGTTTATTACAAGATGTTGAACATGGATTTGATGTGGCCTATGGAAGAAAAATTAGAGTCAAGGGTAGCTTCAAGATTGAGTTAAACTTGACTACTAAATTTTTGGACTCAATAATAATAATCTGCACCCAAACATTCATTCTCCTACCACCTAAAACCAATCTCCTACCTACCACTATTCCTATGCTCATTAGTCCTATGCTTTCGTCTTTATGCAATGCATTCTGCTTGTATGAAATATTATAAATTTTAATTTTATATCCTTTAATTTTTTTATACTTATAGTGAGAAATCTTTTATATATATTATACCAATTTACAAGACTTTAAGTGTATAAAAATAGTTACCATACCACATATAATCTCCTGAGAATTACTTTATTTTTCAGTGTTAGATTGTTAAGAAGTATGCACATTTTTTTGTGTTGCCATTATTTGTTTATTTTGACTGACATAATTTTTCACTTTGGGAATGTCACAGAAACTTACCCTCTCTTTTAACAATGAATATTTGGATTATTATTTGCATCTGTGACTTATGGTCACAGTGGCTGTACCATGCATATTTTAATATGTCTCCTGTTTTTTTTTTCTCTTGGAAATATTCCAGAATATAGAATTTCTGGGTGTTTGGAATCTAAATGTTCAAATTTAGGAGATATCAATTTTCCAAAGCCATTTTACCAGCTTACTTGCCCATCAGTGACTCAAAAGAGATTACATGGAACCGCATCTTCTCCAACAATCTCTAGTATCAGTCTTTGTAATGTTAGCCAGTTAAATGTGTGGCGAGTCCCTTGGGGAAATAACAAAAATTATTATAAATTCTTGTTTCCAGGATCCTGAAAATTACAGAATAACCATGTTCTGTCCTGGCTCAAGCTTCTGTCATTGTGTTTCTTTCAGTCTAGTCTCCACACAGTAAACAGTATGTAATTAAAGATCTAAACCATGGGTGCAGGGAGGACAAAGATAGTAAAGAAGGTCAAATACATGGTGACAGAAGGAGGCTAGACTTTGGGCGAGGAGAACACAAAGTATACAGATGTTGTATTATAAAGATATACACTTGAAATTTATATAATGTTATTAACCAATGTCACCCCCAATAAATTTAATGGAAAAAAAAAATCTAAGCCATATTATTACACTTCTGGAAAACAAACAAACAATAACAGTAGCAACAAAATAACACTTGGGTGGCTTTTCACCCAAATAAAATCAAAATTCCCTTTTTAACTTACAAGACCCTGAAGGATCTAGATACCTGTTAACTCTTTGATCTTGGTAAATCTTATTCTTTCTTATCAAGTTTACTTCTTTAGAATTTAAGCTTCGTGAAGGTGAACAACTTTCCACTGCTTTATCTCCAGAAACTAGAATTTACTTGGTAGATGGCAAGTGCTCAGTAAATATTTTCAAATAAATTAAAATATTTTTCTTTCTTTGAATGTATATGAAAGGGTTTAAAAATAATATATTTTATCTAAGGGAATGGATTGGTTGAGAGATTCCGTTTTGGTTTGATTTTATTGTTTTTAAATATATTAGCTGTTACTATAAATTTTAATGTGAAAAACTGTAAGCATTTCCAAAACATTACAATAAAAAGCATGGTATTTAAAATCTGCTCCTTGTATTCAGAGCAATAAAAGAAAAATTTTCTCTTCTTTTTTTATATTTTACATATAGAATCTAAATTTATTTTTCTTTCTCAGTACCTAACCAACTATCTCTGAATGTTTTTCTTAATTTTTTATTTTTATTTGTTACTTTTTGCTTCAATTGTAATTGGTAGTCTTGCTTGATAGTAGTCTTGATTGTAGGTTCTTGTTTTTTATCACTTTGAATATTTTGTGCCGATCCCTTCTGGTCTACAAAGTTTCTAATGAAAAATCAGCTGACATTCTTATGGGAGTACCCTTTTAAGTACCTAGCTGCCTTTCCCTTTCTGCTTTTAAGATTCTCTCTTTGTCTTTAACCTTTGGCATTTTAATAATGATGTGTCTTGGTGTGGGCCCTTTTTGGGTTCCTCTTGTTTGAGACTCTCTGTGCTCCCTGGACTGGTATGTCTGTTTTCTTTAGCCAAGTTAAGGAAGTTGTATGGCATTATTTTCTTCAAATAGCTTCTAAATCCCTTGTTCTCTCTCTTTTTCTATGATGCAATATTGATGCATTTGAAGTTGTCCCAGAAATCTCTTAAACTTTCCTCTTTTTTTTTTATTTTTTTATTTTTTTAGTTTATTTTTTCCTCTTGTTGCTCTGATTGGTTGCTTTCAGCTACCTTGTCTTCCAGGTCTCCGATTTCAGTCCTCTGCTTCATCCAATCTACTGTTGATTCCTTCTATTGTATTCTTAATTTCAGTTATCTGACTAGTCCTTTTCTATGGTATCTGTATTCTTTCTTATGCTTACTATCTCTCTGTAGAAGTTCTCACTGACATCATCTATTCTCTCCCTAATTCACTGAGTATCTTTATAACCAGTTTTGAACTCTGTCTTTGGTAGGTTACTTGCCTCTATTTCGTTTAGTTTTGATTTTTTCCCTGCTGTTTTCTTCCATTGTTTCATTTGTCACACTTTTCTTTGTTTTCTCATTTTAGTTGCCTCTCTCTGTCCATTCCCATGTATTAGGAAGATTCATTAGGTCTCCCAGCATTGGCTAAGTGGCCTTATGTAGCAGGTGTCTTGTATGTCCCAGTGGCTCAGTCTCCCTGATCACTTGCACTGGGGGCTCTAGGCATGTTCTCTGTGTGGTTGTGTGTGTTCTCCTGTTGTAGTTAAGCTTTGATTGCTGTTAGCACGTCAGTATATGGGATTAATGTTCAGGCAGACTGGCTGTGGGGACTGGCCATGCCGAGGGGCTATGAGCTGCAGTGTAGTGGCTAACCCCGGGAAGTGGGATTTGCCCTAGCAGTCTCACGTGCCTGTTGAGACCACTCTTTTTGTGTGCTGCTTCTGGGGCTAGTCAGGTGGTGCTCTGTTGTGGTCTGATGGCAGCTGCCAGGTGTGTTGGTTCTGGGACCACCACCCCCATGGGAGGCCAAAGTCAGCTGCTGCCTATGATTACTCGGAGCCACCTGGTAGGAGCGTCAATGCGATCCACAGATGGTCGCTGCCTGTGCTGGATCCGGAGGCACAGGGAGAGACTGCGCTGCGATCCGAGGTTGGTTACTCCCATCACGAGGCTGAGGGCTGCTTTCTACAACAGGCGGTGGGCAGTTTGTGGCTGAGTGGGCGGGGCCCCAGGGAGATGGGGCGGAGCGGCCAATCCCACCAGCCAGTGCGGCTTCGTACGTGGCCACGTGGGGGGCGGGTTCAGCATAAGCAAGATGGCGCCATCCACAGGCTCCTGGGAGGGGGCCCCACAATGGACCCATGGCCACCGTCCCTGCAGCCCTTGCCCCGGTGTCACTCGGCTCCGTCTTTCCCCATGAGTCTACTGTGCCTCCCAGGCGCTGACCTTCTGCTGGAGCCCAGGGTGAGTGTGAGCGATGGAGTCTGTGCGTGGGCCCTCTAACGGGGCGTCTGGGTTTTCAGGTTTGTTCCATCTCACCCAGATGGCCAGCGTCCCTAATGGTTTTTATAGTCAGATTTTGTAGAGATTTCCCTTCCCAAGATTGGAACCCTGGGCTGAGGAGCTCCTTGTGTGGGGCCAGGTCCCTCGTTCCTTCAGTGGGGAGCCTCTGCAGAAACGCGCTCTCTCCCAGGGTGCTCCACCGCCACGTGCTGTGGGCCCAACCCCTTTGGGGACTCTGTGTCCCTTAACGGTCTCCATGTGGCTTTTTCTTCATATCCTCAGATGTGTGTTATGATCAGCTAGACTTCAGGTGTTTCTCCAAGTCGTTTGTTTTATAATTTAGTTGCAATTTTAATGTGGTCGTGGAAGGCGGGGTGAACCTTGCTTTTACCTAGCCTGTGGTCTTGACCACAGGCTTGAACTCTCCTTGAACGTTTTTTAAAGCCATTTTTCGTTATTTTTTGTGTGAATCCATTTCGATGCTAAAATTTTAAAGTATATTAGCAATTACTTTTTAAATACTCTGTGTGTCACTGAATAGTTTGCCAGATAATGCAGCATCAGCAATATAATTTCATCAAGACCAGTCTTTAATTTGATTGATTACATTGATAGATTTCCTACTCTCAACCCATTATTTCATTTCAGTATAAATACTGCTTGACTTTCGTGGGTTTCCATATCATGTTAATGAATTTGATTTGATCTTTGTACCTATACCCTGCTGAATCCTTTTTATGGTTTGATTTTGTTGTTGTTTATTCATTTAGCTCTAGCACTGTACATTTCGATGTTAGAGGCTTCAAATATTTTCTAAGTTTTAAAATGAAATTGATGGAATTTAAACACCTATTCCTTGAAATTTGGAAGAAATGTTAACATAGTGACTCGGTCTTTTGTTAAAGTAGGAGCCTAAGGATTTTTTCAATTTTTTAAGTTTTTTTTTAAGTAAACATTTTTCAATTCAGATAGTTCTTGATAACTAGAGTAAATATTTAATTTTTCACTTGGAAAAAAGTGTAGTTGAGAGGATATGAAGTTAATGTAAGTTAGATAGTGTCTAATTAAGAAAAATAATTTAAGAAAGATCAGTAGTCATGGGCAATTTCTCCAAAGAGGGGGAGTTTATCCTGTTTTTTTGTTTTGTTTTGTTTTGTTTTCTGCAATAGCACAAATATATGGACTAAGATTATTCTACAGGAATATAGGTAAAAAGATAGCATAAAATTATATTTTAAAACTAAAGTCACATTTTGATCCATGCGTGTGAAAACAAAAGTTAAAAAGCAAATTTTTCATGCTTGCTTTTGAAGGATATTATGGGTCACAAACAAGCACGAGAGAAAGCAGGTATAATGACTAAGGGCTTCCTCTGTTTGCAGTGGATAGGGCCTCGCAGGCTGATAACAAGCTCACTATGTGAGCTGTTGCCAGAGCATCCTCTGCATAAAAGGTACTCTTAATGAGAATCCAAGTCTCAGTAAGAAAAATAGGTATCGCTAACCATAAAACAATGTTTAGCTTATTACATAATACACTTTGTGCCTTTTATAACGTGTGCAATTTTATTATTCTGTAAGATTTATAATTTGTTACATTTAAAACAAAAATAATTTCTAATTTTAAATAAAATCAGTCTCTTAGAGAAATAAGTTTCTAGATGTGCCACCAGATATATACACATATACATATAAATATGTAAATTTATGTGTATATATGTGTGTATGTGTATACGTATGCACTGATATACGTATTTCTGTTGTATAAATACTTCCCTCAGACAAACTAGCATTCTTCTCTGTAATTAAATTTGCTCTATATTAGTTTTGGCTTTTAACCTCTGACATTAGACTGCCCAAATAAATAATAAAAGAAAAAATATTACAATACTCCTATTTTAATAACGTTAATTGAAAACTTTTTAGATAAAAATATAAATCATTAAAAATGTTTGCTTTCATATTAAAGAATGGTTAAGGTAACATCCTCCTTACTTTAAAAACTTTGCTTTCCATTATATCAAACACATTGCATTTGCCAAGCTGTTTTATTAAGAGCATAAGCTTCCTGATATGCATGTTTTATTGGCATGTGAATCATAAAGACCACTGATGTTAGTCACCTGAGCCTGTCAAGCAGAGGCACAAGCTCAGCAGTTTTTGGCCTTCTAGATCTTATAAGGTTGCACAAATGATTTCACAAAAGTGAAAACAGATGTTAGTATTATTTGGAGAAAATGTTTTCATTTATAGCATTATGAGCAGACTATTAAGATATTGGTGGTCTTAGATAATTTCCCACTGGGGTCCACACCTTTACATGTGAAAAGAAGTTGATCTAGGTAGTGTAGAAAGAACTATTATTCTTGGTGAATTTATCTCGAGATATATGAAGTAGACTAGAAAATGATAGCACAGAAGTCATTTTTATTTATGGGATCATTCTTATAAGTCCCTTCAAATACTTTTGCTGTATTTAAAGATTACTTGCTTTAAAGTCAGATGTAATCATTAAATAATAGGTTAATATTTGTTATCATTTATGAGGTTAGATACATTTTTATTGTTTTTTGTTTTGTTTCTATTCTTATAGAAATTTGTGTTCTGCAAATATAGGAATTTTATTATAGAAATGTAAAGGTGTTTCAGGTTTTTCTGATCTATCAAACAGGCACATAACATCAGAGGGAAAGGAATGTGTAATCAGCGCCATGCCCCAGGGGTACCAATAAGGGTCACACTGACATATTTTATGTCCAATTCGTGGGCAAAAAAGCCAGTAAATTCTGACAGAAAGCAGCAGTACCTTTGCTAAATTGCCATAATAAATCATTAAGCTCTTTTAAAAGCTAAGAGGTGTTTTGGGTGGGGGGACGTGTAATACAGAACTTTATAGCTCGTGAAAATTAGCTATAAACTTAGGATATGGAAGGAACAGCAAGAGCGAGGTGTGTCTTTTTTTTTTTTTCCAAACTATATTTGGAAAATATTTAATCTTTATTAATTCTTTAAAGTTATGTTTAGTTAGCTGATAAAGGGCAACAATAGAGCCAAAATATTTTTATGTAAGGCAATGTATTTTAATAAATATGGTTTATTTTTTCTTTTTTGTTTTAAGCTATGTCAAAATACTAAAATAAGTAAGTGAATTGTAGAAATGTCCCCACCATTTACTTACAATGAATATACTTTTAAAAGATAGACTATAATCTTAATTTTCTCTGAAATATTATATATTATGCTATATATTATATGGTATATATGTCATATGTTATATATTATTTTTATGTAATATGAATTATATATTATGTTACCTATATATAGTATATAGGGAGACTGTTATAGGAAAAGATAATATATGCATATATATTTGAATGTCAGCTTGTAAACTAGTGGCCTAGTCAATGTCTTGCATAGATTTGATTATAAAGGGACTCTAGTAGAGAGCAAATAAAAAAAAAAAAGATCATAAAGGAGTTTAAATCTCAAAAAGAGAAGAAGGTAGATGCTACAGCAACGGAGGAGTGGAAAGAAGAAATTTAGCTGAAGCCATGAATCAGTGGAGTCCACAAAATAGAAGTGTAAGAACTTTGAAGGGACAGAGGGCCGAGTCAACTTAATTGTGGAATAAAGAGAGGCAACTACAGTCTTGTGTCTGGAGGTTTGCTAAAGATATGGTTTTATTTGTTTTTGTTTTGTTTTTTTTTCAATAACCTTCAAGTTTCTGAAAGACACCAGGATTTTATGTCTGGCCAAATAGTGATTAAAACCAGTTCAAGTGAGAAATTGTTCTATTCTTTTACTTTACTGTATATCCTTAGAACAACTCTAAAAATAAAAGTTATCTAAGGATGTGTCTGTTCATTGCAATCCAAAAAATTCCAAGTAACTTAGCCACTTAGTTAATTGTCATGAGAGTGTTCACAAATGTTAACTTATTTAGGACCCTTGCCATGTCACATTTGGACCAAAAACAGGCTACAAGAATGGGGGTGGTGCCAGGTCACGAATCATAATTTCTAGGATCATCAGACTGTACTCCTGACTCTTCGAGCCTGGGGGGCTCTGAACCTGCAGAATGCTGCACACAGTAGGGCGAGAATGCCTCAGTGCAGCCGGAAGTCATCCAGTGCTAACACCCAGTCACTTTCGTGTTTTGTAGTTGTTCATAATTAATGGAAAGCATACTCAAATTGTTTTTAATTCATGAGCTTGTGGATGTGTCTTTTAACTTGGAAATAAGCACTTAAGAAAATCCTTGGAGAAAGAATTTGTATTTATAATGTTTGCATAACAGTAGTGATCACACTAACACAGCTGCTCTCTGGAGCCCTTACCTTTAGCCAGGGCTTTATCAGCATCGTTTTGCTTAAGCTACACAAACATCTTTGAACTTAGGCATTGTTACCGACATTTTACAGATGACAAATCTGAGATTTAGAGTGGTTAAATAGTGTGTTCTGTGTAATGCAATTATTAAATGCCAGAGCTGTCATTGAGCCCGAACTGGTTTGACCTCCAACTCATGCTCTTTACCACCTCATTATCTGACTTCATGCTTTGCAGAGCATGATATGATATGATGTATGTGTTACTTCAGTTGGCTAATTCAAAATTTCATGAAGGAGGTCTTCTTAGTGTTATCAGTATGTTACAGATAATAAAAATCAAGATATTCAGATTATACTAAAAACAACATTATGTATTGAATCATAGCAAAGACTTTAAGGAAAACTTTGAAATTATTGTGTGAGTCAGTGTTAGCTGTATGTGATGTTTTTGTACACTGTTACATGGTAAGACATGTTTTAGAATAAAAAATGACCGACAACTCAAAAGTTTAGAGAGAGAAAGTGACAGAACCCATGCTTTGACATTGGTTACAAAAAAATGGGAATGACTAGGAACCTTTGGTGAATTGTTGGCACTATCTAAATACCACTGCTTTTAGGCAAGATATATGTTATTCAATACAGTAGCCAGTAACCACGTGTGGCTATTTACATTTAAATTGGAATTAATTACAGTGAAATAAAATGAAAAATTCAGTTGCTCAGTCACTGTAGTCACATTTCAAGTTCTCAGGAGCCACATGTGAGTAATGGTTAGCATATTGCATAGCATAGGTAAAGGATATTTTCAACATCAGAAAAACGTATTGGAAAGTGCTGGTATAGACACTCAGGCTTAGTTGAAATGTCAAATTGGATTACAATGCTATCCAAGCTAATCCTCAGACTTGCCATTGGACAAATATGCATGGTTGCAATGCCTTGTTGATACAGGGACTGAAAACAAAATGCATGTTCCTGACGTAGGGCGAACCGTTGAATCAATGTTGAATTGATTATATATTTAATGAGTATATAAATCTAAATCCTTGTGTTTGGTAATTTGGACTTCCGTTTTGACTGAAAATGGAAGGAAAGTTTCCTATTTCTATCCTGTTTGTTACCCTTGGGGATAATCTAAATCTGTCTTCACTCCGGTGGTGTTGGGGGATCTGGGTCCTTTCCGCCAACTGAGTAAAGAACTACTGATCAGCGAAGTTTAGGAAAAGTAAGATTTATTGATGTACATTTCCAGAGAGATGCACAGCGGAGAAGGCTGTAGCCTCGTAGAGCTGAGGAGGTCTGTCTTATACCTGGGCGATGATGGGAGGTTACAAGGGTGGTGATAGATGATTGATGTGTGAGGTCATTTTGATTGACAGTTGGCTGTTATATAACCTATTGTTAAGTGCACATGTGCCCTCCCAGAATTCCCAACTTGTCCCCAACTTCTAGAACAATGTCAAGTAACAGTGATATTAGACATTCACATTGGCCAGTTTAGATCCAGTTGTGCTCTGGTGACAAAGGAGAAAACTTCAGTGGCCTACGTGTTTGCTTCTTATATTCATATTGTTAAAAAACAAAATTCAACTCAGTAAATTTAAAATTTAATTGGCTTTTTTAAGGAATTTATTTATTGACGAATCTGGCAGCATCCCACCTAGGATCTAGAAAGTCCTTCCCAGGGGTTGTACCAAATGGAAGGTTTTTAAGGAAGAAGTTGGGGTAAGGAAGCTATTAACAGATAAAGCAAAGGATATTTTGGGCCAGGACATTTCTTCTTTGATGGGAAAGAACAGGAAGGGTTATTTATTTATTTTTTAGTCAAGTTTGCCTCTTTTTTCTATGGGGGAGTGCCCAAGTGACAGATTACCTGTCTGTTGTCCAGAAAATTCCAGACCTGTTGATTAAGATGATATTTCTGGGAGAGACTGAAAATACAGTGAGATCCAGTATTCAATTTAGGTTTGGTGCCATGGTTTGTAGTTCAGGAAAGACTCTCCTCTTACTCACTTCTGCTCCGAGGACAATGATCCCAGGAATGTTTGGTTGGAAGGCCAATCGGCATTCTCCTCTTTTACACACATAGACTGTAGGGAAGGATGTTCTGTCCATTCAGACACTGGAAACTTATTTATTTAGCCCCATTCCATGCAGAGTAGTATTTATTAAATATTTTCATTGAGGAAAATAAAGATGTATGTCAAAATGATCATATCATTAATACACCATATGGTTGAAAGGATAAGGCCACCACTCAAAGATGCTCCTGTCCTAATCTGCAAACCTGTGAATGTGTTACTGTGCTTGGCAAAAGGGACTTCTCTGACGTATTTAAGCATCTTGAGATGCGAGATTATCCAGGAGAACCCAGAGTAATTTATAACTGAACACAGCACACAGGATAAAATTCTCTTTTCATGATGTTTTCTAAGTATTTTGGAAACTAGACCCTAGTATTAAAAATTTCAATAAGAGAAAACATTTCTGAGTATTTTTGTTTTCTAGGATTAAATTCTTTTTTGTAACCATATTCCTCAGACAATGCATTTGCGTGTGATTGTGGTGGTTTAATACTTATTTCATGGTAAGAATTCATAACTATAGCTAGCTATATAACTCCCTATAAACATATGACTAATCAGGAGTTTTTCCTTAAATCTGAATCACAATTGCAAGCATTACACTACATAATTATCTGGTCACATATACTTGAGAACAGATAATTTTCAGTTGATGAATGCATCCTCTGTATCCACATAGAATAATTGATTTATGTGCTAGAAGAACTATTTTATGTGTTTTAATTTAAAAATCCTAAAACTGCTAGTTTCCACTTGCTTTTTATCCAAATTGCTTCAACTAACTTATTTGTGGAATATCTTTAATAGCAGAAGCTTTAAATGATTTTCAAGGCAAGCTGTAAATAAAGAGCTTTCTAATAATTCTCTTCAAAAGATAGTGTTAGATAAGCATAGAAATAGGAAACAAAGATTGCAGCATATTAACTGAGATGAATATAAGATTTTGTTGCTTAAAAATGGGGTGTCTTTATATTCTTTAGCCACTGGTGATCATTTTATATTTGTATGTATTTGAGGTTGTTTGTCGAATGGGGAATTTTCAAAATTAAAAGAAAACAAACTCAATAATATATAAAACATTAACACCAACGAAAATAGATATGAATCCTTCAGTTGGTCAGACCTCCAGAATTATTTCAGAATAACGTATTTCAACCAAAGATCATGGCTTTTGGAAAAAAATATATTTTTTATTATTTTAAAAGTCGTACAAAACTTTACTTCTTGAGTTTAAGATTGTTGAACAATCTTGGAATATATCCCCCACAAATAACAGGGGAACTGCCGTATTTTGTAAAAAAATCTTGAATTGGCCTGTATGTAATCTTTTTCACATGATGAAACTGGGAAACTTTGGGGAGTATTTGTCAAGAAAAGCATAGAAGTAAAGTTCCATTTTCATTACATCGTATCAGAGGCACATACCTGCAAGCAATATGACTTACAACTGTTGATGCTAACATTTGATTACCTGGCCAAGGTAATGTTTGCTGAATTTCTGCACTGTGAAGTTATTCTTTCATCTCTCCCGACACTTGATATTCTTTGTCAGCAAGTCCCCAAGAGCATTCACACTCAAGCAGTAAGGAGTTTTGTTCTACCAACTTGAGGGTGGAGCATCTACAAAAATTATTTGAAATTTTTCTGCATGTGAGATTTGTTCTTTTGCTCCATTTACTTATTGGATACTTTATTTGTATCATCATGGAATCATAGACATATCGTTTAGAGTTGAGGTTATGCACCGATCCTACTTTATTTATTTTGTTGGCGAAGTTGTTCTGGCTTTGTCTAGCATCCTGGGAGTATTTTCAGATCATTCTTGCGTCCCTTAGACCTGCTTCCATCACATTTTTTTAAGCACTTTTTGACTTGCCAGAACTATAAGAGGTTCCAGGCTCATCTGGTATATTTCCTGCCTCAGTACTATAATCAACCATTTCTCCAAAGAGCCCTAGTTACCGTTTGTAGTTGAATGATATTTGAAACCAACATCTGAAAACCAGGTACGATTATGGCCACCAGAGTATGGTCGCTACCTCGTGTATACACACACATATAAATATGTCTACATGTAAACCTATGTATTTATACAAATATCAGGTAATAGCTAGAACCAGGATTGCTGGATTGTATGGATTGTAGCTTTGCGTGAAACTTCCAAACGATTCTGTCATTGTCGTCCTCTGTTTATTTGCCGGATTCATATCTTGTTTGATAAGGTATCTATCTGTTCAGAACTTTTGCCTAATTTGACCTGGGTTGTTTACTTAATGCGAGTTGTAAACATTCTTTGTATATGTTTGATGCAGATTCTTTATCAGATATGTGTTTTGCAAATATTATCTCCCATTCTGGGGCTTGTCTTTTTCACTCACTGTGTTTGCAGAGCAGTTTTTCATTTTAATGAAGTTCAGATTACCTATGATTTCTTTCATGGGTCTTGTTCTGATGTTTTATCTAAAAACTCACCCCCCTAAGGGAGTCTTTCTTGAATCTGAACCATGAGAACCTGGTAAGGTTACTGGAAGCGGAACCCATGAAACCATGGCGACTTCCCCAAGACTGCCCCTAAAGAGTTTCTGACTCTCAAGCTAGTTCCCACAGCTTCCAAGCTTTCCTCAAAGTTTCATTTTTGTTTGTAACACTTGCCGCTCCAGGAGCTTCTGCTCCAGAAAAGCCAAACTGGCTGCGACTCTAAGTTTCACCTGGCTCTCCAGATTTCAAGGTGGTGGTTTGCCTCTCCTCAGTTATCTGGTGAGAACGAGACAAGCCACTGATGTTCATTTTCTTGAGCTTTTTGTCGCTGTAAGAACCCAAGTGACACCTACTAAGCTCTTTATGTGTCAGGGCTGGAGCCGAAAGTCAGGAGAATTTTTTTGTATATAATTTGTACCTCAGTAAATTTTATTCACAAGGATAGGATCACTTAAAATATATTAGTGCTCATCTGCATACCACTGCAGAAACTTCTTACATGAAAAGGCAATGCGTAAGAAATCATTTATGAATAACAATTCTGTTTTAATATGCCATCATCTCTTCATAATACATTTGGTCAACTTAGGATATGCAGCATAGTATTTACGAGTGTCATATTTAATTTATTATTTTTGTCAGATTCCTTTTTGATTGATCATCTTAAAAATTACCTGAAAAATACCACTTGTTGCATAAATATTTAATACATGAAGAAACACACACCAAGTATGAATTTATTATGAATGCAGGTAATTAAATTTTCAGAATTCATCTCTCAGTGCTGTCAACATTGGTAAAATTGGTAAATAGAAAATTAAAGAAAAAGCTTTATGCATCAAATAGCCCTGAAGCCTGGTAGCAAATCTGGCTGAGTTATCAATGTGCAAAAACAAACTTTTTTCCCTTTCATGATTCCTTTAGCAAGTAGGAACCTTTTGTTCTTGACATTACTCACAGAACATTCAACAACTTATGTGTGCGTTAGGAAGAAAATATTGTCGAGTCCTATATTACATCAGTTTGTAACATTGTCATCAGTGTCTGTGTCCAGGGATGTCCCAGGCTGGAACACTCAGAAGATAAACCCCATGACAGGAAGGACAGTCTGAACAAGAAACTACTAAGGGATGTCCTGGGTAGTGTCACTGATAAGAACTCATAAATCCGGAGGAAATTTTTCTAAACTAAGCTGTCGATACTAATTAAAGTTTCTAGAAATTCAGTGACTCATGCTAGAAAAAAAAAGAACAAATCATCTTTGCATTCTTTCTACCGGAAATGAATTTACAAAGTCCAACTTACATGAAGAGGCAAAAGACTGCAGTTGAAAAATGTAGGAAAGAAAATATTATAGTTATTTCAGACAATTAAAATAGTAATTCTAATAATGATAATTAATGAGCAGATTTTTTATTCTTTTTGTTATTAAAGGCCTCCACAGATTTTATAATTTCAAGGTCTTTCCAAACCTGAAACTAACCCTTTACATGAAAAATAATTGAATTTCCCACTTAGTGTGATTTAATTTATCATATTTGCCAATAATAGCATGATGGAGCTCGGTTAAAAAAATGGAATTGAATTATTGTAATAAATATCTGTACATACAACATGTAAGTAAACTAATTTACTTCAAAAGAATATTTGAGTATGTAGGACCAGTGATTCTCCAAGTATTTAAGCATTCTATGGAAATAATTTGAAATGAGAGTGAAATGGATCTATCAAATGAAGTTCTCAGGCAGCAGAATGAGAAAATGGACTGTGGAATGCTGTGTATACTAATTTTTTTTTTTTCTGATCAATACTAAGCCCCTTCATTTAAAGATTTCAGGAATAGGGCATTGGTCAGTGCTGTCATTGCCACATTTGCTAATGATAAGGACAGTTGCAATCCGCATTCGAACATATAGATAAGAATCACAAAAGGAAGTTATACCTATACCTGCATAGAAGATTCACATTAAAAAAAAAGCATAAAAAAGGTTTACATGTGAAAAAATTATTTAGAAACAAGTAAACTTTCACTTCCAGTAACTGAAGTAATAGCCGATTTTCAGCCTTATCAGATTTCTTGTTCTGGGGCGTGCTGGCCACCCTCTTGAAGTTTGAAAGCATCTTTCTGGAATATCTACCTCTTGATTTAGAGCCTTGGCTAATTTCAGGAACTCATTAGTCTTTTCTTATGAATTTGTCAAAGTTCACATTAAAGAATAAATCACATGAAGAAATAAATCTTTATCAAGAGACTATAAGAGGCTTTGCTTCCTTCCAGTAATTTCTGCAAAACACTGGCTGCCTGCTTTATATGTTAATAAGAATTTCTCCATGATGCTGCAAATTCTTCTTGCTCTAACCTGAAAGCTCCAATCTACCTATCTGTATTCTCTATTTCTAGTGCTTTATCTCTGCCTCTAGCTTTGACAGCAGGAGTCACTTCCTGATCAGCATCCAAGATCAAAATTCATCACTTCTTCTCAGCGCCAACCTATATTGAGAATAACACTATTAAATATCACACAAGCATTAGAAGTTCAGAGAATCATTATCAAAGTTCTCACTATCCATTATCTAACAGATTTTATGATGCACTTAAAGTAGAAAAAAATAAAGGAAAATGAAAACACACACACACATATGTATATACATACATACATTTATAAAATTTACAACCAATAAGTTTATACAATGTACTAGGTAAATTCTTAAATATTAACTCATTAACTTTGACATTCCTATTAAACATTTATTTTTAAAGAAGATTTAACCAAAGAAGAAACTGAGGCCCAAAGTGGATATCTAGCTTTCTTAGCATTACTTTGCCTATATGTAGTATATTCGGCATGTAAAACTAGTACAACTTCACACTCTAAGCCAAGTTCTTAATATATGCCATCGCTGCCTTTGAATTCTAATATAATCTAGAGCTTCATATGATTTACTCATTTTTTATTTACTCCTATTTATTGTACACAAAAGTTGTACATCTACAACGTGACTAATAAGTTTCTAACACATAAAAGTGATCGCTGTAGCTGCCATCTTGATTGTAGACAGATCAAGACAGGAACAGAAGCTAAGATATCTATCCTAAAATGATGATAATCCAAGGAGGAGATGTGATAAGGCTAGGTCCAAGATGGTAATGTTGAATATTGGTAGTGATATATGATCAAATATTTACTTAGGATTTACTGAAAGAGACAACGTAGATATGAGAAATTTAGGAATATTAAGAATGACCTATATGCCTTAGGCCTGAGATACTGGAAGGATGGACTTGCCATTTACTGAGTTAGAGAAGACTGGGTAAAACATATGGGGAGGTAGAGATCATACACAAAACTATACCATCTTTATCAGAAAATGCTATGCTTATGAAAATCATTCCAATTTAAGTGTTTACATTGTGATGCTGATGTAAACGAATGCTTTACATGGGTTTATACCCTCATCAACCCTACCTGGTAATATTTAAGCAGATTCTTAGTTAAGTGGCTTATTGTGATTATGTACTTTTACTTAAAAAAAAAAACCCAAAAAACAAAAAACAAAAAATCCCTGATATTGTTCGGGTATTTCTCTTTTGTTTCAGAATTCTTTCTTTGAGCAATAATATTCCATATGCATAACATTTTAATGGTCTCTTTTCATGGAAATTGATGAAGTGTATATTCAAAAAGGATGTGTCAAAATTGAGCAGCTGAGAATTGTGTTTAGAAAGATAAATAAGCAATGATCCTTACTTTTTTTTTTCAAGATCAATATAAAAAGCCCTAAAATTTGACTTTCATTTATATAAGTATGCTTAACAGCACATACAAGGGGAATCATTATTGTAAAGTTGCATTTGAAATATACCTTTTCAAAATGAATGACAGAAAAGAAAGAGTGGCAGGTAGATAGCACAACTGTCTGTCACCATTGTTATTTTTATCAACAGTGTAAAGAAAACATTCAGTCAACATTTACCTATTTTTTGACAACTTGCCAATAGCAGGTTAAACTGAATTTTTTGCACTGAATAAATGAACTGGAATATTTTGTCTCACTGCTTAGGGAAGGCACAGATAATCTGTGCTATGAATCTTGAAGATTGAAAAAAGAATGGAAAAGCTAGTGTGGATGAGTTTTTTTTTGATAGATTTTTTTGATTGATTAATTCATTGATTGATTTTCAGTGAGGTTGACTGCCTTATTTTTGGCTCTCAGGTAACCTTTAGACCCCAAATCACTTCAAAAGCCATTTCCTCCCCTGCAGCAAGCAGACATTATAGAAAGCCATAGGTTCCTGTGTGTTTGAATGCTCCAGGTGGCAAACTGGCAGAGGAGGGCACACTTGGTAGCCAATTAGGCTTCTACGTGCAGCCCTGAATCAATGTCTCACTCTCCCTGGAAGAGCAGAACTTTAGGGAAGAAAGGAAGATTTTGACATGGACCTTGAATATCCAATCAAGTATTTGCAATCTATCGAGGAAGAAGGATATACCAGTGACTCATTTCTTAAATATTTCTGAGTTTAATTATAAGAGCATTATTTGAGAATTTTCCTTTTAGGATAAAACTGAACTTGGTATGTTTTTGGTGAGATTCAGTTGTTTTGTTTTTAACAACATGTTTGAAGAATGACATTTCAGTCACCATTTCTTCCTCTTTTGAGCCCTGAGAAGTAGCATGATTCTTCCTACCACGATTATTTCTAAAGTCCTGTAGTTATGTATGTCTACCATGTTAGTCTCAATGATTTTATGTCTGTCTTATTTCAGTCTCCAACAAAAGAAAACTTCCTTCCTTCGTTCCCTCTACCACAGGCCTGTATGTCCGTGTTTGTGTGGATGGGTAGGAATTTAGCAAAATATTTTCCCATGTAGAGAGTCAATGTTAGTTTTAAAAAAGATATGATACACTGATATGTCTATAAATAGAGAATTTTAATTAATTTAATTAATTCACTCATACAAATTTTGGTTTCCTTAATTACAAAAATATATTTTTCTCATTTAGTCTTTTAGTGTAAATTCATGTTTATAGTTAGAAGAATGTGTAAACAATGCAATTTTGTGTTGCATTTTACCTGTATATAAAATACAAGTTAAATCCAAATGTTACTCCCTTATTTTAATATTGTAGAACTTCATAGATTTATGTGCAATAACATGTACAGGTGAACTTGCCATAAATTATCAATTTATGGATGATGACCATTGCATATGCTTTTTAAATAATAAGCAATTAAAATGATGATATAGATCGATGATAACTCCTCCTATGCATTAAAAAAATGACGATATGGATGCATTTCATACTACCTTATAGCAATATAGTTTTTCAATCTTGTTTAATATTCTAGTTTTAAATCCTAGAATAGTTACTGATATCTTATTTCATAATGGCAAGGTGCAGTCAATTATATTGCATTGCCAAGCAAACATTTGCACCAGAATATAAGATAAATATAAAAATTAAGCAAACACTATATCTTACTTTACTAAATTGAAAACTTTGTTTACACTTGGAAAACAAAATGAAGATTCGATGCACTCATACAGAAAACAATTTTCTTCATCCCTTAAAGGGGTTCGCTCCCAGCATACATTAATTCTGTCAGATAGTTGATTAACAAACACGTTTGATCAGCCCCTGAGTCAGGCACCCAGATCATATACTTACTGCCGAAGCTTTTCACATCTGTTATGCAGAGTGATGCAGATAATTTCATATGCTTCATCTTTTGAATTTGATGTTGAATGCTGCCATACCCTTAAATATAATTGTCAGCACTGCTCTTAAATAAATATTATCAACTGAATATTTTACCAGAATTAATCACCATGAAACTGTCTCAAAATATATTATGCATATTTAATGTGCATAATTCTAATTTTACACGTTAACAATTCTTAAGTAATTTCGTAATAATAAGTGCCACATGGTAGTTTTGGTTTTATATAAAAAACACTTAGAGATTAGAGGCTTTGGTTTTCTTTTGTGTTGTTTTTACCACTAAGTGGTTAAAGATTCTAGAAGGACAAATGCATGCCGCCACCTTGGTGAAAAGGTAAATGAAACCCTAATTGCTAGCTCCTATTTACAAGCTATGGTTATTTAACACATCATCAGGCATGGGGAACTTTTGGAGCATTAATCAGGAAGTTGTGATTCAAGTCATTCTCTGTCACTGATAGTCTGTATGTGCAATTTAACAGTATGCACCCCCTAAATCAGCCTAGCAATGATGTTTGGAATGGCTTTTTAAAACAACTTATATCCTTTTGCCCTCTGCAGGCAAAACACTATAGAATATCTATGACGATAACTACAAGACACACTGCCGTCTTATAAAAAGAAAATGAAAGGGGAAGTTCCTGAAAGATAAGAATGGAAACAAACTGAATTTGGCTTTCAAAAATACACTATGTTGTTGTGGAAGGAATGTCACGGAAAAATGGTTGTGAAAATCTGAATCAGCATGAAATGAGATATTTTGAGGGTTATTGAACACTATTCGTTTTCATGGAAATAGGACAAGGTTATTTAGCACAGGTGTTTCAGTAATTGTGATACATTAGCAAAATTAGCTGTGTTCAATGGCCCTCATACTTGCTCTGCCACCTGTATGTGATATGGCCTACCGTTACTACCAAGAGATCTGATGTGAAACATGTAATGAAGAATTAAGTTCAAAACCTATTTGTAGTTATAGTACCTAATTCTGTTAACAAAAAGTTTTCTCCCAACACCATCTTTGTTATTTCTGAGGAAAACAAACTTAGGAAAAGAAACACAATGTAATAAACTGAACCAAGTTGGAGAAAGAAAATACTCAGGAAAAACAAAGCAATCATGCAAATCAGTTAAAACGCAACTTTTCTAATATTGAAACAATGACCAGTATTTGAAGCCGCTTTCATACTGAGAGAATGCTTATACTTCGATCTCTGAATATTTTAGATTTAAATTCAAAGGTCTTGGGCCAGCCAATTAAATGCAGCTCTCTGAAAGGATCCAGTGATACTTATTCACATTCAGATTTTCCAACCATTGATCAGATGATTAAGATGCATGGAAGATATAAGATATTTTAAGGCAAGATAATGTTATTTAAAATATCAGTGTACAGTGCTTGCATTTGTAGAGAACATGAATATTAGATGATACAAAGAACATTTCTTAATAAGCAGAGATAAAACGTGTTAGTGTTTTTCTCATGCTGAAAAAATGTAGTGTGCCATAAAATCATAAATATTTTACTTAAACCTGTTTCCACACCACTGAATTCAAAAGTAGAATTGCCAAAATCACTGGAGTTTGATGCTTAAGGATTGACAGCCTTGACTGAATTTTAAAAAATCAAAACTAACTACACGGTATAAATTATTATATTTATTTCCATAGAAATTGTATATTTAAACAATATTCTTAGATCAGATAGCTCATCGGATGACTCAAACATTACTTTCTGATAAATTGCTTTATCATTATTAAGAAAAATCCTCAGAGAGTTTGACTGTTTTTCAAATTAAGGTGTGACATAATTTGTATAAATTATGAAATTGATAATTATAATTTGATTTGTCATAGATGGCGCCTGAATGATTACAGGAATCTGTTGTAATATGTCAAATGTGTTCAGTAGTACCAGCAGTTACATAAATGCCATGTTAGTATTTGTGTATCGTGTGGGTATGTGCATGCATATGCGTATGGTCTTTTATCTTTTTCATTGTCAAGCTCAGAATCAATCACTGACAATTAATTCTGATTCCTTTGAGACCCCATGAATTTTTATCTTTGACCCTATTTCTGGAAAAATCTAGAAAAAAATTCCATAGTAAGAGAGTCACTTTGTGACTTTTCTCACTAAAAGCTACACCCTTCTGGACACATAGTCTGTTTTATTTCTCATTAATACTTGTGTGCCTGAATGAAAATATAGACTAGCACATAGTCAGCACATGTTAATAACTTTAAAACTGTAAAATACAGGATTATTTATTTTTAGAGAGAGAGGGATTAAGTTGCTAAAATGGCTAAATAAGGATTGGTTTTGATATACATTTATTAATAGCTTCTTCATAAGAACTGGTTCGAAACTCAATTAGACAGAATGGTTGAGGCTGAGCAAATGAAAGGCTGGCCTCAGAGCTAAGTAACCATGTAACAGCAGCAGTGTCTTCTCTGTTTGGGTCATGGAGCCTTCAGTGAGAACGTAGCAACTAGATAGATGAACAGACAAGCAGACCTATAGATGTACAGAGACCTACGTAGGTAGATGTATACATCTAGAAATCCATACATTAATAGATTTTTAAATATACAGCTAAATACAAATGCATTTCTTTATTATTGATCCAATAACATTATTGCTTTTTTTCAAAGGATTCACTGATGCTCTTAGGCTTCAAACTCAACATTTTAAGTTTGTATCTAGTTTTAGGAATTGAGGAAAATATTTATTGTGAAATATTAAAGTTTATCAAGCAATTTACCTTTGAAAATAATTTTGTGAGCCCTGTGAATGAAATTGGTACTTCATTTTTGTTAAACAAGGATTAGTAGACCCTTGAATCAAAGGGCTCTTATGGTTCTGTATTTTAGAAGCTAACAGCAGTTAGTTGATCCATAGTCCTAGAGAATATTACTGACATGAAAATGTTTGAAACAGAAAAACATTATTGGTGTCCATCACTAAACAGAGAAAATGAAACAAAGATCTTATATAATTATCTCATTCAGATTGCACTTGTGCAAATTGAAAACATCCCTAAGTACCAAATGATAGATCTGCAAACAAATTAATTAAAAGATGATTATATTCAATATGAAATGATTCCTGTAAATAATAATAATAAAAAAGACTCAAAGTCCTCCTTTGTGTTAAATTGGGTATTTACTAATAGGTAAATCCTAACAAAAAGACTAAGGTAAAAATACTGAAATATAGTTAGGTACTAACTTATCCTCTAAAAATAAACACAACTGAAATTGTAGTACAAGTTAATGGTAATTCACTGGAGTTTGCAAAACTCAGCGTTAACTTGGGGAATCTCTAAACATAAAGAGCATAAATACGAAACTTTTATTTAGCTAATACTGACATCCTGATTGTGCTATGTAGAGTCTTCTCTTATTCTCGCTTAGCAGAGTATTTTTATTAGCAAATGAACCTTGTTTCATAAGTTAATTTTAATAGTCTTATTTCATGATACATTTTTTAGTTTTATTTATATCTTGAAAATAAGAAATAAGAGCCAAGGACTAATCTTTAGTTCAAAGAACAAGGCACCTATATTTGCTAAATAGACCATTCTTGAAAATCTAATTCTCTGTACGAAGTAAATTAGAGATCTTTCTATCAATAAAGAAGTTGGGGGTGGGGGAAGAAACAACAAAAACAAGAATAAGAAAAAAAAATCACTTTGGTCACCTGAATAGATTTCGATTAATTGGATATTTGATCGGATATATTGAATAAATGTTTGATTGCTTGATTGGATAGAGAGGAAAATGTGCCAAAATGAAAAAAGTACAGTTTGCAGGAAATAGTTTTATAACATACTTCATGATCTCATACCCACTTTGCAGCAGCTACAATCTCAAGGCACTTGATGTTGCCGTGTAATTTCCCACACTGTCTTATTTACTGATGGTAAATCTCTGTACAGCAAGGATGGGATGAGAGTCTAAAGGATATTGAACTCGTGGCTCTTTCTAATGAATGCCAATTGAAAAATACCCATAGCAAGACACTTAAGGCAAATCCAATGAGGAAATGGGAGATAAATCTTTTCAAATCAAGACTTTTATTTTGTTATCAAACATTGCATCTAAGTCTTATAAGTTCAATGGATTTTTATATAGGTTCACTATAACCTCAAACATTTAATGCACTACTTTTATCTGTTTGCCTCTTCTAAATTTATTGTTATAATTTTAAATATAAAGCATTAAACTTCATAAGAGAATTCATCACATAATGATCTGGACTACAGAACGTATCAAATGTTTTTTAGACTGAAGAGAAATGTCACCCGATTTGCTTATTATGGTATGATTAATTTGTTTTAGGGAAGGGATATTAAATTTCATGAATATTTCTTGAGCTCATTTCTATAGTATATATACCACTTATTTTGCAGCATAAACTTTTTGCAATTTGATAGTCACCTAAAAGTATTGATGCTAATATATGAAATTTATAGAATCTCCTTGTGATTTCATACAATCTGATTTTAGAAGGAATTCATACCAAATCCTGATGTTTGTTGCAAATAAATGGGATTATATTTTAAAGATGAAAGAGTTTACTTTTTGTTCTGGTTTAGATCTTAAATAAAGTGAAAAAGTAATTATATTGTCTTACATAACAGCAAATAATGTAATAAGAAACATTGACTTTGTTCAGTAATGTTAAGCATTATTCTAAGTGCTTTACACTTGCTACTTTATTTAAGCTTCATGTCAACCTCTTAAATTATATCATAGAATTATCTCCTTACCACAGGTAAGGAAATTGAAGCTCTTACAAGTTAAGTACTTTCCCAAAACCAATGAATTAAGGAAGCTGAGATGTAAGCCACTGCCTATACTCCGTGCCTCCGGAATGGGTGGGGAGGAGGCATTCCCTGACTTTAGATTACGGATTGTCACCATGGGTGCCAAAAACTCACCTTGAAGTGTCCTTTCGGCAATCTTTTCCTTATTTGTGACATAATTTATACCTTAAATATGCTATCCTAATCATTTCATAATATTGTTCTTGACTGAAAGTAAAACGTGAACTTCAACACCCTTCAATTTCCCTAAGATTAGGGATGGATTTTTAGTGATCTTACATTTTAGGTCATTGATTTTTGGAGACTAATACTATAACTTTGTAATGAGAATTAATTCTGTGTTAAACATACCACTTCTTGCCAAGTTAGTCTGCCCTATATACAAACGAACAATTTTTTTAGAAAACCTGATGTTTAAATATTGAATAGAAAAAAATGTATTAGGAATTGTTAAAAACAAGTTTTAACGAGGCCCTAATCTTTATAGATAGGCTCCAAAATGCGGCTTTGCTGAAATTGCTCCTGTCTCTCTTGATACACAGTACTAAACATAAGTTTTACTCTACTACATGGAAAATGATAAGATGTAAATTTTACAGTTATTTTTATTTCATGCTTACAGAATATTTTAGCATTGACAAGTTGAAGTTTATTTCAAATAAATTTGGAATTAAAGCTGATTTACTAGAGCCGTATATTGTGAATTACGTAGGCAGTATATTTCAAGATATAGATATATTGCCATCGCAATATCGAAACAGATTGCTTATTTTACCATGGTAAGATTATTTTGCTTTAGGGAAGGAATATTAAATTTCATGAATATTTGTTGAGCTCATTTCTATACATTGAAGAAAGTGTTTGTCCCAAGTGTTTTAAACTGAAACAATATAAAATATTATACTTCCTTGCATGAGGTACTACTGCTACATCAGAATCTGTTTTGAGCCTGGCTCCACACTGTACTTCAGGAGGAATAATCTATCTGCCAACTTTATCACACAGCTCTGCCCCTCCCCCTGTCTCTGGCTGTCTGTCTCTGTCTCTCTCTCTCTCTCTACATACATATATACACACACGCGCGCACACACACACACACACGTATATATGTGTGTGTTCAATTATAAATCATGTGGTGGAATGTACAGCATAGGGAATATAGTCAATAATATTGTAATAATTTTACGTGATAACATAGTAACTAATCTTATTGTGGGAATCATTTCATAATTTAGATAAATAATAAATCACTATAATGTGAAAACTAATAGGATATTATATGTCAATTGTGCATTAATAAAAAATTAAAAAAATAAACAATTAAAAGCAAAGGCGATAAATAGTTTAAGCTCAGTTTCTCATATATTCCGTGTTGATTATGCTCTGTTCTTGAAGTCGTTTGTTTATTTTGTCTGGTGAAATACTGAGCATTAGTATGATGTTGCATACTTTTTTCCAGTTCTGTTTTAAGATACAGCATGTTGGCAGATAGATATCAGCCAAGATGAGAATATTTATACCATGGAATTTGACAAACACTGGTAAATAGGACTCGATTCACCGTTTTGTTGATTTCCTAAACTTAAGAAAGTGATGGGAAAATGTTAATGCAGATTAAACTTAAAAAGCTGCCACATCTGTAATCATTACATTGTGGCTAGTATTACATACATGTGCTCACACACACAGCATGCACAAGTGAGAAATTATTCTTTCAGTAACCAAACACTATCATCTGATTCAGCAAAGAACCCATTCATATCAATGACTAGGAATGAATTTCCCTCAAATATGTTTTTATTTTACTTACTTGCTAAATAAGTAAAATTATTAACTAATATTCATGTCAAAAGTATGCTTATTTATCAGTAATATGAGCGACTTTTTTGTGTTTATTTGCAGTTTGATTTTGTCAAATCATGGTTAAATTGCAAACATAAGTTTGCTACAGATACGTGAGGTGAACAAAAATCAATAAAAGCATTCTGTGAAAATCAATTGGCTATATGGAATCACAAGAAGAAATTGTATTTTTCTTATTATTTGTAAATTGTGTCCTATATATCTTTTTTATCTGTACAAAAATATAACAAACTCATACATTATTTTCAGATAATTCATTGTTAAGCATTTACCAGCCCACTACTGCAAATAACTCACTCAGTAAAGGCCACAATATTGAAATTAAATATATAGTTCAGGAAATCTTAATAAAAATATTGAAAGGGTATAAATATAGAAACATTGAAAGGTTCTACCATGAACCAGTAATAAGTGAATGGGAAAAGAAACTGGCAAAATAAATATGTTTAAATTAATTTTAAGAACTTTTTGTTTTCAGTCTTGCAATGGCCAGCTTTCTAAAATGGCTCCCAGCGGTCCCTTCTCCTGCTTCCTGACACTGCCGTCCTTGTGTAATCTCCTGCCAAGTGTGTCCCGGACCTAGAGACTTACTTCTAATGAATAGAATATTGCCTAAGTGATAGGATACCACCTTTGAGAGTAGATGATAAAAGGCTGACTTCTATCTTGCGTGCACTCTGTATCTCTGGCTCTCTTCGTGGATTTGCTGATAAAGCCAGTTGCCACTTTGAGTTTCTCTGTAGAGAAGCCATCATGGCAGGGAACTGAGGGTGGCCAACAGCCAAGACCCAATAAGGAGATAAAAGCCCTGAGCCCAACAACACTGTGAATTAAATCCCGCCAACTACAATGAGAGTAAGCTTGGAAGCTCGTCATTTCCCTAGTAAGCCTTCAGATGAGGCCCTAGCCCTGGTCTGCACCTTGATTTCAGTGTGTGAGGAATTCTGAACGGAGGCCCTCAGCTAATCCTTGCCCAGATTCCTGGCTCCCAGAAACTGAAATAATCAATTTTGTTGTTTTAAGCCACCAGATTTTGGAGTACTTTGTAAGGCAGCCATAGATAGCTAGTACAAACATCACAAAAAATGAAATTGAAATTCATGTCCATTAAAATTAGGTAATTGCAATTAAATGCAAAATAAGCGATGGTTTTTTCATCCTTAATTGCTACCTACACAAGCTTAGCATAGAGTAACCTGGTTCTTTCAAAATGCCTTTTGACTTTTTAAATCTTAGTGTCAAAGACTTTTTATTTTGTAGCTAAGATAATTCTAGTGATATTTCCACATCAGCATTAAGATATTATAAAAATTTTACTTCTTAAATGTCTTTGTCAGTGATGCAGCCAAATAAAAGAATCAAATTGTGGTACTGTTACATACTTTGGAGATTACTTCTAACTAGTTTAAATCTAACTGCCCCCTTGTGCACTGGATTTATGATATCCATTTCCTATATATAGTGGTATTAGTTCGAATTCTAAATTATGATAAAGGAAAACAGCCACAGTCATATCTATTTCACTAGTTTATTGATATACTCATTTATTTCATGGTAGTTACAAATATCTTGGATCATAGTGTCATGTTAATTATTATTATAAATATATTAATGATATGTTATCTGAAAGAATATTTTTCTGAGTAAGAAGTTTGGGATCATAAAATAACCAGAAATTACAGTCATAGTTTGAACTGGACACACTTTTCATATTTTCTGTTTTTTGTTGTTTTTTTTTTTTTAAATCTGTATGTGTATGTGATTTCCATTTGAATAGCTGTTCTTGGTGATCAGAGTGGCATCTGTCAAAATCTACTCAACATTCTCTCCCTAATGTTGTTATCCAATTTCAAATTTTATATCTAATTAAATTTTTTCCCATTAACATTTTACAAACATTTTAAAAGGAAAGCAAGAAATATTATAGCTCTGAAAGCTCAATAAGAAATTTAGGAAGGAATTTGAAAATTATGATTTGAGATGTATGTCTTAAGACAGTTCCTATACATATTCAGACATTTCTAACATATATTAAATTTTTTTACGTTTACTAAACCTATTTAATTACCTTTTACTTTCTGTAGATATTTCTAATTTATCATCCATACTTTACTCACAGTCTTTTCTATTAGCTTGTTCTGGCATTGAATTTTTGCTTTTCCTAGCTTAATAATGATTCATTCTGGTTTATCACTTCTGTTTTGGGAAGAATGATGTAACTCTGTTGTGTTCATATTCTTATTTTTAATAAGATATTTTACTATATTAATAAACTTAATTGCTAGCAAGAGAGGTAGCTGTAACATAGTAATTATCTATGAAGGATAGACATGCTACAACAACCATACAGAGTTTATTGACAAAATTGATGGTCTAATGAACTCAATCATCTTGATTAAATAGAAAAAAAACTTCTAGTACAATTAGTTACTTTTTGTATGTCAACCAAATATGTTCTGGTAAGACAGATCTTCAGGTAAACTCTCTGTCTTATTAGATGTCCACTGTAATAGCTAAATGCTTTTACAGCTACATTTAAATATTTCTAAATGATGTTTTCCTAACCTATAAAATTCATTATTTTGAAAACAATGTAGTTATAATGGTCATAAATATTTCTAGAAAGCCCTGTATTTGAAGAATAATGACTTTGCCTAGATTGATTTCTAACACTGTTATATCTCCATTGCAACGTTAATGAAACCTAAAATGAGATGATCTTTAATGAGCTTTCCATTCTAACAACTTTTATAATTCACATTTATTCATGTAACAGAGGTTGTTTTCAAAAAAACATTATTGATTCAAAGGCATATTTCAATCTACCAAAGACCACAGCAGAATATAATATATAATTTTAAGTTATCTAATAAGTTATAAAATTAAAAAATTAAAATAGCATTTCAGAATATGGAATTAAGAAAGTATGTATTCATTAAGAAAAATGCAATTACTAGTAGAAATTTCTGACCAGTATTTATAAACAGGTAAAAAGAGGTTTTCATCTATACAGAATGTTTTGTTACAAGCTTTGGGTTATAACCTGAATTTGATGACATATCTATTCAAAAGCTGTTTATCAGGAGTTTTAGATACAAATATTAAGCACAATTAGTTTGGCATTAAACAAAAAATAACAACACTTAAACTGTCTAAAGAGGAAAAAATGTTTTTTGTTGAAATATTTTCATGATGGAATGAGGACAAATAGTAGCTTTGCCATTTCTCGAAATTGCTCTGCTTAAGATTCAATATTATGTGCACAGGGCATCTGTATGGATTTGTCTTAGCAATGATGGTTTAGTCCATTTATTAAGAAATTAGTAACTGAATTCAACCAATATTAATCAAAACTCATTGTCAATAACGATTATATTAATCTCAGTGATTATTTTTTCTCAACCAATGTTTGTTAAAAGTGCTCTGAGTTTTGCATATAAAATTAAAATACAATGACATAAAATATTTTAAATTTTCAGTATTTATTACAAATATATATAACATTTGTTTTATAATTTACACAAAAAATGTAAAATGCTAAGTTATTAACAATTATTGTTCTCTCAGAGAATATTTAGGTCCCAGTGATTGCCCTGCATTCTCATATTTCAGTTTCTGCAGAGCTTTATGGTTATTGGAAAAAATATATAGCATAAAGCAAGCTAATTCTGTCTTTTGAATTCTTTAGCTTGATTCTTTCATATTCCCCAAGTACAATTTTTCTAATTATCTGCACGTGATTGAAACTCACAAATGAAATTTGCTTTCTTTAAACAAATTGATTCACTTTCTTCCATGCTTTTATTCATATCAAAAGCCACAATTTTAATAATTATTACAGTTATTAAACCATACTTAGTTCAATGATAAGAGAACACTGATGGTAGATCATAGATACAATAACACATTTGAACATTTTATTTTAAATTTACAGAGTTAAATGATGAAGACTAATAATAGTTAATATTTTTGAATGCTTATTTTTTATGCATGCTTTTAAGTGTTTTACAAACAATAACTCATTTAAATCTCAAAATGACACTGTGATACGGTATTATTTTATCTCTGTTTTATATATGCTTCTAGTTTATTTCCTGGTAGTTTAAAAGGAGTTTCTCACTGCTTCTATGGCAGGTTCTCGCTTTTGAAATAACTAGGCCACTTAGATTATTGGTTTTTAAATTTTAGAGTTTCAATGCAAAGATTATTTGTCTTTGATAAATTTACAAAACTATATTTAGCTTTTAGAGGTTTACTGTATTTTTTAAATTGCATAGATAGTAATAACTATGATTTAGTTTTATTTAATTTTATATGGAGTAATCTTATTTAATTTTTAGATTATTTAAAAAAAGAACAAAACTATCACCAAGATTCTACACTGTGAGGACTGTCAGAGTAGGTAGTCAAGATAAAGTAAATGAAATTCTGAGTCCTATTTTCAAGTAACTCACATATATTAAATATAAATATATAAAAAGTTAAGTGATAATTGAATGGTATGGAAATAATACAAAGATAATTTAAATTATTTATATGTATATAATATTGTGGCATTGCCTATATTAAGAATATAGTTAAGGGAATTTATTTTGAATTCATACAGAAGTGGCCTATTTCTTTGAGCAAGCTGCTTTTCTTCTTTGAGCCTGAATATCTTCATCTGTACAATGGGGATAATAATATCAACCAATAAGTATGTTCCTTAGAAATTTGAGCACACTACATAACAGGAAGTACTCATAACTTTTAGTTATCATAATTATTTCTATTTTAACTATAAGTTATTTCTAATAATAAAAGCCAACCTGGCATTTCTTATTGTTCTGGCAATAACTTTTTTAATAGAAAGGCTAATACTATAAAAAATGCAGTATTATCTCCTTGTTACTCAGTCCATTTACAGTCTTAGCAACTTTAAAGTTTGCATGGGAAAAATAAATTTGGTCCTGAGGCAGAAGATAAATCGACAATGCTTTGTGATCGAAGAACTTTGCAGTTTCAGTTCTCCCTGTAAACTCTGATTATAATTTGACATTTTTAAGACCTCATTCACATAGCACAGAATTTCACTGCATTAGTAAATCACATCATATTAATAAAAATTGGAATTATGCTCTAAATTCAAATTTCAAGTTGACTAAAGGAAAAAAAAGTGAGGTGGTTTTAGTACCACAACATAAAATTACAGTTCTGCATTTTAAGAGGAGAAATTTATTTCAAATTTAGTATTATATATGAGGAAACAGTAGGCAGGCTAGTGTCTGAGATGAGTCATTTTATTTATATACTATTTCTTCTAGCCCGTTGTTTACTAATTTTTTTTGCAGTGGCTTGTGTTTATTTAAAACCAGGAACCACAGAGCCAAAATTAACTTTATATTATTTTAGCAACATCCTTTTCATCTCTGACTGCTTTCTTTTTCTCCAAATGTTTCCCATAAATAAATAAATAGTGTCATATTCTTAATTTATGGAGAAAGGTTCTCTTAAAAACTATGAGAATATTAATTAAAATTTTACTAAATTCTTGAAATATGTTTTCATCCCCAAGGTTAGAGTCTGTGTATGTGTTTTTGTATGAGTTTTATCTTTGTCTTTCATGTAACTTTTTCTTTTCACCTGGCTTTGACTCTTGTTCACCAAATTGTAATAAGTAAGAAAGACTGTATGTAGTTAATTTTGTGAGAAGTCTGTTTCCAGGCTAGGTCTTTTCTGAGTGGAGAGTCTATGTATCGATAATAGCAGGAATTTGCTTTAGTATGAATCGATCACCTAATATCAGCCTGTTTCTTCCGCCATGCACAGAGAGAAAATTGTAAAGGTTAAAGTTGAGATTTAACCTACACACTAGACTCTCTCCCTCAACAACAACAACAACAACAAAATGTGCTTATTGATTTAGGATTAAAAAAAATTGTGTTTATGATTTAGAAAACAGTTCATGGAAACAGGCCTACTGGTGTCCATCGGTCATGGGCTGTTCTACAGAAAGGGCTGAAAGTCACTGGGAGAAAATGAAATCTAGTGAGATAACAACATGGGTCTGACAGCAGAGTCTTTATCTATAAAAAGAAACTTGAACACAATGAGATAATACTGTCAAACTGTTAAAGAAAAAAAAAAAAAGACTGCAAAATTAGAATTCAGGACTCAGTAAATATGTCTGTTACTAGAAACAAGACTACAGCCACCAAATGAAGTTGCTTGTTGTGCTAAGTCTCACCTCACAAACCACCTCATCAGCACTAGTTGGGTAATCTGCCTGGTAGACCCCTGCCATCCTGTAAAAAAAAGTAACTTTCAAATAACCCACTTTTTGCCCAGTATTACTTCCTTATTCTCATTCCCTTCTGCCTATAAATGTCATTTTGTCCAGCTTCTCGGAGCACTTTTGTGTCTGCTAGGTTGGATGCTGCCTGATTCTAGTTGATCTTTTTCATAAACTGTTAAACATTTCAGTATGCCTTAGTTTGTCTTTAGCACTATTAAGAATGAGTCCCAGGTAATTAAAAATCATTTCAGTGCCTTAATCATATCTCATTGAGTGGAAATGAGAAGAAACAATCTTCTTTAGTATTAAATGTTAATGAAATAAAAGTATTTTAAAAAGTATTAAACTAGATTAAGTTGAATAACAACATAGTTAAGGAAAATTCTCGGTAGTATATACCTTAAAAATGCTCAGGTTTCCAGGTAAAATATTTGAATTATATATGAGGGCTTTAAAATAATACCTGATCATTATTAATTTTTCTGGTGTTTATTGTCACAATATTAATCACGATGAACTCATTTGATATTAATGTACATGTCATAACTAGTTCTTTGGGATTTCAACAGTGATTTCAGAAGTGATTAATCGCACAATTATTTTAAAGGGTTACCAATTCTCTTAATGCCACCTTTCTGACAAAAGAGTTTGAGCTGCATTTTTGCAGGTATAGACTAGAGCAGACACATTTGTCTTGTATCCACGGAGTCAAAATTAATCCCCATGTTTCAATCTCAGGTGGCTACCTGAACTCATTTTTTACTATTTTCATTCATAATCTCAATATGCTCACCTGATTAAAATTGCATCTTTTAAAGATTAATCATCTAATATAGATGACTATATTTTAACTATAAATGGGAGATGGGACTTGAGGAAATAGATCATTTAAAAAAAAAAAGAATTAAAAACTTAATTTCCACTAAAAAATGGGAGGAAGCTGGGAAACCATGAGGATGGTAGCTGAACTAAAACAGAAGGAAAAAGTTACCAGCCTGAGCTCAGAACTCACCAAACCTATCTAAGGTCATGTGAGTCTCAGAGGGCATTAGGTGAATACTAGGAGACAAGCTTTTCTAAATTACAAGGACAGAGAAATGTGAATGATTGGTTTACTTATAGAACTTCAAGACCACAAAAAATGTAAAATATTTAAATTATATGGGACACTTTAACTGTATTATTTTAAAGTAAAATCTTATTTTCTTATATTTTAAATGATGTTTTTCTGTTTATTTACTCTTCTACTAATGTTTTTTCTCTAAAAATTTTAAAGCTCATTCAGCAAGTTCTAATTCCAAAAGAAAATAAGTGAAAATAGGGTAGATAAAAATGCACTCCATATCTCTTTCTTATGCTTTTATCTTTCTTTCCTCACTGACCCTAACCCACGCAATTACACACATGACGAAACAACCTATTACACACATGAGGACACTGTTTCTCCATATTTAAGTATCATTTCTCGACTTTTGGTTATCTAATTTCCAAACTAAACTTTACAATATTTTCCAGTTCTTCAAGGATGAACTCTTCTGCACTTAAAAATTATGAATTTTTACTTGCTTTGTATTCTATTAGATAAAATTTTAATCTGCCATCATATAAAATAGGGAATGTTCGTTGATTTGGGGTCAGCGCCTAAACCCTATCATACGAATAGACCATTTTAGCAGAGCATTTCAATCTAGTATATAGTGACAGTATACAAATATTACCTGTTAATATTTCAATATTTTATTTATTTTAAAGCTAACTTTCAAAATTATACTTAAAAATTGTAGCATTCAAGATAAATATGCTCTAAATTAATTACATTTAAAGATGTGAGAGGTACTCTAGTAGAAAAAAATGAGGAAAAGAGAGAGAAATGAAAGAACTTGTAAGAATTACGACAGAGTAATATCAAATGCGCCTTCCTCTATTCTTATCACATAAAAATAGCCAAAGCATATATAACAGCAACCACATCAAACACAATCTTAGAAAACAGCCAAGGTATTAAGAAAGGAGAAATCTTTGAGAGCTGGAAACACTGAGGATTCTACGTGAAATGAATGTCAGTTATTGTAATAATTAGCAACTCTAGTTAAAGTACTAGAACAATTTGAGATACATAAAAAAATGATTTTTAAATAAAGGAGAGCTAAAAATGTAAATGAACAGGATAATATGAAAGTTGACTAGGAAAATTTGTCAAAAATATTATTAGAACTATAAGAAATAGCGATAGGAGAGGAAACAGTCAAATGATGATAGAAATCAGAATAAATTAAAGAAATGGAAGATTAATTTATATAAAATGTTCCATAATGAGCACAGGAAAATAAAGGTGGAAAACATGAGAAAAAGTTAATAGAATTAAATATCCAATAAATATCTGGAATTTTTCAATAATAAAAATTTACAGAAAGAAACTCTAATGGAGAAATTTTTATAGGAGAAAATTAATCTTAGATGGAAGGTCTGAGAAGCAAGACATAGTCACTAGCAAATGGTAATAAATATGTTAAAATATCTGAAAGGCTATTGGTTCTTAAAATTTAAAAGGAAATTGGACAGAGTACCCTAAATAAAAATTAAAAGGCAGCCTCAAAGAGATCTTTGGTTTTACCACATGAGAATTTTATATATATATATATATATATATATATATATACTACATATATATATAAATATATATATACACACGCACATACACCACCTAAACAACCTACCACACACACACACATACACACACACACGTGTATATATATCACGATGGGAATTTTTCTATATATGTATATACACATACACACACACACACACATATATACACACACACACAAATACATACATACATACACATTAACTTTAGACTTTGCTAAAGCATTTACACATGGCCAAGTTTTAAGAGTACTCCCCCAAAATTAAAAAGAAAATAGTATCAAAAAGTGAGAGAGAATTCATAAAAGAAACAAAAATAAATCATGATAAATAAAACTAAAACTTACCAAATAGCTATATAATGTCATTAACTATAATAATTCTGCATAGACTATACAATTAAAGGAGATTATTCTTAGATTGACTAAAAAATTAATATCCAGCTATATCTGTTTATGTTATCAAAAAACAAGAATTACATCCTTTTACTTCTGAACATAATGGTGTAGTAGTACTCAGATTTATTTCACGCTTTTAAAACTGGAAAAAATGGAAAAATAATATGAAAATTGTTATACACATTGTGAAACAGGATTGTGTGGAACTGTAATCTGTAAAACAAAGGAAATAAGAAAGATGGATATGAAAATGTTACTAATTTACTCCTGGAAACAGCCTCCGGGTCACAGAGCAGGGAATGGAAAGCCAGCACAGGCCTGCAGTGGGGTTGGGCAGCCAGCGATCGGCATGTTGGGAATTTAAGACAACTAGATTCACAGGAAATTACTGGGGAAGGGGAAGCTGCAACAGAGGAAAAATAGTTTAATATTTCGATAACAGTGAATACTACTCACAGTTCAAGTGAGGAATTATAAAACCATTCCTCAGTCTGATTTCAAAGAGTATCTTTATTCCAAGAACGTTCCCCATTTTATTTAGAAAACTGATAAACAGTGCATTTCCATATACTCAGTTTCAGTCTTAGTTTTGTCTGAGGACACAGTCACTCAACAGTGTCCTTGGAAGATTGGTTCCAGGGTTCCCATGGACATCAAAATCCATAGATGCTCAAATCTGTTGTGTAAAACGCCATAGTGTTGGCATATAACCTATGCACATCCTCTTGTATACCTCAAATCATCTCTAGATTGCTTAAAATACCTAATGTATTGTAAGTGCTATGTAAACAGTTGTTAAACTGTATTGCTTAGGGAATAATGATGAAAAAATCTGTTCATGTTCAGTACAGATGAAAGTATCGTTGTGTCAAACTACTTAGCACATTTCAACAGCAATGTAACTTTTCTTCAAATATTTTTAATCCAAGTTTGGTTAAATTCATGGATGAGAAAATCATGGATGCGAAGGGCAAGTATTTTAAAATACACATCTGTATATGTAGAATTTTAAAAAGAATCTTTGGATTTTTTTATACATTACTAATTATTTATACAAGTTTATCCATGTGTCTTCCCACAGCTGAATCTGTCTTATAAGTTCCTCTCTACCCCAATCTAAATATTTTAGATTATTCTCGAATAAGTAAAAAGAATAATATGAGTAATCTTGGAGTTTTTTTTTTAAAGCTTCTTGAAAAAATTAGAACAGTTTCAAGATTCACTGTCAAAGTATTAGTCCAAATCTGCTTTACACTGTTGTTTCTTTAAAACCATAGATGACATATCCATTCCCAGCCAGTCCCCAGAGACACACACAGCATGCACCCTTATACATGAACTCTGAATTGCAGTTATCCCTAGGACAAATTTTCAGAATTAGAATCTGCAGAGAGCCAAGATCACATGTGAAAATAATAAATATTTGATTTTAAGTATATATAAACATAGTATTGAAAAAAAATATAAATTAGGCAATTTGAGAGTAGGTAGGGAGTTGGCAAAAAAAAATCTTTACTAAAAAAGTAATAGTAGTTATTAAAGTTTTATTACATGTCTGGCAACATTCTCAGTATGCTACATATATTGGCTCATTTAAAACACAAAAAACTGAGATAATATTTTTCCTCATTTTAGAGGAGAGTAAACAGAAAGATTAGACAACCTGCCCAAATTCACACAGTGAGAGAACCTTGGAGTCTGATAAACCAAGTCAGTGACCTCCAGAGATCATGGTAAGAAATGATAACTGTTAGCAATGAAAGGTTGAATGACCAGATATGTGTTTCTGTGAATGGTGATCCTTTAAATTGATATTAACACTTTTAGAATTTCTGTCGCCAGGAGGATAATCAGGATTATCTCTGTAATGTATTTTAAAGGTGAATGTTTTGTTTGGGGTGGTTATTAACAAAGTTGAGAAATGGGCATTAAGCATAGCAGTGGCAGAAAACAAAATAAACTATCTTCTCTAGAGATGCATTGACGCATTGAAATGTAATCTGCACAAAGAAAAATAGTTCATTCGAGCAGGCAATCTTATCTGTGTTCTTAGTGTAAAGCCAATTGAAACTTGGCAGGGTTTCTTCTTTCCTTTGTTTTGCATTATTTTCAATTGAATGGAAAAAGTTATTATTGCGCTGGCTAAAATTATTAGAAAAAGAATGTTGCTTTTGAATTTTTAAATCAAAATTCTTTATTTCATTCGATTGGGATAGTTAATCAAAATAATATGAAATCTCAACAGCTTCAAAAGGATTCTTATATTATTCTCTATGAAAAATATTCTAAAATAATCAAAATTAAAAACAAATCAGTATACATGTTTCAATTTTATTTTCTAAGTGTCTTTTGGTGATAGTGGCAAAATATAAAGTATATGTATTAAAATCATAGGTACCACCTCATCTTAATTTAAATGCATGCATTTTAAATAGACTTATAGTAGCAAAAAGTGTAAGAGACATACTAAACATTAAAAAAACTCAATGTATTGTTTATTTTACTTATGTTTCCATTTCTCGACTATAAGAGGTACATTAGTTTTTCATTCACCTACTCAACAACTATCATAAGAAAAATTTTTATGTAAAATCTGTGATATCACAAAATTTATTCCCTGAAATACTTTGCCTATATTATCATCTAGTTTAACAAACATCATGATTGTCAGTCACAGACATTAATTAAACTTCCTTAAGATATTAAGTCTTGTTTTAGCATTGAAGAAAATAAATTAGAATGTAGCATATACCATCTTATCAAGATGTCCAGTTTCACTTACATATTATTCTAATTACAAGTGTTTAATTGATATGCAGCTATATATATATATATATATATATATATCAACTATACAGCAGGTCCTCGAAAATTGCCATTTCATTATAACGTTGATGAGGAAAAAAGTTTAATTTCTGCCCAGAGCCACTGTCTGTGTGGAGTGTGTGTGTTCTCGCCAAGCCGGGGTGGGTTTCTCCGGATTCTTCAGTTCCTCCCACATCCCAGAGATGTGCACATGAGGTAAACTGGCATGTCCACACTGTCCCAGTGTGCGTGAGTGAGTGTGAGTATGCATGACTGTGCCTGTGACAGAAGGGTATCTTGTCTGTGGTGGGTTCCACCTTGTTCCCTGAGCTGCTGGGACGGGCCTCCACCACCTGAGATTCTGAACTAAGATCAGTGGCTTGGAAAAAAATGATCTTCCTTGTTTGTATTAATCTTTCTTGAAGGCATGTATAGCTCATCTAGAAGCTTCATAGTTTTGTGTTTTACATTCTGTGGTCCATTTTTAGTTAATTTTCGTGAAAGGTATAAGCTTTGTGTCTAGAGTCACATGTGGATATTCGGTTGTTTTTAGCATCATATTTTGAAAAGACTATCTTTTGTTCCATTGCCTTTTCTAATTTGTCAAAGACCAGTCGAATATATCTATGTGGTCTGTTTCTGGATTCTATTCTGTTCCATTGATCTAATTGTCTGTCCTTCCCCCATATATCACACTGCTTCTGTTTTAGCTTTGTAGGAAGTCTTGAAGTTGAATAGTATCAGTCGTCTGACTTTGTTCTACATCTCCTTAAATGTTGGGTCAGTTACTCTGTTTTTAGTTTTTGTTTTTGCTTCAAAATGTAAATTTGGAATCAATTCCTTGATATCCACAAAATAACATTTTGGGATTTTAATTAACATTATGTTGAATCTATAGGTCAGGTTGGGAACAACTGGCTTCTTGACAATAGTTAGCCTTCCTATCCATGAATATTGACTCTCTTCATTTATTCCCTGATATTATTTGTCAGTTTTGTAGTTTACTTTTTATAAATTTTGTGCATATTTTAATAGCTTTATACCTAAATATTCATTTTTTTGTTTCTAATGTAAATGGTAATATATTTCTTAATTCATATTCTACTTGTTCATTGCTGATATATAGAAAAACAACTGTCATTTGTATATTAACTTTGTATCTTGCAGTCTTGCTATAATTGCTTCTTAGTTCTAGGAGGTTTTTTAATCAATTATTTTGGTTTTTCTACATAGATGATCATTTAATTAGTGAACAAGGCAGCTTGATTTGCTTTTCTTTCCAATTCGTTAACCTTTTACTTATTTTACTACAATTGCTAAGACTTTCAGTATGATTTTGAAAAGCACTGGTGAGAGGAGATCCTTGCCTTCTTACTGATCTTAGAAAAAAACTTCAGGTTTCTCATCATTAATTATCATGTTAAGTGTAGGTTTTTAGTAAATGTTTGTGGATTATTTTTAATGTTGTTGCTCACTCTCTTATGTTCTTGTTATAGTTAGCATATTTTGTTCGAACTTTTTTGTTCTGTCTTTATCCCAGTGGCAAACAGATGGCATGCTCAAAACCAGGCATCCAAGAAAGATTTATTTGATGCAAGAACCAAAGGACAGTGTCATAGAGCTGTCAACACCCTCTAGGCCTTAAAGTATAAGGAAAGAGAAGTAGAGAGTGTCAAATAGATTCACCACTTAGAAGAGGTCAGTGACCTTTAGTGAAGGACACAAATCCCAGATAACCTCAAAAATGAAGGCAGGAAAGTGAATTCATTGACCACTCTCCTTACCTTACATTGAATTTCCAGCCACTACCCCTGACTGGCCAACTCCAGTTGGAAGAGAAAGGTCACAGAAACTCACGTAGGTCAGCCTCCAAGGGCAAAGAGCAAGGTGGAGAGGGATGGAGTGTGGATTTGGCGGGTCAAATATGATCCCCACAATGGCTTTCTCCTAAATCTATCTACCCTATTTACAAAAATAAAGAAATATTTACCTATAGTTTGAAATCAAATATATACTTATTTGATTAAATAAAAAAAAGTACCTGAATAGACTTCACCTACTGTGTATCAAGAATGTCTCAGGTTATGGAAATAGAGTCATAACTTCCTGCCTAATATAATTCATATTCTAGGGGAGAGAGAGAAATAGTTGTAGCTAATAAGGTAAATTGATAAATACCTTGTCCCATGAAAGCAGACAAGAGTAGGCAGCCAATTTTCAAGAGGTGGAAAGGAAAGGAGGAAGAGGAATAAAGCTTATATTTGAGGACTAGGAGAGGATCGTGATCTCTTACTGATTGATATTAAGAGATTAAAAAAAAAGACAAAGACAGGAAGCAGAGAATACTACTTATACTGCCAGGCCAAAACAAAAAGGATTTATCTGGTAAATTGGTCTTAAAGTAAAAAGGTTAAAATGAGCTTAAATTCTTAAGAAGTGTCTCTTTGTGAATTCCAGAAGATTTTCATTTGGCCATATGTTCATCATAATATTTTCTTTTAATTAGCTCCACATTAACACCTGTGACAGCCCTAGCATATTCTCTAAGATATATTAAAGGTGGAGCTTTTGGCTCTCTAAAATAAATTCAAAGGCATGTTTTTTATGAGCCTATATATATATAAAGATACACATATATCTATATATCTGTATATATAGATATATATGTATTTTTTTCAAAAAGCAAGTAGTCTGTGTATAGCACCTTCACTGGCTGTATTTAGAAAATGATAAATTTGCACATGGAAAATATAAAATATCTTTAACTGCTATTACTATTACAGTCTTCCATGACATTAATAGTCTTTAATGGTCTTTAGTAAAAAAACAATTTCAATATGTAGAACAGCCCAATTAACATTTTTATAATGCATTTATAAAATGAGAGATGTAAAAATCTCCAAGCTTTAATTGAATATATTTTTTGCTTTATCTGCCAAAATGTCACTTTAAAATGCCTTTGATATTTAAACATAGAAAAACACATTTTAAAATATTTTGTTCCATATTTGTATGAAATGCTTTTGCTTTGCCAGAAAACATGTGTCTCCTACAGGAATCTACTCCGCCTCCCTTCCTACTTACTAGACCAATGCGTAGAACCAAGTCAGATTATAGTCCATTGTAGGGAGTTCTAGGCCTGCTAAGTGGGGCAAAGGCACTGCACACAAACTGCAGAACATACCCGGTGTGCACCGAAGGAGCTGGATTCTGCGGGGCCTGGAATAGGAGTTGATCGTTGTCGGAACACTCTCATGAGAGTGGATTGAAAATGCTGTCGAGGAGTCCAAAATAACACAAATATGCTGCTCGACTGCATCTTGGAAGTTTAGACAAAATGATAGCTCACTAAGTGAAGGAGAAATGCCAGAAGGGCAAAAATAGATAGACATGAAGGGGTCAGATTTCTCATCACAGAGGTAGACGTGCTAGGCTTGACATGTTATGTGAGGCAGGGAAACCAGCTAGCCCAGTATGTGCCACAGAAGGGCCCAGAAAATACTTGGTTCATCAAAGTGCTAAGTAATGTCCTAGTGAACGGAGGCCCCGGCATTTTGGGGGAGCTCAGTGTTGTTTACTTTCTGTGGGCCAGGGCTGACTTTAGAAGATGTTATTGTGGAACTGCCTTCTCTGTTCTTACTGGAAATGGGAAGACTTGAAATAATAAGACCCAGGGGGTGGTAGTTAGTCAAGAAGGTGGGTGGAACTATCATAAAGGACAGGGTCAGTGATTTGTATCCCCCAAAAATTCATGCGTGAAAGCCCAAATCCCCAACCACAATATAATGGTGGATATCAACCCCAGAAAAGAGAAGAAATGGGAGATAAAATAAGTGCAATATAGATTGGCTAACAAGAAAACTCAAAATAAGATGGAATTTCATACTTGGTATATATCATATGTTATACTTAATGTACATGAATAAAACCACAGAGATAAAAGACAAATATTTTCATCTTGAATTAATTAAATAATTAAAAACCAAGTGTTGCTAATAAGAAATGCACATATAGATAGATGATGGATAGATAGGTAGGTAGATACATAGATAGACGAGACAGAGAGAGAAGGGGAGAGAGAGAGTTTGAAAACAAGTGGGTGGAAATGATGTACAACAAAATGATGCCATCAACAAAAACTTTCTATGTCAATATTACACAAAATAAATTTTAAATACATACAAATCATTACTACAAATGTAAAGAGAGTCACGTTTGGGATATATTATTTACTAAAGTTGATAATTTACCTAAGGTTTCACTCTTTGCTTTGTACGTTCTGTAGATTTCAACAAATATATAATGACATGTATCCACCATTCCGAGTAGTTTCATTTCCCTGTGTTGCACCTATTTACCCCACCCACATGTTCCTATCGTCTGCAAAGAATAAAATAGGGCGAATTGATTTTTCTAAGTGAGAACTCCTTCAAATCAAGTACATTTCTGCCCAGAATTCAGAGTTTTTAATATTCTTCTCAAACAATATCTTATTCTCCACAAAAACACATATGTTGTATCTTCCACATGAAGATTAAGACAACTACATTGTATAATATGCTTTTCACAATGTGTTTCTTAAAACATCAAAAATTAATTTATTTGATTTATTCTTAATACTCATGATTTAGGTTCTATTTTATAATCTCTATTTGAATTGAGAATTTATGTCTTGATCTCTAACTCACAGATCTGAACTTTGTTATTTTACATGCAGTGCTCTTAATTTACCTAGACTGGAGTTAAAGGTTGCCATATATGGGCAAATTATGCTTTTGTATCTGTTCAAGTTTGTCTTGATTCACTGATTTCATTCTGATAATTTCTGTCACGCACAATCAATATAACAAATATTTAATATAACTGAGTAGGCTTTATTGCTTTGATTTTTCTCTTGATTCTTTTTCTCATTTTCTTTTAAACTTCATATATTCAATTTATTTTCTTTTTTTTTAAAATATCTTTATATAACCATTTATTTGTGTAGCATTATCACTCGAGTTTATATAAGCTTTACAAACATTTATTTTTTTTCTGAATAATCATAGTTTATTTGATGCTTGAGAGTAAACACAAAGTGTTTTTATTTTTCTGGGATACTTGAGAAAAACAAAAAATTTAATGCAGTCAGGTTAGTAGATGAAATACTTTCCCACCTATGAATAATGGCAACTCTCTCACTTCACCACAAAGAGCATAGCTTATATAGCGCATAGTATTTTACTTCCATCGCACCTGCTTATGATGACAATTTTCCAAGATTTATGTCAACTTGGCAGGACCACAATGCCCAATCATTTAGTCAGACATCATCCTGGATGTTTTTTTGAAGCCCTTAGTTAGATGAGATTAACATTTAAATTGGTAAACTTTGAAGAAGATTTCTCTCCATAATATAGGTGAGTCTCATCCAATCAATCGAAAGCCTTAATAGAACACAGACAGACATCCTCAAGCAAGAAGAAATTCTGTCAGCAGCCTGCCGCTGAATTCAAACTGCAGCTCGAACCACAATCCTGTTAGTTCTATTTCTCTGAAGAACTTTAATAAATGTTCTTGAAGTGAGTTCTTATCAAGCTTATGTTTTCACTGAACAAATTGGGTCACACTAATACTTGCATTTTTTTTTTTTAAGTATATTTATTTTTTCTCGAACATTCTATCCACCACTTATTTGTAGTGGCAATGCGTTATTTGTGGTGGTGATGAAAAAGTATGCAATAATAAACATCAAGACAGTCGTGCTAATCTAAATGTAGGTGGGAGTGAGAAAGAATTGTGTGCCACTAACTCATTAATTTATGATGGAACTGTTTTACATAAACATTTAGAAACCTTTTTTCATCTTGCAGTTGACTAGCCAATAAACTTCATTGTGGTTTAGATGCCATCACATATTCCAGACATCTTCTGCCTCCAAATAACAATGACTAGATTTCCAAAGAGATGAGTTCTCTTATTTAAACAACAAAATGATTCTGTGAAAGCACATAAGGATCACCTTCACTTTACTTAACCTGAATTGCTGATTAATGGTTTTTTTTTTATTCAATGTAGTTATTGCTCTAACTTTTCTGCTGTCTTTCTTGTACTGAAAACATTTAACATGGTTTTTTATATGAAAATAAGTTGAATGAAAGAAATAGAGTAATTGTATCACACTCTAAATTTTATTTTGCTTTCTATTTCTCTACTGAGTATGCATAGTTAACACCAATAATTTGATTTTTGCAACATGACTCTACTAAATCTATTCTAAGCTACTGTAATCTCTCATTATTATATCTGAATTACTATACAGATTTATTTTTAAGCACTCTGGGTCATTACACACCTCAAAGTGTCATATAGTGGATTAAAATAGAGAAGGTATTATAAGAAATAAAAAAATCAAATTCCACTCATAATTAAAGATGCAACATAGGAACACTTAATTTAGAAATAGATGAGCACACTACCTTAGGGAAATTTGGAAAAGGTCGTACAGAAACTGATTATTAAAAAAAACACTCTTTCACAATTCCTATGTTGTTTGACCATGATACTTTAGTGATCAAAGATTTAAGAATAACTAAGAGAAAACAGTATGTATACTTTTTTTCATAATAATTTTAAATTCGCATTTATAATTTGCATAAATATTGTTTTTAATTTTTGTTTGAAATGATATATTGAAAACTTGGTCGATAAATTTAAACACCCACATGATCACATCATTATTTACTGTTTTCAGTATGAGAACTATGACAGTCACAAATATTAGATTATAGAGTAATAGTCACATTCTGGAAATTCAACAAAAGGTAACATAATTTCCTAAAAGACATGCAAGCGGAATATACTCTAGTAGATATTTATTATTTCTTAAATGATCTATTAAGTTCATTTTAGAAGTTGAGTTAATTTACTGAGCTGCTAAACCAAAGCCACATAACCGAAAATGGTGATTTGATGCTGCATCAAGTGTTCTTGGCTATGGTACAAGGAAACTCCTCTTCTTGTTGCCTTGAAGACCCTCAGGAAATATAGATGATTGATTGATTGATAGATAAATAGACAGATAGATAGATAGATAGATAGATAGATAGATGATGGAGAGATAGATGGACAGAAACAAATGGATGTATGGATAGATGGGTGGATAGATAAATGAGAGACTGGATAGGTGGGTGGATGAATGGATGGATGGATAGATTATACTTTTCTGAAATATATTCTGAAACATATTCTTTATCTGAATATAATCAAAATTACATAGCATGCATTCTAAACCTCTAGTTTAAATCCATATCTTACTGCAAACCCATATATCTAATTTCTTGTCTTCTGGCTTGAATTCTCATCATCTGAATCAGGGTCATTCTCATCTCCATTACTGTAACAGCTAACATGTGTAGCATGCTCATTACATTCTAGGTACTGTGCAGATAACTTCCAGGCATCATTTTATCATTTCATTGAATCCTCACAGCACACTTACAAAGCACCTACTGGGGTCAACGGGGATTAGGTAGATCGCCTCAGTGCTGTCTGTAAGAAGTGACTGAGCAAGGGTTTGCTCCTACCGTCTCAGATTCGAATCTGCATTATTAATTACTACCCCACTCTGTCTTACTGTCTCAACAGTGTGAAAACAAAACTTATTTGCTATGTTAAATTTGCTAGTCTTCTGAGCTTCTTGCCAAATAGCAATGCCAGCATGATCTCAGCCTGTGTTCTCATTTCTTACCTAGATTATTTCGGTTGCCTTCGAACTGCTGTTCCTCTTCAGCCCTCCTCGTGCTGCTAGATTTAATGGCATAAGACGCCAACATGACCATGCCCTTCCCTTTGCTTGAAATCTATAAACCTTTTAAACATACATTCAGAGGCCTTAGCATGATGCTCAAACACTCTTCACTGTGTGGCCAGCACTACTAACTGCCCAGTGTGGTCTCTCATTTTTTCACTGGCAGTCATTAATTGTACATGCAGAGCATATTGAACTACTGGTCCACTGCGGATGTTGGGGAAATAAAATCACAGAAAAGAGACAAAACACAAACAAAAAATGCCCCCACCACTAATAACAAAAATGTGCTGCTAAATGTCATGAAATCTGTGAATGCAAGAATTGCAGGAAGGCCAGCCTCAATGTTTTAATGCTGCTCCCTGCAACATTAAAACAAACACCCAGGACTTCACCCGGAGAACCTGTAAACGTCATATATGATCGTTACCCACAAATGTGCCTGCTGCCATGGGAAAGAAATAGGGCTGCTGGCTTCTGTTTTTTTCTGCCTTCCAAATCTTATAAGAATGTGATTATTGGCAAAATCTTGCAGACTGCTACTTGACAGGAGAATCCTGGCGATGCAAGTGCCTGCTCCAAAGAGAATAACATTGGGCTAAGGATGGCACAGAGAATTAACATGCCTCATATCTGTAATATACATAGACTGTAAACCTCACGCCTCTCTGATGCCTCCCTGGTCCAAGCCAGCATGAGCTCTGACTGTAGTGTAGCAGTGCCTCTGACTCACTCTAACCCATCTGCTTCTGCCTCCTCCTCACGCCTATCCTCAGTCCAGAAGCCAGATGTTCCTTTAAAGATATACATCAAATCATATCATTCCTCTGATCGGTGCCTTCCAGTAGTTCTTAACCTCGTTCAGAATAAAATCCAGTCCTTAAAATGGTCTACAGAGTCCACTGTTTTTTCTCCTCCTAATCTTCCTCTTCACTCACCCAATTCATATTGATTTTCTTGAGGTTCAACAGGTTGGCTTTTTTTACTACTGGATTTTTATACTCATTCCTCCTTCACCAGTAACAGTCGCTCTTAAGTGTTCTTATGACCTGTTCCCTCACATCATTTACATCTTTTTTTCAAATATTAACTTCTCAGCAGTCTTCGCTCGCTAACCTATTTAAAATTGTATCAAGTTCCCCAACCAAGCGAGAACTTTCTGTCTCCCTTTTAATTTGTTTTTCTCCATAGCATGTATCACCTAATAATTATATATTTTATTTACTTTTTCTCTTTGCCTATTTTTATTGTCTTTTTTTAATCTCTTTTTTATGTTACCTTTCCTACCAACTAAATTTCAAAAAAATCAGGATGTGAGCTCTATAATTTCAAATGCATATTACCGCGTGAAAGAAGTCAATCTGAAAAGGCTGCATACTGTATGATTCCAACTATATGACATTGTGGGAAAGACAAAAATATGGTGACAGTTAAAAGATCAGTCATTGCCAGAAGTTAGAGAGGTGAGAGGAATGGCTAGGTGGAGCGTGGGTAATTTTTAGAGCAGTGAAGATATTCTGTATGATATTATATTGCTGGGTACGTGTCATGATGCACTTGTCCAAGCCCACAGAATGTACAACAGTGAGTCCTAATATAAACTATCAACTTTGGGTGATGATGATGTATCAGTATAGGTTGATGAACTGTATGACAAATAAGCTACTCTGGTGGGGGATGCAGATAATGGGAGATGCGCATGTGTAGGGGTGAAGGACACATAGGTAATCTCTGTACCGCCCTCTTGATTTTGATATGAACCTAGAACTGCTCTAAGGAAAAGTCTTAAAAACAAAACACCAGTCTCTCTCCCTTCCCCTCCCTCCTTTCTCTCTCTTTCTCTGAAACTTTCTTTTCCATCTTCAAAATGGATTTTATAAGAAAACAGTAACTTCATGCATTTCTTTAACATTTATGGGTTTATGACTGCCTCTTTCAGGCTTTCTTCTTGATAAGTCCAGTTTTCTAGAGTACAAAAACTACTTTTCTCTAAAGTGTTTTGCTCCTTATCATGAAAGCCAAGGCTTTTAAATCCCTTAACAGTCTCCAAAAGATATAAAAAGGTAAAAAGAGAGAGAGAGACAGAGAGAGAGGTGTGAGGGAGCAAAAAGGGACACTTTTTGCTTATGGTGCATGTGTATATATAAGTAGAAAACTACATTAGGAGAAAGACAAGACAGACTAAATTTAAGTTTCAAAATATATTTTGCCCATCTGAGTGAAGGGTATTAAAAATAAAACTGCTATTTTTCTGCAAGTTTATAATTGAAAGTTATTTTAACATGAACTAAAAGCTGACTGAAATGACTTTGCATTTTATATTTTCATCATAATACATCCAAATTATTAAAACTTCATCTTTTCGTATTTAAATAGAAGACCTGGATTTGGGTTCTATGCAGAAAGAATCTACAGAGTTACTCCACACAAAGGATAGAGTTTAATTTGTCCTCATTCCACCCACAGAAAATAATTCGGTATCAACAGAGAAGTAGTGAGGTGTAGCTATGTTTTTGAACTAGTTTCATTAATTTTCCCTTCTTATATTTAATGTGATTTCAAATTCAAAGTAATTATATTTGGACAAGGTTCTCTGGTTAAAAGTGAAGTCGATTATGAGAAACTTAGACTCTTGGGTACTTGAAAGCAGTAAACAATTATAACCCATCACAGTATCTGCCCCTTTTCCCCAGAAAATCACAATGACCCACATTTCATTATGCATATCTTACCACATTAATAAAGGTTTATAATCTATTAGATCCTTGAGATCTTATAGGGTTATTTTTAAGGCAATGAAAACATTGTTTTTATTCGATTCTAACTGATAATACTTCTTACACATTTAAAAATCTATTTTTTGTTAAAAAATATAAAGCACTTTTTATTTTTAAATGTGAATGATAAGAGGAATTGTGTGGGATATAAACAAATGAATAAAGAATGTGCTTATTTTGTATGTTAATGAACTCACTGCTAGCCAGGAAGTAGAACTGGTGAGAGATGGTGGGTTATTTTCATGAGGAGTCCTTGTGTGTTTGCTAGTTGCTATAAAACAGAGCTGAAACCAAGTTAGAGTGACTGATGTTGATTGCTAATACTTCATCAGAAGTGAGCATTTAGGAGCACAGAGCCGGTAAAATCAAAGGCATGGCCCAGCTCTGCAAGAACAGAGTGGGTAAGCTGATGTCTGCCAGGCAGCTTGATATAACCTCTGGGATAACGTGCCCTGTTTGTCTTTGTGAGTAAACGGGCTTATGGCACCCTGTAGCGGTAATACCAACGAAGGCTTAATCAAAACGTGAGAGCCCAAATCTTATCTTACCCATGATAATCACCACTATCAATCAGATTTTCAGATACCCTGATATCTTCCAGCATGTCTGCTTACAGTATGGGAGCTAAGTGATACTAAATTGTAAATTTAATTAAACAAATATTAATTGAACACCAGACTTTGTAATGGAAGAAAAGCTAAAAAGAATAAAAATTTTAAAAGATCATAAGATTCAATATACAAAATCATGTGTGTGTGTGTGTGCGCGCGCGCGCGCACGCAAAAAATCAATTATAGTCCTGTGCCAACAACAAATAGAAATAAGATTTTAAAAATAATTCAGTTTGTAATAGCAGCAAAATAAACATCTAAGAATAACTCTAAGAAATGAGAGATCTGCATTGAAAACAATAGAATAATATTGACATAAATGAAATTAGACCTATATAAATGGAAAGATGTAGTGTAAGTATGGATTAGAACATTCACTATTATAACATTGATAACGATTCCATAAGGTTTATTTTCCAGAATTTGTTAAGCTGATTCTGAAATACATATAGAAATATAAAACGCCAAGAATAATCAAAAAAATTTGAAGAATAAACCTGGAAAACTTAAATTACCCGATATTTTAAAATATCATTAATCCATAGTAATTAAAGCAGTATATGATTAGTATAGGATAGATCAACTGATTAATAGAATAAAATGTAGAGTTCAGAAAAAGATTCAAATATGTAGAAAAACTGACTTATGACAAATGTGACATTGCAATTCAATAGAGAAAATCTGACCTTTTCAATATTACAGACTCATTGACTTTCAATTTGGAAAAATGGTGCCTTGACTCCTACTTTATGCTACAATTAAAAATCTATCACACATGGATAGATCTAAATGTGAATAGCAAAACTAATACTTTTAAAGGAAAACATGGGTGGTGGCAGATTTCTTAAATAGAACGTAAGAATGCTGTAGTGGAGTTGTGATTGTCTAAGTTTTATATCTAGAATTATGATAGAGCAGATATTAAAAAATAGCTTGTGATATGAAATACATAGATAAAGATGCTGGTTCATATATACATTGGCCTTCTGTATAAATAGCTGAGCTCAGGAGACAATAGGAAAAGTCAGCAGGGCCAAAACAAAGAAGAGAAAATGCCAAACAAGAGTTTTAAGCAGGAAAGGTGCTATTTATTCATCTTAGCAATAAGGCTTTAGCCTGTAAAACATCATAGGGAATAACAGACAAACCTTAGATCACTGACTCAGAGTGGGGTTAACATCCTGAGCCCCACCCTCCATCCCTGAAATATCTGGAGACTATACAGAACTTAAATGTCACCTCCACATTGAATTTCTGCTATCTGTCAGGGTTCAGAAAAACTGAATAAAACAGTTTTTGTAGTTCCAGATTTATATCAAAGTACTAATTTTTCTGACACCAACAAAATGAATTCAAATTCAACCAGCAAAAAATAACTAGGAAAACAAAGTGCAAAACATATTTGGTAAGTAAACAATACACTGGGGGAAAAAGGCTTGCAGATAAACAGGACTTTAGAACTAAAAAACAAACAAAAAAACATTGCACCCACACAACAAAAGGTCATTTGCACTTAACAATTTTAGTGTTAAATGCTTGTGATGCAGAAGGAAAATAACAGATAATCATTTCACAAACTGGAATTAGAAAAACAGAGTAAGTAAAGAAGAAATTAGAGGGAAGACAATAATGAAGCAAACACTAGAAAATAATGGAATAGAAAACGAAAAGTATGAAGCTCTCAAGAGGGGGCATTGCAGGCTCTGTGGACGCTCTCCCGGAGAGCACTCGGTATAGCCGAAGCAACTGAGTGAAGATGGTTTGCAGTGTAGTAATTGTTAAAGATGCTTTTAATTCTCTAAAATCACATAGTACATAAATATGAAAAATTTGAAATGAAGGACTATGTTTTTACAGAGAATGTTTTCTAAAGTATATGCAATCTAAAGTAGACAGTCATTCTAGACTCCTAATTTTCACAAGTGATCGTTTATAATGGATAGTTTTTTTAATTATATAATAGTATCCCAGAGGCTATGACAGCCTAACTCTTAATATATCATTAGAATATTATGAAAAGATTTTATACACAATAAACTTATGATTGACATATGAAATATTTTAACATTGGACTTTAAGTAGATTTATATATCCTTTACAAGTTAAACAGAAATATTTTGATCATTTATGTTCATTTCCTTATTCTCATGCCAGCTTAATTATGACTGATTTGCTAAGGTTCAAATTTTGAATTCTAGCATTGCCTAAATAGGACTGAAATTAATATTTTCTACTTTGGTCTGCTATACCAGTCAAAGATTTAAATTACTGTCACAGAGAATAATAGTAATTTTTAAAAATGTTTAATGTCAAAGTTTCCAGAAAATGCTATAATCTCCCTATTCCCTATTGATGAAGGGATAGATAAAGAAGATAGAAACAAAGAAATGATGAAGTTGGGTAAGCTCTGGAAAGTTTTCAAATTGAATACAATGTAAAACTCAACGAAAGTAAAATAAATAGGAACGTTTATCAAGGGTTACCTTGCGCCCAGAACACTGCTGGAAGTTAATCTCACGGGAGCTTTTATAATACTGACAGTGCTAGAGGGGCTGCTCATGGCCTGAAAAGTAGCATCTGCAATTATTCCTACTGTATTAGGATCTCCACAGTCACAACTCGTTTTCCAGACATTTCAGCTTCGTTTGTCAGTAGTCTCCACCAAACAACCTATCTAAAACAAATTACAAAACTAGTCTGTTTTCCATGACTTCCCAGATTTCTGATGCCCCTGTCTCTAGTGTGAGGGCATCCAGGGTTTCCATTCCCTCCTTTCTTCACTTTCCCCAATTTGATCTTTCAAGAGCCCAGTTTGCGAATGACCTTGCTGTCAACTGTACTTTCATGGCAGTTCCTTTGGACCATGATTAAGATACCGATGATGTCCTAACTTGTATTTTAATTATGTATGTAATGGTGATGTTTCCATGTGCTGGTTGAAAGCTCCATGAAGTCAGAACCCAGGTCTGGGCTCTTTGTCTTCAAAATAGCTGGAACAATGCTTTGTAAACACTGTGTGATATATGTTTGTGTTGGATACATGAGCATCACACTAATGGCCACCAGTGATTTTATAAATAGATCCGAATAGTTTAGACTAATAAGAACTTAAGAGATTCTGTATTATTAGACTACAGTAAATGCCACGTGCAGTTAAGATTTTGCAGAGTTGGCATAAAGATGAAAGATATGCAATTAATTAGTGCCATGAAGTAAAATATATAGTGATAATATGGAATGAAGAATCACTTTACAAATTCATGAGGAAAGCTTAAAAAAAAAAACAACAAAAAACAAAGTTTATAAATTTAAAGTCAAAGAAGACCTATACAAGAACAGTTTGCCCATTTGCGTGTGCATGTGTGTGTGCTGTGAGCAATAAATGCCCTGATCTTAAACAAATTCCATCTGTAATATTTAAAACAAATCTTTTAAGTAATTAATTTGTTTACTCACTAATATTCTTGTGTAAACTAAATGCATGGTTAAACAAGACCTATTCTCTGGCTAAAATAAAGGATGTTATATGAGACTGGAAAAATGAAATGGAAAATAATTCATATTTAATGGAGAGTCATCACATTTTTCAAATACTAACTTCAGAGAGGTTATCACCAAATGCTATAAAATTATAATTGCAAAACTAGAGAGATGAGCAGATTCAGAGGGAGGGAGAGGAAGAGAAACTTGAGAATGACTCATATTTACCTGCTGTCACTTGAGCACATTGTTAGTCTACAGGTAATTATGTTCAGTTACTTACTACCTAATGCCTGTACACCAAAGTAGATCAGGCGCATAATAGGCTATGCCCACCCTTTTTTTTTTTTTTTTGGTAGAAAGTAACCCAAAGGTAGTGTAACATGCACTTTCCGTGTGGTCTATTTTAATTCACTTCGTCGTGAGCTATTGGGTGGCCTGGGATGAGGTGCCCCTGACACCCGAGACACCCAGGTGTTCCTCACCCGGGACTCCCCCAGGTGCTCCAGAACTCTCAAGATCTCGGCAGACTGGGCTTCTTCTGGGAAGAATGTCTAGGCTGCAGCCCCCAGGGCCCGATGCCACCATTCTCTGCTGTCCCTGAAGCTCAGAGCATCCCACCCATTCCACTCCCTGCCCATCAGTCACGATCTCCAAACACCCACTCCCCCACGCCCTTGGAGCCACAGAGCAACCCTGAACACTCCAGAAATGCAGTGTTTGTCTTCCTGGGAAACCCCTACTTCACCCTTCTCAACCAGGCCTTCACAACCCCGGGCCCCTCCCCCACAAATAGGAAAAAAAGAAAAAAGTAATGTATCTTAGGTAAAAACTGTTCATCATCTTTTTGGTCCATACCAGTTGATAATCTAGGATTAAGGAGTAAGGTAGAATCTTACCTCCACTCCAATTTTATTTTTAAAAGTTGTTGCACTTATACCAAGTATAAGATTTATATAACCCACAGACAAGAGGCTGAACCAAGAGACCACAGAAGCCTTACTAGGAGTAGAGACTGTTAACGTAACCAGAGATGCTGGTGGTTTAACAAATAAATTACAAAAATGGGACTGGTGATAAACCTATGTCCCTACTTACAGACCCAGATATTCATTTTATATTAGATAAAGATTAAGTTCGCAGACTTGTAAAGATAAAAAATAATGTCTAAACAAACTGACACATTTTAGAGCTTAATAAACCTATTATATTTGCATACTAGCCAACAGACAAAAATAGGTGATATTTTCATTATCATTATCTGTTTGCTCATTATCATCAGAGTTTTGAATGCGGGGTCACTTGATCTAAGTCCTCACATTAAAAAAAAAATTACATTTGTGTTGACACATCAGTTTTCCTAACCAGCTTTTAAAAATACAGTAATGTTAATGAGATACATGTTATAATAAACTTGCAAGTGAAGAATGTGTAAAATTACTTTAAGAATTAAATAGTCACAAATGGAACAGATTTTATCGTAGTGCTTAACTTGTAATTATGCAGAAACTCTGATACCCTGTCATATAGTCAGTGTCGTCATTTAATAATTTTCTGAGAGCACCATGGGCGTGTGGGACTCTCTAGTTTAAAGGACAACATGGCATTCAGTGTGGTAAAACAAAAATCAAACTTACTTTGAGTTGCGTTATTAACAGCAACATTTAAAAATAAATTGCCATTGAGTATTTTCAAAGATTTTCCAATTGAAAAATAGATATTTTGAAAAAAATTGGTAGAGTGTATGTAAAGTCTGCTTTTATTCAAATGTGAACTGCTAATGTAATTTTTTTTTACATGACAGTTATTTTCTTCTGAAAATCATGCTCTGTTGCAAGGAAAAATAGGTCAGCTCTTGGAGGCAAAGTGTTTCTTTGTACACAGAAAGAAAAGAAATGGAAAGGAAGGAGAAAAGAGGAGAAGGAAGAGGAATGAACAGGGTCTTAATGAACAATGCAAATTTCTATAGTAAATGTTTAGTTAATCAAAGATAGACACATTTAATAAAATTTAATTTGGTAAACTAATTGCATAGAAATAAGTACATCTCATAAGTATTTTATATATCTATATCTACTTTATACAGCCATATAATAAAATCAAATATTTGATTTATTGGTTTGTAGAATCAATAACATGTACATCAAAAAAAATTCTTGTCATGTGTGAGTACAGCTCACATAAGTGGATGCTTCAAATTTTAAATTTTGTGAACAAAGAAATGTAACGCTAGAAGAGCTGTATAGTGTAGCTCCATATTTTGTCACTTTGAAAACTACAAAATTCAGATAGGAATTGAGAGCGTTCTCCAATATCCAGCAGATGGTTAAAGGCCGAATTGCTTTATTCTGTTTATTATCATATTCCCTTTAATTGACTTGAAGAACTCTCTTGATTTATATCTCCTAAAAAATTAAATATTTGTAGAATCAAATTAGCAATCAAACGTACAAACTTTGAGTTATAAAATAAATCCTAGGGATGTAATATACAACATGGTGACTGTAGTCAATAATACTGTATTGTAGATCTGAAAATTGCTAAAGGAGTAGATCTTAAAAATTCTTATCACAAGAAAAAAATTAACTTTGTCTAGTGACAGATGTTAAATAGACATTGTGGTGATCATTTCACATTATACACATATTGAACCATTATGCTACACACTGGAAACTAATGTTATATGTCACAAATATCTCAAAAGCAAAAAGTAACACTGACTTAGGAGTCTTAATCAAAGATATTTATCAAGATGATAAACTCTTACTAATCCTATCAAAATAAATATAATTACTTATTTTCTTTGTATTCAAATTCACAACATTTTTATTTGTCATACCATATGGATAATTACATATTTTAGGGTGATAATTATTGCTAGAAATTATAAGCATATGTGTGCATTCATATCTGATTATGAACATTGTTGATGTTATATAAATATAAAATTTATAAAACACGATCAGCTTATTTTTAGAATTTTTTAACATAAATATTTTAAGCCTGTGCGATCTCATTTTTATAAAATGGATTCATTTTTAATACTATTTCATATTATAATTAAAATTCCTAATTTGTAGAAGAGTTTAAAATAATGAGAAATTATTGGGAAAACCCATTAATCAAGTGACTGTCATTTTCATTAATGGATGAAATGTGATCAGTTCATTTTTGCTGCAGGTATTTATCTAAAACTACTAAGGGTAGTAAAATATCCAATTTTTGTTTAGGCATTATGCCAAAGAATGAATAAAGTCAAAGAAGAAAAATAATTATGATTGAACAGTATCCTTAAGATAAAGTATGAATGTTTTTTTGTTGGGTTTATTTCCTAAGAGATTCTGTTGCAGTCTCCAACTGATATAATTTTCCATTCTTTTGGATCACGCAGGCAATTTTTATTTTACTTCTGGATGCTTATTTGAACTTTTAAAATGACACATGAACTGAATAACTCGCATTTTGCCAACTTGACTTTCTAAAACATGTATTTGCATTGTCTTAGAATATTAAATGTACTTGTAAAAAAACATCAAGTATTAACAAAATACTATTGTTTTTTTTTTTTCTTTCTCCTATGGTAGAATTAAATGATCTGATTTTTGTTGTTTTTAAGAAAACTACATTATTTTTAATTAGGTGACGATAGATGAAAAATGACTATCATGCATTTGAAGAGTAAGTGTGCCTCTCTGACTATTAGTGTTCACTCACAATGGAATTCAGTATATTTGTTATGACATTCAAAATTAATTTTAATTACAATCGTAAGGAAATTATGCTAAATCACTGAGCCAAAAAGTAGACCTTACTTTTATATTTTTGGTGCTATACCTTATACAAAATAGGCAGAAAACTCTAAGTTGTTTGTTTGACTGTATTACTTTTCTGTCTTCTCAAAGACTATATCTTCCAAGATTATTTTCTGTTTTTCTACACAGATTTGAATTTTTAGGTTCTGAGTGACTTCCATATAACCTTTTGAAAAATACATAGAAGACCTCAAGTTTAATATGTAAATATAGTAATTAATAAATTCATTAGTAATCATGCATTAATTATATGCTCTATATTAATATAGTTGAGAATATACATTCTGTTTGTCATTGCTCACAGGGAATTTATTTTGAAAGTTACTTTTTTCTATTTACTAGGAAATTATTGCCTCAGGGGAAAGAATATCATGTAGCACCTTTATGTGTGAATCCTTTCAACTGTAATTATTTGAATATATAACTAAACATGAATTCTGCCTTAGGGTTAACACATATCCAATTTGTTTCACAGGTCAACTAATTATAAGCAGATTGTCCACCCACCTCAGCTCTAATTCCTTTGCATTTTACAATAATTTCAGATACCAGAGAAATATGTGATACTTTCATTGGGTCATTGTGCAAGGACATGTATTACAGTTGTCTCACTTATTTTCTTGTTTCTTAGTCCCTCGTCGTTAGAGTATCAACAATAAATGAGTTAATAGCATATTACAGGTAAATGGAAGAAAATAAGTAGAACCTTTTTAACAAAAAGAACAAACCAACAGACTCAACTGTCAATTTTGATTCCTTTCTATAAGAGAATTGGCATGATAGGAGCATATTTCCAGATATTATCATGCCATTTTAAGCTATTGATATTTCACAAATAAGATACAAACATGATTTAACATTATTTCCAAGAGACACGCATATACCTGCAGGTGAAAATTGTACCTAGAGGAGACACACAGCAATCTTTGAATATACAAAATAAGACTGCATCACAAACTAGTAAACAAAGGCAACTGAAACAGCCATCAAGAGAATATTTTGCTCATTTATTTTCATGTCACAATCTTATTTAACTTCAGTGCCTCTTAGAAAGAGTGATCCAAGTAGTAGTTCAGACTCTCTTAGAAGCAAGTTTAATTAAAAGTTCAATACATTATAAGGATATTAGCATATGAAATCCAAGAACAAAAATTCACTGGAACAAGACTCTTTCTCTTTTATTTTTCTTCTCTCTATGGGGATGGTATTTTTATTCTTTGTATCTTAAAAAATTGTCTTTGATAATCCTCCACATGGGATGAAAAATGCCCAGTGGAAATCCAAAAGTTTTCATCTCCTGCTTCAAGTCATTAGAAACAGTGTGATTGGGCCAGGGCTCAAAATCTTGGGAAATAAACTAATTAAGCTATATTATAGCAGATGCTATCTCTGGACCTTTCGACTGTGACCAAGAGATGAAGTCATGTTGTTTGAAGTTGATGGCTTTTTGTTAAGCCATGTGCATGGAGAGCAATTACAAGACATAGGCAGGCACCCTTACATTTTCTTGTGTTCTTATTCCCTGACTTCATCTCCAGGCACCTCCTCCTAGCTAACTTTTCACTCACTCCCTTTTGCATACTCTGAAACCTTGTAAATACATTGCTTCAGCCATTACCAACCAAACATCCCTTTGTGTAGATAGTCTGTGTTTTTTCTTTATTTTTTTTTCTGTTTATCTTCTCATCTTACTCAACTGACATTCCATGGAGCAATACTGTAAACACCATATTCCAAACATTTTTGATACATACAGCTGTCTTATCATATTCACTTGACAACACTTGAACTATGGAGAAATACAACTAATGATTTTCTTCACCTAGTCTCCCAGCAACTAAATATCACTGTATACAAATTACACGATCTGATTGATCAGCCATGCCCGTGCATTTATAATACCTACCCTAAATGAACAATTCACTTTACCTCCTTTGTCTTACTAAATTTCTCCCCTAATATTTCTCTCCAGTTCTTACAAATTACCACATTGTACCCTGTCACTTAAATTAGCTTATTTAATATTTATATATATGTACTGTGTATATTATGTATATATATTAAATGTATGTGTATATATAAGGATTCAATGTATCATACTAATTGTCTTCTGTTCATCTCCATCTCAACTTATTTGCATGATGAAAGAATGGTAAATAAGAAAACTTAAAAATGATTTATCTATTCCAGCTTAATGAATAGGTTATATATATAAACAAACAAAAAAAGTGCCTTGAGTTAAGTGAACTGGTTCAGAGAATGGTATTTGACATTTTGCTTGATGCTTAATGAGTACTATTATACAGTAATATATAAATTAATACTAAATTCCCATGCCTAGAACATATGGGTAATATATAATTTCTACATTGTATTAACAATTTTCCTTAAAACTGAAAATGTATTTAAGACATATTTATGGCGTTTCCTTAATTTTTTTATTTTACAATCAGTGTGTGTGTGTGTGTGTGTATGTACAACAAAGAAAGTTGGCCATAGAAAGGCTCTTAAAGTGAAAATTTTTCTACTGTTGTAACAGTCTCTCAATAGTTTTCTTTTGTAAGAGTTGTTCTCTCTTTCCATCCTCATGGCGGCATCAGGAAAAGTCACCTTCATACAATGTGACACTATAATGCCCCATCAGTGTTAAGAGAATCCTGAAACTTAGCACTTTTGGTGTTTGTCATGTTGTTCTCTTGAAAGTGGTTTTGCTAATTTGGGAATTGTGGGGAATGATTAAGTTCTGCCATGTGGGGAAGTGGTAATGTAACGTGGTAAGGATGAATGTGTGCACTAGTCCCCCCCTAACTGTAACCTCAGAGTCATCCTTTACCTTCCTGCACATTCATGTCCCTTTCTATAGAATGAGGTTAATACCAAAACCTCCCCTGACGACTTCTTATGAGAATTGAAAGACTTCACCCAATGCCCGGCACGTAATAATCAAAAAGTGACCGTTAAAGTTTATTGTTCTAATTGGAACTGCTGGTGCTGACTCTGCCAAACCCTTGTCCCGGTGTGCAGAGGCCATGGTGTGGCTGTGTCTCTGCCTCTGCCAGGCCATGTGGCTTCTCAGTCGCTCCCCTCCCCTGAGAACTGCATTCTCTCAGGTATCAGCCATTGAGCTGGGTAGAGAGACTTCAGACTGTGCTGTATAAATAGGGAATCCCTGCTATTATTTATCTCATCCTTGAATTTTCTTCATAGCCATCCCAAAACGTAATTATCTATGTATGTGTTTACTCATTTCTATTTGTCTCCTCTACTAAATTTTTCGCTGCATGGGGAGGCAAAGCATGTCTGTCATGCTCACTTAGAACTATGACTGATACATATTGTCACTCAAGATTGTCTGCTGAAGGAATAAATTTGTTTTTTGTTTGTTTGTTTGTTTTGTTTTGTTTTTTTCCCTCTAAGTCACTGATAGTTAAGCAAGCCTCTCTGCCCAGATGACCCAGATGGTCTTTCACATGGGCGCTTGAAGCTGAGGGGTGGTGATTACTTATCTAAGTCCTTGTTCATATTCAAGCAAGATACTCTGTTATGTCATTATGATGTTACAGTATCATACAAAACAAGTTTACAGTCTCGGTAAAAGTGACATATAATTTCCACCAAAGATAGTTTTGATTATGTATTTAACCTGATCAAATTATTCAAAGGGACTAATCACGTAAAATATCTATCTAATTTTTCTCTTCTTTATTCTTCATGCGTTAACTGATGGCCTTATTGCTTCTTTCATTCCTTTTTATTATCGATGGTTACAGTAATAGCATAAAAATTGAGGGGTAAAAGCAGATAATTAACACTTAATTTTTTTTTCTTTTTTCTTTAGTGGACAGTCAAAAAAATATTACCACAGTGGGTTTGAAATTGTGATTTATGGGAGGGCAAAGAATCAGACGTTTAGGAAAGAGAGCGTTTGGGAAGCTCAGCATCTCAGAATTCGTAGCAGCAGTTCCAGCTTGGAGATGGCAGTAATTTTAGCTACTGCTGCCACCACTTGGCCCCAGACAATCACAAGAATCCAGAAAACAGTTTGGCAAATATTCATTGAATTTGCTGAGTTTATTCCAGAAACATTTTTTTTTCTATCTTTAACGTCTACTGTATTTGGCAAATATGGAATATTTAGTAGTCAAATGAATTAGCATAAGCTCCACCCTCTCTCCTTTTAATTTCTTCAATGACAGAAAGGCTCTCTCTCTCTCTCTCTGTAATTTAATTGATGAAGGTGGGCACCAGTAGCCTCTCAATTTTTCTCCTGTGCCGATAGATGTCGATGAGCTTTTACAGATTTCACCGATGTTGAAATTTTATCACAAGCCGATTCCCACATGCTTCTGATAACCCTGACAGTCTTTAGAACTTTTCCCTCAATAGGCTAGAGTATATCAGGCCTGTCACTTTCCTCAGGTATAAAAATTCAGATTATAGATATACTTGACCCTATTGTGTCAAGAGAAAAAAAGTTATTTTTCTATTTTCATACAACTTTAATGCTTGAAAGGTATTTCTCTTAATCTCTTATCTTGTTTACTTTTTAAGATCAAGTTGTGCCTTTAAATAATAAATATGTATAATATAAAGAATATTTTGTTATACATTGATGAAAAAGAGATTTGCGGGAGAGAAGACATGATCCAGTGCCATATAGAAAAGAGCTATTTGACCATCATGCAATCTAACTATCCAGTGTTCTTTACTCAAGCAAAGTTGAGGATTTCTCTATTATTACAGTTATCAGGCTGAATTTCCATTTTTTTTGTCAATTAGATAAATAATCCCCAGAGGAGTGTTAACTTTTGAGTGAACTTCTTAGGTATTGTTTGTCAGTTATTACTGTCTTATACAATACCTGGGACATAAAAGGTACACAGATAGTATTTTGGGGGGATTGGATTGAAATCTCTCTATAAATGATATAAAAACTTGCACGTAGTTGATTTAAAATATTTTTTAATTTGATGGAAATAAAACTATACCTTGTGATTTCACATTTTTCATTTTGAATACTTATAGAAAATGATCTCCTCTAGTAGCAGTCTCACAGACACTGTATTTCCTGGATAAATTATATTTTTAAATTTAAATCAAAACTTTACACCAAAATAAAATCGAACAAATATATAGGTTCAAGTAAAAGTCTTTTTAAACATATTTAAATATGTTTTCTCTAAGCTTTATTCATTTTGAGATTTTCTAAACAATATTTTTCTTGATGCATCAAATAATGCTATATTAAATTTGTATCTTCCTAAGGGATGAAAACCTAGTCATCACTTTTGACGGGGCTTAAAATACAAATTATTTGAAGGTAATACTTTGAGATGTTTTCTTTTCTTAGATTATAGGGTTGAGAAGAAGGACAGGAAGGAATTTCAAAAGAAGCCCAAATATTTCACCTTCATGTTAACATATTTATTTATATGAATATTAATGATATTTCATAAAAATGTGATGATAGAATCAAGTGCATCACTATCTGATATCAGATGTGATATAATTATTCTTTCATTGTGGAAACAATTGAAAATAGATTATATTGTGTTATACTTGCTAGGATATAATAATAAAGCAAGAGCCAAATGGGAGTTAGGAGGGTTTCAAAAACTTCCTCTTATTAATCTTAATAATTCTTGCAATTAGGTTTGCTACATGTCGAATGTTTCTAGAACAGTCAAGCAGAATATTAAACATGATAGATGATATTTATAGCTATGAATATGCTGAAATATGTAGGCTGATGATTATTAAATTGTTATGCTTCTCTTACATAATAAAAATAAGAACATAATAAACTGCGAGCTGGATGAGATGCATTATGGGTGGCTCATCTATCTTTCACATGTTACAGGTCTCTATGGCTGGTTTCTTAACCGTGACTTACCTGTCATAGGTAAATTGAAATTCTCTAAAACGCCCTTGAAGCACCCCAGCCTTTACCTCTATAGGACCCTGACAAAAGATTACGGTTCAATTCTTAATAATTGTATTTTTGCTACCTATATTTCAGTAGCACTGGCTTCAGTAGCTGGGCAAGGAGAGTAATTCCCAGGTGAAATTGTTCTACTATATCTGTGTCAGCATCAGTGCACTAGTGAATATTGCTGTTTCAGTTAAATAGACCACAGCATTTGTGGGACACGATGTCGTTATCTCAGTGACATATTTCTTACCAGTAGTGAGGAGATGAAAAGTGATGACAGTAGGAAGAATAAGTGTAAGTAATGGAGGGGATTTAAATGCAAGGTGTATAGTAAATCAAATATGAATCACAAGGTGTCAGGGATATTCTTTATTTGTTATTATCTCTTTTTCTAAATGAAGCTACCTGTGTTCAAGAGTACTGTTCACATTTTACCTTTTGATCATACATTCATGTCTTAGCAATTAAAATAAGGTCCTGATGCTTTGATTCTAATTAGCCTGAAACTTTTTATGTTATTAGAAAACTTGTTGACATCATTGCACAAGGGACTTGTTTATCTTGTTTTAAAGTAAATTAGAACCATCTTACTATTGCTTTTTTAAAATACTATTTATAAAGTTAAGGTATTCACTTTATAAATATTGCTTCCTGTTGGCATCTCTTGTATCTTTAATGAGAACAAAGAAAATTTAATAAATTATCTAATTTCTATCGTATTCATACCCCAAATTAACTAAAACCAAATCAGTTTTTAAAAATATGACCTGTCTTAGTTGTCCTATAAAATTTAGGGCTTGAAATTTCTCGTTTGTCACTTTCTTAGATCTTGTATGACGTAACATAATAGTTCACTTTTTAATGTCTTTCCTAGTACCATAGTCCTTTATTCTTAAGTAAAAATAAAAAATAGCATCTCAAGCAGTGATAATTTTGGTAAGTATAGCTCATTGGGACTATGAAAGACATGAACTAGTAAAGAAAACTAAGCAAAGTCCAAAGTTAGAAGAAAGGAAATGATAAAAACTACAGCATAAATAAAGCAATTAGAAAACAAATAGAAAAAGTCAACCAGAAAGAAGTTGGTTTTCTGAAATAAAATCAACAGACCCTTAGCTAAACTAATTAAGAAAAAAAGAGGAAAAGATTAAAATAAATGGAATTAGATATGAAAGAAGAGAGAGTACAACAGATGCCTCAGAAATAAGTGGATCAGAAGGGACTATTAGGAATAATTATATGCCAACAACTTTGATAACCGAGAAGGAATGAGTTGAATCCTAGAAACACACAACTTACGAAGACTGAATTGAGAAGAAATAAAAATCTGGGCAGATGTACAAATAAAGAGATTAAATTAGTAATCAAAAATCAACAAAGAAAAGACCAGGACCAGATGGCCTCATGGGTGAATTCTATTATTTCCGATAATAATTTTTCTTCCACATACACTGTTTCCTAAGTTGAAACCTCTATTAGTGTCAAAGTAGACAATTGCCCTTATAAGAGTATCCGCTAGGCTGCTTACAATTTCTTTTCTACATTCCGTCTCTGTCTTTATTCTCTACTTTTCAGAGTATTTCCATCATTTTATCTTGTAGACTCAACTTACTATTGTTATTAGAACTTTATTTCAGCAAACCCTTTTAGCTTTTAAAGGCTATATCTTTTATGTTTGCTTCTCTTTGTATGTGCCATCCTTCTCCACTTTTAAAATAATATTTAATACATATTTAATAAAAATTTTGGATGGTCTCTGAGTATCTATTTCATTCTAAGTCATTCACTCCATTTCTTATTATCTTATTTATGGTGATAAAATAAAATACACACACACACACATGCATACATATATACATACATACTGGTTATGTTTTAGAAAATATGTACTGATTATTTCCAATCTACAACTTTTTTAAATGAGAATATGAGAATCTTTATTTTTTTTTTTTATGGACATAATTCTTTTTAGAGTGAGCATTCAGAGTTTACTTGTTATTCTCGTGGATGAAAGTGCAATGGGGAGGAGGGTTTTCTTCTGGAATGCTGGTACCTGCCAAGCTTCTCTGACACTTTAATTCTTCTTTTTCCATTTCTTTATGCTAAAGCATCAATTTGTCCCCTCTGTGGCTAAACTCTCGGCTGTCTGCATGGCAGCCGAACACTGGAGAATCAATTGTATATTAAAACAAAAAACTTTCTCTTCATCCATCTATTTCAACTTTAATCTTCTCTTCTTTCACCCTTCCTCCCTAGCTTCCTCCACTATTTCTCAGGCTCAGAATCCAGAATTTCCCAGGACAGATTGACTTGCTCATTTACTGCTTTCATTACCTTTGCTTTTATTTGCCAACACAATTTTATCAGCTTTTATCTTTCTCAGATCTGGAGATCCTTTGTCCACTGATCACCTCATCCTGACTCTGCTACTATCAGCTTGTATTTTTTTTTTTCCTATTTCTTTATATTATTTTAAGAAAATTTCAGGAGAGAGGGAAGGCAAGTTCATATATTAGGTGTAATGTCTTTAAGTCCAAGCTTCAGAAAGCTTTGTGAAATTTAATTTTGGTCTAATGAAACTGGCTACACCTATGAAATTTTTTAAAATGTGTTTAAATCATATAAAGCAGGAACATAAAATATAAAAGCATGCTTTTTATAAATTTTATTTTTTCACTATTTATTTTACTTTTAGAATGGTAAAGCTTTTCTACAGACATAAAAAGTCGATATTATACCAAGTCAAAATGAGAAAATGTCCTACTTTCTCATTCATTTTTTTACCTATTAAAATATTTCATACATTGGACCCAGGCAATCCATAATTAATCCATGAGCAAGTGTATTCTTTCTCAAATGATTTTCTAGCTAACAGCTTTCCCAGTCACGATAAAGAAGTAGAGGTGAAGTGGAGGAAAGGAATACAAGTAGCAAATTTTAAACCAAAACGTCCAACAAAAACTTTTATTTTTTCTAAATATTTTTTTTTCTAATTGTATTGCTAAAGTAAAGCTAAAAAGTAAATATAAAGAGCTGGACATTTTCATAAAGATGTTTAGGACACCAAAATGCATAGATTTTATAATTCTCAAAACATTTTCTTCAAATAGCCTACTGGTGACATTGTTTTGCAAATGTTTAGAGTATTGACTACCTAATCTGTAATGTTTCAAATAGCAAACAAGCATTTATATGCACAAAAAGTAAATACTTCGAAGCCACCTAACTTTCCAGATTTCTATATTAATATGACATAAGGGGGGGAAGCTTACTAGAGATTGCAGTAGTTCCAATTTTGAAAGTGCAGGAGGCATGCAAAGGTAGCTTTTCCTGAGGCTATTATTGTATAGATAATGAGTGCCTTCCAGTACCAACATGTATACATAATATTTCAGAGCTTTAAAAGCACGGGAGTGGAATGTTTGAGGACAGAAGATTTATCTACTTTTGGCTGAATGCTTATGGGATTTAGCTTTTAGTTTTCCTTCAAACTCTTTAACCTGTTCTTGTTTACTGAAAATCCGTCATTATGTTCTGCTTCGAGCCCTTTTTTATGAATGGTTTGTATGAGTTGCATGGCATATTATTCAGTTTTAGTGAATAAAAGAAAAGCTCATTAAAGAAGGCATTAAATATAGAAAGGCAAAGAACTGTTACTGCGAAACTCTTGTCTGCCAAAGACCACTTGTCCATTCCTCAGACTTCTTTTTCAATGCTCATACCTAACAATCTCTGCTTTCACAAAACTGTTTCATTTGCAGTTATATAATATATCAACTCTCCACTTGATTTCCCATCCTCTTTCCAACTCTAAACACACACACACACGTATTTCCGTTCAAGAAATTAAGAGGAAAAAAATCTAAGGCGTGAGTTGATTGAGGCACTAGACTTGTGGATCTGTGGGTTCCAAAAGAGATCAAGGCAATTAGGAATTTATCTCCTAAAAGAAACAAATAGCCTCCAAAGGAAGCAGAAGTCAGGAGTCAGGAGCTATAAAGGAATGCACAGACGCTGTACAGAAATTTCTGTTTTTATACAGGAGCCATAAAAAAGAGGCTGGAGGAAAGATGCCTAAGGCTTTAGACTAAATGAATTAGCAGGTTTAGAAAAGGAGAGACAATTTCATATGTAGAAATTGAATGAAGCTATCCACCTGATTGCTACCTGAATAATTATATTCCCATTATTAAACCCTTAACGGTGTCCAAACTCTCAATGTAAAATAAAATTCTGACCTAGTCAGGTTTGAAAAACAGTAAATTGGGGAAGTGGTCAATTTACTAAATATGAAGATTTATTTTGACATTACCTGAAACAATGAATTAAGATGAAAGCCTACAGACAAAGCAAACATATATAGAAGTAAAATATTTGATAGAGTACTACAAACTAGTTCATGATTGCTAAACTATTTAATAAATGGTTCTAGAATAATTGACGATATATATGTACAAAAATGAAATTAAGTCTCTATGTCACATCATACTTCAAAAAACATGTTCAATTAATGTAATAACATAGAAAATGAAATGGTAAAACTTTAAACATGGTATAGCTGGATATATTTATATTCTGAAAGTACTAAAATTTTTTAAACAAAATACACAAAGCATAAATCAAAACGTAAAGATAGATATATTTAATTACATTAAATGTGTTTTAAGGCTGTACAGGAAAAGGCACCAGTAACAAAGTTAAAAGATGAATGAAATATGAGAAAAATAATCACATGATATAAAATCAACCAAAATTTGAATCCAAAGCTTATTATTTATTTAAAGGAAGTAGAGTTTTTATTCATTTCAATATTTTTACATGTATATCTTTACTTAATAATATATTATACATTATTGTATAAAAATAAACTATCACCCAATATCCAGATTTTGGTTTCTAATGCTATTTTCCAAAAAATGAAACATCTTGAAGAAATGGCTAGTTCTAGGACTAGACCAGAAATTATACAAGAGTATCCTAGAGATTTTATGGTGCTTTAAAAAATTAAAGAAGTGCTCAAAAATTCTACAATGAGAAAAATGCATCAAAGGGATAAAGAAACCAACTAAAAGAGGTCACAATAACCTCTGTGATAGTCCTTCCAAAAATAACAAAAAACAACAGCAGCATTAACAAAAATATAATCCCAGTCTGATCATGAGAAAAGCATCAGACAGATTTCAATTGATGGTCTTTCTACAGAAAAAAAAGTAACTACTCAAAATTTTCAATGCTATCAAAAACATGGAAAGTACAAAAACTTTTTTTTTTTAAGTCTAAAATGGCATATTTACTAAATCTATACTAGCAAAAAACAAAAAGAAACCAGAACTTGAAGATTTGGTAAATTCTCAGTGTATCCACATTGCAGAAAATGAGAAAGATGCTCTGGAGAGATCACCAAAGTCATTGCTGGACAACTTTTGGTACAAATATCCAGTACTTACTAAATACTTTAGTAAGTATTTCTTGAGACAAGTATCCAGTCACATCTCAGCAAGAGCCAGGAATAGAGATGTGGTTATTTAGAAGAGATCTGTGCAGGACCCACTTGTCAATGTCTCCAGCCCCCTTGAATTGCACAGGAGACAGACAGGTTTGGGGAATTTTATACCGAAGTGTTGCCAGCCTGGGCTGAAGTGGGCAGAGCAGGGGTGGAATGAAAAGATCGACTCTGTGTGCAGAGGCATGAACACAGAGGACTAAGCTACTGGCACTTCCTTGGCTAAAAGGCAGCGCTGTCACCACAGCAGGGCAGTGAGGTGAGCTGGCCAGAACGATCCAATAGCCTTCTGATTTGGAGTTTTATGGGAAACACAGGGACAGGGAAGTGTCTTTCAAGATTTCGCGAGGAGGTCTACAGGAAGTTGACCCTGCTAGCAGTTTCAATTTTATTCTTGGTAACAGTGAGATTATTTTTTCTAGAGTAATTGAACCATTATGCAATGAATACAATATATTTTCCTTAAAAATAATTGTAAATAACAAATGACATATTATTTATAATACACAAAAAACAGGAATTATATATTAAAATATTAACAGTTATCAAATTTTAATTTTCTTAGTTTGCTTAGTCTCATTTTGTAGAATAAAAATATTTTTATTTTGTTGAGAAATATGTTTTATAAGGGAGATATATATTAATATTTTGTGTGTCAGGTCCATTATAGTATTAGTATGGAAAGAGCAATGACCTAATACAAAAGAAAAAAAAACCTGATTTCTGGATTTATTGCTACCTCTTAATACTTGGACCTTGGACAAGCCTCTTAACCTTTCTTAGGCTATTTCCTGTCTTACATTCTTTACAAAGTAGGTATAAGAATCAAATGAGGTTATTTATGAAGATTCTGTAATTCTCAATGTAAACGTCAGGAATGATTATTGCAAAAATAATTTTAATACAGTTCTCAGTTTCATATATAAAAGTAATAAGCAATTTTATTATAAAGAGTTAAAACTGCTATGCATCTTACCGGATCATAATAAAGTGGATCATTTATGTAGGATTCTGTAAAAATAACCAAAAGATGATGAATGTTTACGTTTATCATGCTATATAACTGTAAGACAGTGTTAACATATTTTAAATTAACAAATGTCATGTTTAGTGAAGAGACTGTAAATGCTGAGATTTTGAACCTAATTACTTGAGATGTTATTTTTCGAATTTATTAACATTTGGGGAGTTTAAAAGTTGTTTTTGTTAGTGTTATTTGTTTCGATTTGATTTGGTAGAATTATAAAGAAATTGATCCACAATTTACCTTTTGGAAAGACAATATTCCAGTCTTCATTACAACAAGTAAGAACTCAGCTTCATTCCTGAGAATAATATAAAGTTTAGGATTCCATTTTTTTAAAAATCTGAGCAATAAGAGGTGAGAAAGAGCCCCTAGACACCTCCTGTACATGCTGCAACCTCTCTGTGACCTGGTGAACAGAAGGCATACAGCTGCATTCTATTTCTCAGGAATTTATTTTTAGTGCGTGACTTTTTTATTACTTTTTACATTAATTCGGGGAAGGAAAAAAGGATCTATAACTGTAAAACCTGAATTCACCTTTTATGTACTATAACATGAAGGAGAGTTTTTTTAAGTATAGTAAAAGTTTCATAAATACTTACTAAATAAATTATGTAATTATGAAAATTAAAAATCACAGGGTATAAAAAATATTTATCTTAAGCTCTTATTAACTTCTTCGGGTAAAGTGTATTTTGAAATTATGAGACAAGGTCATGACTTGTTTGTGAAAGAGTTTTGATATTTGTGTAGGTGCAACTAAGTGGGAAAAATTATGTTATTTTAGCCTTTTTACCATTCCATCTAAAGCTAACAATTATATATAGGTCTGAATAAAAATGCTGACACCATATTAGAAACTATTGATACCACAGCTTCTGAGTACCGATGTATTTATTAGAGTTTAAACATGAAAACCGAGGCCATTGTAGCTTTTCCAAGCAGGGAAGGAGTTCATGCGAGGGACGGGCAATCAAAAAATGATAAGTTGAGGGAGAGAGGGTCGCTGGCGGCATGATAGCTGTCAAGTCACAGCTGTCTTTTGGAGTCAGGAAGTTTTACGATCTATAGAAGACTGCTTCTGGGGGTCACCGCCGCCTCTGCTAAAGTGGGAGGTGATTCACAGAGGACAGACATAGGTCACCACAGAATCAAGAGTTCTGAAGCCCCACACACCCGTCTCAAATGTTGGAGGAGTAAAGACAAGGCTTGAGTTCCTCTCCCATCCTCCACATGTCACACAGGGCTGCTCCACCACAGACGGTGTTGGCATCCAGAGAGAGAGAACATAACCTGGGGAAGGCGCTTCCTGGGCTGTAAACGCCTGTCGGCATCCACGTACTTCAGACACTAGTTCTGACTGAGTGTGTGTGTTTGTATTATTCCAGCATTCTAAGGAATTTTAACATCATTTTCAACTTAGTTCAGATAATTTTATTAATGTATATTAAATAACTGCATAATGCTTTCTAATTTCCCTTGATAGACATGGACCTGTTTATCTATGTATCATCTACTGTGACCAATATAGATACTAAATATATGTATACCTTCAGCATGTAGACACATTCAGCATATATGTATGCTGAATGTAGTAACAAAATAATTACATGTCTTTGAGAAAACAAAACTAGCAAAGAAGTACTGATTCCTTTAGCTTTTCTCTTGTAGGCTATAATGCTGACACTCTTCAATATCTACTACACTTTTTTGAGGAATCTGGCCCACATTTTGTATTCAAAGGAATCACTGCTATTTTAAAATTCTGGCTTCAAGACTCAAAGGGCAACATTTTGAAATTCATCTATTTTGACGCTTCAACAAATATGTCAGAATTACAGTTAGAAACTTATACAAATAGAATTTTTTTTTTAAAAAAAGTAAAATGTAATTATAATTTGAACCAAGTGATAAACTTGCTCTGGTAAAATAATAAACAATTTTTATTGGTCCCAACCCTTTAGTTTAAAATAAAAAAAATTTTAATTCTTGCTTATTAAACTCATATATTTTGTTATGTGATGCATAGCATTACAAATCTTTAAAACAATGAAACTTTAAAATTCCTACAGTGATATCGTCTTTGATATACTTCTAAATTTATCTAATACTGTGATTGAAATACCTAGTTAAATCTACTCTACTATTTATTATGCTGCTTAATTTTATAATCAGATAAAAAACTAAAAGCTTTTTTGTTTTTATTGGCATAATAATTCAGTTTTCTAAAAGAATACAATGAATTCACTCTGTATTATTTAATAACTCAATTGACCTTGCAAATCTCTTCTCTCTAAAAGTAATGTATTTTTTACACATGCTTTGTGAAAATGGATATTCTTTATTAGTAAAATTAATCACAAAAGTGCACTAATGCAATAACAAACTTGACCTGATTTTTAAAAATATGGAGTACTTCTGAGTAGGTGTCCCAAGCAATGTGAGTCAATTGAACATACCTTCTTGGCAACATTTTAATACAATTTTCTCCTTAGCTCCATTCAAAGCTCTTCTCTTGCCATTAAATTATACTTTTGGCTCAGTGAAGTGTTTATGAATCAGCATTACTTTAAGAGAATCTATCTTCACTAGCATTACTTTTAAATATAGAGTTTCAGCGAGTAGAAAAATAGTAGTTGAATGTAAACCAAGAGTTTCAAATACAAATTATTAATCTGTCTCTTTTACACTGTACTCTTTTCCTCTTGAGTCCTTGATGGTTTCATGAGTGATAAAGTAGTCACATATCTAAGTGTAGTAGCCCAGAAGAAATGCTATATTTATTTAAGTTTTCTAAATACATAAAGATAGAACAAGTAGTCCTTCGGTTCTCGGTATCCGAGTATAGAATAACTGGCTTTCCTTCAGCTAAAAAGAGTGCATATTTTTCTCAAAGAAAAAAAAATACATTTTATGAAAGTGGGTTTAAATAATAACTAGAGATTTGTACCTAAAATAACTGCATAACTACTGTTTGGTTTATTTATAACCCTCAGATCATTGATAGTTTTACCAGAATTGTATAGACTGTTTCAAAACAAACTCAACTTTAGGACAGTAATGATGTTGAAATGTTCATTAGTCCTAGCATAGCATACCGATGAGCCATGGTCAAGTTTCAATTAAAAAAAAAAAAAAATGTTTCACTTTCCTAAGCTCCCCACTTGCTATTTCCTTTGCTCTCTTTACGTTCTAATTAATCGGCATGTTTTTATTTGCATGATATTGACAGTGTACCAAAAACTGAAGTTACCCCTTTATTCTACCTACTTACAAGGTTTCTTTTAAAGTATTTTGAGATTTATTATAATAAATGTTGTCACAATCAAACATCATTTTATATAATGATTAAATTAATTTAACTATTTCCAGGTTAATTTATTGAAGCTCTATTGTACATATTAGGCATCACACTCACTGTTACATTTGTGAGCTGCCCAAATATAGTATACTATCTTATTTCAATTCTTGGTATCAGGAATGAGTTTATTAAGAAAAACTCTGACAGCGAGGGTAAGACACAAAATATCTGACTTTAACTATTATTATTTTTATTCTAGTTACCCTCATCTTCCACATTTTTCCTCAAATTTTCTTTGAAATTTTGTTTCAGTATCATAAAATGGCAAGATATAATTTTATAGTTTTTAATTAAATGTGCTGACATATTTTTTATCAATATTTGTTCTCATCATCGTTTCTAAATACTGACTTTACCCCAAGGGTTCATTTTTCTTCTTATTGAATATCCTTTAATAAAATTATAATGAAAGTCTGCATGGACTAAATTATATTACTGTTTTTATGTCCAGATAGGAATTTATTTTTCCCTTCTTATGAATCACAGTTTAATTAGCAATGAAACTTTAAAGAGAAAGTGATATTTGCTCAGCAAAGCTGTTTTATGGAATTACATTTTGCTTGTGAGACACTTGCTGTCATTCTAATTGGTATTCCACAGTAGCTATTATATTTTACCTTTTTGTTAGCTTTTGAGATGTTTCTTTGTGGGCTGCTTTTGATTGATTATAAGCAGTCTAGATGTAGAATCATTTTTATTTTTCTTGTTCAATATTTGCACTTTCAATCCAAGAACTCTTTTTCCTTAGGCCCATGTTTAACTTAATGTTTGCATTTCAATTTTAGTCTTTAATCCATTTACAATCGATATTATTATATAGCATAATGTGTGTATCAAATTTCAGACCTTTTCATTTTTTTCCCCAAATTGACACAAACTGTTTTCGAGACTTTATTGAAGACCCACTTTTCTCTCACTCTTCTGCAATACCAGGTCTGTCATAATTAAGTTTCCATACATGCTTAGCTCTATTTCTGGGCTTTCTGTTCTATTTCATTTATCCATCCATCCAATTTTTTTTTTTTTTCCTATTCCATTGTCTTAATCATTATAGTTATAATTTCAATAAGGCGGTTCCTTCCAGTCTGTTTTTCTCCTTAAAGGGCTTCTGGAATATCCTTATCCATTTGCTTTTTTAAAAAATAAAGTCAGATCATCATTTTTTCAGAAAGACTGTCAGGACTTGGGTTAGACTTCCATCGATTCTACTGATTAATATTTAGACACAGCGTGCCGTTCTACCCTCTTCTCTCTTTTGCTGTTGCATGCACTCATTGAAGGATGTTTGATGGAAAGAAAACCATTGATCATTCAAAAAAAAAAATGCCTATTGTACTTCTCTTATGCATCAGGTACTACACCAAACTCTGGGGAAACAGTAGTGACCAAAACTAGATCTTCCTCTTGCTGCTAAAGGAGCATAAACTTTGTGAGAGAGGGAGGAAGAGGGATGAGACAGGGTTAGTCTCGTAGATGCATATAAAATCAAAATCCAGATAGGGAGTCTGAAAGGAAAAGTTAATGTTTTATCAAGGCGTTCATTACTTGGGAAGCAGAATGTCTTCTCTGAAAAAAAAAAAAAATGACATTTAACCTGAGCAGCGCTTTTAAAGACAAGTATAAACAGGTGTTCTGATTCACAAAGTCTTAGGATTTCTTAGAGGAAAGAATTTCCCCCAAAATGCATGTGCATAACCATAATAGGGTAGTAAAAAATTCCCCTAAATTCTGGAAATACTTTGTATGGAATTTAACTTTTTTTAGGATTTTGAGTTTTCAATCTTGTTCTGTGACCACAGATATTTTAGTAGGGGGACTGGAAAGATTGCCCCAAGGGCTACTTGTCGTATGCCATTTAAATGAATTATTTATTAAGAAAAGGAAAAATATTCAGTACTACAGCATAACTGCACTGCCTTGTAATTGTGAACTTAGAATTTTGTCATTTGTCTGCATATGATTCGTGGATATATTTATAATTGAATCCTAAAGAGAATCATGATCTTATGCCTAATTTGTAAACTATTTTAATGTTTGTTTTAAGTTAATAATAATAATAAAATTATGGACATTCTGATGAAATTGATAATGATGATTCTGGCTAGTATTTCTTACTATGAGATAGGCACACTGTGTTTTTCACTTTATTCACATAATTTAATCAATGGTATATATATAAGTCTTCAATAGGCAGAGACATTTAAACTAACACCATTGTTTTTGACTCTGTGATCCTCATTATGTCCTGTTGCATTTTTAGTGAGTGAACTCATTCATGCTCAAACTAGGTCATGTTTAATTTGTGTCTGTATTTCTATGTGACGAATATCTGTCCAGGGTTTTTCTCAGGTAAGCAACTTGCATATCTGAGTCTGGTTCAAAACTACCCACCTAGAAATTCCTTTTTCTTAGTCTAGGGTATTTCAGTTGAGGAAATTGGGGGGAAGCAGAGGGAGAAGAATCATTGTTAGTAATGGAACTGCCCATGGAAAAGTATGCCGTGAACACCGGGCAGGCTAAAGATGAGGAAAGAATAAAGAACAGGGTTGGGACGAGGAGCTCCCTGACGCCGCCTGCATTTTCATACATCTCTCATAGGATGTGGAGCTAGAGTTGGACTTTTGTAGCCACCAAAGCCAGTATTTTCTGTCATTATTTACAGTCTTTATGTTGTGCACAGGATTATGTGTGTTTGTGTGGACGGGGGGGCGGGGGTGTGCGGGGCGGAATTCAGCCTTAAATCCCATTGGATTTTCTCCTTAAGTGAAGAATATTTATACTTCTTTTCAATCTGCCTATGCTGTCATATTTTCCTAATGTGACCAATGGAAGTCACCTCGACCTGGAAACCCTAACACTCTTTCAAACCCAGCTATTACTTGTACCAAGAGTAAATAAGAGGTCACCATCCCTGGATAAGCCCCATGATATTACAGATGACTTTGAACAACGTGGGGGTCAAAAGCGCCCACTATATGCACTCGAAAACTCACAAATAGCTCTAGACTCTCTACAGATTTAGTTGCTAATAGCCTACTGTTGACCAGAACACCTTACCAATAGCATAAAAAGTCCATAAACACATATTTTGTATGTTATATGTGTTATATATTGTATTCTTACCTTAAGTAAGCTATAGAAATGTTAAGAAAATTATAAGAGAAAATACATTTACAGTATTTATTTTAAAATATCCATGTATAAGTGGACCTTCACAGTTCAAAACCATGCTGTCCATGGATCACTTATATCTATAACTGCCCCAGATTCCTGTGCAGTAAAATGACTGATATGGAATCATGTATCGTGCTATGAACTGAAGTTATTTAACTGAAAAGTGGAGAAAATGTGGGGCTTATGATATAAGATACATGAATACTCAAGGAAGGCCGGTGATATTTTGTCTGTTTTGTTCATTAATATATTCTTAGAAGATAAAACATTACATGTCTCACAGTATGTTCTCAATAAATAACAGTTGGCAAGATATTTAAAAATTATTTGAATATTTAAATATTAAAATGAGAAGTAATAAGAAGTGAGAGAAATTTGACGTTTCAGGTTTAGACGTGAAAAACGAGTCAAAACATAAAAGCCAAATGAAAACACCAGATGGATTCTGTTCTTGGTCACCACTGGGAAGTCAGCAAGTTGTGAAGAATCAGGTAGAAGTGACATTTTAAGTTGTGTTTCTGTCTGACGTGGAATTAGTTTGGTTGTTAAAGCTATGAAATCCTATATATTGAGGACAAATGAGAGTTATAGACATTTAATACACTAATTCAAATTTTCACTTTTCATCAAGTACAGGAAGATATTAGCATTTCATCCTGTTTTTTTCTATCAAAACATGCAAATTACTCTCAGGTTTTTAACTATACTGAGTATAGAATCTAACAAGTTATGAAATGAAACATAATTATGGGCCAAAGATACTTTTCTTTCAAAACCTTTATAATATAAAACTTTAAAATATTTTATGGCTCTTCTATATATGTAGCAACTAAACTTTTAAAAAGTAAGGTACTTTCTGAAAATTATTTTAAATTTTCAATTCCATAAAAGTGAAGACAGAACCCTTTGTATTTACAAGTCATTATTCACGTAAATCAGTCATTTTTGCTTTATATTATTTCTGTCTGTTCACCTTTATTTCAGACTGAGTTTGCTATTACTACTCTGGCTGGCTGGCTGGATGATAGATAATAGATATGAAAAACTATGACTTTTAATGTAAAAGGAGAACATTAATTTTAAATTATTGTTATGATTTTCTCTATTTATATCTCTAAGTACCTGATGTTTTCCTAGTTGACCCACACCATCTGTGTCGATTTGGATGGGAAGAGAAAAGGAAGCGAATGTACAAAAGAATGAAACTAGACTGCTGTCTGACAGCATGCACAAAAAGTAACCAGAATGGGTTCAAAGAGTTAACTTTAAGACCTGAACCAATGAAATATGTAGAAGAAAACATAGCCATCATTCACATTATAAGTTCTTACTCTTAATTTTCATCTTATTTTTATTTACCTTTTTTAAGTTTTGCCTTCCAAATTTTCTCATTATACTGTTCTTTTTTCTCTACTGATAACAATATTTATAAATAAATATACTTTCATGATTTTATTAGGCATGATTTTATTTTATTGTCCTTGAAATAGCTATATTTTCTCAGAGGCAGGCATCTGATCGAACACCACTAAATTTTCATGTGGCAAAGACAGTATATGTACAGATATTACTGTACTGACTGCTGTTTTAGTTGGTAGATGCAAGGGCATGGCTGCCAGCGCCTTGCCTTTGAGATAAATGTTACATTTGTGTAGCTAAAAATGCTAAATATGAATATGGAAATGTTATCTCTCGGTTATCAGTGAAGATTTAAAATCCTGACAATTCTGTCTTTTATAGAAATACAGGATAAAGAAAAAAAGAGTAATGAAATAATTGCAGCTATGCATTTTTAGATTTTTATGGATGCTTCTCTGGATATTTTTATGGAAAATATTTCAAAATGTGCGAACATATTTTGAAATCCATGTTAATTGCGACGAATTAGGTGACACCATGAGTGAATTTGATAGGATGAAGAATGATATAACATAATTTCTCCCTTACATTTGGAAGAAACATAACTGCACATCTTGTATCTTTTCTCTGATTCATTTGCTACGATTTCTAGAGATGAAAATCACTGCCACTGCTAGTCATTGTTTATTATAGTGTTTGGTTCTGGGCAGTATTGTTTCTTCTTTGAGAATAAGCGAGCAATTTCTTTCATTTGACCAAACTGGTAATGTCTTTCCAAATTATATCATAAACTATTAGGAGGTTCTAATGGGAAAAATAAATGTTAAATTGTTTTATATAAGGAAAAAACAGACTGAACTTCGAGGCAGGGCTACTGAGTGTTCGGTCTCCTCTCCGGTATGTTTTGAGGGAGTAGAATGGTGGGTACTCAGGGAAAACTTCACCTCTTTTGAAATGAAGCTCAGGAAGTATCCTAACGATAGCTGAATTTTCTCAGGGGACCTCGAGTGTTTCCTGGTTCTAACAAAGCTGTTCCCCCAAAAGAGTCAAATGATGTACCCAATCCTGGTTTAGTACCCCAGCCCCCACATCCGCCCAGAGCTGAAGCTTTCTCCTTGTGGATGCACAGTGGAAACGAGGAGTTTCTTGCTTTGTTTTTCATCTTTCTCAGCACATCCAACTTATTTGGTAATAACAAGGGAAAATGAGAATTAAAACCCCTAAAATAGTGTTATTCAGTATCAAGATAGTCTGATGGTGACTTTAGTAGGAATCCTAGGTAAAGCGCCTCCAGGACCTTATGTATTTACTTCGATATCTCAAGACTAAAAGATATACAGTGTAAGACAGGATTAGCCTTGAATAAATTATACAGGCTTCTTAATAACTTAAGAGTCATTTAGAAGGACAAATGTGCCTTGACTCAATGTTTTCTGACTTCAAGATCAAAATTTTTTTCCCAAAGCCTCTTTGAATCACCCACACTTCTGAGATTTTTGTTCTTAACAACTGCCTAATTATATTCAAGAAAATACTTGATGGAGCATTACTGTTTGATCATAAATCTAATGCTTTTTCTACTGTTTAAAAGTCAAACCACAGTGCAGTATCTGTTGTCATTGACATGGAAATGCTGGGCAATCATAATTTCTTTGCAGTGGTCCGAACCCTGTATGATTTCTCTCCATGAAGGTTGACAGCAGCCTGTCAACTGTTCCCATCCTCATGACCTCATAAAGGCTCGTTGAAGTCCTCCTCTAGTAAACAAGAAGGCATTCACAGGAAGTGGAACAGGACACATGGACCATCCCTCATGAGATTCACTTTAAAAATTAAGGGTAAAATAGCATCCCTTTCTTGAGATTTTGAATTTCAAGCAGCACATCCATACACGATAATAAGGCAGATAAGATGTATGCCGGGAATAACACCCTAAATCTGAGATGACTCGGGTGCCTTTCCTGTCCAAAGTAAACATTGGCAGAAGTGGCCACAGGCAGCTTTCTAAGGAAATAGCCACAGCCAGTCAAGCAAGGGTGCTGAACCAAAAGGCAATGCTGTCGAGGCCGATCTGCAGTCTGTGGAGTAGCCTGGAAAGATTACTGTGCATTAAACACAGGCATGTACTCGCACCCTTACTATGGTGGGGTTCGTGGGAGAGATAGAGAAGTTAAGAATAACGAACATGGTCTATAGACTACTGGTTACCAGAGGACTGTAGACTAGTGGTTACTAGTGGGGTGAGAGAGGAGGGGGGAGGTAGAGAGGGTAAAAGTGGTCAAATATAGAGTTTAGGGGGAGGGTAAAGTGGGTAAAGGGGATCAGATATATGGTAGCTGAAAGAAATTAGACTTTAGGTGGTAAACACACAATAGAATATACAAATGTCAAATGATAATGTACACCTGAAAATTATATAATTGTATCAATGTCACCCCAATAAACTTAATTAAAAAAAATAACAAAACACAGAACGAGAGGGCTGTAAGCAGAATGTATCAGGCAGTAAAATCAATGAATAAACAGGGACCATAAATTAGAAGTAAAAAGTAGAAACGAGTTTGCATGATGAGAAGAGTATGGCCGGAAGAAGAATCCATAGGTAGCTCTGGGAGAAAGTTAAGTGCATTTTGTCATTGGACATCATTATGACCTGAATGATTTTCCAGTTCTCCATAAGATGGCACTTTTTTTTTTTAAATGTCTCCGGGCCTATGTCATGGCATAAAGCTCCTAATTTGGCCTATCTGGTTGTCCACAATACAAACATTCTACAGTAGTACACGAGGGTTCACAAATAAAGTGAAGATAATAAAACAAATGTGAACTTGTTCAGGATTTTGCAGTGTTCTCCTAGTAAATTACATGGAGCTTCGAATCCTGAACAAGACACTGATACATGTCAAGTGAAAATACTAAGTCTACACTAGTGCCTGTCACGTGGGCGTAATTCTCCCCCACCTGCCTGAGGACATTTGGCCGTGTTTGAAGATGTTTTCGGTTGTCACCAAAGGCTTTAGGAAGCTACTACTGGCATTGGTAGGTAGAAGCTAGAGATGCTGCTAAGATCCTACATTGCTCACACACTCCCCCATGAAACAAGAAGTGTCCAGTCCAGATGTCAGTAGTGCCAAGGTTGAGTCTAAACACAGGTCTAAACCATGATAGGTTGGTTCAAAATAAATTTAAACTGTTTAACTTGAGGCAATGCTGATGTATTTCAAGTCAATTCTTTTTTGACTATATTCTTCTATCATAAATATAACTAACTGTCAGTATTGAGAACATTTAAAACTAAACATATAAACCTTCAGAATGTACCGTTTTGAATATTTTGTTTTGAAAGATCTTGAAATTGCATTATTGTCGTTTTGCTGATGCAAATAAAAGGAAAAAAAGGTTAAAATGGACACTTTGAAAGAGGGAAATCAATGAAAGTGATGAACTTGCAGAGTTAAGTCTGTCATGATTTTTATAAAGGAAAATGTCCAAAGCCAATTTTTCTGCAGCTCTGATACACCTGAATGTAAATGCTTAATAATAATATGTTACAGACACAACGGAATTATACATGAACAGATAAATGTTTACTTAGAAAGATTCTGACTTCGGAGAGTAACATCCTTTCTTCCCTAACAAAAGAAGAAAAAATTACTTAGCTATCATATGGTCATTAGTCTACCATTAGCAACGCAAAAATTCTAGGACAAAAAAACAGCTTACTGAACTTGACTATTCATAAGTTTTTCTTAAGAATAAATCGATGTTTACAGATGCAAATAGAGTTAAAATTCTTGCTTTTTTAGGGTGGAGAAAGAAGAAAGTAATTCAGAACAGAGGATTCAGTCTTCAGCAGGCCACTTAGATGTGAAAGGGGACATCAACAAGGAAACCCGAAGCTCTGAAAATGTGGTAGGAAACTATGATTTATTGAATCCTTCATAATTCAAACTGATGCTCCTCCTAAGTTGTTTACATTCATTTAGTGGTCGTACGCTCTGCTGTTCCTTACCCAAATCATGTAGGATTGCTATGATCCTTTCATATAGGTGGACTCTTAAAGTAAGTCATCAGTGTGTCCACAGTGACACAGTGAGTACATGGCAGAGTGAGGGTTTGACTCAAGGTCTGGCTGAAAATAAAGAGGCATATCATTTTTGAAATACGCTTTTCAAAATATTTTTTATGAAGATTGTATGAACTAATTCTTAATGGATGGTTATTTGGTAAAGAAAACTAACTTTCATTGAATATTTACATGCTAAATACTGTGCTAGTGTCTTTATATAAATTACTCAAATAATAGCTGTATCATTTTTTAGAGAAGTGATTAGTAATGAATGTCAGGTAATTGAAAGATGTTTATTTTCCTAGTATCAAGAATTCTGCGGTATGTAAGCCAGACCTAGTGTTTATTGGTCAAGTCGTGAAAAGTCCTCCAAAATGCCTTCTTTATAAACTACAGGCACGTTTACTGCTCACTATCTAAGCAAGACCGCTACCTTAAAAGCTTCGGAGTAGGGCGGCCACAGATGGGACAATTACAGATTTGGGGCATCTAGGCTAAGTTGCCTCATTCAGTGTTGGGGCCTGATTGAGAGTGGGCAAAATTCAAGATATGGTAGTTTACGATTAGTGACCACAGGGAGGTGAGGGTTTAAAAAAGTCAACAGTCAGTTGACAAGCTGGCTTGTACCATCTGTTGCTCTGAAAAGAGAGAACTGAGGACTAGGTGAGTAGTCTCTTGTTCAGGTAACCAGACCAGTTCTGTTCCTGAAACTAGCCGTAAAGTTCATTGCAACATCATTTGGACGGGAGTTTCTTGAATTAGTAAAGTCACATTAACTGCAGACATGTTGCTTCTCCTATTTTAGCTCAAACCTCTCATCAAGAATGTGGGTTACTTTTTCTTTTTCTCTACGACCTTACAACAGTGGTATTTATCTTCATAATTTGACAATAACTTGAACCCTTCCAAACCACACCCGCATTGCAGGTATTGGGAAGAAAAGTGAAAAGAGGAGGAATAAAGAGGAAAAGCTTAGGTCATCCAAGTCTGCCCTTTTAAAAATGTTTTTCCAAATGTCCTGTGTCTTGCTTTATCCCACAGGTCACAACTAGTCTCATGACTAGCTCTAGCTAAGAGGATACTGGGGAAAGTAAATTTTTAGGCTTTACAGCTTCTAAAGCAGAAAGAAAAAACGAAAAGAGGTTTTGTGTTGATTCTGTATTGCTTAGACACAGTGTTGGTTGCAAAACAGATTTTAGCTAAATAATTTCCTAACTGGCATAGTTATTAATATTAGTAAGGGATCATATTGAGCCGTACTATGTCCCCAGGCACTCTGCTGTGTTATTTACATGCATCACCTCATGAAACTTCAATGCTATTAGGGAAAAAAAAAATAGTATTATTTCTTTTACAGATGAAGAAACTGATGGTAGGTTTCTTGCCTAAGGACATAAAAAGCTAGTAAATGTCAGAGATGAAATTTAGAAACCAGAACAATTTTACTACAAATCTTGTGCTAGTCTCGCTATAGCCCCAGCTTCTTCCAATGTAAAGATATAACATTCAACTGTAACGGACATATTAATTGTGATTTATTAATTATGACTAATTATTCTACTCAAATAATTTCTCCTTATAACCAGAACATTTTATAATCAGATAAATTAAATTTGTCTAAGTATCCAGAATATGTTTTTCACATGATAAAGTCTGTCTTTTTAAATAATAAATTCCACCTCATGAAGAAGAGTATTGCCGTATTTTTTCCTACACTGAAGACTTTGAAATGGAACTGGTGTTATGAGCCACGTTTTTGTTGGCAACTGTTATCGCCCAAGGACATATATTCACAGTAATTTTATAATTTTATCTTTTGAGTTGCAGCTTCAAAACTATTTTTGAAAACTCATCTAACAACAAGTCAGCATGAATTTTTCCCTTCTCATATAGTATTCCTACAACTGATTATTTTAAATAGCAATCTCGACAGAATTCCAAGTTTAGTGAATTCATTTTCTCCCGCCATGTCTCCACATTCTTCCATGTGTACGTTGTAAAATCAACCGATTCAAAATTAGAAACATAGTGTTGCCTGTTACTTTTTCTGAGGCTTTTGTGAAAACATAATTTGTCGTCCCCTCAGAAAATGGTTAAACCAAAACCAAGTAATCTAACAATAACAAAATATCTATTATTGCTGGTGCCTTGAAGATTTTTTTTTTTAAACTACTGCTTCTTTTACTGCTGATTGTTACTCAGAGTTGAAAATCTGACTATGGCCTTATAGATTTGTTGGGGTGAGTGGATCATGTGGGAATATAAACCTTCACTTGCATTAGACAACACACTTAAAAAAAAAAGTTAGGCCAGACAAACTGCTCCCATACAGAACTGGACTGTTATATGCACAGAGCACACAGCTGCCACAAAATGTGACTTAAAAGACATTTAGAAGAGAGATTTTATCAGCACGACAGGAAAAGGCAATCCCTTTCCCCTACAGAAAGCAACACTGATCTGTTTCATTATCCCAATCCTTCACATGGATTTCTTTATATGAAGATATGAATTATATGCAGATCTTTGTGAGTGTGAAATATCTCCAGAGGATAATACATTATGCCATGAGTTATTAATCGACAGTTTATTAAATAAACTATGGTACATCAAATGGGCTATCTGATCACTGCACAGGGCCATAGAGGGTGAAAGTCAGGCAGAGCCAATATGTAGTCTTGTTATCACTCCTCTTGTTGTTTATAGACTGTTCTAGAATGGGCTTGCTAAGAGAAGAATGGCACATTTTGAAATCTGCCTTCTCCCTGGGGAAATTTGAAGAGACAGGCAATGCACTATGGCAACTATACGATTTCTTTTCCTTCAGTACTGACATGCATGAATAGTATCCATCATGACAAACAGTTATTCAAGGGATCTTGTTTCGAGAAAGTACCACAAAAACAAATTATGGGAGAACAACTCATTGGTTTCCTAAATTTTTGCTTTTAAAGCCTAATTTGGATACCCCGCTTGCTCTCCTGCATGTCTGTTGGCTTTTTGTTCCCCTGCCTTTCCTCCTGTCTTCATTTCTTCCTTCCTGAGTAGTTCACTCTAAAAGTGATTATGTGGGATGAAGGAAGGTGGGACTCTGTCTGCACTGGAGTGGGCAACACGGCACAGGAGGTAGAGCCCACGGGTGAGGAGGGTGCCCGCCCAGCAGGGCAGTCACAGGCGGCATCCTGCCTGGGGTGTCAGAGCCTAGAGGATGCTGCCTGCCACCAAGTCCCGGGGGCCATCCAGGGTGACGAGGCCAACGCATGGGGGCGGTTGCAATGGCGACTAGATATGTTGGTTACATGCTAGCAGGAATTGTCCAAAAGCTACTATGAATTAAGGATGGCGAGGTCAAGAGTCTCTTTGTCAAGAAAACAGGGAAATGGACAAAGAATGGTTTCTGTGATGCTGAGTTCAAATTAAAGGTATCAATGTAAAGTTACGGTTTTAAACACATAGAGAAAGACATAAATACACAGGGGAAAGGGAGAGGGTAAATATATTTTTTAGCTCAATCCACTAAAGTCTATAAAAGTCTAGGAATAGCAGTCATGATAAGTACAAGTAGGGCTCATATCTCGGTGGCAATATCAGATAAGGCTGGAATATCTAATTGTACTAAAATATAAGACATTCTCTAAGAAAGATTAAGGTGTGTCAAAACCATATGCCTGCTTGAAGGATCTAACGTAGGCCATATTGGGGATAATTTACTCAGCAGAATAAATAATGATAGAAATTATAGACAGCTGAATAAAAGAATGCATTTTTTTAACTGAATAAATAAATGAATAAATTAATTTTCAGAGGAGAAAACCTTTCCTTAAATGGTATGGAAATAGAAGACTTTAGAAGGAATGATGGTATTGAATAATGGCCATTCATCAATACTCATAGTTATAATTAATTCATCTGAGAAGCAGACAGAGATATTAAACTAGTAGGTGAGAGTTTTCTGAGGCGTCGAATAGTCTCAGTTACCTCCCTGCAAAATCTTTATAAAGACAAAAAGATTATTATTGTACCAAGGAGAAACTTGGTGGGGAACATTTTAATCCAGGTGCTGAGATGAGCATTACATACATAGGGCAAATTGAAATAGTGAGCCATCTGGTAGGATGGAGGGAGAATACGGCATCATTTCCGTGATGGTCCTACCAAAACTACAGTGAAGACATACTGGGCAAACGCAATCTCAGAGACATCCTAGAAAATGATTGGTCTGTAATCTTCAAAACGTTAAGGTCGTGGAAGTCACAGCACTGCGCCAAAGAAAGCTGACTGTTCATGACATGTGTAAGAGGTGATACTAGACCGATCCCATTTACTGTAAAGGGCATTTTTGAAAAAAAATGGCAAAACTTGGAATCTTTGGATTAGATGGTAGTTAATATATCAATTGCCAATGACTTTATGACCTTATTTAAGATCATTGTGACTATAAAAGAGAATGTTTTTACTTGTAATCAATACAGATTAAAGTGTTCGGCTGTGAGGGGGCATCATCTAGCCAATTTAGTCTTAAGGGGTTTGAAGACAAAAAGGCTTTTTGTGCTATTCTTTGAATAGCAAACACTGATGGTTGTATCAAAGTAAAAAAGACACAACATTTTTGAGAATTATTATTCCATATAGAACTTCCTCCAATACATTAACTCTGAAAAATGTGACCCACTATTTTCCATCAAAATTTCTCTTGGAAGTCCGGGAGAAGGAAGTTATTTGAAAATGATTGTACAATAATTGCGTCTTTAAGAGCCTAAGCATAGTTGCAGAAAGCGTCTAAGGAGTTCTCATTTAAAAATAATGTTTAAAATGTGTATTTCTAAATTACTCTAATATTATATCTACCAATTACCGGTACTTATTTCTTTATAGCTTCTAAAATTAATTTATTTTCCCATTACTCTTTTTCCTCTCTTGGCTAGAATCCATGTTTCTACATCTCTTTAGGCTGTTTAAAGAGAAATATAGTTCATTGGCTTCTTTCTCAAATTATTTCTCGTGGGGCAAGTTTTAAGAAGGTAAATTTGCTCACATGAGTTTCAATATAGTTAGTAACTCAAATTGTAGAAAAAAGATAAAACACAAAAAAGTTCATTTTCTAGATAAAAGAAAAATGATTGCGTAAAATGCTAAATAATTTAAACCAATGAGAATCAACGTTAACAGTAATGTGTTATTAGAAATAAATTGTGACCTAAGTATTAGCACCAGTATGACCTTAAATATCTCAGGATCGGACCCAAGAACAATGCATTAGATCTCCTGATAGAAATATAATAAATATAGTCTATGTGTTGTATTGCCTTCTTACCAGAGTTACTATAAAAATGCATTTTTGAGGTCGAGTGCTATATTTGCGTAACTTGAAAATCTGCCATTAATCTTACCTGTCTCTTAAGAACTGTGTGACTAACTTCATATTGTAAAACTCTGTCGGAGTGCACTAACTTACAGCTAACCGTTTGCGCCATTGTATCAAATGACTTATTTTGTGTGCACTGTGACAAATACATGATTAATTCTCTTTCTGTGGAAAAATGCCCCTGCTCGCATGGCTTTGAAAGGAAAGGTGCCTTTGAGGATGAATGAGCAGAGTTCCATAGAGACAGACAGTCCCGAGGGCGACAGGTTAACCCACTCGATCTGTAGCGATGTGGAGCTTCCCTAGAGATGGTCCAGAGAGCAAAGAATCAAAAATAAAGACACTTTTAATTTTTGTGTTCAAACCCAGAATAGGTCGTTCACTTTTTGTAATATTTTTAGATATGAGTGACCTGGAAAAGTCATCGTCATCTTACTAGAAGATGTTATATAAATATTTCCAAATACAGAGGAAAACCTCGGAAACATTTGAGGACATAGTTTTCTTGTCTGCCCTAAAAGTATTTTACTGCATAATATTATCCCAACTAAATATTTTTAAAACATGATACTAAAGGGAAAATATTCTATAAATCCATTAGCTAGACTTAACAGATCTTTTCAGATGGACATATTTGTCAGGACTATATTAGAGTGACACAGAGATGCGACATTAATAGACACATTACCACGATTATTTGGGATGCAATATGTCCCTTATGGAAATAAATTCAGAGTTAGCAGAGGATTTAGAAATGAAAGTGATTTCCATTGGGAAGAGATTTAGTGTTATAGAAAGAGTACAGATTTCAAAATTGGGGACCTAGAATCGAGAAGATGATACTGAGCAAAGTAGGAATGCGCACTTGTAGAGGTAGGTAGATTTTTGAGCACTGGTATGGCCTGTTTGCCAGTCAGAGTCAAGTAAGGCAGTGAACCTGCAGTTACTCTGTTTCTCTAACTCAAAGGGTCCCCAGCCCCGCACTGACTTCTGAATCCTAGGTACCCTGGAGGAGCTGCCTTCTTCCCCTGGCACCCCTGTGCATGGATCTGTGTTCTCTCTGTTACTTGTCTGCTGGCTTAATGCCAGTTGAAAGAAAAACCGCTCTGGAAAGGGTCCCGTGTGGCATCGTCCCGGTTCTCAGACCAGAACCAAGTTTCCTTTTCCGTTTTAGCTCCCTTAAAAGCAGGCAGGCCAGGCTTTTGGCAAATACTTAATTTCAGGTTTCTCATCTTTAAAAAGGCAACAATAAAATTTACTTTTCCGAGTAGTTACGGAATATAAGTAAGATAAATAGACATTCTATTATATTTTAAATCGCAGTAATTATTAATGGTTATATTATCTCTTCAGTATTTTTTTTTTTTTTTGGCAGTAGATTGTCTACGCTATATCTGTGATGTATGCGTCCCCAATGAAAACGAATAGACTTGCTCTATACATGACCATAATTCAGAACACCATTTTTTGGATTTATTTATTTATTTATTTATTTAAATGTTTTCACTTCTACCCTCCCTATTGCCTCTTCCTTCTAAAAGCTTTTCATGACCGAGGGCACGGCAACTTCCTGCTTTGTCTCAATGACATCTCACATACATTAATGCCAGTACAATAGATCGTTGTCACAGATGAGTGTAATAATTTGTGTCACCGGGAATGAGATTTTGCTGCTCCTTAATGAAGAGCTGGAACCCATCTTCTCCACCCCTCAAATCTAAATCGACCTGTAACAAGCCTTGGCTAATAGAAAATGGGAAAATATCACTGTGCAGATTCCAGGGCTAGGCCTCGATAGGTCATGCGCGGTCAGCCTTTAAACCACAAGACCAACTTACTGCAAAAAAAGTCAGTCTAGCCTACTGGTGAGTGAGATCAGGGAGGAAAATCAGAGTCCCGAAGCCGACAGCCAGCACCAACTGGCTGAATGGGAATGACAGCCCTTGGACTTTCCAAGGCCAGGTACAGTGTCAGACGACCGAAGCTAAATGAGAGAATCAGAAAAGATGAGCTGAGAGCTGCCCAGGCAACCCGCCGAGTCATGAGACAGGGTCAGTCATTGCTGTTTTAAGTCACTGAGAATTGGAGGCAGTGGCGGGGTGTGGGGAGCGGGGGCGGATTTTAAGCTACAATGGATGGATAACTGAAATATAGGTAGTTAATGAGAAGGGGAAGAGAAAGACAGCAGACTGCTGTTCTGTATTCTCTGATGCAGAGTTGTCAGCATTTTAAGAGTTTTCTTCTTTCTACTTCCTGCCAGGAATCATATCTTGCTTTTTACTACAATCCCTGGGGAGAAATTGTATCCCCGTTGCTGGGAACACTTTCCCCTTTCCTTACCTAACCAATTTCTACTTATCCCTTAGAACACCTTCCTCTCAGAACCTTTAAAAACTGCACTTCAAACTTTCCAAATATCCCTGTTCTGTTCTTTCATTTCACTCTATGAATGTCACCCACTATGACTCTATGAATTACTTATCTATCTCTCCCTGCTGGACAATGAGGTTTGGGAAGATACCATGTGACATTTACCTTTGTGCCACCAGCACGCAATAAGAATCTGTTTAACAAGTGACAAAAAATGTATGTGGGAAACAGTGGTAGTTTTCTGAAATGTGCATGGAAACCACTTCTAGCCTTTACGTACACAAATTCATCTGGTTCCCATGTTTGATAGTGGTGTAAGAATAAAGGAGGCAACTTTACCTAGTACGGTGTCTTGTTCTATAAGCAGTTCATACTTGCTTTTATTTGCTTATTTGCTACTCAGTTTGCTCTTGAAAAAAATGAAAGTGCTTTAGATAAATATTTTAAATAAATGAGGAAGTCAAGGACATTAAGCGAGATTCAGTCAGGTCTGACTCGTACACCCAAAACATGTGGAATGATGTATTAGTTTTTTCCAAAAGGCGGGCCAGAAATATGGTTCTAAGATTTCTTGCTCTAAATTTGATGAGGGGGACATTATCCTGGATGGACCTGGGGTGATATAATAATCAACATAGTCAACTACAAATAAGGGGAAAAAAGAGTGGCAAATTTCCAAGAACTTTCTTTTAATGTTCTTCAATTTACTCTGATTTTGTCATGGCCAAAGCAAAGGTAGTTAAGGAAAGCTAATGGGAATTTTCTAATTGTCTGATTTCATTCAAAAATAGATTTTCAAGTTACTTAATGAGTATATGTACTGCACACCCTTCAGGCTATGCTCCATAATAGTTTCCTTACTATAGATTTTTATCAGAATTGAGAGACAGTGGATTTTTTTTTTTTGTAGTACATATATTTGGATTGTGGATATTTCCCCCTATTATTCACTTTATGCTGTGAGCATCACATTTTAGGAGAGACATTTGAAAAGAATGTGTGTTCATGGAGCATGACCATGGTGAATAAGGATCAGAAACTCTTGAAGGAATTGGGGAGTATAACCCAGGGAATAAAATGCAATAAATATGATGTATAACTCAAACATCTGACAAACCTTTACATAGGAGATGATTAGATTTGTGTTAGGTAGAACTTGGAGTTGTAATTTATAGTTGTAAGAAGTTCTATTTCAGCCTTTCATCTGAAAGACATCTGTGACACTTAAAACTGTGAAAATACGGAGTCTCTATGGTTTATAGGCTCTGACATTCAGAAAGGTATGAGTTGCAACTAAATTTTCACCAATGAAAGCAAAATGGAACAGGTGTGTCCCCTGTGCATGTGTGTAATCATCATCATTTGCCAGCTATCTTTTTTGGGAGATGACTGGTCTTATGCTCATCTTAACTTTCGTTTGTTTGTTTGTTTTAAAAGTCTATTTTTAGTGAACTTGTGATAATATTTTTAATGATTTGATTTTTTTTCCTTTGGTTAGTTTTAAAAAATTAACCTTGAAGTTATAATCTACAACCTGTAATAACGATTTAGTGGTGGAGTTTATGATGAAATACGAGCAAATAATAGGTAAGATAATTAGCTTAATGGGTCACCTCTAATCCAGAACAGTGATTCTCAGACTCAAAACTCACAACCAGTGGATTTAAGTGGCAGTGATATTTTGTTGTACCGCGATCCAAATTGCACTTTCACAATCTTGCAGATAAGGGTTTTGCTTTCGTCACCTCACGACATCTCTTCATTTTGGACTTGATAGTCTCCAAACTCCATATCATAGATTTCACACCCAGTGGCATTGAAATAGTATAAATGGAATCAGAATTTTTTTTTTTCTTTAGTCATGGAAAATAATTCTCACAGTGATCAAATATAATTTGTACCTCCTAAAAGGAATTACTATTTCATATTTTAACATAAGGAAATAGTTGGAAAATAAGAAGTATGCATTCATATTTTTCTGCATCTGATAGTAAATTAGTGTCTTAATGACATACAGCACTTTGGTTATTAAACAGATGGCCATGTAAACATTGCCATCCACAATAAATAATGTAGAGGCAGCAAAAATGCTCAGACATTATCTGATATTAATGTCATTTTCATTGTCAATCAATTTTGTTTTCATATTTTCTACTAGGCTGTTACTATGTCATCAGCTAACATTTGTTTTCTTAACTGAAACTATTATATAACTATTTGATATTTAACACAAAATAGAATTGAAATATATAGTTCATTAAGTTTTAAATCTATTTGTGTCTGTTTGTGTCTAAGAACTCGATCAAGCAAGAGATACTCATATTGATAACTAACACAAGACTGAAATACATTAGACATCTGTATTCTAACAGTAAAGAGAAAGATGGAAAGAACAAAGTAAAACCTATTTGCATGTAAAAGAGAAAGCACTAGTGTTGTTTAAACAATAGTAATGTGCTTGCTTTTTGAAAAGTCTTTTAAGATAATACATCATGCTTTTTTATAAATTATGTGAAATATACGGCATGCATATCACATACTCCGTCTCTCTCCTCTCCCCAAACAACATCACTAATCCTCCAGGGCACTGTCCGTCCAGCTGAACCTAGATGTAGCTTCAAAATATTTCTTACTTTAGTGAGCTAAACAGCCACTACCAATCCATGAGAATTGGCACTCGAGTTAAAATCAATTTGCCTTTCTATTTGCTATTCCAGATGGATCAGTAGAAGCTGGGAATTTATGCTGGAACACTAACATGAATTTAGAAAACAGCCAAAAGTTTGGATTGCAAAGTTGCCTATGTACAATAGGTAGATTTCTGAGGCCTCAAATAATCCAATAGCTTAAAGGACATCTAATCTATGAAGATAAAGGATATTTTTTGTTGTCATTCAGCCCAATATTGAAAACACTGAAGAAATTCCAAGCCATTCTCAACCAGTTCAAAGTAAAAATTGTTTAGAACTCCCGCAATAAATAACTAACCTCCAATAGGCAGCGTGGGTGATAGAAAAACAATATAACTTTCTTCAGAGAGCTCAGCATTTTCCTTTAATATCAGTCACATGCCAGTACTTAAAAACGCCACTGCAAGTAAGACAAACAATATTCTTCTTCACGGATCTTTCATTTTGGTCGAGAAACAGTAAGCAAGGAAACAAACAAATAGATAGTTTTGCATAGGGAACAGCGCTCTAACTGAAACTCAACAAAATAATGGAATAGAGAAAAATGCTACTAAGATGCCATGAAAGTCCTCTCTGAAGGGCTGAGAGCTGGATGACAAAACATAAGCAACTGGGGTAGGATATAAATGTCAATGCTATTGTCATTAAAGAAGAAAAACCTAGGGTGAGAACATAGAGTGTAAAAAAGTCATTAGGTAGGAGGAGCTCAATCTATGCTTTTGCACAATAAGTGATTGAAATTAACCAGTGTATACAGAAGTGTTCAACTGCCAACAATTTATACAGAAAGTCTACTTCACATAGGACAGATTCATGATCAAATCAAGTACATATTGCCATTAGTTTTTCTCTGTGTAACTATTCAAACCATTAGTAGAGGTAGATATTGCCTAATCTGATAAACACTCATCTGACTTTAATGCCTCTCACCACTCTCTCCACATTGGGACAAAAATTTTACTCTTTCTGCTGGATGTCAGTAGTTCAGACTTGGTTCAGGGTTGTTAAGCATCTCTTAATTGTGTAATAATTTCAGAAAACAAATAAAAAACATTGGAAAAATGTATAATTACCATAATTATTGTCTGAAGCAAACCAGTATCCACAGGTCAAATCTGATGGGCTGCCTGTTTCGGTTCATAAAGTTTAATTGGAACACAGCCGTGGACATTCATTTACGTATTGTCTATGGTCGCTTTCATACTGCAACAGACAGAGCTGAGCTGTGGCAACAAAGACCGTATGGCCTGCAACTGTACAATAGTCAGTATCTAGCCCTTTACAAAGTTCTCATACACCTTGTACAAAGTATTTCAGTAATGCTGGAGGACATTTAAGATGCCCACGTGTTTCATGAAAGACTTTAGTGATAATTTTAGTTTTTGAATCATACTGGTTCTTATTTTCATCTGTTTCCATTCTATAAACTTCACCCGCGCCAATTCAATTAATTCTATTTTCAGTTCTGGAGAATCGGACTTGTTTAAATTTATTCTACAAAAATATTCCTTTTGGTTTTTAGGCCAAAGTGCCTCGCTTCCCCTCACCACGTGGATCAGTCTCTTTTTTACTTCGAAATTTTCCTTTAGGTTAGAAATACTTCTTTCTCTCCCTCCCCTGGAATAATTTTAGAAAATATGACTCAAGTTTATGTACTAGAGTGCCTCTGTAGGCTAAATTTCTGCTGTCAACATGGAAGAGACGCCTTGGCTGAGTAAGAGTTAGTCCAATTTCTCCTAGCTGGATGTTAAGAATCCTATTGAATTCAGTGCGCTCCATCCCTCAAGATCAGGAATTGTTGCTGTACAACTCGAACTGGCAGTTCGGGAGTGATTTGTTTCATCAGATAATTTCTGAAAACCAGACAAGCAAATACAAATCTTTTTATTTTCCCTTTGGAACATTACATTATGGAGGCCAACCCTGGGAAGGCTGGTACTTGGAGAAAGCTGTCAGAATTGAGATTCAACCTTGATTTTTCACTGCACTCCAAGTCACTATTTATAGAAGCTTGGCCACTCACATGGCAGCAAATAGAAGTCAGAGTCCTGATTTAAGTCTCACATTATGAATTTTACAAATGGGATTACCCGGCCACATCATTTACTCTTTCTTTCTGTTGCTGCCATAGTTGAATTCACTTTGCCAATTATTTTAATAAACCAATACTAATGTAACATCTTATGATAGGCATATGGGAGATAAAACAAAGATCAAAAGAATGCTTGCCTCTTATCCTACATTTGCCACAATTTGGATGAACCTGAGCATATATGCTAAGTGAGATAAGTTGGACAGAGAAGATAAGAACATTTATACGTGAAATCTAAGAGTCAAACTCATCAAAAAATAAAAAAATAAAAAGGGTAAAATGATAGTTAACAGCAGCTAGGGGTTGAGGGATAAGATTAATGTTTAAGGGTACAAACCTGCAATGAGTCATAAGTAAGTTCACAGCATAATGAATACAGAGAAACTAGTGAATTATAATTATATAGTGTGATAAATATCACGACAATTGTATTACAATTTATAAATGCCGTAAAATAATGCATTGCACACTTTAATTCTATTATATCTCAAATTTATCCAATAAAAAAGAGAATTCTTGTCACTAAAGAAATAACATACTCATTGCTTTGCAAGATATTTACAAAAAGTACTGACAATATTATAGGTGCTTCAGAAAAGGCATATGCAATACCATAAACATTAAGTGAAGAATAAATCACTTCTACACAGTCAAAAGGTTATGAAATTTGTGCTGATCTTATACAGTGAAGATGGCAGTGATTACTGATGATCGAGTACAGAAGTATTCCTGGCCTAAGATCACCTTTTTCATTCACTTATTCAACAGTCATTGAATGATTTTTATAGGTAGCCTTCATGCTTGGCCATGCATCAACAGTGGTAAACTAGAGTATATGCTAATATCCTTAATAGAGTTTACTGTCAAGTTGAGGGATTGGTCAGTAAACAAAAACAGAAAAAACAACTTGCAATTAGTGATAATATAGCTGAGAAGAAAAATGTAGGAAAAAAATCAAAGGGACAAATTGGAGATGGACATAAATCTATTAAAATTATTTTTGTTGCATACTTTATATAATTTTTAATATTACATTTGTTCAACAATTATAGATATTGCCACAGAAACAAATATTTAATTCTTTAGTGTGTGAAAAAAAAAGTTTCCTTTTTTTCCTGAATTCTGTTTGTAATTACTGACTTTTTTGCTGGACGTTTTATCTTGCAGATTATTTCACAGCATTTTTCAAAAATATATTTTTGATTACAGTTGTCATACAATAATATTAGATTCAGGTATACAGCGTAGTGATTAGACATTAATATTTCTTGAGAAGTGATTACCCTGATAAGTCAAGTACCCACCTGATACCATATGTAGTTACCACAATAGTATTGACTGTATATCCTATGCTTACACAGAGTTATTTTTAAACTGGAAAACCTTGGTAGTTATTTTAAATTACTTACCACAGATCGTTTTGAAAATTCCAGCAGTATATCCATTCCTTTGATAAGAGTTTTAAAGCTCATACAATGTCATCGTCCTGGTGATACAGTCCTGGACAGGCATGTACAATTTGTGCTTTTCTGGGGGAGACATTCGATTAAGTGAAAGAAAACAAGTAGCAATACATATTCAAGATAATCTCAAGATGCTTTCAGAAAACAGAAATAAATGGCGAGATATGATAATGATTGAGACTTGGCACCATATTTAAGATACTGGGGATTCAGGGAAGGTCACTCTGAGAAGAGAATATACAGCTGAGGCTTTAATAATAAATGGATCCATCTGTGGAGAAGTCAGAGGAAACAGTGTCCAAGTAAAAGAAACAGTGTGAAAACATCAAGATAGGAATTAATTGGGTGTTTGCAAACGGAAAAAAAAAAGTCAGTGTGTAAAGGAGAAAGCGGTAATATATGTCAGCAGGGATGTTGCCTAGAGCCTTATCATTACCAGCCCCAAATTCCATGCGGAGAAATTTGAGTTTTATTTTAAACAAGATAATGAGCTATTAGAAAGTTATGAGCATGGAGTTGACAAATCCAATTTATATTTTTAAAAGGTATTTGTTTGCCTCATGCGGAAAGTATTTGGGGAGAGTAGAGGTGGAGCATCCTTTTAGGACATGTCCCTGGTACTTGTCTGGGTGAGAGACGAGAGATGCTTGGATCAAAGAGCACCATAATGCAGAGCACTCAAAAGTCGGGCACCTTGTAGATGTAGAGTTTGGAACAAGGGGTCGGGGTGGGGAGCACGTCAAGGGAGAACAAGATCCTGTGACCAGTGCTGAAGGCTGAGGATGAGAGAGTGGCCTCACAGAAATTCTTTTCAGAAGGAAGGGATTCATTATATCAAGCACTTCTGAATGATCTCCTGAGATGAGGGGATATTGAAGTGGCCATTAGCTTCAGCAACATGGAGTTCCAGTGACAGGGAAGTATCAGGAAAGTTATAGAAGGGGGGAAAAAAAAAAAACCCTACTTAGAGAAGGTAGAAGAGATAATGTAAAGGGAGGAAGAGGAGATAAGCACTATAGATACATCTTATAACGAAATAGAAATATCTCAATTTCAGAATTCTGACCTTGACAATATGTCTTTTGCAAATTGTACATATAATGTACACACGATAGAAGTTTAATATACAACTTACTGTTATTTGTCAATGTATAGACTATAAACCAGAGTTACTAAGTGCATGCTTTGAATATTGATGGCAGCATTCATTGAAAAGAAAAATATCGTACCATTTTGACATGTTCTCTGCTAACATGTCTTTCCATTTGGTAACAGAGTTTTAGTTCTCAAAGTTTATTTTACAAAGCATGCTTAAAAGTATATTAAATGTTTGTCTTAATTTTAGAATTTAATTCCATGGTCGTAAGAACATAGAAAAATACTTAAAGAGTCATCACGATCCACAATTTAGCAAGTATTAATTAAAATATGCAAGTCGCTCTATTAGGTAGATTTATACAGTAAGCTAGTAATGTTGCCTGGGTCATTGATTCTTCTAGAAGTGATTGTGACTTGCATTTATTATGGTACAACAGAATATGAAACATATAAGCTAGAAAAACAGTTTTAAAATGTAAATAAAAATAGAACTTGGTATGGGATATAAGTATACTTCAAGTGTTAAATGAGTTTTGTAACTTTGAAATATGAATTCATAGAGGTTTCTCTTATATGCACTAATCCTATCAACGTTCGGATTTTTGAAATAATCAGAATTATAGTCCTGTACCTTCTTTCATTAGTACTTGTAGCTGAAGAACTGCATACAACATTTCTGCGTTACAGAGGAATGCATTTATGGCATATTACAGCTGTTTTTAAATCAAGCATTTCACTTTAACATTTGTAGTAAAAAAATAAAAGAAGAAACCCTCTCTGCTCTTGATGGATTTTCTATCCCACTCTACCTGCAAAAAAAAAAAATCATAGATGTTTTGATATTAGAACCCTCCTCAAAATAGTTCAGAGCATTTGAAAAATGTTAGTATAAGTCACTAATTTGTCTTGCTCCCTATTCATAACAAAAGCTATGGAATGATTGTGGGAATTAAGGTCTTGGCTACACCTTGTAAATGGAGCTTGAGCCATAAATTACATTGCTTCTTTCTATGCTATTGTAGATAGATAGATAGATAGATAGATAGATAGATAGATAGATAGATAGATAGATAGATATAGATATATATATATATATCGATATATATAGATATAGATATAGATATAGATATCGATATATATATATCTCCCCAACATGTCCCTTATAAATCTTTATCTTTTGGGGCTTTTATATGTCATAAAGTTGTGTTTAAGTATGGCTTAAAAGGTTACAGTTGGGGAAAATATTACTTTTAAGAACATCCAGAAAAAAGATTGCAAATAGACCGTTTTATACTTACGGCTCTACTCTTTAACAAATGGCTCTATTTAAATTAAATATCTAAAACAACATTTAAATATGTGGCCAGAAACTGTGAAAGGTCTGAGATGTCATTCTGCTTGAAAAAAATATATCAGGAACAGGAACCCTGGTCAGAGTAGAGAGCTCTGTTCTACTCACAGCACAATCAAGAGCAAAGTAACGTCTCAATGATTTTAATGCCCAGCAACCATGGCGAGCAGTGTGATGAGAAACATAGAAAACTACCCTACAAGGGCTGGAAACGTGAGTCCCTCCATTTGTAAAGGGGAAAGAGCTAATTTTCACCCCTCTCCTTCTGAGAGTTTCCTTGGAAAGAAAAATGATGCCTTAACCTAGTTGCCTATCCAGGAATGTAAACTTTGGCTCTTGGAGAGGTAAGAAAAAGTTTGTTGGATAGAAACCATCACTGGACCATTAGGCTACAAATCTAACCCTCCTGGTATGTGGAAAATGAAATATTTCTAGGGAAAGCGAAAGCATTCTCTGTCTTTATGAGGTGCGTATTTCCATTAGTCAGGAGACTGAGACTTTTATAGGAACGCTGAGAAAGCCGGCAGAGGTTTATTTTACCGCAATATATAAACTATAAAAAGTTATCTTGTTTATTATTTTGTAATAGCTAAACTCTTCCCCAAATTCTGTAGTAAGCTTCAGAATTTTTAACAAAAATTTATTATTTTAAACATATATTATTCTGTATGCATGCTATGACAATTTTGTATGCTTTTTCATTTTTTTTATTTAAAATTATGTCATTTACGAAGAGCTCTTAGAGGAGAATTTTTATTTTGAACAATGAGAAAACAAATTTTAATTTTATCTCCATTAACTTATATGTAAGGTAAAAAATTAAACTTAGACAAAGTGTAGTTAAATTGAAGATTCTTGAGCTTTTGTTTTTATATTTATTTTTAACAGCCTTATTGAGTTATAATTGATATTCAGAGAGCCACAGAAATTTCATCTGTACAATTTGATGATTTGCCTATATTGAAACAGCCTCCGTTTATGGTTAGTGTGCATTGTCATTCTGTCTGTTTCAACTTGACAAGATATGATCGTTAACATTCTATATAACACACGTTCCATTTTACTGCATAATAGGTAGTGGAGGAAGTGTGTTTCTAGAGTCAGTGTTGGGGTCTGATTTGTCAAGCTTCCTAATTCAGCATTCCTTTGCCCTGGGCAGAAGCAGCAGTTGTTTTTAGCTTGGTCCTCAGCTGTTGTTCCACAGTCATTATTGAAGGGGTAGCCCTCCATATGAGTCTGTGAGCTCAGCACGACATCGACTGAAACTCTGCTTACATCACTAGGTTCCATTTATTTTTTCAACTAAAATCTCTGTGCATTACAAAAACACCCTTGTTTAATCTGTAGGAGGAATGCAATGATTTCTGCTAAGTTTTGAGGAGTAGTATATTTTAGTGAATTAAGATAAAAATGGAGATATGTGTAAAAACCATTAAAGTGTAATTTTTGTGTAATGACATTTCATTCTTACACACTCTGATTCTGAACACAGTGCTAAAGTTCTCTCCAGCCAAGTAGTGGACTATACCTTTATTAGACATTGCTCTCTGAGTGGAAATACATATCCCGGACACTCGCCAAATACTGGTCTGTTCTAGATAGTGTTTCATAAGGATTATATTGGAAGTTAAGACTGATTTACATACATTTTTAACTTGGAATCTGAATGGATTATTTTTATATTAAATCGATCTAAACACACCTTCTTTTTCTCCTGCTGGAGAGGAAATCAGAGAACCCAGGCGTTCACTGAGGTTGTCTGACTCTTGTTATTTTAAGGATTTGACTTCTGTTGTACTTTCCTGTTCAGAATGCTTTGACAAACACCTGGGAATCATGTCAAAATATTTGAAGATGATGAGCAAAAAAAGAAGATAAAGATTTGAACTTTGTCTTTCTAGCTGCTTTTTCCCCCTTACACTTGGTGAATACAATTCAAAGAACTAAGATTAAATCAAGCTATTAAATGATGCTGGGTTTTTTGAGATTGTAAAAATGGTAAATATTCATTATGAGAAAATTAGAAAGAGTCATAGTAAATTTAAAATGCATATTAAAAACCAAAAAGAAAAATTAATCAACCATATCTTAACTACTTAAAAACACCCACTGTTAATAAGGTTGTCTAATACATCTATTTTCAAGGTATAGACACATGAAAGATGTAAAATATACTTGGTTTATATATACACATAATATTTTATAATTTAGATTATATAGCATAGTATTAAACCTAGTTCGATTATAGCATCATAATAATTTTATGAAACACTATTATTTCACCTAAAACATCATTTTATTTAATATCGATTTGTGTGGATATAAAATTTTTGATTTAAGTAAACATTATTCTATAAATAGGTATTTTCCTACCTATAATATTTTATACCATTGCTAGATATTTTTGTTATTTATTATCTTTAGCTATTAAAAATAACACCGACATGAACATTTTTTTATTTAGCTAATTACCTGAATATTTATTAATTATTATTATTATTTATTATTATTTTGCTTAAATATCTAGAGTTCATCTATCAAGGGATCTGTTTTCGGTAAAAAAACCCTGATATGTAGTATGACTTTGAAATGTAGGATAAAGTGGTTTACTTTGCTAATATTGGGTTATAAACTGGACATTTGTTATACCCTCATGAGCACTGCATGTTATGTTTCTAAGATATTTTCTTCATTTGGCAACATAAAAATGTCATTTTATCTGTGCCATAATGAGTATTGGAACAATGAACATGGTTCCATTTATACTATAATGTGTTCTGACCAGTAGTAATTTGGACGTTTTTGTCAGACGTTCTTAGCCATTGCAGTTCAGGTCACGACCTTTTCCACAGAGCAATCAGACACGTTTTCCACTCACATTTTACTTGCCTTGTGTTTCTGTAACGGTGGCTGGGCGTTTTCATACAACGTGTATGTTTGAATAGTTTTCCTTTTCTCTTTGTGGCAAATTATAAATAACCTCTATTTTAAAAAATAATTTGTGATACTAGCAGTTTTCTACAAAAGTTTTTTTTTGTATTTTTAAGGGTTTCCCCGAGAAATCTCTTTTAATTGAACTGTCCATTACTTTCCTGAAGCTCCAACTGTTTACATAAAGTAGATTTATAATATGTTTTAAATTATGCCAAACCAGATTTCTTTTTGTTTTCCTTGAGTTTGAAAATCTTCAGCTAGTCTTTTCCTGTGTATTATAATAGACATAATTTACGGTGTTTTTATGTTCTCAAAATAATGCTTATAAATTTTATTGAAAAATATGTTTTTATGAATTATGAAAGAAAGACTGGTAGTCTTTAAAGCAGGGGTCTCCAACCTCTGGGCTGCAGACCAGTACCGATCCCTGGCCTGTTAGGAACCGGGCCACACAGCAGGAGGTGAACGGTGGACCAGCGAGCGAGAGAAGCTTCCATCTGTATCTGCAGCCGCTCCCCAGTGCTAGCATCACCGCCTCAGCTCCACCTCAGATCATCATGCTTTAGATTCTCATAGGAGCACTGGTTCCTGGTGACAAAAAGGCTGGGGGCTGCTGTTTTAGAGTCTTTCCATTCAAACATAAAATAATTACCTTAAGTTTATTGTCTTGTCTTCCCTGTGCACTGTTTAGCATTTGTCTTTTATTTCTTTTATAGCATTTTGTATCAGTTATTAAATAGTTAAAATAATTTATATTATTGATCATACATTGCATCAAGGAAGGCCGTTGACAGTGGAATGTGAATTTTCATTCTAATCACCTTTCTATGCATGCGGATTAGTTTTTGTATGCTGTAGCTGTAGGTGCCAAAGGCTTCAAATTTTTTCTTCTTTTATTCTCTATTATGAAACTTGCTAAAACCCTTCTTTAGCCAAGTTACAAATTTCAGCATTTTAAGTTTTAGTTCATTGTTATTTACGTATGGAGGTGAGTTATCAGGGAGAATTATAGAATCTGAGATGAATGGAAATGCAAAGGTCAATATTAACTTTATTCAGTTCAATTTGATAAATACCCTGAAATGTGTTTTCAGATGGAAGACACTGAATGATTGAAGATATAGAGCAGTACAGGTATGTTTAGCAAAGCGTGGCCATCAGATCATCTTAGCACCTCGTGTTAGGATGAAGTGCAAACTGGTAGAAGGCTTAGCACTCGTCACAATCTAAATATTTGTTGAGCGGATGAAAGGTAAACTAAAGACGCGTTTTTAGGATATTTTAAAGACCATTTCACTGTATGCTCAGCACTGCTACACCCAGCTCTCTTTTTATGAAGGTATTCCTCTTCTCTGCTCTCCGGGGAACATGTGAAATCCAGTCTAGGCTGGTGATAATTGTGTCACTGGGAAGTTCACCATGGCTTTCCAAGAGATAAGCATGTGACCTAAGTTACGCCAATGAAACTTTCAGTTTGGAGCTGGGAAAATAATTATTATTTTTTGAACTGTTTCTTTGTGTGTATGCAGGGGAGGTGTTGTTTTGTTTTTTGTTTTCTGCCACTGAGCTTTGAGACTGTGAGTAGAACATACCAATCATCAAGCCTCCTCCCATCCATAAGGATCATCAGTAAGAGAGGATGAGCCTGCCATTTGGAGATAAAGAGAATCTTAACATGTGGGACACCACTTCTTCCCATATCACGTTTCCTTTGATTTGGAAAAAAAAATCATTTAATATAACTCAGTGGCCTTTCTGCCCTCTTACTTGAGGCAATGAACGATTCGTCTGTTGATACGTTTGTAAAGATTAACTTAGACATCAGTTCAGCTCTGCCACTTCTTCCTTTCGGAATGGAGCAGCTCGCACGCAAGGGGGCTGACCTCCGTCACAGTGAAAACACTTCCACTGCTATTGCCCGTGACTCCTGGGTAAGTCCACGTCCTGGTTCACTTAGAGAGTCGACTTGGCGTGATATCTAAGCTCTATCTCTCGACTTCGTGTTAATCAGTAATAACCTTGACCTTTGTGACTTGTTCTCAGTCGATGTAGTACCTGAGAAGAGAAATGGAACATACTGGTCCTTTTCAAAGCACCACAGGGAAAGAAAAAAAAAAAAGCATAAACAGTTTTCTTGCTGTTTAAATCCCTGATTGCATTTGTCCTTTAATTTATCCACCTGTGAGAGCTAATAAATCCTTTATTTTCTAATTGAATTCCATTCATATTTCTGTTACATGCTAAATTGATAAAGCTGAATAATATGACATACCTATTCACTATATTTTCTTGCACTGACTAGTGAAAATATCACTGTATCTATATAATGAGGATGATGGGTTGGTTTAATCTTCTCAGATAAACACTTAGTGGATGATACTATCAATATCAAAATGGAAACCTTCTGTTTTCTTTCTCTGTGCTTCTCAGGAAGGTGATGTGTTCCAGTGCTACACTTTCTTTGTAGACTTTAATACCCTTTTTAGTATCAGTAGAGGAATGAATATCTTATCATTTTTAACATTTTCCTGAAATGCAGGTCTATTGTCTGGTTGCCCCTAATAATCAGAACAAATGAGAATTGTCTACATAATCAGTGACTCTATCCATCACTCAAAATATGTGTAATTTTCATCATAGGACATTTCCATGGACTCAGGTTTTCCAAGATGTCATTTTTAACCCCCTTATCTGAATATAACTTTTCAGAGACAAATTGTCTATGGATGATCAATGAGAACAAATCACATTATTGACATGTTTGGTATATCCATGAATTTTATGGGTTGATTGAAATTTATGCTTTTGTGATATTATAGATAACTTTAGAATCTTTTCGTTAGCTTGTTGTGATTTTTAAAATGCTCCATTTATAACAAGATGTTCTAGAGTTCTTTTTTTAATTCATGAGAAAAAAATGTATATATTTATTTTAAGTAACCTGTGGCATTTTACCAATATTAAACAAATATTCCTAGCTACAAATGATGCTTGTATAACAGCTGTTGATCAGTTCAGGGTCACTGACTGCTTGGAGTAACTAAAGAAAGCTATTTATATTTTTCTATGCTGTTACATTATAGATCCAATCAATATGTTGACTCTCCCAATGCTCTCCCATGGGTCATTGTGGACATTATCTATATTGCGGGGTAAAGAAAGGGCCTTAGGGAAGTGTAGGGAGTGGACACTTGCCTCATCCATAAGTCAGCTTTTACTTCTGAAACGAATGCATTGACAAAACCGTTAACCAGGTAGCGAATACATTCCTGCACTTTTTCTTTTGTTCTCTTGGTTGTACGGGACTGCCTTCTTTAGCTTTCCTCATCTTTGAATTGGTCAGTTCATATAACATTCATTGCGGAAAATTCTCAGCCTCTTCATCTGAAATATCTCCAAATTCGCACTTCAGTGACAAAATTTTCCTCTGCAGCCTTTCTGCTTCACTAGATATTCTGGTTTCAAGTAACGATGAAGCTGAAATATTCAACCCGGATTCTGAGGAGAGGTTGCTTCTTATTTTTCTGTAAGAATGGCTTTTCGCGCTGTGAACTTCTCCTCAGGACATCTTTATTCTGCATGCTCTAGGATGTGGTGTGAAAGTGGATGTGGATTTATTTCCTGGTCTGAATTATGTGGAGATGAGAGCAGACTTCACATCGGTGGAATCCGAAGATGTTCCCCTCTCTCACGAGGCTCCCTTTAGTCTTGCCTTTGCTTCTAACTTATGGCTTCAGCCTGAAGTTCTACGACTAAAAAAGCTCCGTGTCCTCTACGTTAATGCAACACGGACACCACGCTCATATTGTCATTTCGAAATTACTGCTGTGACAAGCCAAAACTTCTTCCTGGTCTGGAAAATATCCAAAAGTGAATTAATTGCTAAGGATTCTTTGTGCAACCACCTAATTGGTGATAGCGGTTAAGCTTGAATATTGCTTGAATATTTACTAAGTACTGGTTTTATGGATCAAAAAGCCCCAAATCCTTTGTCATACATATGAGAATCTTGATATTCCATTGCTGGCAAATATATTCTAACTTTTTTTTTTAACCACCTTAAAAATATTCTTCTTAAATTATCAGCAGCATTAAACCTAAAGTATACTAAATATATACTTTTGTCAGACATGGGTGAAATGCTTAATCTTATTTTAATATTCCAATCACCCTTTGAAGTAGAAACTATTATTCCCAATTTACATATAAAGCAACAGTGGTTGAGGTAATTTTCTCAAGACCACAAAAACACTATTACCCACTTCAGTGAAAAATCTATGAAAGTAATATTTTTATTGGCTTGGTTCAGTGAAGAATCCCAAAAATTCACTACAGTACTGAAACACATATGCAATGCAATGAATATATATATATTTTTAGTTTGAAGAATATTCTTCATTTGTCCTTCCATCTATTTCCCCACCATTTTTCACTTTTCCTTGTGCCGTGGGTGGGGACGTGGGTAACTTTATGAACTGCATTAACTCTTTTGCTCTCCAGCCTCCTGCTGGGCTCAGCTCATAGTATCTCTGCAAGGGATGTAGACCACCATAAAGCTTCTCTGCCACTTGATCCAAGTGGCATAGCGAGTCCAAACACCTATGACAGACGGTGATGCTGCACAGAGCCACTGGCAGTACACTATGGGGAAATGCAGTGCACACCTTTGGGGTTTTGAAGCAAAGGTGTACTATCCACTGCAGATAACAGCACTCCTTTTACAGTTCAGAACTTGGCTTGCTATAGAGCCTTACAGGAAACTAAAAACTTGACTATAAGCCAGCAAGTTACTGTGGTACCTGAGATACTAAGAATAAATCATGTGCTATCTAATCACTCCGTCATGAAATGGAAGTGGTATACATGTTATCGGGCTGAAAGAGATTCCGAAGGTGTAAGTTACGTGGTCAAGAGGTTCAGATGCTCATGACCCTGACTCTGGCTTCGTTGCCTCCACCCTCTAATCCTGCACCTATGAACTTATAAGGAGCTCCTTATAAAATGTTGATTGAGGGGAAAAAAATGGGTCTGATTGACAGCTGGTTCTGAACATACGCTGGTACTACTTTAAAGTACATGACAGTACACTCCTTCATGAGCACCCCGAAGAAGATTAACCAGAGATTTAAGCAGTGAACTTTGTCATTTTGCTTAGATAAACAGACCTAGAAAATGGATTTACACTGAACATTGTCAGATGCCTGAAAGGAACAAAATTAGAAAGTTGATGATAAGGAGGTCTAGGAGAGAGGTGTGTGTTGGACTTCTCTGAATGGGCACAGAGTCTGAAGATATTTGAGTTCCATGTGAATGCTCAAAAGGAAGCAACCACAGAAGAGTAGAATCTTAATAATGAGGTGAATAAGGTGAAATGCCCTGTGGATATCAGCTGATCTTGTTCTTGTCCTAGGGACTTGCAAACAGGGGCATGATGTCAGAGATGGAGGTGTTGCCTGGGCTCCTCAGCGGGATGAAGGGATCCCTTGCAGAAGTTTTGTATAAGCTTCATGCTTTCTGGCTGCCATCCAACACGCTGCCATCCTTGGACACGTTTTCTGTTCCCATCTTCCATCCACAAATTTAATGTCTTTTCCATCTTAACTAAGCACCCAGTGTGGCCAGAACATTTTTAAAATTCCTTTTTTAAGAATTGTGGTGACATCTTCTTTGTGTTAAATACATCATGCATGATTTGATAGAATCTAAGCTCCATGAGCTCAAGAGAACTTATTCATCCCAGTGATTTCCCCCATTTATTCAGCAATCATTTACTGAGTGCTTACTGTTCATTATTTATCAACACATTGAAAAAGAAAAGGACACTGATCCCCTGGCACTTATATTCTAGTGAGTGATTTTAGGGAAGAAAGCCAGTAAATAAAATCCCAAATAAGTAAGGGAATTTTAGAAAATGGAAATTAAGTCAATCAAACGAGACCATGAAATGAAAGTTGCGAAGGCACTTTATAAAGAAAAGCCTTTTCAAGATGCTATTTGAGAGAGCGGGGGGTGGGCGGGCAGGGAAACATGGATGTTGGGGAAGGAGCCAGCCATGTAAGATCATTCTTCTAGGGTGAAGAAATACGAGGAAATCAGTCCATACCAAACACTATGTGGATAATATCTCTTTATTCCCATTTTCAGAATTTTTATTCTGGACTTCATTATTCTTATTGAGTCTTATTATAGTTTCCTAACTGATCTCTCTGCCTTCACTCTCTGCTTTCCAGTTTAGTATTTATTCATCTGACAGCCTTATCTTTTTGAAGTACAGATTTTACCATTTAACATCCTTATTCAAATAGTCTCCTACTTACTCCCAGCCTATAGGATCAATCCAAACTCTGTAGACTAGACAGCCCTTATAATCTTCCTTTGTTCTCATGATAATCTGCATTTTCAGCTGTATTTTTCAGCATATCTTTCATACACATTTACCTTGGCCAAAATAATTTATTCAGCGTTCCTTGCATGGCATCATATCTGAGATTCCACTCATGTTGCTCTCTTATCCTAAATTTCTTCCTACTTTGCATTTATGCATGTCCAAAATGTTCCCATATTTTAATAGCAAATAAAAGTTCTGACTGTATCTAAGATTATCCCAAATTGGTAAATTATTTGAAATCACTACCCTATGGTTTACATAATTCGATATGTAAAATGAACTATAGAAGTGACTAAAGAAAAACAGACATTTTAGGAGATACATATGTTATAGGGAACATTTATTAAGTTTTATCTTTCTCTAATCAATGGACACTTTCTCTCTTTATGAATAATACATCTCGTAGGCTAGAGCCTTAAAACACTCTTGATGGTCCTTTGAAGCTAGAGCAAAGGCACAGGAACTTTGTTTTCATCAATCAAGGGAGGGAACGTTTGATTTTAAATGAAGGGGTATGGTTTCTGAGAATCTCTTTTTTTAATGTCAGTTTGCCACCCTTCAACAAGTATAGCAGTTATTTCAAGCTTAGGGAAATGTGTAGTGTTTTTTTGTGTCTTCCTAGTGATGTCACACAGTGAAACAAAAAAAAAAAGAAAAGAAAAGAAAAAAGACTTCTGTATTCTCCTCTTTTCTACAAATTGTCCTAGTGACATGTACTATCTTCAGAAACTATGGGAAAGTATACACCATTTTTATATTGTGCTACTTTGTTTAATTAGAATTAACTCTGAATGAAGTACCATTTTGCCCTCTGTGAAACTGCCTTGAACTTTCTCCACTTAGATGGATTTCTCAGCTTCGTTGCCAAGCAACCATGCTCAGATTGCTACTTTGCCTTTGCACTGAGTCAACTGCACTACGCATTCACTTTGCATTTTTTAAGCATAATTTTTCTCCTCTCTTTAAAGCAGTTGTATCTTTTAGTTCTGTATTATTGACAGATCTGCTCCATAAGCTATTTATATTCTATATCTTATACCTTACAGTTTTTCTGTTCTGTCAGCTTAAGAGTTGGCATTTATCACCTTTTTTGGCTTTCCAGTTTAGCAGAGTTGTAATCATGTCTTCATTTAATAAATAAGATACAAACAACATTTGTAATATAGGTAAGAATGAAAAAGATGAAATAATTCAGCAAATACCATATTACAATTACTCTTTTGGGGGCTGAGGATATAGCAGTGAGCAAAACAGACAAATGCCTGCCCTCATGAAGTTGCACTCTACTCATGAGAAAAAGACAATGCATATGTGAATAAGAGAGCAATATATATAGCTAGTGTTGTGTTGGTAAGTTATAAGCAGGAGATTTTTTTTCCATAGTCTTTATGTAATATATATATATATATATATATATACACACACACACACACACATATATGTAATATGTTTCATGTATATTTTGATGTCATTTTAAGAAAAATAAAAAGTCATAAATACAAAATTAGAAGAATTTAGAATGAAATATGCAAATGAGAGACTTGAAATTTTAGCATTATCAGTTTTTTTTCTTTTCTCATTCATTTTCATTGAGTTAAAATTTCACAGTTTTGAACAACACAGAGGATGTTCTGGAGGTTTCCATACAGAGGTGGGAATAACAGACACACAGCTAGCTTTGCCCTGGCAGGAAAGCAGCAATTCTAACACAGTAACTGGCAACACTTGTAACTTCCTGGGGACTGGGGTCTTGCTTGCAACACCGTCTGTGTTGTCCTCATTTAGAAGCCTCTTGGTGCTGATGAATCACTTCGTATATGACAGTGGCATTAGCAGTTTTATAATATATCCACCATAGACGTTATGGCTAAATATAAAACTGAGAAGAGAGACATAGAGCTCTCTCAAGGCAGGTAGAGGGTTGCAATTTTGTATAGAGTAGCCACAGAAAGCCTCATCTGAGAACTTACTATTTAAATAATTTCAAGTAATTGAGGGAAGTAATGTTGGGGTTGATAAATGGTTACAGTTGGGTGGAACTAAAAGAGGAAATTAAACCAAGAAGACAAGATAGAAAGTTGTTGTTGCAGAGCTGATTGCTTAATATCGAGAGTATGGATGTGGAAGGTGTTGATAATAAAAAAGTATAGGATTGTCTGTGAGAATGAAAACTGAGTAGAGTGAAGAATATGATCAGTGGAAGAATGAAGGTCAAGAAACTGAGTAGCAAAGTCATTAGATGAAGTCTGTACATGGGTGTTTTAAACGATCAGAAATAAGGGCACCATTAATGTGTCACTGCATGATAGTTCGCCCGGTCTGATATCTTCTGTGGATGATGGGTAATGAGCTGGAAGATGATGGTGATAAGATTGACAGTGTAGTGGGGAGGGAAGGCAGGGCGGGGTCCTTGCCAGAAACAGCCAGAGTTATTCGAGTTACATGTTTCTGGGTATATGACAGCCCAAAGGATTGATGGTGAGTGATATCATTTGGTGTCATAAAATTTATGATTTATGATTGGAGTAATTTAGTGAATAGAGATGAATATTCTGAAAACAATGAGGAACATGAGTGTTAACAACCCACTTCCAGGACCTTTAATATGCAGAATGTGTAAAAACAAACAAACATCCAGTCATCCACTAAGGACTGCAGTAGGAGCAGTGCCCTAGAGAGATCCAAGCTTCCTTTCCACTAAGGAGGTGAGGGAAATGTTCAAAGAAGAGGTATAGAGTATGATGTGTTTATTGATGACCAGCCTCAATTCCCTAATGGCATAATGGAAAAATTTCAAAAGTTGGAGAGCAGTTTACATCAGGCGACAGGAGCAAATGACAGAAAAAAGGAACATGGAACTCTCAAGGGACAATCATGTCTCCATGAGGAGGGATGGCGTGGGGTTCCCGATCTACTGGTTGGAAGTGGTGTATCATAGAATCAAAGAAATTGGTTATGTCATACGTATTCATGCATTTATATACAATTGCAAGCATATATATACACAGTCACAGAAAATAGGCATGGCAACTTTCTGACTATAGACTAAATGTGATATTGATATTAATTATGTATGTGATTTGCAAGTAGCTACTTTGGGGTTCCATAGACACCTCTCTAATGAATCACCTCTAGCAATAGGAGTCTGTCATTATACCCAAATTTCAAAGGGCTAAAGAGCAAAATTTCCGTAGACTCTAGGTAGATTACAGTGGTCAACATCATCCTGTGTCACAACTGTACTTGTAGGCCAAAAATTAAAATGCATATATCTTTTTTGTAATTTTTTTATTAAGATTTACTTTCTAATTGGATTTATTCATTAATAGAAATAATATGAATAGGATGAAAAACAGAAAACTCAACACACATACTCTCACATTTACCAACCCATTTAATGAGTTTTACTCATTTTGCTAATCTCATTTTATTGAGCAGTGTTCAATTTTATTGAATCAGTGTTCTTTTTGAATCCTTATATTGAAAAAGAAGAGGACCATTTCATAAAAGAATCGTGTACTTCTTAATTAAATTATAAATTTCAGTGGTAGTTCATTGTATGACTCATTGGCCTTTATCTCTCTGGTTCTCTAATTTAAATTGGACTCACATAAGCATTCCTAAAAATCCACACTGGTAATTTGTTTGTAAAAGTGCATTTTGGAATAGGATTTTGTGAATGTCTTTATCTCACTTGAAACATAAAGCAATTCAAGTGTTTCAAAAAGCTCGGAATAACTGACAGTTTCAGTATTTTTTATTCATGTACATGAGTGAGAACTTATTTTTATTTCAAGACAGTAAGCAGTTTATAGAGTTAGCACTTTATAAAATCTTTTAAAAGCGATCAAAATGTCTGTTCTCAGATTCCGAACAGAGGGAAATAGGGGGAAGGATCACTGTGCACGCGAAGTGGGATTAAACAAGCACAGGGCACCGTTGGCACTACGTCACTGAAGTGCAACTGCAGTCATAGTTTCTTTTTTGGATGCATTTGCCAGAAATTCTTTATTGAGGCTATGAGAGTGATTTATCTAGAAGGAAACTTATGATTTTAAGGAGACATACTTTGACATCCTGAGGAAGTGTAGATGATATCTTCTGTATCTGAGGATGAGGGCTGTCATTGGTAGGGTCCAGTTGGGTCTTTCTGATGGGTAACTTCAATCTGAACTTGCAGGAAAAGGAGATAAAGGCTTTTGTTTCCAGGGGAGCAAGAACAAAAGGAGGACACTCAGGAGCAACGGGGAGGGCGGGGAGGAAGATGTTAGAGCCTGAGGGTTCAGAGGCAGCGGTCCTTGCTCTGAGAAGGGTCTCATCCGTTTCATCAGTTTGAGGTTTCTGAAGCACCAACTCCAGTAGATCAGACAAGGGTTTTCCTGTGAGGGCACAGTTCGAGTTGTCATGGACCACGGTGAAAAAAAAAAGTGCCAGCTCAATGCTTTAGCGAGGAAGGGCTTTGGCATCTCTTGCATCTTTTAATGAGGGGAGGGGGGAACACATATATATATGTGTGTGTATATATCTATACACACACACACACTTAAGTACTCCCCACTTGGCTTAAATTATTTTAATGTTAGTCAAGGAGTTCAAAACATAAACCTAGGTATAAATTCCATATGCTTATACAACTATATAACAAAAACTAATTTAAAAATTAATTATAAACACCATAAAATAATATTGCAATTAAAAACATTGATTTAATGTCACAAACAAGGTTTTTCTGAATCTTATTTGCAATACCCAGCTATGCTAGGCTCAGGTTATTTTTTAATTCTCCATGCCTACGAGCTTGTGCTCTGTGATAGCTGTATTTTCTTGCCAGTATTTATATTTGGACCTCAGTGGAAACCTCACTAACCTAAATCACTTTGACAGAAATGTAAAATTTACATTTAATATATTCTGTTGTTGTCTCATTAATAGTAGAATATGGCAACTTTTCCTTTTCTCATTAAAATAATACGGTGCGGGTTCCAAATATTTTAACACCAAAATTCAATCTAAGGAGCAAATTTTCAGCTTCTATTGTTAAAAATTTGTCAGAATAAAACAAATGTATATTGTTGTATAATATATTTATTTTTAAAACAAGTATTGATTAAGAACCTTCTATGTAGCAGAATCTGGGTACAGAAAAAAATTTATACGAAGTCCATACTCTCATAGAGCTTACATTCTAATGTAGGAAAAGAGAAATTAAAATCACTCTCTCTATATATCTATATCTATATATTCTAGTATTTAAAAAAACAAGGTAAAGAAGTTCTTTTTTTCTTGAGATATTAGCTATATAAACGTACACAAGTAATATGTAAATAAGTAAATAAGTATAAGTATGTCCATATGTAAATAAGTATAATACTATTTATTATAGTATTATTTTTAATAGAAAAAGTTGGTAAATATCAGTAGTGACCGGTTGACTAAATATCAGTGAAATGGAAGATAATGCAGTTGTAATAATATGAGGAATGTGTTCATAATGTAACAAAATGGAAAACAATATAAGCTTTTTAATAAAAAGGCAAAGAGCAGATTATTGTATTAATTAAAAATATTAATTTCTGCCGATCTAAATTTTTAAAAGATCTCACAACAAAGTAGTAACAGTGGTTGCAAGATAGAGGATGAAATAAGAAAAGACATTCCACTGTGTATGCCTTTTTCTACTTTTTTGCTTTGTAAATCGTGGAAATTGTCCACCATTTAAAAAAAAATTAAATCGAAATTGTAGTTTAATGGACTCGAATTTGTGGGTTAGGTTTAGAGAGACCAGATGGGAGGACACTGTATTCCTTACTTTGAAATATGAGGAAGACAGCAGTGGGCATGTTAAAAAGAGGTTTACACATTCGGATGCATTTGGAAGGTTGCCAAAGGACTTGGCAAACGATAGCCCTTGATTGAATTCAGGGTCAATGTCTGTTTTGTAAACAGTATTTTATTAGGAACACAGTTCTACCCATTTGTTTATGTATCATCTATAGCTGTTTGCACACTCTCACAGCAGAGGTGAACAGTGGCGACCATGATCGCACTGCCTACGAATACTACAACATTTACAGTTTTGCCCTTTACAGAGAAAGTTTGTGGTTCCTGGTATAGATCATTGGATTTTCTAATGGACAGCCTGTGTGGTATTAAATGACATTGGGGGTAAATAACGACCACCTTTTTTTAACCTAAGCAACTGGCCAATGGAATTGCCATGTATTAAAATAGAGATCACTTGGAATGGAACGAATTTGGGGTGAAGACAAAGACAGTAAGAGATTGATGAATTCTTTGACTATTTGCATGACTACATGAGTCCACAGATCTCGATTTGAGAAGCAGTTGTGTGGCAGGATAGGACGTAGATAATTAAAGGTTCTGAAACCAATACCCTTTGAGCAAATCATTTAAACTTGCTGGCTCCTCTCTATTTTCTCAGGAGTAAAATTGTAGGTCATCTTAGTAATCACTATGGTCCTATCCTAACCCAAAATTTGTGAAATAGTTATTGACAATATACTAGACACATATAAGTCCATTAGGTGTGCTTTTAAGGACTTTAAAGTTAGTGAAAGATGCCAAGCATCTCGTTAGGAAAACAGGTAACCTGCCTTCTGCAGGTCACAGGGTAAATACAACTTTTCAGATTTTGTAGATTTTGATTCAAATAAAGACATCATTACAAAATTAAATTTTTGTTTATTAAATTGCATGATGTTAAGCTTTAGGAACACGGACATTTCAAAACTTAATAAGGGGGGAAAAAACACTAAATGTCATGTAGACCTCCATCAAACCAACATCATACCTTCACTCTGCATTTTAGTTTGATAATTTAACATAAACATAGAGGATTTTGATGGCAAGCAGTTTCAAAGTGTGTAATTTGTGAAGAGTATAAGGCATTCCTTTGCAAGTTTAACACCTTACTGTGATACAGCGAGAGTGTAATAGAAACCAGAGAATTTCTCAGTGTTCCCTACCTCTTCTCCTTTTCCATTAGCAAATTCCAATTTCTTTGAAGACTTTCACACTTAAAATAGATATGAATAGATATGAAGGCTAAGAATCAGTTTCAGCATTTCTAGTTACTGAAATGCTGTTTCTGTCTTAATGAAATTGTTAGGCCCTTTTTAGATCTTTCTAAATTATTAAACACTTTTAAATATTATCTAGCCTATTGTAGAAAACTGCTAGCCATTATTTTTTAATATAATGCTACCTTTATTATTGTTTTTTGCCCACATACATTCTCTCTCATTCCTCACACCACTATTTATAAATGCTGTTAAATATAGAATTTCATTACATCAGTTTTCATGAGAATAGATGGAAATGTTTTCCTGTTAAGCCTCAATAATGATGAAATCTTCATCCCTCCAAAATATAAAGTGGCAATGTCATCACTTATGCACACCCTTCGTGAAGCTCCATTTTCATTATCATAAGAATTTTCCCTTTTGTTTTCTATACTTGTTTAAATTATGTTCTCAGATCAGTCAGCAACTGGAATTACATGCCGTTTTTTGGGATCTAATCATTTGAAATTCAAAATTGTAACAGTTTATCATCTGAAAAGTTATCACATGCTTCTTGATAAGTTAGATGAAACAAGTTTTTAAACATAAATACAAGTATGTATAATTGTTATTTATTTTTGTCATTGGATTCTTAATCTTCTGAAACCTTCTTACCATTAAAATTTCTTTCATTATAACTGTTTCCAAATTTACTAATTATAAATGTATAGAGAGATTCTTCTTTGGCCATAATTAAATAATTTATACTTAAAATCATACAAAGATAACATCGAAACATTTAATAAAACGTTGGGAAGCAATGAATGGGGTTGATATATATGGTGACACTCTCAAAAGATGGGCTTATAGGCAAGCTGTTGAAGGACTATATTCTGCCTTCTGCTAGCCGCCACAGAGAACAGAAGTATATGTTAAAATTTCATAAATAGGCTCCATTTCCTCAGAAATAACTTAAAATATAATTATACTTCATTTTAAAAACAAAAAAAGTTTTTTTCTATTAATAAACATATCAACTAATCATTTTACTCTTATTTTTTTATCACAACATTAAGCAGGATTTTTTTTTTTTTTTAGAAAGCTAAAAGATTATATAAATATATACTCCCCAGTCTTGGCATCTTACTCACCATCCCTCAGATAACCTTTCTGTGATAAGTTTTCTATGATTTTACATATACGTTTCCAGACACATATCTAGTTATTTTCGATGCATCTTATTCTGCATCTAGCTTTTCTTTTACACTTGGCGATGTCCAAAATATGTATGTTTCCTTGTGAGATGAAAAAGAGGAAGGCATTTACTCTTAGATGAAACTCAGATAATGGCCCAACTGGGCTCATGTAAGGGTTCTGAGCATGGCTGAGGTGAGTGAGGCCAAGCCACCATGTTCTCTAGGTGAGGCATATTAAATGCATTGTCATCTTATGACATTTTCAATTGCAATGGGTTTATTGGGATGTAACTCCTCTCAATTTTCTCAGGAATAAAATAGTAGGTCATTTTAGTAATCACTATAGTCCTATCCTAACCCAAAATTTGTGAAATAGTTGTTGAAAACTTACCATATGCATAATAAACCCATTAGGTGGGCTTTTGGTAAAATGCTATTGTAAGTAGAAGAGCATTTATATATACATATATATTTTTTTCACATTAACATTTTACACTTATATTTTGTGTAATCTACATAGGCACATAGAAATAGATCTCTTTATATATATGTAATATATAATATACATAAGATTGAAGTGTATCATTAAATTATAACATTTTAGACACCTGTTAAAATCAGCTCATTTAAATTGGGAAATTAGCATAATATTGAGTTTTATATTTTCAGTAAATAAGGCAGGTTTTTATTTTGAAAAGTCAGATTTTATAATCAATTTATAACAAGATTGTCAAGTGGAAGAGTTTTAGTTAAAATCATCTAAAAACTTACTACTTAGCTATATCATCTCCAATGTGGAGGTTTATGATAAAGAAAATAAAGATTTATTAAATATTCAATATGTTCAAGGCATTGTACTGAACAGCAGAGAGATAAATGTGAAAAGGTCATTGTTAATAAGATGCTTCGTATTACATATTTAAAAGTGAAACTATCCTTTGGCATACACGTATATTGTAGATAGGAGTAGTCTAAATTTTATTAGTGCAAGTAGGTAAGCCATATCAAGAACCATTCTATTTCTAATCTTTCTTGACAATTTGGGATAAAAATAAACTTATTAGAAATTTATTATAAGTAATACAAATATAAATTAATATCCATTACTGGAAATGTTGTGTCTCTGATTCATGGGCTTTTATAAGACTTTTTTCTTATATTAACCTAGAGTATTTAAAATATATATTAGGATTTTATATCAAAATTTTTATCAGACAATAACAGAAAAGTCATTTCTCTGGATACCTACTCTCCCTGCCTCACCTCTCTGCAGATAGGCCGTGCTCCCCTATGCTTTATGCCCCCATATTATTCTATCCTTGCATAAACATTCTTGCATTCAAAAGAATCATAAATAGATCATTGTTTATCTCATTCAATCAACTGTAATCTCATGAGGTTTGAGTATTCTAGGATGTATAGATTCAGAAAAATCTTAGGTTTTCTTTTAGCATTTAAAGTGTGGATACACACTGTACACAAAAAAATGAACAAAATAGTTTTTAACGTTATTAGTTTCTATTTCTCGTCAGTTTCACACACTTGTTGAAACAACCACATAAACATTTATTGGTTAACTTATGCATTTGTATTTTCTCTTCGGTTGACATTTACTAACTGGTTGTTAGTCATTTATTTTTATCTCTAGAAAGACCTCCAAATCCAGTGTAATTTACCCTAATCATTTTCCCCAGTGCTAATTTATTTTGAACTTCTGAAGCCTTTTTATGTGAGTTTAGAGCGATAAAAATAAAGTACATCAAACTGAACCTTTTGATAAAACTTCAATGAAATGATAAATAAGATGACAATTGCAAACAGTGTAAAAGTGCCCTTATACCACTGAAGGATGTAAGAAGCGCATTTGGTATAAATGAGTTGTGTGAAAATTGAAGCATCATTCTATTTAATATTTTCTTTAAAATGATACTTTATTTTTAAGCAAAACAACTTGTTTCTGTTGAGTTGTGATTTTTTTTTTTTGCAAGCATTTATCAGCAATCAAGCCTTCAAATAGACTATACTTTCAAGAATTTTAAAATACAACTAGGTTACTCTGTATTTATTGATAGTTATTTCAAAATTTAATTTATACCAATGAAGCACTCCCATGTTTTTCTTCTCAATCTCCTTGGGAGCCTCCCAGGTGTTCTGAAACTGGTCCTCCTCTGCAGGAGGGCAGAAAGAAACCAAAGGAAGACACTCCAGATTGGCAGGTGACAAGTTTAATAAACAAAGGAAGTCACTTACAAAGCTAGCGTTGTTGGGGTATAAGAGTAGCTTGTAGACCCACCTACTAGGATCTTAAAAGTTTAATTAGAGGCCTTACCTGAGTTCGGTCACATACCTAATTCAGATAGTCTTCACACCACGGTTCTACCTCGAGATTGTATCCTTGGAGAAGTTCCAGGGAGCAGGAAAGATGAGCAGAATGCACAGCAAGGGGAAAGGGTAGAAGCCTCTTGTTACCCTGGTCCAGCTCTCAGGTCACCTGGCAAGCGTGTCTTTGTGACGACCCCCTCCAACATTCTGTCCCTCATGAGTGACTCTGATAGTCTCACGTGGCACCTCATCTGCAGTGCGCCCTGAGCAAGGATCTCACTAATGAGGAAGTGGCTTTTTTGATAGCTGTCTGCCTGCATCGGAGGCAGGTGCCACAGCCATGCTGCAGGTACATGTAAGAGGAAATGCATGTTAAGATGATAATTCCAAAAATTAGTGACTACTTTTTCAACGAGGGCCTCATGATCGAAGCCACTGATTAAGTCCCCTAGATGGGGGTCAGATCATTTGAAGCATTCACTTGTTGTGCCCTCATGTGATTTAATAAAGATGACACATTAGTAGACTTATGAGGTATAAACAATGTGTTTGTATAATAACATAGGCACCTCCTTGTGAGTCAATAAAAATATCCAAAGCCACCCTGCTTTGGAGGGCAACTTTTCTCATTAGAGACATTTCAGTGTTTAGTAAGGACAACTTTGCCAGCTCTCCTTTAAGGCTGACTGGGTGAACTTAGTAAGGACTTTATGTTTGCTACAACATCCTCCAGGCCAACGGAAGGCACAAAAAATGATGGCCAAACGATCATACCAGTAGAAAACAGAGCATGCCCACCTGGCCTTGAGGAGAGGGAAGTTGGCAATTTGTTGTTACTGTGGTGCAGATTCTCATCTGTGCCCAGGGAAAAGTCAGGGTGCAACTGCCTGCACCCATGTCCAAAAATGTGTGCCGCACAACCACTGGGTCCCATTTGGGGCCACCCAGTAAATACTTGGGCAGCATGACAAGTCAGTGCCAAACAAGTCACTACCCTTCAGTGTATTATAATGACTACACGGTTCCAGTGATATCCACCCTGTTTTCCCAGTTTAGTTGGGTTGATTCTGTTAGGAGTGATTTTTTAATTCCCAACATAGGGCTGCCTAGATGCCCAAATATACATACCCGGGGCGAACCACATAAACTCATTCCACATCTGAGCATAGACATCAGTGGCTCACATAGTGATACTTTTAGGGTCCTTCCTATCAGCAGTTTGACAGGCTGCCCGTGTAACTTGATTGACAGAAAAAGAATACCCAAGGCCGATGTTATCAACAGTGCGTGTCACAGGACAGATCTCTGGGTCAGTACTGGACACATAAGATGGATTCAGAGTTCTCATCCTAGCTTGTCCTTCCTTAATGCACTGCTCCTGGGCCTTCCCATTCCCATCACGGCAATCCAGACCAGCTAAAGAGCAGCTGCTCATGTGCACGACCATTGGATTGATTTCTTTGCTGAGCAAATGAGTGGCCGCACTGCAGAAAGATGTGTCCAGTAGGTGTCCACCCATGACTAGACTCCACGGGAGCAACAGAAATCTAGGATCAGAAAGATATTTAGCAGGAGCTCGTATGGGGATTACACTTGTGGTTGGATCCTTAGATGATAAGGCAGCTGGAGCTTTAGGGAGCTGATCAGGTTGTGCATGTCGGCCGGGAACACAGCCGTGGCAGGCATGAGGAGATGGGTTGGGGGAGGGACGTGCCAGCCCAGGAGCTTTACCTTCTCCCCTCTTTCCATGGTGCATTCATTTCAGGTATAGAGGTTTTCAATGGGTTCCGCTTGTGACATGACACTGAGATCCCACTGGAGACTGAGTGGTTTCTCCTCATCCCGGGGTAAAAGTAAGCCACCTATTTCAGGGGACATCTCATTGCAGATTCCAGTAGATGACGCCTTTCCCAGGCGTGATGGGGTACAGTGTTCTCTACAACACAGCGATCCACATCGAGAGTTGAGGTAGTGGCTGATTCCTGTCACTTCCATGCCTTGACAGTACTAAATGTCTCAGGAGAGGTCCCCATTAGTTGATCATTTAAATGTATTAAAACCTGGGATAGTTTGTTTTGGTTTTTTTTTTTTTTTTGGTGGAAACTGACAATATTTTCTCAAAAACACGCATATCAGCATTGCTGAGATTAGTAATGTGAGCAAATTATGTGATTAAGAGATTAAGGCTTATGCGATTCACATATATTTCTCCAAATAACCTGTTTAGAATGAGGCATAAAGACCAAAGATTCCAATTACTTTAGTCCAATTAACCCTGAGATAGTGATATTACACTAGATTAGGATTCCAAAAACCTAGCTTTTGTCACCACTTATCTATGTTACTTGAAAATTCACTTAGCACCTATAAACTTATCTTCCTTTATAATATACTGTGCATTTATCACTCTCTAAATCATTTCCTTTGGTGCTCTCACTGACTCTCATATATTATTATATTCTTTATTTTAAAGACTTAGTTTAGTTTATAGTAGAAAATAATATTAATGAAGTTAGAACCAATAGATGTTTTACTACTAAATATTTTTTTTCTGTGATTCTCCCAGAATCTCTCTCATTTTATGTTTAAACAAAATAACTTCTGCACAACCTGGTGATCTGACATATCTGTTTTTTTTTTTTTTTTTAAATTTCAGAGGTATTTGAACCTCATTTGAATTTTTATTTATACTCTGAAAGAAGAAAAGACTGGAAAACATTCTAATTAACAGGATATTTTCAGTCTTTATCTGAATGTCACTCACTGTGTAAACACAAATTGTCAAATAAAGCAGCAAAACACAGAACCTCCATAAGTGCCCATTCCTGCTGAGATTTTTAGAAACACTGAGAATCTTGAAAGAAAAATGAAGGGAGTCTACTTTGAAACAAGCACAATGTTTCATGCTGTGACAAATCACACTTGCAAGGTATATGAACATTGAAAATAGAATTGCAAACCAAAAACAGGAAACGATGTCATGCTAGCTAGAGATCGTATCTCCAAAAATATATAAATCAAAATTTTAGCATTTAGAGGAATTTAAGACATGAATTTAAGGAAATAGAACAACCATAACAAAAAAAAAAAAACAAACAAACCCTGAGCTATTTGCAATTCCTTAAAAAAAATAAAAAAATAAAAAATAAAAGTAAATGGAATTCTGCATTGACAGGTGCTCTCCTTTAAAATGCGAATGCTCAAAGTTTAACAGTTGCAAAAACGATGAGATGAATCGACCGTGAATACGGAGAAAGTCGTTTCAGCAAAAACTGGTTTGGGAATGTTGGCTTTTACATCTTCTAACCTCCTCTTTCTGAAGCGAGTGTCAAATACAACTTTCTTTAATATAAACATTTTTATGTACTACCTTTTGGGAACAGTTTTTGTTTATATTTTGTCCAAAGCGTTTGTATTCATTTAGGTGACAGAAGTTTCATTGAATGTTGTGTGCCCAGAATTCCGTGTGACCCGTATTAGTAATATAGCCACACACTCCTACAAATGAAAGATGAAAAATAAGTGCATCATAATAGCTCGAAAACCAGTCACTGCAAGGTCAATTCCAAACATCAGTCAAGTTAGAAGAAAATTAAGTATAGTGGCATAGCTTCATAAATTTTGTGAAAATACAAAGGAAGTAATACTACTCTTCTATTTTTGTTTTCACAAATATATCAGACTTTAGTGTAACAGATGAACTGACAAGTTGAAGAAATAAAATCTAAACGTAGGTGTGTAGTATGTCACATGTAGTAGTAAAGCTGTGGCAAATTCTAATCTTGTGTTTTATCTGAAAAAATGATGCAAAAATTGCACATTAGATTCACTTATTAGAGATATTTAACTTGTAAAAAACAAACAAAAATAAAGTAATAAGGTTTATATTTATGATATAAGCTATGAAAGTAGACTAGTTTATTTTTCAGTTTAATTGTTCAATGCCATTACTTAAGGATCATGAAAAGAAAGAGATAAAAATAAGGTGCACTGAAAATATTTTAGCTGGACTTGAAGAACTCTCTACTAATTACATCTAACTCTTAAATTCAAGCTTAATTTAGTACATATTGTCAGGTAAACATGTAAGTCAATTATTTCTCTATTGTTAACCACTTCTCCAACAAGTTTACAAATGTTTGGCCGTATTCTCACTGATTTGAAATTCCATCACGGACACAAACACACATACTTGCATAGCAGTCTTTCTGTTTTTGCAGCTCCCTTTGGCCTGAAACTTGGATCTAAGAGTCTGACTGCAAATACTTGTATCAGGCTTGATCTCCTTCAAACCCTCTTCCTGAAGCTTATACTCAAGGCGTTCTAGAAAGCTTGCCTTCTAGAGAAGAGGAACTTGCCTCTTTGCTTGCCTTTGCTCATGAAGTTATATCTGCTTGCAGTAACTTTCCCATTCCTGAGGTGGGCTTGAGTGATCTCTACCCCTCTGATTTCCAAACCTTCTCTAGTCACATTCCCTTTCTTTTTGGGGGCTACTAGATGCTTGGAGGCACCTATTATACTTGGATGTTTTTGTTGTTTTCTTCTATTTTGTTTTTTTTAGATTTCACTTATATGCAGAATCTAAGGAATAAAAAGAACGAACTAATCAAAATCTGACTCACAAGTATAGAAGACAATTTGGTGATGAACAGAGGGGAGGGGAGCTGGGAGACTGGAAGAATGGGGTGAAAGGTTAAAAAAATACAAATTAGTAGTTGATAGATGGTCACAAGAATGGGGAGCATGACATAGGGAATGCAGTTAGCATTAATATATTGGCTAGGTGGAAAACCAGAGGAGAGAAGGAGCAATTTGGGGGATCATTTTATAAACTATATAAATGTCTAACCAATGTACTGTAAACAACTAATAAAAAAAAAGTGCATGCGCTAGACAGGTTTGTATTCTCACTCCACCACTTACTAAGTGAGAGATTTTGAGAAAATCATTTTTCCTTGTTATATCTTATTTTTCATAATGATAAAAGACCTCTGCTTTGTAGAGGTCTTGTACACATAGAACATTGCATTTTTAGTAAGCGTTCAATAATGTTAGTCATTCCTCTACTACTTTCTCTATTCACACTCATCATTATTTAGATTATGAGCCGCATGAGGTCAGAGCCCACAAGAATGACTTGCGAAAGTCTCAGATACCAATTAATGAACTTCAATTCAACTAATAGCCACATTCCTTTAATATGTCCATCTTATAAAATGATCATGAACTTTAAGAACAGCCTTTCTCTAAGTTTATCTTTACGTGACTACTTGAAGTCATAGCACTTCCCTATCTTTATTTGCCTCTCTGCTAATATACTTACCCAATAAATTATAACCCATGATTAATTTTATTCATCAAGGAAAAATAAGTTAAAATTTAGTTTTACATGTAGCTCTTTTGTCTGGCCAAACATGTCGCAATTGACTGTCATATTTATATGCTAAAATAGGTGCATTCAGGATGTAAATTATAAAATTGCATTTCATCGTAAGAGAAATATTTACAAACAAGCTTTCTTGTTGGATGAAAATAATATGTAGACTGGCTGAATTTTTACTCTCAAATAATTGTGGCTTATTTCCTAAAATCATGCTGAATTAATTGCATGTTTTAGTATTGTCAAATATACTGCCACCTTATTCTTTCACCTAAATTGTTAATTAGCTATATTTTTTCCACAAATCCAACTAATTTTCTGGCAAAAATTGGCATTTTTTCCAAAATGCCCCGTCAAGAATTTTTTTCTTTTACTTCTTCAGTGGGATAAAAGAAAGGGGAAAAAAAAAATCCTCATACCAAGTTGCAACCCCAGGTATCATACAGCTTCTCTGACCAAAAAGCACAGATAATTTGCTTGTTTTCCCAGAGAAACGGGCAGGCAGCCAAACCTCACAACCCAAATTAGTTCCCAATTTAGTGTTCGATGTCATTTCACAAGGACTAGAATGAAAAATGAGACATTGCACATGTTAACTCTGAGGAAAATTATCACTTCACCTTGTATAGGGCATCTTTAAGGGATGAAATCAGAGGAGATAAATCATCTTGCTTTGTGACAGATCTGCCTGTCTTCTGGGGGAAAGATGTCCCATAGCGAGAGGGCGGGCACTGTCTGAGTTTCCCTCAGGGTATGACCAGATATATTTTATGCCTCAAAATAATTATAGAAATTTGAAAATGGAGATGATGTATGCAGGATACATTTCCCAAGCTGATTTTCCCGAATGACATTTTAAATATGTATATAAATACAAATGGAAATGGTACGCATTTGTGAATTAAGTATATTCTTGAAATGGTTACTGAGTAAAGAAAACATTTACCGTGTGTTTCACAGGATCAGGCCTGTGATGGTGAATGCAAGTAAATGCATATGCCCAAATATCGGCGTTTTATCCCCCATATTTCCCTTCAGAAAGCAGAAGTCAGCTTATATTTAAGTAACTACAAAGCAAGTCATATTATAGTAAAATCTCACATATAATTTATTTTGAAATCTAAAGTCCTTTAGGGAAAAGTACAGTAACCAGAAAGGATATCTCTTCAGATTTTATATATGTAAAGGCGATCTTATGGAAATATAGAGGTAAAGATATTTTTTTCCAGATTTTGCGATTGTTCTCGTGTTATAGCATTACAACTAAGGGTTTTGGTTGCTGTTTTAAATGACCATTTTAAAGAATAATAGAGGAAATGTTAGTGGAGAATTTGCATACGTGTCTTCAGAAATAATAATTAACCCAAAACTTCAATGAATGTCTCTTTGTGTCTTGAGATAAAATGCTTACGGGCAGCTTTGTGACCATTTTAAATGGGCTATCTCTCACATGTTCAAAAAAGGTTGAAGTCGAAACCGTTAGATAACTCTAGATTTAATAAAGTAAAAGCTTTATAAATTGCTAGAAACTACAACAAAGTAGCTCCAGTATTATAAACTTAAAGCTATGCTGTGAGAGATCTAAATGAAATACTTTCTTCTAAAATCCTATTCTAGTTTGGCCAAAAAAAGGTCCTTTTGAAACCATCTTGTACAATAAGTATTCAATCACCTTATTTCTGGTTACTTAATATTTATTAAAAAGTACATTATAAAAATGAAAATTTAAAAATAAATTAATGCTCTAGGCAAAACTTTTTGTAATTCTTTAAAAATCATACCCTCTCTAACATCAAGTAACATATTTATAACTAAATGTATTAAATAGATCAGCAGGGAAAAGGTAAATGATAAGAGATGCTCAAAGGCTAAGACTAGAGCCATCCACACAGAGAGGATTGACACCAGTTTCATACAGAATAATCTGGATTTAGGGGTTATGGTTCAGAGTACATGTTAATTTTGATGCAAATGATGGAGGAGAGTAATTTAAAAACTGGCTCAGAGATGAACTAGGAGAAAATACATTTTCTGGCTTTCAGTTGTTTAAGGATAAGGTAAAATGCAATCCATTTGATTGCATTTCTTCATTCATTTCTTCATTCACTTATCTATCAAAAATGTATTGAGCACTCCATGTATCTCAAGAATTACCCCACTTCTGATATAGAATGATAATACAAACAAACTGAAAACTATCCCTGCCATCATGAAGCTTACATTTGTCTAGAGAAAGATAATTAACATGCTGTGTATTTATAATGTAGTAACAAACATATAAATCTATAAAGATATAGATTGTGTATAGTATGTACATTATACATAGATATAGAGTGTTTACTCTCAGCATCCATATCTCTACATATCTCCATCTACAGACACATAAATATCAGAAAGGAAGACTGGGATGTGAAATGGGAGAGAATGAAGCAGAGAGTCAGAAGGTTAAGGAATGATTTCTCATTCACTCTTTCAGGTTAAGCTTCTTTCCCACGGATCTTGGCATGATGCTTCGAGTTCTGAGACCCTCACATACCTCACTGTCTCCTTTCTCCATGCCTTTAAATATCTTGCTTTCTCTGTTTGGATACTGTTCACAAACTTCTTGAATGTGACAAAAAACTGACTTGCACTTCAAAGCCTTGTTGAGTATGACCCCGTCTGCAATGTGTCCTTTCATCCAGGCGGGGTCAGCTACTCCTTCCTCATTAGTTTACTGCCATGAGAATTCCCCAACGCATTCTTCAACATCAAAATAAAATAATTTTTTTGAATTTCATTAAATAGTCATTGATCACCTAACATCACCAAATTCCCTGTCGGAGGGTGTTTCTTTTCATTATGTGTCTCCTCTTAACGCCACATCAGTTTGGAGAAGGTGGCGTCATGTTTCCATGATGGTAAATGGTACCCCAGAAATCATCATAGCCAACGTATGTCTCCAAAACCGAGAGCCAGGGGAGATTCATGACACAAAGATTCCCCTTGGAATAAAAAGGGGAAATTTATGTTCTATATATTTTTAAGTAGTTTTATAACCATTATATATTTATGCAAATCTTTAATAGTACTATGGATATTGGAAAGGGGCCTTTTTAAGTTTTTTTGAATACAGGAATGCTGCTCTAAAATTTTTTCTTGGCAGCAAAATAATATATAGCACAATGAAGCATATATGAACATTTTAGGCAAAAGTAATTATTAGAAGTTAGCAATCAGTAAAATTTAGGCTACATTTGCATATATACCAGCATAAAAAAAATGAGTGCTGTTATTTTCAATAACAAGTTTAATAAATGAGATTAGTGTTAACAGTGCAAATGTGTTCTTGCTTTAAGAATACATTTGCTATATAATTTTAAGCAAACATTGCGCTGCTTCACATTGCTCGGCAAGTAATTTCACTGGCAATGTATCTCTTTGCCTTGGGAAACATTGCTCTAATTCGAAGTCCATGGGTCTGGTAGACTGATCTAAGATGCAGATTTGATCACTGTACTATTTTGTTTAAAATATTTGGTTTCCCCAAATCTCAGGGAGAAAATATCAGAATTTCTCTCATGCCTGTCACTGTGACACCTGCATACCTATGTTGCCACTTCCTTTTTTTGAATGTCTGAGAAACAATTCTTTTTCCAGTCACTACACTTTTGCAACTGCACCTACTTCAGGTATTCATAGGTTTTGCATATGCTATTCCCTAGGCTCGCAAAGCTTATTCCCCATTTCTTATTAAGCTGTCTCCAATTCTCTATTTTAATTTCAGCTGACATTTTATTTTCTTCAAGATTAGCTATCTGCCTTTCACACTAGCAATCTGCCATTTCCAGGCGGGGAAAACTAATCAAGGTCCTCTAGGATCATGTGTGTAACTTAAGTTTGGTTTTTGTCACGAGCACAATTTCTCTACGGTACTTGCATATTTTCTTGTTATGTGACATCTCATAACCTTATTTGTGGTTTTTCGCATATGTATTTTTTTAGGATTCATGACTCAGTCCCATCCCTAGTGAGTTTGATTTATTAGGTCTTAAATTAAGCCTGAGTCATGAATTAAAAAGAAAGAAACAAAGAAAGAATGGGAGAATCAAAGAAGTATTTTGAGTATAGTTAATCGTACTAAAAATTTAGAACCCCTGTCCTAAAAAGACTTTTGTAATCCTGATGCATGTTTATTCTGGGAACATTATAAGATGAGAAAAAAAATCTGGGGGAAAAAAATAGAAATATAAGACTTTCTTCTTTATAAGCATCAACTTGTGGGGGGGGGACTTCATTATGCTTCAGTTGAATTAAATAATAAACACATTGGATTATCATATTTCCCACTTTTATTTATAATGTGGTAACCAGCAGTCCCTGACATCCTTGTTGTTTTCAGATGTATCTTCATAAGACATCATAACAAAGAACAAGACACATTTTGCTAAGACATCTCAGGGTAAACTTGTCACATGGGGAAAAGGGATCTTAGAAAACACCAGGCAAAGGTATTCTTCCCTTCTCCAGAAACAGCATAGCTCTGGGCATGTGGTGTCCATGGGCCTCTCATTCTATCCCCACAGCCCATTAACAAATTCTCATCTCTCTCCTCATCCAAACTGACCTTTCTCAGGCCCCATTCCCTGAGACTTCTGTCTCTGCTTTGATAAGCACCTTATGCATTAAATATACAGGTAAAGCATACCAAAGGCTTCCGTAGAATACATCCCTTATCCTAGTTTTTGTCTCTCCCATTTATATTTTCTTAAGGAATTTTTAGAGTTTGAGGAACTTAGTAGAAATCAGCATGCCAGGAGTGAGACAGACATAAGTTTTTATGAGAATAAAAAAAATCCCAAGTCGACAGCCAGACTATATATGTGGCCACAACTAACATGCAATTTGAATGTTCTTAATTATTTGTTTTTTAAGGAGAATGAGGGAAATTTTAAGTCATGTGTTTAATATTTTATAGGATCACTTAGTGTTTCATACAGCGGAAAGCCGGCCTTCTTCCATTCCACCAGGGCTGGGTGTTTGGTTAGGCAGACAAGTCACGTGGCACCGCAGATAGTCCAGTGCAGAGCTAGGTACCTTTTAGCCACCTTATAGAAGTTAAATTTACTTCAATTTCAATCTAGGGGACACTAAAATGTCTCAATTAACAGCAATGAGTAATTAAGAATATGAATATTTTTAATATAAAAAGCACCAGGATCCATTTTATAAAAGTTGTTTAACTATAATAACAGTCAACATCAAAATCAGTTATCACATAAAAGGCATGCAGAGCATGCTAATGAACGACAAAATAGAATCATAATGTGACGACCATAATGTCGTAAGACTAAAATGTTTTAAAATTAGGAGCATAATTTCATTTCTTAATATATTGTTAACATATTCCACAATGTCGTCACTGGCTTATTTTACTTTTTATGGAAAAAGAGTTCAGCATTATAATATTTAAATACAGCATTTCAATAAACATTATAGCAGAAAAACATATTGACTTAATTCTCTTTTGATGAAGTCATAATATCAAACAAATGTAGCACATCTCTTACAGATGGAAAATGAAAAAGAAAAAAATTGTATTAAATCATAAAATGAAAACCATAATCCTTAAGTCAAATTACATTATGTATTAGAGCTTGGCCAATAATTTGGTTTATTGAAAACACAGGAAATTAAAGAGGAAACCACATAACTCTACCGCTTTATATTTTAACTGTTAGCATTTTTCTGTTTACCTTAAAAATACATTTTTGTTGTTTGCTTGCTTATCGATTTCTTTTTTAATGTTCTTGAAAGTACTGTAGCCAGGTTATTACAATTTCCTTTAGCATCTGGTAATCACATATTTGATCAGTAAGGTCATTTTGCTATTGCCAGTTCTTATTAACTCTTAATTTTTTTTCTTCACAACTTTCCCAGTTCATATTCTTCAATGAACTGCTGTAATTTAAAGACATAATCCAATGCCTCTCCTATGATATAGGCCAGCTTGTCCAAACATAAAATGACTCTTAAAATCAGATAAATATTTGTGAAAATTATTAATCCAGAAAATAGCTTTTAGTCATTTAAATGTCAATCTGTAACCTGAATTCCCTGGCTAAACACCATATTAAATAAAAATGTAGTCCACTTGCCTTATCACTCATATTTTGCATTCAAAACACTAAAATTTTAGTATCAAAAAGTCTTGCCAAGCAAACAAACCAGCCTTAATATCATTTAAATTGCATATGCTCATAACCTGTAGAGAATATATTTTTATATCTGGGCAGAGGATTCTGGGTACTTTAGAAAATACTTGATTCTACTGATATTTTCCTCTGACAACTCTTATGCATGATTTGCATGACAAATTTCAACTTCTTTTCTTTCTTCTCATTATTATAGATTTTTATGTAAAATGCAGACCTGAACATTTTCTTATACTTTGCTTCCAGGCACAACTCCTTTTTAATTTCACTATTCTATAATTAAGTACTTCTAGCTAGGGCATTTTATATTTCAAGTAACATAAATTAACTTGAACTAGCTTAAGAAAATCAGGACTTTTTTTAAAAAGTGCAAACAGGTGTTTCATATTGAACAGAAAAGCAGGTGGGCCCTAGGAAGGACTATAAACTATATAAGGAGAGCTATCAGGAACACAGACTGAGTTTTCTTTTTTCTTTTTTTTTAATTTCTAATGTTTTTGAATTGACTTTATTTAGCTTTTCTAGCATAGCAGCATTGCCTGTTATTTATTTCACATGATAAGAAAAACATAGCCACCCAATTCCAATCTGGTAGTTGGACTATTTATTCTTCTCTCTTTGATCTCAATCCTAAATTTCCTGAGAAGGATCTCCGAGTGACTTAGCTTGGGTCAAGGGCTCTGCTACTGTGTCAGCTCCAATGTGGCCAAATTCACATCAACGAAATCTACCTCATTATCGATGCAAACTTATGCTCACAGAATTGATTTACTTCTTGAGCAGAACTAGGCATGGGAAAAGGGGAACAGTTGTCTGGGCTGAATTTATTCTCATAGAATTAGAGAAAATTGGAAATCAGTAAACTTATCGGAGGAAGAAACAGAGAAAACAGGACCATTGGAAACGGAGCCATGTGTAGGCTAGTGACCGCTCTCATCCAAGCCCGGCATTCACATCCTGGCCATTTCATCGTTGCCCAGGCTTGTGCATAACACTTAATTTCTTTGAACATCATTTCCTCAATTGAATAAAATAATATCTGTCTCATAAAATTGCTTTGCGAGTTAAAGATCATGATGCATGCGAGTGTGTTTTGTGCAAATGGTGCATCACTGTGGCTGATTCAGTGCATCCATGTAGTGCACCAGTATTGCCAGCCCTGCTACTGGTTCAGGTCTCTACTCCAAAGAATTCTCTTTAGGAACTCATTCCCAGATTTTCTGACTCCTTCCTCTGCCTTATTTGTCTTGCTGCAGATCGTGTTATTGAAATTATGTCACATCTGTGCATATTTGTTTATTAGCTGTCTCTTCTATCAGATTGTAAAACTCACAAGAGCAGAGTCTTTGTCTATACTGTTCACTAGTGCAGCTCCACTTTCTGAAACAACATTCAGTGTGCAGCTTTGTGTATTGAAGGAAATGTGTACTAAACACGGCAGCCATTCTAAGTGAGAGAAATGTTAGAGCACATAGTTCAACTTTCAGATCTTTGAATATATTGTGATACGACAAAGAAATAGTCTTTAATTAAATTCTGAAAATTTCATCTTTTTTTAAGGTCGTAAATGCAAAGAGACTGTTTCCTAATGAAAAAGGAAAAGAAAAAATAATTATAAAAGTAAAGACAGATTAAAAAATTAAGTCAGTGTGATATCCATTATTCTAAAGATGTAAGTAGAATAAAATATCTAAAAATTCTCTTTGCCTATTTTCTATGTGAAAGAAAATATTTCTGGATGATGATATCATGCAAAAATATTGACGAATTTTTACACTTTTTTGAACACTGAGTTCACAACATGGAGTATCTAGTACTACTTTGCATTAGAATGAATGTCGTTTTTTAATAAATATGTTTGAAATAACATCTACATCAAGCTATCAAATCATACAGTTAATAAATTATAAGTGATTAGTTCAGCTGCTGTGAATACTTTCTCATAAAATGAGCTGAAACAAGTATCCCCATAGTACAAAGACTATCTAGCATGAGGAATTGGTAAATATTTTTTTAAATGGAATGAAAACATATAGAAGTAAAGTAAAAATAGAAACTAAGAAAACTGTAACAGACATATGAGCACAGACAGATAGATAATATTATCTATAACTGTGTGAAAGACTAGCCTGACCTGAAATGTGAAAGATTCATTCCAGAATGTTCTCTAATGATCTCTTTAGAGTTATAGCTCAGTGATTATTTAAAATGGTCACAAAAGATTGATGAGATAAGAAAAAGGCAGCATCAAATACCTGACAAACAATATGATTGATTATATGAGAAATTAGTGGAGCACATGTTTCTTCAAAAATATAAACTCAGTCATGAAAAAATATTATTGCAGATCATTTTTAATGTTACCATCATGGTATCCTATTTTATTGTTGTCTAACTTCATTCTGCATTCTTTCTGGATCTGATCTTTAAATACCATTCTTCTCGTTTAATACAGCTACCTGAAAATGTTTCTTTCTTGTACTAAGAAGTTAAGCTCAAAGATAAAATGTGCTGATTTCCAGCTACAGTATCCAAAAGTATTTGAGGGAATGCAGAATGAAAAGGAAAGTGTAGAATCAACTTCTAGAAGTGTGTGATCTAAAATGGATGAAATAAATATATGCTATAGATAAAGCACATATTATACAAATAGATGCAAAATGTAGGCATAATTTCTGAAGTTACATGTAATAATCTATTGGAGCTATTTACCAAAAAAGTATAATCTATTCTCATTGGGTAAAGGAAAGAATAATTACATTAGGACTAACTATAACTTGGAATGCTCCTTTTTATTTTATAAAGTAAATTAGGTATTTAGAATTACATAATATCCCTACAATGTATAATCTATAATGCAAATAAACTAACAAATTGTACCTATGGTCTGAAAATATTTTTTGATTTGATTAAAAAACATAGTATCTCCTAAGAAGAGAAAAACATGTTATTGATTTCCTTTCAAAGTTAAACTGTACGCTACCTGTACAGAATGATAATGTGCACTAAGGTATAAAAATGAAAAAAAGGCAGCGTATACAAACATTATCTAGAAAACACTTTACAAAACAAAGAACAGTAGTTAAAGTTATGCAGTGAGCTAAACATGAAAAAATTCTAAACCTTGGCAATAATAGCAGTGATACACTGTGTCATTTATCTTAAGCCGACATCAACACGTGTCAAGAGTATTTCTGTTTCACTAGCATCATTTTTCCAGAAATAATAATTAGAAGCACTAAACTATATGTACGCTAACCTCCCATTTATTCCGGTGTTTTACCAAGACAGTATTAGAATAAAAGAAGCCTCAGACACTTCCATTATAATAACCAATGTCTCATGAGGTGTGATGACGTGCAGGTTACAACATTCTGATAGCTATTTCCAGTGCATTACAGTAGAGTGTGGACTCAAGAACCAGATGAAATTCTCTTCCATCTAGGTTACATTTTCTCACTGTCCCAATGTACTTGAAATGAACTGACATAGCCATAAATATGTTTATATGAATGGCACACTATCACATTAGAGAAATATGTAGTGCTGAGCAAAAAATAATTTCAGATACTTTTCAAGTGCTTTTTGCTGTTGTTACAGTAATTCCTGCAAATTACATAGTAGAATATGTATAATAACGATCCTGCCTACAGATTTAGTGAACTGTGTATTCTTTAAGGAAGGATGAAAATTTGTGTTCTGATAGCATGTAAGTACGGTGTGTAGGATAATTCAACTTTCTGGAGGTATATAGATCTTCAAATTCCCTCAGGCCTTTCTGATAGATTATGAATGTACCAGTGATCACTGTATGTATATATCCAATTAGCTAAAGAAATGGCTCACAATATTCTGAATTTATTCACAGAGGAAATACACACACTATTTTGGGTTGAAAATTAAAATTTATTAAGTGCTTAGAACAGTATCTGACAATATAACACAAGCTATTGACCATTTGATAGATATAATGCATGAAATTCATAAATATCTTTAAAATTATTGCATCACAAAGCATTGCATAATTATATTTCATATTTTGAATATGACTTTCCCTTTGTTCTACTTTGTCTAAATAACTATAACTCTTAGATATGATCGAGCCCTATAATTGATTTGATTCACTAAATATATTATTCAGGTTTTTTAAACACTAGATTGGTAGTTGGAGGACTTAGTCATGTTGTATTCAAATTGCTTAATCTTTTAGTATCATAAATTCAAGTTGTTGCACTTGTGATTATTTTATATCCAACAATTCTTCAAGGTAATTTCATATTGTACTCCTAACTATGCTTGCTCTACCTCTCAGCACTTTTGAACTTTCCATTGTTTTAGCTTGATTAAAACATCAAATATCTCATAGAGAATTCTCTAAACTCTATACTAATTTTCTTCTCCCTTAAACTCTGTGCCAAAGATAAAAGTACAAATTTTGTAAACTTGTACTTTCCCTTATGAAAACTCTCAGTTCATTTCTACCTTTGCTCAAAAAAAAAAAACCAAAAAAAAAAAAAAAAAAAAAAAAAATTCAAGAAAGCTGTTATGAACATTTACAAATAGACTCTAGAATTTCACAATATATGAGAATTTAGATTCAACAACTTCAAAGGAAATCTTAATGAAAGAAGAATAATGTTGGACATAATCCATTAAATCTCAAGATATACTCTGTGTAGTAAAGGATTAATCTCCTCAGAAGAAAGGTGTGGCTCTTTGTCCTCATTAGTTGGGGGTAACTTCTAAGCCTGCCTGATAAAACCTGTTTGTTTACCTGGAGGCCTGGGTAAATGGATGCTTTTTAGTCTGTGTGCCATTTCTTGGTCTATACTAATAACGTGACTTATGGCGGGGGGTCTTGAGCTACTTGGTGTTAGATCAACTTCTAGAGAGATTAAAGACTAAAGTCACATATATGGATGATCAGTCATTTCTCCATGATGGAACCACAGTAAAAACTCTGAACATCAAGGCTCTTGTGAGTTTTCCTGGTGGACACTGCTCCAGGAGAGTTGCCACATGTCATTGCTGGTAGAAGAATGGGCTGTTTGTAGTACTCCTCTGGGAGATGGTAACAGGAAGCCGTGCATCTGTTCTTTCCTGCCTCCTGCTCAGTAAGCTTTTTCCTACTGCTTATTGTCATCTGTATCCCTTCACTGGCACCAACTGGAACCATGAGTATGACAGCTCTTCTGAGTTCTGTGAGCCTTCCAATTGATTTACGAACCTGAGGCTGCTCTTAGAGACCTCCCTAGCTCAATTTTGTGACTACAGTACTTGTGGATTTGGCTTGAAATATAGAAAAAATAGGTTAGTGGATCTTAGAATAAATATTAAATTGGATACTTATTAGACATTTATGAATTAATTTATTAGGGGATGTCACCATTTTAAATCTTTATGACTGGAAATTTATTTTCCAGATAAAATCAATATTATTACTTAGTAATGGATCTTTCCTCAGCCAGATGGGAACCGTTATAAACAATTTCAAGTTGTTGTTCCTATTCTACACCATGTAATTTTCTTCTCTTTGTGTACAGGAGTACATTAACTTCTCAGATCCTCTACTGGTTCATGTGTAAATTGAGATAATTAGAATTGGAAGGTATCTTCTACGTTTTGACCAATTCTGGCCCAAGTTTGAGAGAGAACAAATGACATTTAGTTGTTTGAACTTACATTGTTTAAATTATATCTGTATAATATAGATATTTTAAATATCTCAATAAACAGATCAAATGTGAGTGTGTATACACACGCACTCTTCATCTGAAAAAAACATGGGCTCTCTTGAACAATTTACTTAAAACATTTTACGGTCTCTCTTTTCAGTTACCTTAAAATCTGCACTATTTACCATAGCCTTCTTACTTTGTAGGCAGTGAGAATTAAAGAAATTATTGCTTATTAGATGAAGCACAAGAAACCAAAAAAGTGTAAAAAAAAAAAATTTTAACATTCTGGGATATTTGATGTTTTAAAGGCATTTCAGAGATCACCTGTATGTGTTTCTCCTAAATTAAAATTTAAAATATTCCAGAATATTCTGACCTTTTCTTGATTAAAATGCTGACATATTCCATAATCTAGAGCCCTTCTCACAATGCTGGGATATATCAAAGCACCAGTAATGAATTGTAAATCCCAGAGAATGAAAAATGAAATGATGCTGCAAACATCTCTCATAGTGTAAGATGCATAAGACACATGGAATGAAAATGCATGTAGACTTTTTAATGTCCTTTTCAATTACATTGCACATCATCTAATATAGTCACTAAATGTCATTCAATTATAAATAACAAAAAACAATGAAGTTCTCATTGTCAGTATTCCATGATACAGTTCTTTTAAGTTGCTAAGCATTTAAATATGTGGGTTTATCCAAAAATTTACAATATATCAAATACTGTAGAATTTCTGATAACATAAGAAAATTAGCCATTCCCCATCATAACATGATGGTGCCTACTATATTATGCCAACAGTTACACAAATGATTTAAATCTAATAACTTTCCACTGAGACTGTTTTCTTTACATAGTCACATAATTCTCCAAACTTTTAAATTTAGTTTAATGGAATTATATAATGAAGCACTTCCTAGAAACTTATAATGAGTCCATCGTGTTGAAAATGTCACAGTACTGGGAAAATAACATTGCAAGATGGTCAGAAAAACCATTTGCCATGTTTTTACATAATGAGTTAATGTTTACCCAACCAATAGTATCGGGTATCATCAGGTAGCTCAGGTATCAAGTCCTTCAGCAACTCCCTCCCTAGGATCTAGACGCCTTTATTATGAATTATTGTACTCTGTGCATCTCTCCCATCTGACTACTCCACTGTGATTATGCATTCATTAATCCAAGCTGGCGTAACTGATCTGTGCTTGTCTCTCTGATGAATCTCCAATGATCTGATTGGTCGGCTGGTGGCTGGAAAGTCAAGGATGGACTCACATATCTAGCAGTTGGTCAGCTATTGGTTGAGTCACTGGGGACAAAGCACCTCATATCATTTATCTTTTCTCAGGCTAGCTCTGGTTTCTTCACAAGGTGGAGAAAGGAGAAGATGTTTCAAAAGGAGAAAGTGAAAACACCCCAATCTGCTAATATTCTACTGGCCTACTCAAATCACAGACAAGCTCAGATTTAAGAGTAGGAAAAATAGATTTCATTTGAGCCATCCATCTCCCAAAGTCACTTCTCAAAGGGGCATTCACATAGCGATCAGAAAAAACTCCGGGCCTTTTGTTGTTGTTGTTTGTTTGTTTGTTTTTAATGAATCACAGTGCTCAAACTGTAATTTACCCCAGGGCCCCACCTGCCAACATAAACTTGTAACAGAAATATTCACTGAGGAAAAAGTGAGCCCTCTAGTGGTAGGTTGACTACATTGAACCAATTCTACTAATGCACTAGGCACCAAAGATATTTATTTTGTGCATAGGTTTGCCTGCCTGAATCACAATGCTTTTCCTCAAACCACATATTTAAACTTATAGAATGACTTATTTTTCTGGCAAAGAATCTTATGTTATGAAAAGTTAAGGACAGCAGTGGGCTCATGCCCGTGGAATACACTGATCCTACCATGGACCACATTACCTTTAAAGCAGCCAAAAGCTGAATTGCATTGCAATTTAATGGCTTCTTGTCAGCGACTGCTTCCTGCAGCATTCCAAGACAGTGGGCGGATGTTTCATAAGCCTCTTGCAAATTGCAGATTTCTTGTGAGTTTTTGAGGACTCTATTACAGTGTTTTGGGCTTTCCTTCAGACTGGATCCAAAACGACATGGTGTCCAAATTAAAAGTTATATGTTTTATGAGAAAGGAATTGAAGCAATTAGCTCCCACCCACAAATCCACTGGTGCAGCCACATGTTTTATCATAGAAACAGCTGTTGGAGGAAATTGTGGGATGGACTGCTATAGTCTTACTTATAGGACCATCATGGAGAAAAAAATCCTCAGGGTTTTGGTGCCATCCTGATGATGCCATATATGTCTTAAATTAATACTCAGTGTATGATGGTCTTTCTCCCATTATTAGAATGCATGGTTCCAGCAATCAAAGGAGTGGGGATGTGATTCTTTCACTATAAAGCCGAGTAATCTGCTGAAGTAGTTTCCCCACTCCCCCGTTCCTGTAATGTTGGGTGCAGCGTGTTCCAGTCCCAAGGGAGGAAGGCTGCCCCAGGAAACAGTCATTAAATTGGATGCCAAGACTGCCACTGGCCATGTTGGTCTCCATATGCTGCTAAATCAGCAAGAAGCAAAGGGGGTTACTGTAAAAGCTAGGGGTGATTGATCAATCACTTTCAGAGAGGTCATCGATTCAATCTAGTAGCTGGCCAAATTGCCCTTCAGCTGTGTTGATTCTACTATTCGGCTCATTTACTGACTTTTTTCTCACCACAGACAGACTGCCATCTTGGGCCAGTGCTGGCCATAAATTTTTTTACTGCTTTGAACAGATGTTAGTAACTTTATTCTCGTTTGCTACATAGCAGTTCAGACAAAATGGGAACTACAAATCTTCCATTTGTAGTTCATGGCGTGCCAAATCAGACTGGATTCTGGTTTGAAAAGCAACATATAGTTTTGGGCCTAGTAGAATTAGGTAAAATTAGAAGGTAGAATTTTAGAATATGAGCAGAATCAGCTTACCTCTGAAATAGAAACTATTTCTCGTGATCACTGTTCGTTCGGAAGCACTCTGTAAGGAAGATTTCCACTGCCAGAAAAATGAACATTGACAATATTTTTTGTAAGAGTCTCTGTGCGCAGATAGTACACCTTCTTCCTTCTTTTGTAGTTACAAAATGTGAAGATCTCACAATGCAAAACTGAATATTGTTATTTTGATTGAATCTATGAACGTAGTATATGAGGCCATTCATTATTCAATATTTATTAGTGCTTATGTATGTCAGACACTTTTATAGATATGTAAGGTGCATCAGCACACAAAACAACAGCATACATAGAACTTGTAGTCTAGTGGGGAAGGACCAGACAATAAATATAAAGGACTATAATATGTAAGTCAACTATATAGTATGCTCAGATGTATTACATGCTGTGGATAAAAGGAAATAACAGTTAAGGTAGAATCAGAAATGCCCCCCTCCTCTCACAGTAAGAGCAAGAGAATTGGACTGACATCAGATTGGATTGCTGATTTGTTGACTTAATGAAAAAATCGCCAATCAAAAATATGTTATGTATCATACTGTCCTTCAGGTATTGAGGCCATAGGAAACTGCTTTGATGTGCCAGAACCATGTACCTGCGCTATTCACTAGTGCCTTTCCTAGGGAATCAAAAAGAAGATGACATTTATTTCAACAAAAAATGTAGAAACTGATGTTGAACATTTTATATATTTACTTGTAGAGATAACAGTAATGTAGAGTGTGGTCTTCAGTTGAAAACAGACGTAAGCATTTCATATCTGACAGCAGAACAATGCAAATAAAAGTGGATAAAGGGGAGAACATAGAGAGTAAAATAATATCTTGACTAGTCTTTAGACTATTTAAGAATCAAAGTATCCTTTTTAAAACTGATATATAGTAAAAGATTAACTTAGAAAAAATGGATATTGAATTCTCTAAAAAGGATTACAAAAAACTAAGACACTACTAGAATAAAAATACCAGCCTTCCCAAATAACAAATAAAATTTTAAAAAGCAAAGAGAACACAAGAAACAGTAAATAAACAGCGAATATACAGAGACAAATGCTTTTCATCAATAAATGTGTATGAGTATAAATTGTTTTGAACAGAAAAAGATTTTCAAATATCCCCAGAAATGAATTAAAATGAAGTGATTAAAAAAACTACAATATAAACATGAAGAAAGATTTGTCAGGCGAATGTAAATAATAAGAAAGGCAGGCTTGCAATTCTGATACCTGTCAGAGAAGACTTCACTACCAAAAGCATTTGACAAAAAATGACATTTTCTGTTGTTAACAGCCATGTTTATAAAGAAGCATTAACATTCCATTCTTGGAACCAGACAAGTCAAGTGAAGAAAAAAGAAAGGATATAAAAGATCTACACAAAAACAATAAGGTAGATCTTTTGGATATATTTCAAATACCGTAGTCTATCATAGGAAATGTAATTTCTCAAGGACATTTGGAATGTTCCCACAAATTGATAATATTCTAAAGCAAAAATAAATAAAAGTAGTTTCTATAAAATAAAAATGTATAAACAAACCCAATGCATGAACTAGGGGCAATAAACAAAATAAACAATTTCATCTTGTAATCGAAAGACATGACATTCCACTAATCAGTTATTCAGTAAAATTAGAAATACAAGCAGTAGTTACAGAATTTTTAAAAACTAATGATTATGAAAACACAGAACTGTAGAATGTGTGGAGTATATATAAATTAATGCTCAGAGGAGAATTTGTGGTGCTAAAAATACATATTAATAAAAATGGATTACCAATTGATTTTTAAAATTCTGTTATTGTATTTAATTCCTTTAATTCCCTTTAAAAAAAAAAATCAGCTTCCCAGTTGAGATTCTTCATCACTTTGTTCATTATGCAGATATTTTCTAACTCCTTGAACATAGTCATACCTGATGCTTTAAAATATTTATTTGGTAAGTGTGGCAGCTGGGTAATATCAGGGTTAGGTTGTATCGAGTGCATTTTTTTCCATATGTATCAGTCAGATTTTCTTGTATCTTTTTATGTCTAATAAGGTTTATTAGTGGGAATTTTGAATAATATATAATATGTTCTAGGCATTCTGGGTTCTGTTATGTTTCTCTGAAGAATAATTCTTGTTGTTACATGTGATTTCCCTGGTCAACTCATCTCCAGGCTTCTAGCTGCTGTTTTGTTACTGGTCTCTCAGGAGTATCTGCAGGCATACATATCTTAGTAATAAATCAAAGATCTTGGCATATTTTATTTGGGGCTCACTTCTGTGGGTCCCACCATTTTGGGATTCTTCACTATTCAAATTTCTGGCTGTTTTTCTATTCTTCCTGACCTCTCAAGCCAGTTATACTGCTTTTTGTTTGTTTGTTTTGTTTGTTTGTTTTTTGTTTTGTTTTTCTACTCCGGCCATTAAAGAGTACCCACACCTGAAATTCTTATTAATTCCACTTCCCTTCCTTCAAGCATAGATTTCTTCCATTTTCTGCCTGTTTTTAGTCCCTCTGTAGTGTTTTCAAATTGTTTTTTCCTTCAGTATAATTTCTTGATTCCATCATTGTTATCTTGGGATGATTAATCTGACAAAGGTAATTCTCCATTATCAGAAGCCAGAAGATCCTAAATGATTGTAATTAATTCAACTTAAATTAATTAACAGCTGAAGGTGTGCTCATTAACTCTGTTACATCCAACATAAATGCATATGGTATAACATATTTGCTCAGTCCATTAACTTTAAAAGCTAATAATTTAAAAAGAAGACAAATACATGAACAGAGCAATTTTTAAAAATCTCAATGCATTAGTCAGGATAAAATAGGTTATACTATAACAACCAACAATCTTAAATATCAGAGGCTTAAAACAACATTTGAGTCTTACTCCTAGTACAGTGTGGTTTGTCAGAGACACTCATGGTGGATATATATCCATCATTCCAAGAGAATGATGGCTATATTTCCATATCTTTATTTTAGTGCTCCTATCTAGAAGTGACATGTTTCATTGATCAGAGCACAAAAATACCTTTCAGTCTCCCTTTCTCTCATTTGCCTTTCTTAAAATTAGAAAATGCTGCCAGAAAAATGTGGTTTCCCCTGCTCCCTTCCTGAACCGGAAATTCTTGACTGCTTCTTATCTCTTTGATGCTTCCAAACTGTTATTTTTATGTGTATGGTCCAATTTTCTTTTTTTTTTTTCTAGTAGGCCTCTAAGGATGATTTGTTTTGAAATGTCATTTCTGCCATTTCTAAATTTGTAAAATTTAATTAACCTACAAATGAGGTTGTAGAGAATGCACATTGTCCCTGTTTAAAACTCAAAGAAAGAATAAATGGTAAAAAGGTCTAGCTGAGTGGGCCAATTTCTATCACCAAATTTTCCAGTCACATAAATCACACCTGGGTAAGAGCAAATGTCAGGCTAATCTAGTTGGAGTTCTCTGTGTGAAAACTTGCAAAGTAGGATTAAATGTTCTCCCCTAATATCTGTTCTAATTTGTTTTCAAATACAAATTGTTTTTATTCTATCTCTACTACTAGACCCTAAATCCTTTGAATACTAGAGACCCTTAAAAAGTCCTGTTACCTTTTTCATCACAAATTGTTTCCTACTCAACATGATCAAGAAACTTTTATTGAAGTGTGGAAGGGAGGAAATGTTAGAACAAATTAAGGAAGAGAAAAGAATAGAAAAGACATTTTTAAAATTACACCATATATAAATTTGTATAGATGCTTAAGATAGATTGTTTAACAATACAGGGAAAAAATTGTGCCCTCATGTAACTTTTAATTTACCTAGTCTAATACGAAAAAAGAAATGAGTGAAAAACTTATATCATAACCTCGCTTGAGATTCCTACCTATTCCAAACTACATATTTTTCCATCTCTGATTCTATTAATAGTGTTGATAAGGTAGTTGTTTATTGTTAAATTATTAGCTGCTTTGTGGTCAGTTATAGTCATTTGTATAAATTCTTTGGTAAATATAGATATTTTTGGTGGCAAGGAACAGTATACACATCTCTTACCTTAAAAACATTTGATTAACCGATTGCCAAGTAGCAGCAACTCAGCTCTGCTGTTAAAGCCTGGATATTTTTATCTCTCTCTCTACTTCTCTCCCTCTTTCTCTCTTTCATTTATTTGGCCTGCTAATCATTTTATGCCAGGCTACATCACAGGTCATCACTGAAAAACTCTGCTTAGGTTAGGTATCCACAAGTGGCCCAGTCAGACCAAGGACTGTGCAGGTTTTGTATTACTGAGTCATCACTAATGTCCAAATCATCAAGGTATTTTTTAATCCAATGAATGAATGAGATTGAAGCCTAAACATTTGTTAGACAACAGATAATTTGTTCTTTCAAGTTTAAAAAGCGTAGAGGAAAAAAATCAATTAATAATACAATACAATAAAAATTTAAACAGTCCTTAGGAATTAAAATGCAAATGTAGCGAGAACCCTAAGGATGTTTTTCATATTTGAACCTGAATAATAGAAAGGCCAACAAAATATTAGCATAGCTCTTAGAGAGAGCAAGTTGCTTTGCATAGCTTAGTATAGTTGAAAAAGTTTTGTGGGAGCTTTCCAAATGTACAGATTAGTAAAATTAAAATTGAAATGTTCTATACCAAATAGATAAGAAGCTTAAGGATAAAGTTTTTAATTCAAAAAAAAAAAAAGAAAAAAGAAAAAAAGAAATGTAACACCAAGTGAAGGAGAGCAAATGCGGCACAAATCCTTTTTTTTTTCCAGTAAACTATGAAGAAAGGCTAATATGTTTAAAAATGAAACTAAAAGATAAAACTTAATCATAGGGACTACTGGTTCATATTTTCAAAATATAATAAAAACAGCAGATAGATTTATGATTAATCAATTTTTAGACCTAAAAACTGATGTTTTTCAAAATATGTTTTTGCTCAGAAATTATCCTTTAAGCATATTAGTGATCTCATTTTGCTATTTCAGTTATTTCTAGTGTTTCATTATGTTCACAATGAAATTTATAACTCTATATACATTGTATTTTATTTTACAAGTTTTTTATATATACATTATCCAAACTGTTTAAATGAAGTAAATGATGATAGAAAAGTAATCATAGATCTTTATTTGGTAAAAAAAAGTAAAGCTGAGGAAAAAAAGACTATGTAGAAATCATTTAATAAATTCAAAGTACATATTCAATTTAAAAAAAATGTTCTATATCTGTTTGTATTCTCTTCTATAAGTAAGAGTTTTTACATTTGAAACCAATGCAAATCAATAGCTGGAAATCAGTTCTTAATATTGCACAATTTGTAACAAGAAAAATATCAAGGACAGGAAAATTTTCATCATGTATAATAGTGCTCAGTAGCACACTGCAGACAAAAATAATTTTATTAGTCAGCATCCTTAATTCTTTTTAATTTTGAAGTGGCCTAGTGTTTAAATAGATAATGTGCTAAAATGTTGCTACAAATTAATGCTAATACTACCTTTGATGAAAATTCTTCATAATTTATAAAAGCTGTTCTTTCAAAGCAGTAAATAGTAAAATTTCTAATAGTTATTCTCAGATACTAGAATGCAGAAAAAAATATCATCAACATTATGAACAGAGGAATTTAACAAATTAAAAATATGAGAGAATGAATACACTGTAATGCTCCACTTTTAATTTCTTGGTTGAGGTCTAATCATGTTCATATTTCTTTTGAAGTTTATGTGTCTGGCTCTTCTAGAATTACTGAGAAATTCTTTAGAGCCTACAAAAGGTGCCAGAGTCTTCAAAGAAAGACAGAAATTAATTTAAAAATTTTTTCCAGCATAAAAATTTAAACAGTGTATTCTTCAGGTCTGAGATCTCAAATGATAGAACCATAGAAGCTTATGTTTTACTTGCAGAAATGCTTTCTTTGCTTAAAATTTAATATGTTATTTTATCCAATCTTTCAAAAGTAGATCAGAGACTGGAACCTCAAAGGAGAACATAAAACTTCTGAACTGTTAACAAAACTGTGATCATAATATGTGAGGTGCTATGTGTTTCTTTGCTTAAGAATCTATAAATATTTATGAGCTATCAGGGGTATATCTATTCCACGGGATTGTTCACATTTGAACAGACTAAGCAAATGCTTGTTTCTTTTTACTCAAAACATGACTAATCTTGTACAATGAAGTATTTTTATACAAATAAGATGAAAATGCCAACATCTCCAGGGTAAATTATATTCTTTATTACAGTTAAATTTTAAATTTGAATTTAAAAATTATAAAAGGAAAGGTTGTTAATTTCAGAGGAAATATTTTATGTTTTTGTGTATTTTAATAGTTTTATTTGGAATATACTAGAGGTAATTTTCTTTCTTTTGAAAGAAGAAATAATCATTAAGAAGACAATCCCTTTATGCACTGTAAATAACAGCATACAAATATAAATTTCCCCCCATCTTGTTCAATAAAAATATTTTTGGTATAATATGCAATATTTTAAATATGAACAACTGAAAACAAAATTGTAAAATCGTAGAAATTATTTTACTTCACAGAGCAGAACTTGTCTCAGAATATTCTGGTGTTAAGTAAATTCATGTCACCATGGCCAAATTCTAGTATCTAGTATATAGAGAATGCTCAAAATAAAAGCTTCGGTACACAAACTATATAGATAGAGACAATGTGATATGTCATATCTTATCATAACTTTAAATATAAAAATGAAACATCTTAATGTATATTTAATAACATCGACAGTAATAGTCTCCTTAATAGAGAGTATACTTATAACCTGCTCACAGAGAGTTTAGATTCAATGAAATTACAGTGCAAATTCTGGAATTCAGATATTGGCTGAAATGCTGGCATTCAAATGTTGGCAGAAAAGTTGGGTTTCCCATTTCTTGAAAATCTGTGACTTACCTGTATATTTCCCAGGGCACACGTGTGATGCAGCATTACCTTTCCTTCCTACTGGTACAATTACACGTGTTCCTCCTTTTCCAAGATGCAATTCAGTACACATCATGAATAGTGGATTGTCCGCTTGATGAACAGACACAGATTGATATATTAGAATGGATTTGGGTGTAATAAGTTGAAGTTGATGACATTTAAGTTAAACAGGGATTGTTATCAGATAACTTATGATTATAGTTACATTTAACCCCTAAGACACTATATTTTTGAGACTTATTCTGCAGAAATATTGATATTAATATTTTTACATTGATTCTCATTAACCTTTTCCACATCCTCTACCAGATTTTTAGCTTTAAGAACTGTCTAGTTGGGTGAAGAACCTAAAATCAGAGATCTGTTAAAACTAGAAGAAACGTTTTGTGATATTTTTATTAGGCATTGAAAAGTACAAAGTATAATCGCTACCTTCAGCAGTATAGATTCTGGCACTTGGCAGTAGCTGAAGATAATTTTGGGAACATTCCAACTTCATGGGCAGTGATGGCACAGAAATTTGATGGCCTTCCTCAGCTTTAATTTGGGATACCGCCCCCCCCCCGCCCTTGGCAGGGTCACTGATGCCACTGACATAGACATAAGGAAGTTAGAAATTCTAGTAAGTATAAAGCCAGAGACTATCACGTTGAAGCTGTCCGCGCCACCTCCTAGTAACTCTTAAAATTAGATGTGAGAAGTTGTTAAAGGCCTTTCTCCCTCCAAGAGCTGTGGAAGTGGGCTTTTGTGATTGAAAAACAGCCTCGATATTTACTAGTTGCCATTTAGATGTAAGATAGTTTGCAGATGACTTATTACATCGGTCCTGTGACAGCTCTCACTCCTTGTCATTATTTTATATTCTAATTGATTTATTTTCTATTTCTCCAACCAGAATAGCCACCTAATAGTTGCTATAATTTTTATCTTGTTCACAGCCATGTCCTCATCAATGAATAAAACATTGCCTGGTGCATAATAGGGCTTTATTCCATATCAGACAAATAAACAAGCCCATAGATGAATGTAATAACACGTCACGCAAGCTGTGATTCTATCGCTGTGATTTCCACAACCCCACTGAGTCCGCCATGCTGTGAGGAAGCCAGGCTGCTCAGAGAGGCTATGTAGGCACTTCAGGGGACAGTCCTGATCATCGAGTCACTCCAGCCCAGGAGCTAGCTGTGTCAGTGAAGGAGCCAAATGACGATCCCAAACCCAGATCTTGAGTCACCATCAGCTTTCTAGTCTTCAGGGCCGAGTTTTCAGACATCATGGAGCATAAAACAACCATCATATCCTGTCTGAATTCATGAACCACAAAATTTGTGAGAATAATAAAATGTTGTTTCAAGCAACGGAGTTTTCAGATCGTGTGCATCCAATAATGGTAACTAGTATCTAATGTAGTGGTCATTTTAATGCCAGTATTTTAAATGGGTTTTCTTTTCGAGACCCACAGCATATATTATTTTAATAGTCAAAATTCAGATTTAAATAGAGATAAAAACCTTTGGATCTCCAGATGTTTGCAGCAATCTAAGCATGTGGATAAGCCCGAATTGGAAATTGTAGGAATTGTTTTCATAGAGCCTGGCAGCAGTTCCAACATGTGAGGACAGCTGCTGGCTTTAAAGAGTAGGGTCGCGCATATTTAATAGCAAAACTAATATCGGTTTATTAAAAATGCATTATTGCTACGTTCATTCTGTCAGATGACAGGTGCCAAACTCATACATCTTTATTTAAAATTCAGAGATTTAAAAGGTTATGGCACATGCTGCCTTGAACTGTTTTAGACAGCCATGCTATGCATTCATGAACAGCAGATAACAAAATAAAACCAAAGATTTCAATGATTTATAATAGGGAAAACTTCAATTTCCAAAAAAGAAATTTTTTCCTTTTTACCTTCAATAGTGAAAAATGTCCTTTGTGACATTTATCTCCAGAAGGCTGAGAAAAAGAGATCCTTGACAGGCCACCTTGCTGGTTCTCCTGTTCTCCATCATTTACTATGGCATGATGGTGGCTTCGTTAATGATTATGTTACAAAATTGAATATATTTCACACAATGTGAATCCATTAAGTACCATCTACTCTCTACTTTTATCAATAATCTTATGAGGACAAATCAGAGAACTCTTAGAATAAAAGCATAGCTCATAGTCAATTCCTTTAATTCTGCTAAAGACAAATATGGAATTGCCTTCTGCTTCTGTCTACACAGACACCAGAGAACATCTTTCTTTTTTTTTTTGCGATAAGTGTTACCAACCCTTTCGGGTCGGGGACCCAAACCATGGTTCCTCTGCTCAGTGTCATTGGCGCCACTAAGATATGACTGAGTTAGGTGGAGCAGAGCAGAAACCTTGTTCTTTGATCGTGGGATGGAGGAGGATGAGCTCATGCTCTAAGGTACCTTCACCCCAGCTGGGAGGAGCCTTCGCTGATACAGGCAGTGGCGCTGAGTGATTAAATTCTCCTAGGCGCACGTAGTTATTCTTTTGTTGCTCGCGGCCCTTTTGTTCATGGTCCTTTTTGCACACGATGCTCCAAGGTCATTTTGATCTTTGCGCTCGGCACTTGGGTCTTTGCTGTCAGAAATCTTTTTCAGTTCCTATAATCAGGCGTAGCTCATGACATAATTTAAGTGTTGAGAAACGTTAGGGTCTTTTGGATGATAACCCAGCGACATAACATTTCATCTCTAGTGAGACTTGATTACCTAGTTCACTCACCAGAATTGGCCTCAAGCATTTTAGACCCTTTATCACAATTCATATTCAGTTTCAGCTGTTAAGGCCTTGAAACCACCGAGAACTATCGGAAATAATTTGAAAACGATTCTTTTCTTTTTTTTTTTTTTTAAATTTCAAACATATTTTAAGTATTAACAAGGACCATTACATAAGGGCTTCTCAAGGAAACGATTTTGAAGAGAAAAAGTAATTGTACTTTTAAAAAAAAAGCAGTTATCAAAACCGACAGTGAAGCACTGTTTACAGCCTCAGTGACTCAGTTTGCATTTCCGTTGTGAACCTCGAGGACATTAAAATAATGATCAAATGACTGTGATTTTTGCAATTTTCTTTACTTGGATTTCAACAGAGAGACCCAACAAAGATCAATGAGCTAAATCACATTAAATATGGCACATGGCTCAGCCCTGCAGGAAGAGAATTAAGATTAATATAGCAGTATTAACATGGGCAGTGGCGATGGCCTCAGGGTCGGTGCTGATACCTATCTCTCATCAATATCATCGAGTCAACGTGCCAGTAGTCCGACCCAGGGCTCTTTACTCTACGAAGCGCTATATATTTTGAAATACTATTGTGTGTTCAGGGATGGAACTTCATAAAGCCATTTTCAATATTTATGAGATGATGATATTGGGGCTTTTGGGGGCAGGTTATCTTTTGAATCAAATACAAAAGAATACAGAAAAAGAAGAGTTTGGTGTTATTATGACTATATTGATGATACGTGTTTTTTTTTCCCCCCCCAGTCAAAATCACAAAAGAATTTTCTAAAAGGAGTTTTATTACTACCACTTTGCAGAAAGCAATACAGACAGAGAAGCCAAATAATACCCTTCAAACTGTGGCTTATTTGATGTGTCAAACCCTGAAACACCTTGAGAATTATATCTATAATAGTGTCTTGGTGTTTAATGTTATTTTACTTTGCCATTCTGTCTCATCTGTTTTTAAGTAGGTTTACAGACTAACATCCAAAGCCAATTGAACAGGGAGATGAAAGTTTATAGAGGTTTAGAGAGAAGGAAAAGAAAGGCTTTGTCCATGGCAGTTATAGAAGGAAATAGATTGAAACCAGTCAAACAGGACTGAAGGAAGGAGAAACAACTAATAGCTAAAGGGAAAGACCATGATCTTGAGAAAACACCAGTGCCACGATAACGGCTCAAACTTTTACTACAAAGTGTTTTAAATGAATTTAATATTGGCATATCAAAAAAACTTTAAGACAGGAAAAGGAGTTTTTTTTTTGTTTTTTTTTTTAATAGTTTTTGATATCGTATTTTCTCAAACATTCAGAGGGCCAGAGCTGGCTTCCCTCTCCCTCCTGCTATTCGCCTGCAGGCTTTTCACCGCTCATTAGCACCTTCACCAGAGAGTGGGCAGGAGAGAAAAAAAGATGAAACAGGAGTCAGTCAATTAGGGCTCCCATTAGAGGCTCTGGCATAAAGTGCACAGGTGGGCGGGGTCTGAGACTAACCGCTAAATGGGTGGGGATTATGCAGGGTGTTCTCTTGTCCAAATCATTCTGCTCCCTGAATATCAGAGATAATTGCATGTGGACTATATTATAATACATTTCCATAGCAATCACTGACATGTTTGCAGAAGGGAAACCAAGCAAAAGGGTGAAGTAATTATCCAGGTCAGTGGTTCTCAAATTTGAGCTTGCCTTGGAATCACCTGCTACGCTTTTTTTTTTTTTTAAAGGCACGTTGTTCGGCTCCACCCATAGGGTTTCTGATGGAATAGGTGTGGGTTTGTGCCTGAGAATATGAATTTCTAGCAAGTTTTCAGGGAATGCTGCTGCTGTTGCAGGTCCGACAGACTACACTTCAAAGATTATTGTAAACTAGGGCAACCAGGTCAGGCCCGTGCCACCTGCGCAGCTCAGCCACTAGACCCACGCAGGAGCTGGCCTGTTTAGAATAAGCATTTATTGTCACAGCACCCATGATCTGAGAAGGCAGCAGGTTAACACCTTTAAAACTGCCTTGCCTTCTTAGTCCAGCTTAGGGTATTTAAGGGAAAATCCGGGCATTATTTCAGGGACTATGTGATAGTTCAGGAGAGGTGGAGGTGGGGGCGCCTGTTGTGTTTCACAGGGCCGTTCCTCTGGCAAGGTGGTCCTCTCCTGCTGTCAGCAACCCAGGAACAGAGATGGGAGGAGTCTGGAAAGAATGAAGGATTGTGATCAGGGATTCATCATAAGTTTCAGGGTGACTTTCTATGGCAGGGAACTTTCCAAGCTTTAGGTCAGGCCACTGGGGACAATCTATTAAGCTATGAGGGCAATGATGCTAGGGACGCCGTGAGGCCTCTACTGCAGGAGTCCCAAGCGGACCCTTCTTCACTTGATCTAAATCATTCATAGTTGATTTTAATTTTTAGTTCACATAGAACTTATGAATCTTCGTATGATTTCTTACAAGAATTCTGGCAGCCATGCTATCCTCTTTGGACTTCTAATTCGATGTACAAGAGAACATTGAGTTGCTATCTAACTTGTACAATAATATGCTAAAATGCAATGGGAAAAACAGATACAATATTTAGATATTTGCTTTCAAGTTCATTTTCATTAAGACATACTGTCAATTTCAAACTATTAATTTACCAGTTAAGTCTCTCGGAGCTGGCTGTATTTCTCTTTGTCTTTACCTAGGAAATGCTGATTTCATTTTTGTAAATACTGTATTTCTCAGAATACCCTAGAACTTCTATTAAAAGTTCTATATGTATGTAATACTATTTAATATAACCAGTATTTGCTAATAGGAATTATAATTTTCTTATCTCAGTGCTATCACTTTATTACCCTATTGAATATATATATATGTTTTTGCCTATTTTGTGTATTTTTTACCCTATCATTTTTATTTATTTTTTTAAATGGACCCTAGTTTTTTTCTGCCAATGTTCTAGAAAGAATTTCTTCTTAAAATGAATTATAGTTTTGTAAATCATTTTATATTTTTTCAAATTTTATAATTTCAAATGAACAAAATAAACATTCATTGAGCAATCATAATAATAATTCTCACAAAAGAGGGTTAAATAATTTCAAAACAGCATGTGGATAATTTCTAAAATATTAAGTAGAACCATATGAAATCACTAATATTCAGCTGTTTCTGACCTAAAGAAATAGAAATTTTATGTATCTAATCATTTTATTTATTTTATAGAAGTTTATGTCTAAATCTTGTTTCTATTAGTTTATTTTATTAACGTTTCATATATTTTTGACTTTATTACTGTCATAACTATTTTTAATTTCTTGGAAGAGTTATTTTGTACATTTCTCTGAAACTATATGATGAAATAATTATCCTGAAGGATTTTTTTCCTGAGTAGTATATTAATAGAATTATAGCTTAAATGATAGCTTGGCCCGACTTTATAATCTACTTTTAAAATTTTTAATAAAAAGTTAAATGTATATAAACAAAATTTTCAAAACCCCATCATAGTATTTTTCTCAACTCATATTTTCTTTCCATTATCCATCTATACATTTCTCACATGTGATTTGTTTTAAACTTTATCTAGGACATTTTAACCTATTTTTAGTCCTCAAAAATTAGTAAAAATGGAAAGTCATGTACATTTCCAAGTGTATTCTTTATCTACACTTGCTAGATGCCAGCAACCAGTCTTAACAAAGAATTAAACAAACCTAAATTTGCATCTTAGATCTGTCCTTGCAACTCTAGATGTATAGTTTCTTTCAATGTTTATTTGCCTTTTTTTAAATTAAGGTATTATGTTCAGTCTAATATTTTGCAGTTTTTTTTTTTTTTTTTTTTGCTTAATATATATTGAAGACCCATCCATGTCCAGTGATATGACTCTGCCTCCATTTGCAAACTGATGGATAGAATGACATAGTTCATGCCAAACTCTTGAATTTGAGGATGTGTAGATTTCTTCCGGGTTTCTCATTATTAGAAAATAAACTGCAGAGAATATCTTCATACAAATTTTGGGCAAGTATGCAAGATTTCTTTACATTAGATCCTATTAATATGATTTCTGAGCCATGATAAATACATTTTTTAAATTGTATAACTGTCACAAAATTGGCCTCCAAAATAACTATAACTATATTAACCCATAATCTGTAATATTTCCTTTTCCCGTATATACACACACACATATACACTAATAGTCAATATTTTTAACTTCTAATTTTTGGCAATTTAATGGGTGTAAAATGATTTTTTTTCATGTTAATTTTATCTTTTCATATGTTTAATGCTTGCTTATAGTTATAAGTTTATGAAATGCCTATTTAAATTCTTTACTTAATTTTCTGGCAAAAATAATATATTCTGGATATTATTTGGCCATTATAATATTGTGAGTTTTTTCTCTTTGAGGGCCAGTAGTCTTTAAAAAAATTTTATGACCATCTTTTTCACATGAGGAGGTTTATAATATTGATGTAACTAGATTTATTACATTTTCCTCCATGGTTTTAGCTTTTCATGAGTTCTTGAGAATAAAACCCTACCCTAGCCCAAGAGCATATATTTGCTCTTCCAACTTTTATTTTATTTATTTTTGTATCTTAAAAAAAAAAAAAGTTCTTTAATGCATAATGAATTATTTTTGGAGTAGTGTGATGTGTTGACTTAATGGATATACTTTTCTAAATATTTCACAGAACCATTTATTAAACATTTCCTCTCTGATTTGGAATGTGACTTTTATATAGTATGGTCTCGTATCTACACGGGTCAATAAGGCAGTTACTCTTTTTAACCTCTGATCCTCGCTTTTTTGGAGGCTAGCTATAAATTTTAAGGTTTTAAGTGTTTTGTTCAAAAAACTCCCCATAATTTTACATAAAGCTTTGTCCATTCAGATGTGCATTCCTCTCCAGAGAGTAACCTTAACTTTAATTATACACACATACACACCCACGCGCGCACACGCAAACATATTTCATTTACATGAAGGAGCGACACAGTGAAACTTTCCACAAGTGTTGCTGTAAGATTATGTTGAGCCTCCTAAGTAGGCAGAAATCAAAAAGCGTTAGAGAGGACGTTGAAAGATATCATTTGCAAGATAGTAAAATGTTTCCTCCTCTGTAAAGAAATGCCTTTTATTGAGTACAGTTTAACTTTCCTCGAAAGTTTTACAGTTTGCCCTATGGCCATCTGGACCTAGAGTTATTTCTTTTGAATTACTTAACCATTGCTTCTCCTTCTAGAACCATAGGGGCAAGTAGGTTTTCCGCTTGAGCTCTCAAGAGCTGAAGAAAATCTGAATTAATCAAAAATTGGCATGTTCTCACTGCTAAATATTCAAGGGACTTCTTTCTGTATAGAGTGTTTGATAATATTGAAAACAGCATCTGTTTCAGTTTTTGCTTTGTTTGCTGCTTTGTTGAGATTGGATTGTTGGTTCTTTGTCGCTACATTTAAGGCTTATTGTTTCCTTAATTGTAAGGGCAACAGCTGGCTCTTTTTGTTACACTCTTCCCTACACTGTATTAGAATACCCCTTGGTTTAAAATGCAAAGGTGCCATTACAAATACCTCAAAATTATCACAAATATGTAAGAGAAGGATCTGATGCAAAATAAGGGGGAAAGATGTTAAATTTTGAATAAAAACCTAAGTATTAAACACACATGCTATTCGTTTAAAATTTTTCAGTAAATGAGCATTTTCTTATTAAAATATTATATATTATATAAAAATACTTATATTACTCATTAACTTTGTACCTTCTGTGATATACACCTGTTTAGCCCTTAAAGGAATTGTTGTGTGTCATGGCAAGTTTTCAGAAATTGTGTGTCAATGAGAAGGAGGGGAAGAATTAAAAGTTATTTTCAGAATTAACTGTTGGTTTTGCATAATACTTAAATTTATTGACTTAAACAAGTATAATAAGATATTTCAACTACCACTACTCAAAACAGTCTAGCTAGAATTTCAGCTGGTTAGGGCATTTCCCACCTTTTTGTATTGCATCTGTTAAAGCACTGGAATCTGTACTTAGGTTTTATTTCTGAAGCCTCCAGCTTTACCTTGTAAATACATCAGTAACCTTATCATGGTGAGACAATGCTAAAGGAAGCAAAACATTAGAAATTAAAGGAGACACTGGGATGAATATTTGCTAAAATTTGATTTTATTAAGTGACAAAAACAAAATCTATGTGTATAAACTAAGACTACAGTGCCTATTAGTGTGGAAATTTTTGGATTAAAAAAAAGTTTTCTGTGGCTGAGTGAAGTCAGTGACTGGAGAGCCAAGCTAGAGGCTTCTCAAGGACAAGGCCACCCTTCTCCATGCTTTCGTTGCTGTGGAGATGCATATGTGCCAGGCTCTCAGTCAAAAGTCAAGCGGCTGCGCCCAGGTGCCCGGCAGCCATGGGTGGTTTAGGGGAGTCCTTCCAAAATGTAAGTGACTCTAGGCCAACCCAGTGCCTGACTAGACTGAGGCCACCCTATCTCCCTAACAGGAAAGGGGGTACACCATACAAAGATAAGCTCCTCTGAAAGGCTCTGTGGTTCTTTTAGCCATGGCTTCTCGTAAAGCCTACAAAATGTAAAACGTGTAGAACAACAAAGTGTGACCAACAACAAAGAGAAAAGGAAACAGGTAGGCACATGGGACAAAATTCAGTTTACATTGGTAAACTGCATAATATCCTTCTATTTTCCTCTTGATTTTTTTAGTTTCTGGGTATATCACATATGGATATAGCACATAAGAATTATAATCCTATCTATAGTACTTATTACTTAAATCCTAAATAGCCTCACATTTATTAATTTAAGATTTATAGTGACAAGCCCAGTGTTGTAAACATATAGATGATTTGGAATATAAATCCGACAAAAAAATCAAATAGATGTATTAGATCACAGATACAAAAGTTTTAATTGACTAAATATGTAGTTGCTTTTTTTTTTCTCAAATACAAAATTTGAGTGAGCCATTTTAGTAGATACAAAAACATCTTTTTTTATAATTGACAGCTTCTGTTAAGGGGAAGAAATTTAAGCCATGATTATCGTCCAGTTGATGGGCTGCTGTTGTTAACCTCTCAAAATGAAATACGATTGAGTGTAATCAAAAGATAATAATTTACTGAACTCAGAGAGGTCCTTTTAAATATTATATAAGCGAAGATTAATTGGAGCATTTCCCAAATCCCTCATGTCTTATTTTTCATGGGTAAAGAAGTAGAGAAATTATATTCAGTGTCAATGTCATCCAAAAAAAAAAAAAGGTAGTCTCTGTAATTCCTTGTTCTTTAGTGGCAAGATGTTAAATTTGGAGTATAACATGAACTTAATTTTTTAATTAGGAGAATTTTAACTTATTTGCTTAAGTCATTTTATCTGAATATAAATATTAATTAACATATACTGAGCATCTAACATATTTAGGATATAGATTTCAGCACTGGGAGAAAGGGTTAGTTAACAAGATATAACCCCAAAGATATTTTAGATGATACCACCTTTATTTCCAGAGAAATTGGGTAGTCTAAATTGGTTTTTATAATAAGAAAAATAGTAAGTTTTTCCATCAGTGGTCATTAGCTTCCTGTACCCCAGTTCGCCCCTCTAATACCTTAACCTCAATGGTCTTTTGACTCAAATATATGGCTGACTCCATATCAAATCATAATGCACAATAAACCCATTGTCTGCTTGTAATGCAGCTGTACTTATTTTTAATGTAGCTGAAGAAAAAAAACTAAATTGACTGTTTTCACTTTAAATTTATTATTGTGAAACTCAATTGTATTTTAATGCTTCCTGGAAATCATACTTTCCTTTTCTATTTAACTTCTCATTGTTTGGACAACTATTTTATATTTTCTCTTGATTCCTCAAATGGACAAAAACTTTTCAATTCTCACTTTCAACTTTTTATTTCTCCTCTGTTATACACTGTCTTCACTTAGCTCCCCCAATGAATGTGCTCTTTACAAAACTGCCAATTACTTTAATCTGGGCAAAATAAATAGCCAATTCATAGTTTTCATCCTGTTTGACCTAATAGAAGCATTTCTTTTTATTTTATCAATATTGTTTTCTTTGATATACTTCTATCATTTAGCTTTCAGACCAAGATTTTCTCTTGTTTTTTCTTCCATTTATTACATTTTTATCATACTCTTTTTCCTGGCCTCTTAATGTTGTAATAACCTACGGGCACACTTTATACTATTCTCTTTATACCATCCCTTTGACCATCTCATTCAGGCTCACGGCTTTACCTAGGGATCCAGATTCCCTCTCAAACTCCAGACTCATATGCCAGAAATATTTAGAATATTTGGGTTACACAGAACTTGATAAGCATAAGGTAAAATAACTTGATAAGCATAAGGTAAAATATTTTGAACTAATACAACTTTAAATGAGTATTACGAGTAGCATGACTTTTATAATCAGGGAGAGACCTTCTATCACTGCTTATATTCAGCAGCGGAGCAGGTGGTAGGGCAATGGGGCATAAACCATAAAGAGAACAAGCAGTCGTCATTTGCAGTAAATGTGATTGTTTACATGAGGAGTAGGAGAATAAACAAATGTGTTATCCGTATTAAGATAATAGGATAAAATAGTGAGGTGACTGAAAATAAAATCAATATGCAAAAAAAATCAGTGTTTACCAAAAACAATCAGAAATACAAACAGCAAAAAAGTAAATACCTAGAAATGACTGTAACCAAAGATGTGCAAGACCAGTGTGCAGAACATTACAAATCTACCGAAAATAGTTAAAGCTCTAAAACAATGAGATATACCCCATGTTGATACATCGAATTTCACAGAGATGGCGTTTCTTCTCTACAGATTCAAACCGATCAACAGATTTATTGAATCTAAAATTTATGTAGAAGAGCAAAGAACTATAAATAGTTTAAGCCTTTCTGAGGAAGAAAAATATGAAGGAAAAAAAGCCTTTACTAAATCTTGAGACTTATTTTAAGTTATAGTAACTCAGACAGTGTGAAAATGTACAAAGATAAGCAAATTGACATATAGAACAAAATAGTGAACCAAAAAATAGATTCACATAAGTACACTGCTTTGATTTAGGGCTGAGGTTGCAAAACGAGCAGCAAAAATTTGTTACCCATATGGAAAAAAAAATGAAATTGAATTCCTCCATCACAGCATATCCATAATTCAAACCTAGATAACTTGCCACTCGAAATATCATAGGCAAAACTTTGTTGTGTTTGGAAGAAAATAGAGATGAATATATTTTCGATATTGGGAAGTGGTAGCTTTCTTAAACAGGATGTCAAAGTGTTCATTTTTAAGGGGGAAAAAACTAATATTTTAAATGTGGTTCTCTTAAGTTCAAAAACTTATGTTTATTAAAAGATATCTTAAAAAGTAAAAAATCAAGCTATAAAGGGAATAATATGTATAACACATGGAACATAAATCATTAGTATAAAAATATAAAAAATGTATAACAAGAAAGCAGTCTGTTTTCATAATTATTTGCTAAATAACAACCCACTTCAACATAGCAGATCAAAACAAGACCATTTATTTTTTCGTGGTTCTGCATTTTAGAAAGTGCTCCATTGGGATGACATGTGTCTGGCTTATACTGTGTGGACTTGGTTGGAAAGCCGAGAGCAGAATAGTCCCTTTTGTCATGCACATGTCTGCCACCTGCATGGGGTGGCTGAATGGTTGACTGGCTGGAACTTTCTCATTTTAATCTCATAGCTTCTAGACCCTCTCTCCATGTGGCTTCTCCATCCAGCTTCACAGTCAGGCTTCCTTACATGATGGCTCAGGGCCCCAAGGGAGGGAACAGTGCAAGTGACGAGGGCGTTTTAAGCTTCGAGCCAGAAGTAGCACAGTATCGCTTCTGTCTCAATTTGTCAAAGCAAATCCCGGATCTGAGGGGAGAAAAGGAAACGTGGACACCAACTTTTGTTGGGAGAAGTGGAAAAGGGCTGTCTGTAGTGGGCAGATATCAAAATTGTGTTTCTCCATTTGCCTATCTGTGGGCACTGAGTTCATCCTTAGGTTTCGTTGTTACAGAGAGCATCATTATGAGCATTCTCATGTGTGTCTTCTGGTCCATGTCAGTAAAGTCGTTCCGTGCATGTAATACAAGAGTAGAATCGTTGGGTCACTGATGGAGTGGAATCGATACCAGAGAGTTGGGTCCATTAACACGCTTGAGATGGAAGACGAAGAGATCTCAGTAATGCGAAATCTCTCTAATAGTTGGTGTTGTCAGATTTTATTTTTTTGTTTTTTGCCAAATAAATGGGTGTGAAATGGAATTTCAGTGTGGCCTTCTTTTGCTTCAGTTAATCATGATGCTGACAAGACTGAGCCTCTCTCTATGTTTTTTTTTTTTCTCCCTGCTAAGGAATTTGCTTTTTTTTTTTTTTTTTACCCCTATTGATTTATATGGTAGATTGTTTTAAAAATGACCCTATCAAAAGTAGCTATTAAGACTACTTTTGATAGCTTCTACTCAGAATCCAAAGATATTGCAGTCAGCATTTTCAAAAACATATTAAATTGTTCCTATATTATCTGAAGGAATCTTTATATAAAAATGCCATAGAAATAGCCCTGACTTAAATTCTTGATGTGATATTTTGTTTCTGAGGATATTTTGGTCAGTTTTTGCAGGGTTATTTTTCCCTCCCGCCTCAAAAGTTATATGTTCCTGGCAGACGTTTCTAACCATTAATATAGGAAAATCTGTTTGAAAGATTACTAGTTAATTTTGTGTGGGTTCATAGGCTTCTTAAAGCACAGACTAAGTCATTTTTCAGTTCTTCACATTTAGTTCTAGTATCCTATCTTCTCTTTCAGCAAATTTACAGGGAAAATGTAGTGCACTGAGTAAAATGATGAAAGCGTTTGGATAGTTAGACATTTTAATTATGAAGCTTCTCATTTCATGTCTTTGTTTGTCATAAAAGCAGATCATTATTGAGGCAGCTATAGCTACCTGAATGTAAAGAACCTAGACTATTTCGAAAGCTCATGCCCACATTATGCACATAATACACATGTGGTATTCCATCTGCGATTATGTTTGATTGGTTTTATCAGTTTCAGGAAGTCTCAAAGGAATCACTAAAAAATAGCCCATCAAGTCCTTAATATAAAATGATTCATTGTTGTAGAATTTGATAGTCTAAGAACATAGTTTCCAAAAAAATGGTCACCGTGCAATGCAAACATGTCCTGTCTCCTCCGAGAGCACAATAATTCAAGGCTAGAAATGTGGTTTTGTTCCCTGGCTGAATGGACTGAGCACAGTTTAGCATTCTGTCTAAACACATGAATAACAGGACAGGAAAAAATGCAGAGGAAATTTACGGTGTATAGTATGTTCTCTTATTAGCCTGACTTTCCAGTTTTAAAGAAATGTTACTATCTTATAAGAGCCATTCCTCATTATAATTGCTACCATTTAATTGATTGTTTAATTGAGACTGCTTAAAGAGCATATAGCAGTCAGAAATTTTTTTAATAATGGACTAAAGCAAAGATGTAATCTAAAGGCATAAGAAAAATGAACAGATTGACACAGATTTTAATGGGAATTCTTTGTGCAAACCTTTAGTGATTATTTATGGGAGTAAACACATTTTTTTTAAAAACAAGTCATCACTAAATCAGAGGATTCAAGAAAAGAAACAAGTAGAATATAGAGTGTATAAAAATATCCAAAAAGTTGAAATTATGGAGTTAATTTTGTAAGGTAGTTCAGAAAAGCTTAGACTAATACTGTGCACTTCACCAGTATTAGCTATTAGTATTAGAATTCTAATGTTATACATTCTCTAAAGATCCTTATATACTGATGTCAGAAACTTTTATTTCTTTAGATAGGGAAAAAATGCATTCGTCATAGAAGGTTCTCATTTAGGAAGTGTAAAGAGTAGTATTGTTTTCGCATCGATCCTCCTTTGCCAAAGGCATGATGCCATCATTACACTCAAGGAGAAATACTATATTAAATGTTTGGCTGGTGTCCCTGTTCTTCACCAACTGAAATGATCATTATTCTTCCATACCACTAACTAGAACATACCTTTAAAATATCATTTCATCTCTGCTTATATGTGAATACTCACACACACACATATAAATACATGCACATATGTGCTTATGCATATGTCTATATGTGTGTGTACACACACACACATTCTCTTCTTTTTTCCTCCTAATTTCCTGCTTACATGGTATTTTTTGTTTCATGTTCAACTAAAATACGGGCTTTTCTACATCCTGTAATAATGTACCCTGTGTACCTTATGAATGGTAAGGGACTTTAATAGACCCAGAAATGGTGCCACACGTACAATGAATTGAAAATTCGTTTCACTGACAAAAGAAATGCATGCTAATCTTCTCAGAAACTGAAGTTAAAATTGGTAAATTCCCATAGGCAGTCTCCTTGGCATTCTTGCTGGAGAGTATGAGTGAGCGTAGGGAGAAAACTTCTGTAAACTGAGAAAAGCAGGAATTTTTAAATAGCAGAAAGCAAGTTCGGCTTCTATTACATTCCACTTCGGAATGGATAGATCTTTTTTTTTTTTTTTAATGTAGTATTTCCTACTTTGAGAAAGATCATATCAATATTTCTGTTTTATATATCAGGAAACAAATATCCTCTGAGACTAATCAACTTTCCTATGATCGCTTAGCTCTTAAGTTCTGTAGTCAAAAGCAAATGAAGACCCATGGGGATCCAATTTCCATAGTTTTTCAACTTAGGACAGACATGGTCAAAGGCTACACGGACCTTCTGATTATCAACATGAATGTATAGAGAGCACACTCGGTTCCAAGCTTAAGGCTGCGTGTTGGCTTGTGCTGTGATCTGTGAAAATGGGGTGTAGACAGGGCATGCAAAGATCACTATGCCTCCCATAACCACAAGGAGCACTGCAAATACACACATAAAAACTGTCAAGAAATACACGTGCTCTAATATAGGTACTGTGGAGAACTACTCAGAACCCAGAGTTGGTATAAAGATTATTTTAAGCCAAAAACATTTGAGACTTACCAGATGTTGTAGGATAAAAGCTCTTCTTGAAAGTTCCTTTATCTGCCTAAAAGCAAGGTGTAAATTTCCCTTGGGAAGGTGACTCCCCTCCCCTTACTATGAACTAGAGACCAGCTCCCATCACCATAGATGCAGAAGGTATTGACAGGTGAGTCAGCCTAAACAAAACTTACTGAATTAACCCTTATCTACCATCCGTTTTACTCATATCTTTACCTGAACACAGTTTTCCACCCCTAGAAGCCCAGTCCCCTTTTCCTTCGCCTACTCACTTCTCACCAAGTTATTGCACTTTTAAAAAATGGTACCTAACCCCCCAGAATCTAACTGCTTTTGGCTTTTCACTGCTTTTCAGGGAACCGTGAAAAGTTATTCAGAGGGTTTGTGAACTATTTCATAGTTCATAGAGGAAATCATATTTGAACTACTACCTGAAAGTCAAGAAGGAATTGCCAGAGTAGAAAGTGGATAGCGTGTGGTGGAAATATCAGTGGCTTTATCCTGCACGTGATGGGGACCTGCTGCTGACAGGGGTGTCAGAAGTGAGGAGATAGCGTCTTGGTAGTATTAGAAGGAAATGTTTAGCAGGGAAAAGCTGAACCAATCTGGTCGGGTAGAGGGTGACTCAGAGAGAGAGCCCATAGTTTCGGTCTTTGCATATCTATCTATGTGCCTGCCAAATGAGGATACTTTCTCCAGAAGACGAGGTAGAATAAAACTCTCCCTATTACCACAAATTGACATTGCAGGCATAGGCGGAAAGGTTTCACATAAGAGAAAGAACAAAATGCAAATCCAGGTCAGTCTTTCTCAGGTTAAAAGCAAAATATTCACAGGGCTTACTGGAAGGAACAGCTCTCGGTAACAACAAAGTGGTGACACTATGTTTAAAGTTGACTCTGAGCAGTTGTGCAGATCGTCAATACCCTGATGAAATCCACACTACACTATAACACAAGTAGCCTGAATCTCTCTCTCCGACTAGGTTGTAATTCTCAGCACAGAAATCGTGTTCTTTATTTTAGCACTCCCATGGGTCTCTTAAAGACCTCATAATTATTTACTGACTAATTGAAATCACCAAAGATAAGTTTTCTTTCTGTTGAATATATGTAAAATGTCATTTTAATTATCACAAAATTCTGCCGAAGGTAATTTTAAAAAGATAAGTTAATTCCCTTAATATAAGTGATTATTATATTAATTTTATCAATTATATTAATTTCATCAATACAAATTTCTTCCCTATGATAATTACATACTTTCTTTGTATTAAACACATACTTTTTAGACAAAGACTATTATGCTTTCTGGGCACAACTCAGATTTGGTTTTGCAGGTAAGCAAACCCAGAGGCAGGGTCCTTGGTTTCCTTTACACATTTTTCAATTAACACTTACCCTTTGGATCAGCTCACTTCTCCCACAGGCAGCTAAATGATGAACTTGCTTTCCCAGACTCCCTCAAACGCATTGAACTATTTTAATTGTTGATCCATGTGGAGAGATGATTGATGTGGAAAAGAAACCGGAGTTACTCCCTACCACACTTTATAAAATCCTCTTCCATTTATCATGCACTATATCAAAGCCCTCAAGATTAGTTTTGTTTAAAGATTATTTGCATTTAAATTGTGAGGATATAGTAGAGTACTTGTATTTATGACGGAGGTTAAAAGCTAAAGTCATCAGTGGTTTAATCTGCTTTAAAACAATATTCCCTAAAGCAACCCAAAGCATTGAATATGCTACAATATTTAGTGGGAATTCCATCAGCCAAGGGGATAGTGTGGAGTCAGCAATGTAAAAGAGAAAACAATGTCTTTATTTTCTGTTAGGTTGGAGCCAAACATATATTCCAGTAGAATAATAGTCCTTGATGTGAGCTACTCTCTACACACAAAAATGGAGCTTTTTTTTATTTTCTGAAATTACAATTGTATAAGCCAATTTTTCCTCAAGTATCACGCAGAGTTAATTGACTTCCAGTAACCTAAATTATGTTGTTACCTTACAGTTCAATATAAAATTGGTAAGCAGAGAAATTTAGAAATGCTAAAATGAAAACATTAGGCATAAAATAGACTGTAAAGTAACATCATAGCAATTCTGAATAGATTGTACATGATACAGGTTATAGCTGCGAGTGTAAAACAGAATTACCTATATTCTTCTATTCGTTTCAAAGAGTTCATGAGGTCATTCATATCAAGTAAACAATCACAATTTTGAATTTTTACCAGTAAAGACATCTTATTAGAGTAACTCTTGAAAAGACCATTTTTATGTTAATAGTTTTTTCTTTTTTTTTAATTTAAGTGAAGGAATCTTACATTTTTTAAAAGTTTAGCAAACAAGACTACTTGGTTAAGGCTTAAGTTGGTCTGAAGGTTAAGACTGCGTATGTCGAAAGTGAATTTGATGAAGGAGATTTGGTATATGCCCTGACAGGTTCACGCTTTTGTTTATCCATCTTTTGCTGAAATGTATGTATTTAAAACTTAATGATTTCAGTTTACAATCATGAATTTGGTTCATCATATTTGATATATTCTACTAAAATTATGTTTTATACTATTTTATGTGTGTTAATTATTAGAGTAGGAACTGAAAAATTGAAAGTGAAAATTGACCTTCAGTTGATTGAGAAAAAAATATCAAACTGTCTTTAAAAGTATAGTAAATGCATAGCTATATTGAATAAGTAATTAGAAAAAAACATACTTTTATAAAATATTGTTTTATGTGTATTTAATCGCTAAATTTACCTACACATAAACATACTTGTTTGTAAAAACTGCAATGGTCTATTTTGTATCAAAGAGAAATAATGCTATTGGTCTTTAATCCAACCTTTCAATCTGCTAGCACTTAAAAGAATATAAATCATTTCACTAATTCAGAAATCAATATTATTAGATCAATGCCTTTATTTCAAAGTACATGGAATCTATTTTATAGCTAATTGCAAATAAAATAATTTTAAGTGAAATTCCTTCAAAAAGTAATTGTTCTTTTATTTATAATAAGTATGTAGAGGAGAATCTCTTACAAAATTCTCTAGGTAAATAATAACTTCGATAATATTGTTGGCCATAAAGCATTTATGTTGTTAAAACTGATCCGTTAAAAGGATACAGTAAACTGAAAGATGCAGTGTTTTTCCCACCTCAAAAATTTATGTCACAAATGTATTCTTTTTCTTTCATTGTACTGTTCCTTGTGTTTCTGGAATAGTCAAAAGGGAAAATACAGAATGTCCAAACTTGACATTTCCCCCCGCAAAGAGTGTCACACAAGGTTATCTTGAAGTCATCTCTGTATGTTTTGCTTTTAAAATTTCTAGCTGTGTGTGATTCTAGCCTTCACCTTTCCCCCACCCATAGTTTGCTTAACTAGAATTACAACTGAGTTGATGACTGACAAACCTAAGCCAGTTACTGAAATATCTACAGTCACACATATTTATTTTGATGCGGTTATCAGACATGGGTGTTCAGAAGAAAACTGGAAGGTACTTCTTCATCATTCATGCTTACTGGATCTCTAACTGGAGGTAAAACTCAGCCAGGCAAACTGGGCTAGCCAATGCAGCCCCTGCCTTTCAGAGGCCTCCAGCACCTTAGTCAGTACAATTCATATACAAGCCATATACAGTATTTTCAGAAACAGCCTTACCCTACCTAGGCTCGTAACCTCAATCCATGTGTCTAACTTTCTTTTCAAGTTTGTAAAAAACAATATTTTCTTTCTCCATTTGTATACTTGAGGATCATTCATTTTTATATAATAAGGAAATAGGATTGAGATTTTTTTCTCATTAAAATTTTTTTCTAATAATAAAAAAGCTTCCCTTTATGTTGAATCTGTTGCCTTAAAGACTTTTTTAATAATGGAATTTTGATATTACAAAATAAGGTATAAATTAGAAAACAAAATGTTAAAAAAAATGAAGCTACCGTACTTAAGACTGCCCAAATTATGAAGTATTTGTAACTCCTATGCCCCCTCCAAAGTAAGCACTCTGCCCCAGTGTATCCTGACTCCTCCAGTAGCCTTTACATGGAATATTGAATTGACCATTTCTTGAATTTATTTCTAAATAAACAGCATATGATAAAGTTGTGTTTGGTTTTGAACTTTTCCCCCTTAGATTTACATTTCTGAGGTTAAAAATATTGATTCTTGCAGAGGTAAATGATTCATTTTCTCTGCAGAATATACAAATATTCCACTATTTATTTTCCATTTGTCTCTCCATGAATACTAGGGAGTTTTTGTTCTATTATCAATTATATTACTGTAAACACTCTTGAAAACATCTGCTGGAGTACTTGTCCATATAGTACAATATCATTTACATAAATTTCAAACCAAATAATATTAGGTCTCTTTACTATAAAATGCCAAACTAGTTTCTAAAATATTTTGCCAATATAGACTTCTGACTTGTAGTTTGCAATTCGCTTTTCTTTTTTTAAGTCGGACGTGTGCAAAATATATCACATATTGGTTTTAGCTTACATTTCCCTGATTAACTATTTCTCTGGGCAGTAGATATAATTTTAAAACCGAGCTTAATATTCTTCATTAACCACTTAACTGATCCTTGGTTATCAAATTCATCATTATTGTTTTCTTTACCTGGTGAAAGCAAATTGCAAGTAACTTACCCGATAATTCATGGCCTGAGTGTCCCCTGCCTTAGATTTGCTCTCGGTTGCAGTTAATAATGGTTTTTCTTTCCGTTTGTGGGTCAGGGAGACTTAAAGCATCATTTTCCTTTATCTTCCCTGCTGAATAGTTTCCTGCCATGCTTTACCCCTGTGTCTGTAATACGAAAAACATCCCTCCTACCTAAATTACCATTCAAGTGTAATATCTTTTTTATTTAACCCTGAGTGCATGACTGCTCCCTTTAATCCTTCTCAATCTACCCTGAACAGGGAGATATCTAAAGGAGAATTTATGTTCCCAAGCTTCAAACACTATTTCTCAGTATACTTGGAAATGATTTCAAAATTGATGTTCACTGAAATTTTAGATCAAAAATTGAGCATAGATAAAGCCAAGGGCATGACTAGTCAGCTCACAATTATTTCTAAAAAAGCTTGCCTTCACAGAGTGGTCCTGCTGTGCTTCGTAACTCAAATGATGAATTAACACAGGAAGCTGAATTAAAGTCTCATGGAATATGGGCCCGTGATACAGCCAAAAATGTATTCAGGCATGACCTTACTAATTAAGCCACTGAAGTGAGAGGACAGATGGGTCAGACAGGTTTCAAGAGTGTCTAGAACTCAAATAGTAACTGGGCTCAGGTGAGCATGCACAGAGCACCGTGACAGATAAGAGCAATGATTTATGTGTGTTCAGAAAAAAAGTTAAGGTGTTTGTATGGGCTCTCTAGAAAGTTCTCAACAGTTATGTTCCCTGACACAAGAATGTTGTCTTCTTTTACAGACAATTGATAGGTAGTGAGTGCTCATTTGTCTCCCAAGTCCACAATTTTCAATCGATATCTTTTGGTTCAGGAACCCAAATCAAGGGCCTTCTGCCCAGTGTCATTTGCACTAAGAAAACAAGATGAAGTTAGGTGAAGCAGAGCAGAAACTTTGTGCTTTGATCAAAGAACGAAAGGTGAGCTCACGCTCTAAAGGCGCCTTCTCCCCAGCATGGAGGAGACTTCTATATTTCTAGGCTGTGGCCTGGAGTGATTAAATTCTCTTGGGCACGTGTAGTTATTCTTCTGTTGTTCTTGGCCTTTTTTGCACACGATCCCCTAAGGCTGACTTGGTCTTTGCACTCAGCACCTTGGACTTTGCGCTCAGCCTTCTTCATTTCGCGGTGTGGAATCCCTTTCGGTTGCTGTAAGCAAGCTTGTGACATAGTTTAGGCATTGAGAGATGTCAGGGTCTTTTGGATGATAGGCCAGTGCCAGTAATATATTATTTTTTATATACATTTATGCATATATGTAGAAACAACTAGACCTTACCTTTTCTGTATATAGTATAATCTTGAGTTTTAATAAACTTACATTAATATCTATATGAATATTTATACAAAGCCCACATTTATCCCCCGCTTTTAATGAAATGATAATCACATATCCCAAAATTTCAAATATGTATAATTTGTGGAACTAGGAAAGGAGAATTAAAATACCGGTATACAATTACTTTCTAATTATTGCATCATTTTATATTTCAACATCCCCACTGCAGAGAGAAAATCTTTTTTTCTTTTTTTTAAATAACACATTTTATCAGTTTTCATTATTCTTCCTCATATTTTTTCCTCAGAGTGTATCTGAGAGCTTAAGATGTGTGTTCTTTGGCTCATTGTGAAAACTTATCCAGCACATATTTGTCTGCCCCGTGAACTGTGAAAAATAATTTTTGACTTTTTTAACCTAGGTCTGAGAAATGGATCAAGCAGGGACAAAATATGGGCAAACTCATAAATATAGCAAAGAGCATGAGAAACGGAACCCACCGAAGAAAATGAGCAAACTGCAGCCCCCCGACTCTGATTTTGTTCTCCTATATCGAATGCACTCACGTTAAAGTGAAGAAAACTAAGAATGAGACACTAGCGTGGCCAGTGTAAGGATGACGTTAGTGCAGTAAGTGAATTACCTAACAGAATGCACTAAATAACATAATTTTGTAAATTTTGTTATCGACTCACTCCTTTACCCGCTCCGGAGGAGCAAATGAGACACTAGAGAGGCTGGAATCTAGCTGTCACATTATGTGAGTCTATAATGAAAGGATATACATAGAGCCACTTTGAAAAATAGAAAATGACAGCAAAATATTTAAAGTTTTAGTCCATTTTTTTTTCAGTTGCAGAATAAATATATTAGCCTATATAACAATGCTTTGCTGAGCTGGCCATGCCTTTTTCTGAAACATGAATCCAATCAAGGATTTTTCCACCCCTGTGTGCATATAAACATGCAGAGACCCCATTGCCTGTAGGACACATGCCGGCGAATCCATCTACATTCATCCTTGATGGCGTGACTCTGGTGCATTTCTCCAGCCTTATCACTCACCACCCTGCAACTGCTTTTGACTTCACCTCCTGGCATTTTTGAGCTACTCACTATTGGCAGAAGATGCTAGACTATCTCAGCGTCTTTGCCAAATGACCCTAGTTATAACACGAGTATAGTAGTCTCCCCATTATCCGCAATTTTGCTTTTCCCAGTACCAGTTACCTACAGTCAGCTGCAGCCCCAAAATATTAAATGGACAACTCCAGAAATAATTCCTAAGTTTTAAATTGTGTGCCATTCTGAGGAGCGTGATGAAACCTTGTGAAGTCTTGCTCTGTCCAGGTTGCGACATGAATCGTCCCTCTGTCCAGCGTCCCCATGCTGAAGATGCTCCCCACCCATTAGTCACTCAGGAGCCCTCTCTGTTATCAGATAGACTGGCGGTATCTCAGTGTTCAAGTCACCCTTATTGTGCCTAATAATGGCCCAAAAGCCATTGATAAAACTTTTATTATAGTGCAGTTATGATTGCTCTATTTTATTATTAGTTGTTATTATGAGTTATTAGTTGTTAGTACTTATGAGTTAGGCACTTGTTGTAAAGTTACACTTTACCATGCGTGCACATGTATAGAAAAAACATAGTAAACATAGGCGTCGGTACTGTCCATGATTTCGGGCTTCCACTGGGAGTCTTGGAACGTGACCCCTGCTGATGGGGTGGAGGGGCTACTGTGTGCCTGTCCCTTTCCTGCTCAACTCATATGCAAGCCTTCTTGGTGAAACTTTCCTGACCATGCAGATGGCATTTACTTTTTCCTCATGTGGGCCATTATTTCTCTCTGTACATATTATTGTATGAAAGAGTACAATGTTTAAATCTTGATTTGTTGCTGTGTCTCCTACTTTTCACTGGGCTCTTAAAGACAGAATATGTTTCAGAGATTTTTCTGTTTCCCTTCCCCATGACAGCCCCCAACACAAAAATGTTTATGGACAGGACCGAATATATGTCACCATAAGTTGTACTCTTTTATTTCAGAAAATAAAATTATGGCTACTCTTCCATATAGTAAATAGAAGAGAGTGACTATATAAATAAAACTTACTTGCAAAATAGTAAAAAATGATCTCTTGGAATGAAATAAAATTTTGGAGTGCCTGATACCTTCAAGAAACCTTTGCTAAGGAAAATAAATAATGTTCTCATACACTTTGACTTCAATGGGCTTAAAATCTAGCAAATAAGGTAGCTACGCAATTTTCTATAAAGCAAAATGGAATAACCCTCTATGCATAAAGCTCTTTGGAAGTTAACAATAATGATAATATTACCAGTATAGAAGCTTCGGATTCAATTATTGTTCTGGGTGGCATTCGAGATGAAATTTCAGAATAAAATCGTATTTGGTGCATACAGTATGTTTTGTGGGGACTGGGATATATTGGGAATGTGGCTCGGATTATCTCCTATAAGATTTCAAATGCCAAAGTAACATTTTGTACTTAATTTATTAGGTAGTGTCAAGCTAGTGAAAATTTAGGACTAGAAAATAAGATGGTTAGGAATACACGTTTTGGTATCATTAAAACAGGCTGCTACATAGAGAGGATTGTAATAACAATTAAAAATCATCAGGAGGGAAAGTAAGGACCGATATACCATGACAACAATACTAAAACTTATCTGGAAGCAAAGTAATGGCGATGCATTGAGGAATGAGACCAATACGGGAGGAAACATGAGTGGATGCAAATTTAAAGGGTTTGTCAGCCAACTCATTTTTAAAAAAGAAAGGGAGAAATTAAAGATGACTCTGTGAATTTGAGCCTGGATAACTGGAAAAATTATGGGCAAGTAACAGACCTAAGAAATTAATGAGAACGATGTTTTTGAAAGAAAATGGTATAAATATAGTAAGTGGTCAAAGAATTGTTATGGTATAAAGTATGTTACAGTAAAAACAATAATAGTATTAACTTCCCTTCACATTATGTAATCTTACTACAATACTAGAAAGAAGGGCTCATCTGAGGCTCAAAGATGTAACACATTAAAAGTTACAATGCCATTACTTGTCAAATAATTTATTTAACAAAAAGTATCATTTTTAAACAAAAAGCATAATTTTATTAAAATTTGTCTTAATGAAATGGATATCCCCTCCCCCACTATATCCATTAATAACATTACATACAGACAGGTGGAATCAAGTTTCAGTAACACTTAAATTTCTTTCCGAATAAAAAATAATTATTAAAATTATTCTTTATAGAAATAGATGAGGCTATATTAGCTCTGGTATTTTGAGTTATATTGATTTCTTTTGAATTATATGCAAAAGTTAATTGATTTTTATGAGATTTTAGCTGACAATAAAATAAGTTTCTCCTTCAATCTGTTGATAGCAGAGATTTTAATATTAACTGGTTTGCAAAAAAATTGTTAATGCACTGACAGAATCATCATGCCCCAATTTCTGGGAAGTTTACCAACAATGACTTATCATGTATTATCAACTGACTATTAATTACATCTGTTAGTTTTTCACCTAGAGCCATGTTATTTAATCTTACATACTCAGAAAGGGTTATGAAAATTGGAATACTTTTCATTTTAATTTACATTTGCCAATAAAATATTTGTTAATAGTGATTTGATCCCTTCACATATCCCAATTAAGAAAGCCAGTCATCATTAGTAAACTAATTAGGCAAATCATACTTGGTGCCTGTCAGAATGTTCATACAAAGTTCAAGATATATTATAAAAACCACTGAAAAAAGTAATGGCCAGCATCAAGAATACCATTATATTATTTATTAATAAGATACAAAATATTAAGCATTTTGTAAAATATGATTTACCTTTCAACATTAATTAAAGATTCCTGAAAAGTCTAATATGAATATCCTACATGTGCTTGAAAAGAATGGTAACTCAGAGTATCAGGTGAGGTGCTTGTTTTACTCAGCGCAGGCTGCCTGAACAGAATGTCATAGACTGGATGGCTTAAACCACACATGTTTATTTCCCTCATTCTGGAGGCTGGGAAGTCCAAGATCAAGGAGCCAGCAGATTTGGAGGAGTGGTTTGGTAAGAGCCTCTTCTTGCTTTCCATATGTCCTCTTCATTCTCTACCCTCGTGTGGTGGAAAGACAGCAGGCAAGCTCCCTGGGGTGTCTTTTGTAAGGGTGATAATCCCATTCACTAGGGCTCTCCTCTCGTGATCTGATTAACTCCCCAAAGCCCTAACTCCTTATACCATCCCACTGGGGTTAGGGTTTCAACATATGAATGTTGGAGGGACACAAACATTCAATTCATAAAAGTGCTCATTTCACATTTAGCAATTAAGTGCATTAAATACATTTCTCAGATTGGTGGTTCTGCTAGTTTATTTGGTCTACTTCATTTATAAATTTCTGCAATACGCATCACATTTGATTCAAGTTTTTAGCTGTAATTGATGATTTACCTATTTGTCCTTTTGAGTCTCTCAGTTATTATTTGATGATCCCTTGAGTTCGTATTGTTTTGTGGATGCAATTTTGGTGTAGCTATATTTTCTCGTCATATTATTCCATTTGCCAGTATATAATATCCTTTTTGGACTCTTCCCACACTTTGTCTTATTTTCTCTTTTGTCATATCCTAATGTTGATATCCCAACTTCTTTTGTTGTTCATAATGAACATATACCTTTTCACCTTTGATTTTTTAAAACATGTCTTTCTCTTTTCAAAAAAAAAGCCACTTTAACAATTCTAAGACACCTAAATTTTAATAAAAGTTATAATTGATGATGTAGTCTAGTTTAATTGATAAATTTATTTTTTAGTATCTTAGTGACACAAAATACAATAGGTCTTGTTATAGCTGATGGCATCTTAGGGTCAATGACATACATGCATAAAGGGTTATTCTGTTTTGCTTTATAGAGGATTATGTAGCTACCTTATTTGCTAGATTTTAAGCCCCTTGAAGTCAAAGTGTATGTGCGTATTATTTATGTCCTTATCAAGGGTTTCTTGAAGGTATCAGGTACTCTACAATTTCATTTCATTCCAACAGAGTTTTTTTCTTTTTACTTATTTTGCAAGTAAGTTTTATTTACATAGTCACTCTCTTCTATTTACTATATGGAAGAGTAGCCATAATGTTATTTTCTAAAATAAAAGGGAATGCTAATTATGGTGACATATATTCAGTCCTCTCCGTAAACATTTTTGTGTCAAAGGCTGTCATGGGATTGGGAATAGAGTCAAAGTAAGAGCTGGTTTCTGACTTATTCAACCTCACCTCCCAGGGTTCTGCAGGTGCCTGTACTCTGGGACTGCAGCCTTGGCCCTCCCACCGACACTGGCCCTCCTGCACTGTCCACATGCAAACCTCATTTCCATGCATGTCTTTAATTCATGTTCTTTTCCTGCTCCTATAATTTCTTCAGGTTTGATTCTGAGTGAGTGAACCCACTTTTCATGTTATATATGCTTCTCAGAGTAATTAGTACTCTCACTTCCTGAAATTTCAGTATTTCTTTTTTAATATAGCCCTGACTTTTATTAACATAGTTTTTAAAATGACAGTTATTGAGATAGAAATTCTGGGATGTGACCAAGTTAGTGAATGAATGGAATGTTGTAAGAAATGCATGTAATAAAGGGAGGCAGGGCTCACCAACTTTTGAAATGAACAAAGATGTTTGCAAAGAAATATGCCACTGTCAGTACAATAGACTGGTAGAAAAATCCAACAAAGGATTCAGGACAAATAGTTATCAATAAATGTTGTTTTAGTGCATTTAATATGTTGATTAAAATGTAGAATATTTACATACAGCATGCAGAAATAATGAGCTAAGATTTACAAGTTACAAATTTGATAATCCTGTATTATTGCCAATATTTAAAAGAGAATTTTTATTCCACTTATCTTGGAAACTATTTTCAAAATATAATTACCTTTTACTTTGACTGATATAAAGCCCAGCTCTAAAAGCATTGTGTCTCTTTTCATTTTAATGTTTGATTAGCAATATGTTTTTTGAAGCAGGTACACTTTAATGATAAAAAACATGTACGTAATGCACATAGTTTTTTTTTTTTTCCTGAGCAATGTATTCAAACAGTGCTAAATATCTTAAATTCTGTTTCTATAGTATGTTATTGCATTCCTATAGTAGACTCAGAGGCAAAATCGCTTTTATTTTATGCTATGGTAGAACTTTGAATGCCTCTCACCTGATCTACTCGGTAAATATTTCAGAGAATGGAAAATATCTGCATGGTTTTCCTAATGAAAATTTCAAGAATTAAACTCCAATAACAATGCTAAATCAACTTTAAAGTTACCACTCTGAAATAATTGTAGAAATTGTGTTTTCTCAGCCATCTGCTCTCTTTGAAATACCACGGTTGGGCATCTTCCCCAGTCTGCACCACGTACTCCACACTACACACAGAGCGTGCACTGCATCTCAATTGTCACCTAATTAGAGAATTAGCCTGAGGTTGCTTAGTATGAATCAATCGCTTCTTCTTTTAAAGATGCTACAGCCCCTGGAACTGAAAGCATAGATCCAGTGGTACATTCTGTTTGGCAGTGATTTCAGAGAAGGCTGTGTCTTCTGCCAGTAAGTTACTGCAGTTGTAGGTCTTTCAGCTTCAAGAGATGCATTAGATTAAATTTATGGACGAGACAGTTTGGAGTATAGAAATTTGTGTGTAAGTTAAAGAATCACACTCTCACTGAGGGAAAATAATCTGTCACATACAGTGGCCTCTGAATTACAAATATGTATTTCTGTAATCTCTGTGTATCCAGGGATACCTGTTGTACCTGAAGTGACTTTAGGTCTACGTTTTAAATTTTATATTGTCATTTCTGCAGTTACTTTAGAAAATTGGCTTTCAAAATGTAGATTTTCTAAGATTCTTAGGGAATCCTTGGATTTTCTTCCCTAAAACTTGTCAAAATTCTCAGCTGCCTGTAAGAAAACAAACACATCCTATATAAACTCCAAAAGAATACCCCAGAGGCTGACTTTTCAGTCTTAAGACCTTCCGTTTAATTTATGTGGTATCATGTAGGACTAATCAATAGTAAAATCTCTCTATGGAAATCTGCCTCTCAACCTACGGTGGTTGCTTGATTTGTCTCTGAATTTCTCTGGGTTAATTCACAATGAAACCTTCTCTTTCTGACTTTTTATGTGTGGCCACATGGGAAGAGTGTTCATGGTTTCTGCTCTTATGAGAGAAGAACTCAGTAAGAGCACCAGGTATAATTTCGAGTTGAACCCTGTGCCCTTTCAAATAGTGGTGCAGCTGCGAGGGACTTGAGGGAGTCATGTGATGAAGACACAGACCTTGAAATGACGACGAATTGTGGGGAGTGGTGCTGAGGTCAGGAACATTAGATAGAAATCGTTGACAGTTTTATCAGTTTAATGAATATTTTTAAATAGTTCTAAAATTTTTTGGAAATTATGAAAGTCATTGTGTTATATGTAAAAATTGTTCAAGAGTTTATGTGTGCCCACAGAATTTTGGTTTTCTTGAATAAGTGTCACAAACTTTGGCTTGCTTTTCTGCAGGCATCCTCTCTGAGATCTGGCAGTCATTTAAACACAATTTCTTATTGTGGTTTCAGACACAAGGTGGCGTTAGACTATTTAAGCTTTGACCACAGACTTGAAAATAGTATGCCCAGGGATTTAGCAAGAATTACCGTCTTAGTTCGGGCTGTCATAGCAAGATAACAAAACCTTCCTGCATTATAGACAAAATCAGGGTACCAGCACACTCTGGTTCTGGGGAGAGTCCTCGTGTGGCTTGCAGTCTGCCCCCTTCTCTTTGTATCTTCCCATGGTTGAAAGCAGAGCAGAAGAAGCAAGTGTCTTATAACCCTTACGTGGGCACTAATCCCATTCATGAGGGCCCCCCACCTCCAGCCACTTGATCTATTGCTAATAACTCCCAAAGGCTCTACGTCTTGAAACCATCACATTAGAGAATAAGGTCTTAACATGTAACTTGCTGAGACAAAAAAAAAAAATTCATTCCAAAATGATCGCACATTAAAATAATATGATCTCTTTAGGAAAATTTTCGGTAAGTTTTTCATATCTATGTTTTTTAGTATTATCCTGAATGCAAACTCATGGTTCCTGGAACAAAGCAGATTTTTATTTACTTACAGCCAAGAACCACAGTGATTCTCCAAGCCCCAATTACTCCTAACAGGGTAATATAATAATAAGAGATCGCACCAGAGCTGGTGCTGTCTGCAAAAAACCTTGAAAATATGAATCTAGGGGCTTGATTATTTAGAAGTGGATCAGTTGTTCTCTCTTCCTTAAAAATGGAGAGAAACCTTCTTCTCCTAATATAAGCACTTCTCTTGGAAGTTCAGAAGAGAAGAATCCCTGGTTTCTTATTCTTTGGAATGTAAATTTATTTGACTAGGGAAAAGATTAAACTTATATCTTCAAGCTTTAGAACCCCTGAAATATCTCAATGATCTTGTGTCTTATCTCCCTTGAGATACAAACATATTCATCTATAGAGGTAAATCTCTATCTAGAATTATTTATCTAGTGGGTCATAATTTAATTTTCAAGGCTTACCTTTTAGTCCAGGTTCCAAGTTTCAATAAAATTTGCACAAGAAAGCTCACTGGATAGAAAGGTAAAAATACTGTCTGTACAGTGCCATACCATGTCTTTACTAATAAACAGCACAACAGTATTGAAGAGACAATGCATGCTTCTTCATTTTGTTCACAAAAATGGCAAAATTCGTTACAACAAAAATGAAAACCTTTAATAAAATAAAAACATCAACTAAAACACACCTTAAATTATTTATAAAATCACTTCAAAACCTATTTCAGAAAGTTGCAGAAATGGAGGGTAATGTGATTATTTATTTGGTTTGTTTCATTCATAGACTAGGGAACTCTTCTAAGGTAATTGATCCAGTTATTTTCACAACTATTTTAAATATTTTAGTATTTGATGGATAGTCTTAAATAGAAATACAGTGTCATAACACTTAGTCAAGTTTATAGTTTTGTTGTTTTAGTATATTCATTAATACTAAAATATCTTGGGTTTCAAAAGAGACTATATTCCTAAGGAAAAACAGAGTCATCATATATATCACTCTTTGGAGAGTCTTACGTAGATAAAGGTCACAACATATGTCTCCCTGCATTCTCTCTAGGAATAAAATACTGGCCTTCCTCTCAAAGAAAAAAAAGGGTCTTGGAAAAATAAAATTTTAAATGTTTAAAGAATATCCTTTGAAAAACACATTTCAACAATTTAAAGAACACACAGAAGCAGACAGAAAAAAAAAACTTGGTTTGTATAACATTAATACTTTTTTTGTGTGTATCTGACATTATCCTAATAATTCAACTATATTGTCATTCTCAGGCATTTCATCAGATACTTTTTTGGTATAATAGCCAACCTTTAGGCAGTGAAGCCATCACAATGGGATAAAAGAAAACAATGAATTGCATTTTTCTTCTTCCAAGAAAACAATTAGAATGTATTTCATAATGAGAGACCATTATTTTAAAAACATCTTTTCTCAAAGTCTGATAAGGAACTTGTGTACAAATGTAGAGGGAAAAAATGAATCTTATTTATCATTGCTTAAGACAAGTAACCAAACTTCAAATAGCATTATGTACTTGCATTTATATTACAGCTGCTATTGATTGATAGTTTTATAAAGAATTATACAAATGGAAGATACAGATAAACAGTATACCGTGTGAATAGCACCCATAAAATATACTAAAAATGATGATACACAGGGCTAAACAGAAATAACTATCTTTGACTATAATTTTTTTATTCTAAGTACGTACTTCAAAGACTTCAGTCTATACACTTTTCTCTTGCTGAATGTCTGAATTTCAATCTCCTGACTAGAATATTGCTGTAAGCGTTAGTAAGCTAACTTGATTGCCTTTTTATGTTTTTAATAGGTTAGCTTAAATAGCTTCGTAATGTCAACAGTCATTTAGAAAATAATCTCATTTGGATTATTGGCATTTTCAAGCCAGACTTCCACAGACAAAGGGATGAAGAGCTATGAGGCAATTAAACAGTAAATACGAAGCCAGCCTCCTCATTTTTACTCAGTATTGGCCTAACTCCACCAAATAGATTGGGGGGAATGTCCAGTAAACCCCAAACCAGACACAGTAATTCCGAAGACAAGAGGTGATATAACATTCTGTACGTGTGCACCAGGTCACAGGCCAAAGGGAGAATTTCCTGATGGTTTATGCGAAGGTGTCGCCCTCTCTCACTCTTAATGCAAAGCGATTGCCTCGGTTGCCTCCTCATTTCAGTTGTTTTCAGAAAAAAATGTATATACTTTTCCACTTTTTATCCAGTTGGTTTTCTAAATCCCAGTTAAATGAAATGTTCCACGTAATGAACGAGGACTGCATTGGTAGGTAGGTAGTATAAACACAAAATCATTATTATAATTTATAACCTTTTTGGATGATCTATTCTTTCTCTAATCCTCGCATGTGGAAATGCTACTTTTCTGTCTGCAAACGCTGTAAACTCTGGGCCTTCCTTGAGAAATCTGTTTCACTCTGTCTTCGGTCTGTCAGTTAACTGAAAACCTCCAAAATTTGTGCTTTGGTGCGAATCTGTGCATTGTCTGTGGCACACCCTCCAGGTTACCTGATTCTGATTGTATGGGAACAAGTTTTTAACTTTATTTTAGATAACCGATAGCAATACAAAATACTTTTTCTCTAAAGAGGTGAAAGTGGTTTCTATCCTGTGGAAGGATACCCTGTGGGAAAAACAAAACAAAACAAAAAAACTTTGCCTCTAAAATAATAATTTTAAAAATTAAAAAAAAAAAAAGAAAAACAATAAAAATCTCTTTGTCTCTACTAAAAACTTTAAAGTGTATTCCTTTTTACATTTGTATGCGAGTAATGATTTTATCATTTTTTCAAAAAAATGGTATTTTTTCGCGAAGTCATCCTATGTGTTCGTATTGGCACCGTCATGGCTGATATCCTCTGCCCAGTGGTCTTCATTTTTCTGACTAAATTCACCAGTATGGTCACTGGTAGGATGCAAGGGCATTTGGGTTCCAACCCAACATTTCACTCCTCTATATGGTCTTCGACTGGTTTATGTAAGAATAGACATCATTGTAAAGTTTTATGATCTGACTGTTACAGCCAGGCTAATTGAGTTAGTTAAGAAAAAAAAAATGGCTGATAGATAATCCTCAGGATAAAGGGAACAATATGAACAAATTCAAGGAGGCCAGATTAACTGGAAGCAAAATGTGAGAACAATCCCAGGAAAATGTTTCAGGAGGAAGACATGGTTATGTTTTCTAGTTCTCAATTCTTTGACTTAGAAATTCCCATTATTTTTGTATTTGTGTGATAGAAAAGGTGACTAACTTTAGTTTGCTTATACTTTTTTATATGTCAATTTATATTAATTAAAAATAATTACCCAAGGTGCTGATATTGTGTTCTTTTTAGCCTCTCAGATTCCATATTAGCTGTAGAATTACAATGAAATACATAAATATATCAAACTAATATATAAAATATATTATCCAATAATTTTGAAAATTAGGAGGGTTATACTACTTATTTCAATATACACTGAATAATGCACATGTTCTATATCTTTTCTGAATTTTTCGAGTAATAATTATTCTCCATGTTATCATCTTTTAGTGGCATATATTTCTGAATTTTCCTTACTCTGTGGTATTTGTAACATAGAGGCTCTACAGTGTGGCACAAGAATGTTTATGAACTACTACTCTTAAAAATAACAAGAATAAACAGTGACAACACTATGGACTTTAGTATATTATGATGATATCTCTCTGTCTCTGTCTGTGTGTATTAGTATATTATGGTGATATCTCTCTGTCTCTGTCTGTCTCTTTCTCCCTCCTTCCTTTCCTTTCTTTCTCTCTCTCTCTCTCTCTCAAGGACTTTGCCCCAGGAATACTGCTCAGAGAAGGAGCAGCCAAAATTGCTTCTTCTTCTTGTGGCTCAAACGCCTTGGAAAAATTGAGAACCCCACAGAGCTCAAATGAAAAGTACCCATAGACCTGTGAAATTTTCTCATTCTTAGTTGTCTGTTCCTTTGCTATGGACCTTTAAAGAATAAGATCTTTTCATTGACTTTTAGTTTCAGGAGAAAGGATATAAAAAAAAGCAAAACATTTGTGAAATGATAAATGTTATGTTTATATCTTGTTAGTGAGCTTCTTGAAAGTGCTTATAGCTTTGAAGTTCAGAATTTGGGTAAATAATATTCCCTGCAGAGTGAAAGTGTGCATGGAGAGAACTCATGCAGAGAAACTTAGAAAGCCTACATAACAAGAAATGCTTTTCAGTAGGGAAGTCTCCCTCTGAACTTGCACATAGGTTGGAATGACATAAAATGCTTTTCTATTGACAATGACAGAAGTTTAAATAACTTTCAGGTGATGTCTGTACAAAAAAACCTATAAATTAAATCATAATTCAAAGTTTCAAATCGATCCAGTAATCCTACTTCTAAAACAGAACACTTCTGATGTGATAAATCAAACTGGAATACAGAGTTGACACAGTTTTCTGGCAAGATATTGGATTTGTCTCAGAGTACTACTGTGTATAAATAGGTTAAAAAAAAATCAAACTGAATTTGACAAAAACTATTCAACAAATGTGTGTTACATACCTACTATGTATAGGTATGGTTCTGGGTGCTGGAAATACAATAAGAACAAACAATGTCTGCTCTTATTGAGTTATACTCTGTTGGAGAAGGGGGGCTATAAATATAAACATGTATGCACAATGAATTCTCAAAGAGTGATAAGTGTTATGTACAAAAAGAGATAGTGTAGTTATAGGTAAGGAATGACTAGAAAAATTGGGGGGGGGGGTACTTTGGCTAGCATGTCCAGAAGACTCTGAGAGGATGAGTGAAATTTGAGCAGAAATCTGGGTGATGAGAAGAATTTCAGTGCATATCTAAGGCAGGAACATTCAGAGAGAAGGAATATAAGATATGCAAAGATTTTGAATCTACGATGAGTTTATATATTTTATAGTTAGAAAAACCCCAGGGCGTCTGGAATATTATAAACATTGAGTGGAAAGGGAAAAGTAGAAATGAGGGCAGAATTGGCTTTCTCTGATAATGGCCTAAATTGCCAAATGTCAATATAAAATTAAGAAAATCTGTGAAAAATATGGAATTGAGCTAAAAAAAAAAGAAAAGAAAAGATAAAAAAGAAGTATCCCACCTTCTTCAAAAATCATACCTAATCAACTGGAAGACAAACTTTGAAAATTTGTTTTGCTTATATATGATGGTTAATTTTATACGTCAACTTGACTGGCTAAGGGATACTGAGATATATATCAGAGCATTGGCTATCAGAGACTCACAGGGTTCATCTGATAGCCACAGTAGCATTCAGAAGGAACTGCTTTTAAAGGAGAGGAAACTTGGAAGAAGAAATCACCAGTGAGATGCTAGACAGTAAAGAGAAAGAAATTCAGGATGCCAAATAAGGGTCCTGTCACAAAATTAGAAGATTCACCAAACTTCTCAATCAAAAAAAAAAAAAAAAAAGTCACATGTTTAAGACATTGCATTTCACTACCAACAAGAAGTGTACCAAGAATATCAACTTCTCTTCAGAAAAACTTGTTGGTCCAGAAAAAAATTAGCATAAATGAAAATAAATGGGAAACATCAGGCACCGTCCATAAAAAGAAATAATAAGAGTAAAACAGAAGGAGATAATCAATATTAATTAGCTAATAAAAACACTACCCAGACATCCACCCATAAAGGGGAGGACATTTCTAACACCGTATTTCAAAATTAATTAATTATAATTTAAAAAGCAATAGAAGATGTGAGAGGATAATGTAAGTCAGAAATTCAGAAACTTAGAAATATACAACAAACAAAAAACATAGTTGTGAAATAAGAGTTGGAAGATATTAATTAAAAAATTATCTTTAAAAGGGAAACTAAATCAATATATACAGAGGTGCTTATGATTAGTGAGCTGTGGGGAAACATGAAGGGTGACAGAAATCTCGGTGGCAGCGATGGTTACAGGTGTATATGTGTGTGTGTGTCTACATATATATACACGTATGTATATGTATATATGTATATGTATATATATGTATGTATGTGTATATATACATATATACACACGTGTGTATGTGTGTGTGTATGTGTGTATATACCATTGTCAAAACTTTCACAGTATATACTTGAATTGAGCAAATTTTACTACATGTAAATATATCTCAATAAAGAAAAATAAAAACTTTCACCTTCAGGTAGGATGTGGTAGATTGTAAGATTCCAACACTCCCACAAAAATTAATAAGGAAAATTAGATAAACTACAAAAGTTCGATATTTCACCATCCGTGGGATCTGTGGAGGAAAGAGTTCTTTCAGGTGATTGTTGGCTTCACTTTCCACCCAGAAGTGCTGCTGGTCCTGAGATTCCAATCTGTGCCCAGGAGGGGGACCGAAACTGTGGGAGGGAGATGCCAGCAGTGCCACGTGGCCACACAGGACTGCTGTGGTGCATTAAGAACTGGAGGACCCTTAGATGCAGCTGCGGATTTCTTCATATACTGGCTGGTTTCCGTGGCTGACAGGCCTGGAAAATCCATGGCAGATAGGCTTGGAGAATCGTGGGATCCCTCTAGTCTCACAGTGCTTGGGAGACAATTGTACTCCAAGGCGGTGGCTGCCTCAAACACCCCACCAGGCAGCCCCTCGATACATTTGCCAAATGTTTAAGATGTAGGGATAAAGCGTAAGAGAGGAAGACACTGTTCAAGGGCACCAGAGATATAGACACCCTACTGATATCAAGCAAAACCCCAAGAGAATCCCATTTGAAGAAAGGACACAAATCAAAATGGAGAAAGTCCACCCAAAATTGAAGCCCAGGTTTGCACCTAGCTCTATTCCTGGTAGATTAAGGCAGTCAACCAATCCCGTGGGGAAACAGTATCAGCAGGAGACTCTATGACATTATGATACAAATGTCCAAAAAAGAAAAAAAAAATTTAAAAAAATAAATGATTAACATACAAAAAGTCAGAATATATGACCAATATCAAGACAAAAAAAAAAAATATATAGAAGCAGGTCCACAGATGATTCAAATTTTTGATTAGCCAAGACCTTAAAATTCCAATGAATATGTTTTTTTTTTTTCCTGAAAAGATGGAAAATTGATGATAAATGATAGAAGCCCCTTCTCTGTCTTTCAGTGCCCTTCCCATTTCCTCTACTGGCAAAGGCTAATGTTATGCCAGCTTGCAAAAGAGAAACGATTATAGGGTCTGCTTCAAACGTTGCAAAGCAGGGCAAAGAAGGGTGAACTTAGAGCCAAGACACAATAAACTGATAGCTGGCAGAGTAAATGATGCTGAGTACTACATGCATTATTGATAATTCTCACTGTGAGAAAGAACAGTGAGTCTAGGTGCATAGATTTGAGATAAAAGTTTATTTTAAGTACTGTGACTAACTTGATACTTTTCTAAAAATACCACAAGTATTTCTAATATACATGTCTTCAAGCACCAGAAAAACAATTTGAATCAATTGAACCAAAGTAAAATAATAAGTTAACAATTAAGAAATATTTTTTAAACTCACATATCTAAATTTCAGGAAGAGCAAGAGTGAAATTTGTCAAAAGGCGATCATTATAGATTTCTTTGTCCAGTAGTGTGAGACCCAGATGCTGGCAATAACAGGCACACATACGTCGTTAGCTCCAGTTCTCCTAAACATGCAATTAAAAATATTCTAAAGAAGATTTTAGCTTGGCATATGTCCCGTTACCTAGTAGAATCTAACACTGAGGCCAAAGAAAAAGAAAATAGTGATTGACTTAGGTTAGGTCACATAAATACCCCTTTCACTCATGGCCACAGGAAAAGAGGGCCATGGTTCTCAAGAATAATCATAAGCCAGTCAGACACATACATTCTATGCTTACTAGAAACATTAAAAACAACGATATCAAATTGTTACTGAAGTTAACATTATACTTATAGCAATAAAATAATGAAGTCCTTAAAAATAAATGGGAAGAAATGTACAGGATTGAAAATTTTAATCTTTACTAAGGAATAGAGTAAAAATTATAAATTTCTCTTTGATAGTAAACAATCTATACACCCTTTGGCATGACAAACACACTAAACAAAATATTGTATTTTAGAAGTTGACTAAATAATATTAAGAAATAGAAATTCAGTCGTAAGAGATGAAGAATTGTTCTGTTTTGGGGATAAAAAATACTACTAAAGCAGAAAGATCCTCTGCATATTTAATACTTCCAATGCTGACTAAGCATTAATTAAAAATTATTTTTGAGAACCTGGTCAAGAGAAAAATTAGATGCAAGCAATGGTGTAAAGGCCAAATGTCATGCAATTAATGAAGTCAATGTTGAGTTCAAGGGAATTTGAAAATCTCTAGGGTCCTGTAACCTGCAGTTAAACAGACTGGGAACTGATTACGAAAAGTTAGATGAGATACCCTACATAAATCTGGTACTAGTAAAGAATGATTCTGTCAGCACATGAATTGGGGAGGGAGGACACTAACTTTGATATTGTATTTCACTTTGGATTTAGATTTAAAAAAAAAATAAAGGGGAGAGAGAAAATTTACCCACAATAATTTCTAATCACAAGCTTGAATGAATATGATTTTTGATCAATAATTCATAATACTAGTGTATATTAACAATTTTTAAAAGATAGACATTAATTTAAAGTAATGGAGACTGCTCTCTGGAGGAAAAAAAAACATGAAATTTGAATGTTCCAAGGATCATAAAGTTACACAAAAAATAAAATAGAACTTATAAGAGACACAAAATGTACAGGAGGCTATCTTATAAATACCCAGAATTCTAGAAGAGAAGCAAATAGGTAAAATGTTAGAGAAGCATCTTTGGAATTATAATGAGTCAAAATTTCCAAAATGGAAGAAAAATTAAGGAAAGAATGAATTCTATTCTCATACATAAACAAGCAAACAAACAAAACAAGTCTACACATAAACACCCTATCATGAAACTGCAGAACAGCAAAGGAAAAAGAAAGGAAAAAAAAACAAAAAACAAAAAACACCAGAACAGCGAGAGCGAAAGAAAGATTGCCTATAATGGAATAAAGGTTCCTTAGCTTGTATAGAATTATGGCATGGCAGTTATTTCCTCTACAAATATTTAAGATGTTCTTCACTGAATCTCACTTCTCTTGATGCTCTCGAGACATCACTATGTGGGTCCCTTTTAATCTTTCTTGCTCTCTTCTGTAGCTATTTTTAATACATTCTTTATTGCCTTTAATTTGTTGTAACTTCTCTATAGAAACTATAAGTCTAGTTTTGGATTTCTATTCTATTATTTTTCTTCTTGGGATTTGTTGAACTATTTAAATTTGTCGATTGATATTATTTATCAGTTTTGGAAAATCTTAGCTCTCTCTTTTTTTTAATATTACCTCTGCCGTAATCTGAATATCCCTTTTTTGGACCCCAACTAAATGTATATTAGATCATTTCTGCACCTTCCAAGTTTATTAAATTCTCATCTGTATTTATAATTATTTTATCTTCTGTGCTTCAGTCTGGACTTTTTTTTAGCCTGTCTTCCAGTATAACACAATGCTTTATTAAGTTATATTTAATCTACTGTTAAACAACTGAATTCTAATTTCACTCATCGAAATATTAAGAATCAAGTTTCTTAGAAGGGGTCTTTAAAAAATCTGTTGCCACTTTCTACAATTTCTACGTCCTTGTTGAAGTTTTAAAGTTTAGCTTTTATCACCATGTATATATCAACTATATTGGTTTTCCAGCCTCTCTATATTAATCTACCATACAGGTCCATTTCCTGTACTGTTTATTATTCACCGTGTCTTTTATCTTAGTGTGCCTAAATATCTTTGGTTGTGTAATAAACATTAAGTCTTAAAAATACAAAACTTATAGAATTAATTTGAGGGTAAAACTTACATATATATATATATATATTTATATATATTATATATATAATATATATATATATGTATAAATATATATATATATATTTTTTTCCCAGAGAATATTTAAACTGATTTTTGACTAGCACTTAGCAGCACACCATCACCTTAATCCAATTCCAGATCTTGAGATTTTCTAGGCAGGGACAATGACTTCAAGCAGGACAAATCTTTATCAGGTCAGATTTCTACCTGATGTGTACTTGCTGATTTTAAGGTCCCTCACAGACACATCTTCCACCCTGTTAGACTGCTAAAAGCCTGCTTCTATTCCAGCACCCCTGAAATTCCCAAACACCCCACCTTGTTAAAAGATGTCCCCATTACTGGGTTTACCTCTTGAAAATTCTGACATCTACATTATCGCCAGTAATTTTTCACTTATTAGCTATTTCAAACGTAAAAATTTTTGAAAATACTGTTGCCCAGTTTTTAAAAAAATGTTTTCATGAGAGTATCCTTCTAAAATTACTAAATTCAACCTTAACAAAAGTCTAAGATATCTTCTGGTACCACTCCAGTATTTTTTTAAAGTGTATATGATTATTTGAAGCTCATCTACTCATTTTAAGATAAACTTATCCTTTTCATAAGCAAAGATGTTGAGTTGATTAGCCATAAAAGCTGGCAAGGGACCCTCGAGTCTTTATTAAACATAGAGTTTAAGATACAATTAAAGAAGACTGCAGCAATAAAAAGTGATTAGCCCAAAAGAGCCCAAAATAGCATTTACTGGCATGTAAAACAAAAGGAATGCAAGTTATTATAAAGTAATAAGGCGTATTATAGTCAAGGTTTAAGTCAAGCAATATACAAATATGCTCTTTAAAAGACAATGTAAGTTTTGTTATCATCTTTGAAAGCATTTGAAATACTATTAGAGTTCAGAGTTTTGTTAAATGGCTTTTTGGTTGGTTTAACTCTAGTCTGTTATAAATGAACTCAATTAAAGGAGACTATTAATTGCTGCATTGGTGCCATTTCATTTACAAGGAATTACCAAAGCAAGTACACCACTGAAGACAAGACTTTTTTTTTTTTTCCTCAAAGCAGCTGGTCATAGAGAAGGATTGTTCCCTCAAGAACCATAAAACTCTTTCATTTGACAGCAAAGCAGAAAAGGTGAGAACAAAATAAACAGTCCTGCTAACAGGAGCTGTCTCCATGATAAATGCTGATGAGCTTTAATTAATGTGGGTCCTTTTAAGCAAAACCCACAGGTCTTAGCTGATGCCCACTCACTTAGATGTGGAAGGCAGGAAAAAGGACCAAAGAGTGATAAAATCAGAGAAAATACTGTTTTAAAAATGAGAAGCAAGAATATTAGAACTGTGCAGGTGTTTTTAAGCCCTTGAATATTACTTAGTTTAAGAACCAGTGTTCAACAAATATTTCATATGTGTATATATTATATATTAAATCTAATACATATACATGTATGTATATATGTGTATATATATATGTATGTATATATGTATATATGGGAATGTGTGTATGTGTGTGTGTGTATATATATACACTCTGCCTGTACTTACTTACTTGTTCTTTGTATCATTCATGCATTGTCTGACAAACACTCATTCATCATAAAGAAAAATTAGTATATCTTGTCTTTTATACTATATTTTTTTATGCTATTATCAAACTTACATTAAAAGTTTATATTTCAGTAAAACTTTTAAGAAATTATCATCACATTTAAAAAAGAATGGTTCATATCATTGTTATGTTAGTATAAATAATATTTCAGAAATGTTTTTATAAACATATTATCCAATACAGACTTTGAAGTGAACTCTAGTGTCCTACTTGAGACATTACCAAGGCATTTGATTTCTAAAGCAGGCCATTCTTTGGTAAAGAAACAATTTCTATAGATTGTCTATCCCCAGGCTTAGATTTGGATTATTAGCATAATCTCCAGTAACCTTTACTGTACAGGTATGAGCGATACATTCAACAGCTCAGGGTCCACACACAAAGCAGAATACCGTTTTCCAATATTTCTATCCCAGTCATTTTTCATCAGCTCCTTAAGAGTAGCGGTCTGTGTGCCTTTATTGTAAATTCTGAGACACCTGCCAGGAATTCTCAGCAAGCAACTCTTTTAGTGACTGGAAATGTTATATCAAAAAAAAAAACAAAAAACAAAAAAAAAAACCTTTAGGATGAAGCGTTCTTTTCAGCACTGAGGCAACCTCCAGACACCAACATCAGGCAATCCTTTTCTGGAAGCGTATGTCATCATTTACCAAGTTTTCATTTTTACCAGTGGAATTCATATAGTTTATCATTTCAAACTTAATCTTTCCCCCCCACCCCCCTTCTGAATTCTTATCTAAAGATAGACTGTGTGATTCTTCTAGAAGCACAGTTTGATTCTTGGTTTCTCATTTGCAAGCCAGTTACACTTTATAATTCTTTGGTAAGACAGTCATTTCTAGAATGGAAGAAAAAGAAGTTTCTCTGCAGATAAGAGGAAGGGAAGGGACGAGACCTCCCACCTAGCAGATACAAAGCTGCCGCAGGTCTAGGTTTACTCGCTGCCACGTTTTTGGTTGTTGTTGTTGTTGTTGTTGTTGTTGTTGTTTTAATCTATTTGCTATTTTTACTTTTTTCATGAATTGTTTGTTAATACCTTTTGATTAATTTTCTTCTTTGTTCGGTGGTGGTTATTTTTCCTGAATCTTATCCATTAAACAAATATTGTCGAGGGCCAATAATGTGTAAGCAGTATTTTAGGAACAAAGAACAAAAAGAACACATTTTCTGCCCTTGTGGTTTTTATAATTTTTCACAATGCTACAATTACTTCTTTTCTAGTTTGACATTTGACATTTAAATATTGTCAATGCTAGGTTTAAAGAGAAATTTTTGAATATATACATAGTCAAATAATAAAATCTTTTTGGATTGCAAGTTCTTGTCATAATGAAAATCAGTTTCTTCACCACAAATTATATTTATCTGTGAGTATATTTTTATTTTTATATATTTGTGTTTTCTTTTAAAATAGTTATTTTTAAAATGCATTTTGATATATGGTATAAGGCAGATCTAAGATTTTTAATTGTTAGTAGCACAGTGGTACACAGTGTGGTTTTGTGGCATATAGTTTTATATAATTTCATCAGATGTCCATGCCATACACATTTCTCTGAAACAGCTTTCTTCACTCAACGATCTATCCTAGAGATTTGTCCCTATCAGCACACACGGATTTAGATAATCATTTTAATTTTTAGAGTATTCCATAGTATAAGATACCATTTTTCAGCTTTACCGAGGTCTACTTGAGTAAAATTGCAATATATTTAAAGTATGCAACTCGATGATTTGACAGACATAGCGAAAGGATTCCCCACCCCCACCCAGAGGTGTGGGGCAGGGTGTAGGGTGACAGTGGTCAAAAGGTGCAGACTCCCAGTGACAAGGGACACAATTACTGAAAATGCACAACATGAGTATTATAGTTAATGAGTATTTTAACTTCGAACGTTGTTAACAGAGTAGATCTTAAAAGTGCTCATCACGAGGAAATAAAAAATTGTGACTATGTGTGGTGATGGATGTTAATAACTAAACTTATCGTGGTGATCATTTCACAATATTTAAGTATATCAAATCATTATGTTGTGCACCTTAAAGTTATGCAGTGTTATATGTTGATTATATCTCAACGAAACGGGAAAAAATAAAATTAAAAAAGAACTAGCACATAACTAAAAAAAATTTAGAGTAAAAATATTTGAGTAAAAGTATCTTTTTCATAATGTCATCAGTTTGTGATGATAAACTATCAAAATATAATATTATAAAAAATACCAAATTGCAAATATTTGTGGCCAAAGTATGAAAAAGGTGACAGTTAAGTGACTTCCTAAATTCTCAAAATAAAAGAAATGAATGACCTAATCTAATTAACAAATTTAACAGATCATGTCAGATACAGAAAAATCAACTTATAACTCATAAGTGCCTCCAAACATTAAAATATATTTGTAAAAAATTTTTCAAAATCAAAATAACTGTCACATAGCAGGGGTCTAAGTTGGAGTATTATTCATGTTTACCCTAGGCTTCAGAAATGTTCAGAAAGCATCTAGCACAAGCCAGCCATCCCTACGTGTAGAACGCAGCGACCTCGGGAAAGACAGCGCAGAGAGATAGATGTGAGGTGCTCAATCAACTCGAGAGCCCGGGAGACTAAAACTACAGAATAATGTCCTCCCAATGGCTCTTCAACCTGTAGAGTCTATGTTTCAGTCGTAGGTAGAAAAACAGCAATAAAGACAAGTAATCTCACACACACGGGTACACATGCATGCACACACGCACAAAATATCTAAGTATGTTGAATTAAAAACTATCAAACATTAAACATGTCATCAATGACATCAGTATCTGCATCTTGAATATCTCTCGCATTCATAGCACAGCGAGCCTGCGGTAGGTCCTGGCAGGAGCAGGATCGGGGCATAGTGGGCAGTTACATTAGCGACTGATGGTTTCGCTGTAAACGTGGCATCCTGGACCTTAGAAAATCGTTGACTCAGCTCATAGTGGAGAGCATTTAGAAAGCTATTGTTTGGGGCATTGGGAACAATAGAAACAGACACATGTACATACATAAGAAAGAGAGCAACAGAGGAGGAAAATGATAGATCGCAGGACAGAGCCAAGAGGACCGATGGGAGCAGCACGCAGGAAACACTCCGGGGTACTCTAAAAATAAACTTGAAGAAATTTGAGGAGGATGAGCATGTAGTCCTAGAGAAAGGGTGTTTTACAGCTGTGGCAACCTTGTCTCTGGTAATACTGTGAGACCTTTAAAATGTGTTTTGCATCTTAAAAAAAATGAAACATGTTGGTAGTCAGCATTTAAACAAGCTACCGGGAAAAATCCTGGCTCAAGGACTCCGTGGGTTGTAGAAATACATGTGCATGATAGAGATATGCACTGGGCTCTTGTAGTTCATTGCTATTAAAGCTTAAAATATAAAACTTATTATCTCCAATGTTACACTATACTTCTTAACTTCTGTATTATAACAGCCTACCGGTATTCATGTTAATTTGAATTACGTCTGAAAGTAGAGCGCTTGTGTATCTTTTTAAAAAATATTATGTGCCCAGTGCATGGCATATAATGGTCACCTAATAAATATTTGTTTAGAATTTCTTTTCCAGTGAAAAAAGTGCTTGTCACATGACATATATCCCTTGAAAATGATGTCTATTCTTTGGAATTGGTCTTCTGGTTTATCTTTAATTCATTCAGTTTAGTTCTAAGTCAATTTTGTTCTGCCCAATCAATTCCGAGCTCTAGCAGGACCAATTGTGTGAACCCACAAGGTTGAGGAGAGGCTCCAGACAATGGTCGAATCAACAGTGCTATTCTGAATACTTCCCATGGTAGCATATTGCCTTCTCTAAATTTCTTTCAAATAGTGGCCAGTTTTTATAATACTGATGTATTCTGCAAAAGTGGAAAAGTTTTTTTATAAGCTATTTCTATAGCTCCTGGAATGAGTAGTGACCTTGATTAGTAAATCAATCTATGCAGTCTATGTAATAAAAGATTTAATCTATCCTTATGGGATAAACTAAGAGGATAGAAAAGCAAAGTGGTTCTAGAACTTATCATGGAAGTTGGTCATGTGCACAAAATGGATAAAAACTTTCTCCTGATTTTGCTTTCTACAAAACACATTTAGTGAGCAATTTAGTGAAATGCACATTTAGCGACAGGTTAATGACTAGCAAATTTCACCAGAACAGTTAGAGTGATGAGTATGTAGACACCATCAATAATTGAATGCCTTTAGACTTTTTAAATAAATTGAATGGATTCATCTGAACAGAGTTGACATTATATGCAGTCAACAGTTCACACAACTGTTAAGGGAAAACTCTCATTAGCAGTTTCATTAGGAAATGTTGCAGTTTGCTTTAAAGAAGACCTTGAGAGGGACTAGGAAAACTTCACAGAGCAATATAATTGTCCCATAGCACGTTCATGAAATAATATTTCAGAGTTTTTTTTTCTTAAATGAATTAAGTAAAGGTGTTGTTACACATGTGAATTTTATATGGCGTAGTACAGAGTTGGCTATATGAGGAATTTGCTGTCGGCGAATATGTGCTGTGCATGCTTAATTTATGAAAGAGAGTGCCCAATAACATTTCACTCACCAGATGATTTGTGATTGATGCTATGAACTCTCTGGAGAAGCTTCTTGTTTCAATATTTACCTGAACATCTAGTTATAACATTTTTAGATCCCATACATTCTATTTGCAATACCCCATCCTGACTTTGCTTCCTTTGAAATAATGTTCTGCATTGATAAATATGTTACAGAAAGTAGCAAGAAAAAAAAAATAGCACTACTATGAGTGTTACAATAGTTGCTTTATATAAGCTATAAATTAAAAAGAATGCCTGTGAGATATTTGATTTTAATACCACTTAGAAAAATCTGTTTCTTCCTTTCTACCTATCACTGATAAAGATGAGGGGCATAATATGATAAATATTCATTTATGTATATTAAACATTAAGCAGTACTGCTCGGAACATTTTACAAATACTAGCCCATTTAATCTTCATAGATGCCTTTACAACCTTCATGAGGTAGGTACAATTACTAATCCGATTTTGCAGGTAAGGATTTTGTGGCAGAGAGAAGTCAAATGACATATTCAAGGTCACACTGCTAGAAAGTGGCAAGGTTTTTGTGCAAACTCAGGCTATCTGGCTCGTAGGCTACACTGTGCCAATTTACCAGGCAGTGGTCTAGTGAATTTAGAGGCATCCTACAAGAAGTGGTAGAAGAGTTAACTAGAATAGATTATTTCATTCTATTCACCTCTATTCTTTTATATGTCTGTATTTTACAAATACTTACTCATCACACCCCGCCTCTCTTTCCTCTCATAGTATTTCCTGGTCATTTTTTAGGGTAGCCAGGATCGTTGCATTCTTTCATTCCCCAGTCAGTAACTTGCTGTTCCCAGCACTGAAGCTGGAGTTGATATAGAAAGACAAGTCACTTCCTATGTGGAATGTCACCATGAAAAGAGACTGGAAATTAATAAACTCTGTAATAGACTATGGGATTTACAGTTTTCATTTATTTTTATTTTTTTAATCAAGAGATACAACACAAAACTGGATTATTTTTATTATTTAGAAATGAAACTCAACTGTGAACATTTCTAGCAGGAGAAGAAATAGACCTTTATTTAGGGGAGCTGATCCATGTACTAACTAGACATCTGCAGATATACCTGAGAGTTTGCTGTGTTTATCTACCAGCCTACAATGCATTGTGGGTAAGGAGGATTCTTAAAGCAGTCACATGTTTAGGAAGTGAGGATAGGATAATTCTTAGGTCTATTTACAGAAAACCATAGGCCTGCATAGTTTTCTCATCATTCACAGATGGATAAACAGGGAAAATGAATTTAAAAAAAAATTAGAATGGTATTATGGTATGATTCTGCAACATACGGGAAATGTAATTTTCACAATCTCAATACACAGCTGTCATAGTTTGAAATAGATTTAATACTGAACGCAGAACAAATATTAGAAAGCTTCTGCTTTTCACATTATTAAATTTGAGACAGAATAGATTGTAGGAGACAAAAGAGAAAAGAGGTAGTAAGAAAACAGTTGAATTAAAAGTAACTTTGAGACTCAGAAAAAAATACGAGGTAAGGACATATTTTTTAAAACTAAAAATACTTTTAGAATAAATAGTAGTATTATGGGAAGTTTAGATTAGAAACCCCACTATAGGAAAATTATCGTGATCTAAAAGATACAATTAATACCCAGAATTTAAAGAAAGCAAATAGATAAAAACCATCAGTGAGAAAGTGACCAACATGAGAAATGGATATGCAATGAACCATTTTTTATATTATTGATTACAAAAAAAAAAAAAAAGACCCAAGGAAAATAGAATTGAAGAAGTTAAATAGAAAAAGAATTTTGAGCTGAAGAAATACCATGTTTCATGAATTTAAATACTCCGTTGTCCACTGAAAAACAGAAAAATCAGGAAATAGTTCAATGCACACACTACCACTCCATCCCCCCACCCCTCACTCCCAAAAAGTTGAAGTAAGTGTAAGACCTGACAGTTAAGTTTTCTAATTTGTAATGCAGGTGCCTGACTCAAATTTAAGTTCTAGCCACATATCGTCTCCCTAGAATGTTTTTTATGGGATGTATATCTGTGGTCCAATCTTTATCTTCTTTTGTTTTGCATTTTAAAGTGCTTCATGAGGTTTGAAGATATTTCATTCAGTTTTATTATTTGACCACACGCACAGATGAGAAGACGAGGTGAAGTCAGAGGCAGATAGTGAAGTGATGTTTCCAAGAGCTAAAGTTGCAGGAAGGGACAAGGAATAGATTCTCTCAAGAGCCTCTGCGGGTCATTTGGCCCTGCTGGCACCCTGATTTCAGCCCAGTCATACTGATGTCTTACTTCTGGCCTCCAGAAATATGAGAAAATAATTTTTTTTAAGCCACCGAGGTTGCTTAAAAATAATATAGTTACTAAATTCATATGAATATGAATTGTGCTTTGAATGCAAATAAACAAACAAAAGCCATGAAATGAATGAAGCTGAGTAAAAAGGAACTGACAAAGAAAGAAATTAAGAGCTAAAGACCCAAGGGATATGGTTAGTGTCTCAGAAAGTAATTTGGTTACGGTATTAGGGACGCAGTGATCTGCATATGGCTCAAGGAAAATTAACTTTCAGGGTTTCCTGCTATCGTGTGTAAACCATCAATTATTTTAAAAGCACAAGTGCAACAAATGAAGTAATCGAAGTGAATGGATAATTATTAATACATTTTAATGTTTTTCTAAAATTATTGCTGTGTACCTAACACTGTGAGTCACTTATGGTCTCTGAGTTTTTCTTGAAATAGAGACCGTAAATGAAGTTGCTAAAAGGATACGTATAAATACAAATGATAAACCATATTTAAATTTTTAAAGAGATTAAAAGTATAGTACTTAAAAGCATAGGGTCTTGAACTAGAATGCCTCCAATTCCTGGCTTTATGATTTATCAGCTGTGTGACCTTGGGTAAATTATTTCATCTTTCTGTGCCTTGGTTTATTCAATCTGTAAATTAGTGATAAAAAATAGACTTCACTGGGTTGCTTTGTGAATTAAATGTGTTGCTATTTGCATAATACTTATAACTATGTCAGGCATTTAGTTCTGTAAAAATGTTTGTTAATAAGAGAGAGACTAAAGTCTATTATCACTTAAGGCATAAACTAAACTTATGAGTTTTAAGACCACAGTGATTTTAGGAAGGTTTACCGATTTTGTAAATGTCTTAGTTCCTTCATACTGTTAGAACGAAAACATGGTGGACTGGGTGGCTTAAACAATAAACGTTTATTTTTCACAGGTCCAGAGGCTGGGAAGTCCAAGGTCAAGCAAGTCGTGGGCTGACTCTGTGTCTTATGAGAGTCTGCAAACTGGCGCATGGACGACTGTCTTCTCCATGTCCTCGCAAGGTACCAGGGGTGGGGAGCTCTCTAGGTCTCTTTTATAAGGGCTCAAGTCCAATTCATGAGGGCTCCACTGGCATCACCCAAGAATCTCCCCAAACCCCACGTCCTAATGCCATCACATTGCTAATGAGATTTCAACATATGAATTTGGGGGGATACAAACATTCCGTTTATAGCAATAAAAAACAGCTCGTTTAGGAAAACTAAAAGAAAAAATAAGTACTACCGTGTTAATGCTACCTTTTAAGGAGTAACATGTTTCAGAAATGTTAACATGCAGAACAAATATTGAAAAGAGGGAATATACTGATCCGGGCATGCCCGCCTCTGGACGGTATTGGAGAACTATCGATGAATCATGTCCCTTGGGCCGGCCTTGCTTTAGAATCCATACAGGCATCTTTACTTTTGTTGAGACGTTTTTCCTTTGGCAATGCAATTCAAAGGGTTATAACCTTCTTCTGCATTGATCTATTGTGATAACTCCCTTTTTTTTTTTTTATGAAAATTTCTGAATAGATAGTTAAATCTATTATGTGTTGATTTTAATAATCCATCTTTCTGAAAGGTATCTCTAAAATGTAAGTATACTTTCCTGTACTCTCTGTTCTCAAGATGACTAATGTAAATTTTCAAGAATTTAATTTGCTACACAAAGTGAGTTCATCTAAAAAATCACTCATCATGCTCCTATTTCATCTCGCCTTTCAGTCACCATGTTACAGCAGACATCACGGTTCTCGCAAGTGCTGTATTGGCGAACTGAACTGTGGCTTTGTTACTGCAAACGCCAGATATATCTGATTGTGTACGGGAACCCTTGCCAATGGAGAGTGGCATTAATTTTTAAAACTCTGACCAACTGAGGAAATCATGTGTCCAGCAATGTCAAAAACAATGTTTACTTTTTCAAAATCAAAGCATTTGGAGCGAAAATGAAAATTAAACTTTCAAGCAATGACAAACATATACATCCCTCATTGCCAGGATATGCATTTGCATTCCCAAATTATATAGTATTTGCCTTCTGGAATGTCCTCTCATTCCTCCTTATTTATTAAGTTCCTATTATTAAGTTCAAGGCTCAGCCAGCAGCCATCATCACCACTGATATCGGCCAACCAGTCTCACGCAAAGAGAACTCTCATTTGAAACAGTTTGCACATAACAACATTAGGAATTTTAAAGGTGAAAGAGCTTAAAGAAAAAGTAGATATAACTTTATAAGAGTGGGGGGGTGGGGGGACCAGGTTCCAGGACATCAGTGGCATTTCACTGCAACAAGATGCTTAGCGAAAAAAAAGAAAAAACAAAAACAAAAAAAACCCAATAAACAGAACTCCTGACTTCAATCTATTATTAAAATAGTAGTTTTTAGTGTATGTTTGTGTTCTTCAGGGTCCACAGAAATCAGTCAGGTACCACCAAGGAGGTCAGTGGTGCTACTGGATGACCAGGGATAGCTTCCCAGGGGCACCTCAACCAGAGTGCAGGGATCATTGAAATTTGTATCATTTACATGAGTTTCAGTTAGAAGAAAGCATTTTATTGTTAAGAAAAAATAAACTACTACATTAAAACTCTATTATTTTTCATATATTTTTACATAGTATTACCATTCAGCCATCCATCCATCCATCCATCTATAGAAGTAGGTAGGAAAAAATGTTGTTCTCTGCCACAAAATTTTGATTTTACTGTTCTCAGAGGAGATGGCAATGCCTTATATCTGCCACCACCCAGTTTATTCACCAATGTCTAGAATAAACTATGTATTCAGTATAATTTCTGATATTGACGATAATGAGAGTAATGAAGTCAGCTGAAGTGGAAACAGTATGTAAATTTTATATTATCAACAGTTTGACATAACTGACATCAACATTAATTAATGAAATTAATGATTCATTAAATCCAATCAAATATCAGTGAAACATGTCTTTATAAAGCAAGGTACATACAATAAGCATAGGCTCAACCATATTAAACGCAGTTTAGGATCACTTAAGTACATATCTTTCTATTGGCTTACCTATTCAGCTTTAATTTATAGCTCTAGAAATTCAACTTAATAATAAAAATTCAACCATGTGAGTATTGAAATAGCATTTTTTTTTAAATTTTGTTAAGTCAAATTTACAAGGTGGTCTTTTAAAAATGTGTGCATGTAACATTTGGCACCTGACAGCGTGCTATAGAAAAGGGACTGAAAATTACAGTGGCTTCTGTGAGATTTCCATCGCATGTAATAATGAGGAGATAGGTCCTTAGTCGAGAGATAAGGAGTAGCTGTTTCATTCTCATCACATGGTTTTTATCTCTGGATCCATGACTCTTCAGAATCTAATATATCAGCAAGTGAGGAAGGGAATAAAAATACAAGGGCGAAGCTGCCATGTTCTTGTTGAGAGCACGCAGGGTCAGCTTCCCGGGTGTGCCACCCAGGAGGATTCCAAGGACCCCACGTTATGAGGACCAATGCTACGTTTCATGCTCTACTGTGACCATTTCAAAATGCTTGATAACTTTTCATCTTTCACTGAACCCTGCAAATTATAGAGCTGGCCTGAGAGAATGAGTCAGATACACATTCCTTTCTTTCTTTTTTTTTTTTTAAACCTCTTATTTGTCATAATTTGGCCATGGGACCACAACTGGGTGTATCGTATCACTCCTGGAAAAAGTAATCTTAATTCAGACGCATTTTGATGTCTTAACTAACTTCCTTTCTGCAACCAACTTAACCAAGAATCATGTATTTTTTTTTAAAGTATTAGAACAACTGTATGTGATACTTGGTACCTAGATGATAAGCTAATACTATGAAAGCGACATAAACACAAGAATTATAGTAAAACAGAGTCACTTAGTATAGAGCAAAGCAAGCTTATGCGCCAAAATAATCACTATGTTTGATATGTTATTACAACAGCCTAAGGTAACTGTTGGTCATTTTGATTACTTAGTATGCTTCTATATGAAATTTATAAAAAGCTCCATTGAAAGCATTGCAATAAAACAGTTTTAGGCCATAAAAAGAGTATAAGGTTTGCATTTCTGGAAAATACTCTTATAAAAAACTATTTAGTTCCTGCTAAGTTACTGAATAAATGAAGCATTTATATATTTTGTAAATTTTAAATTTTGTGTCTATTACTATAAAAGTACATAAAGTAGTTACATATTCAATTGGAGGATGCATTGGAGAAAAAAATAGTGCATACAATGTATTACTATATTAGAATGAAAGCTGAATAAAAAATTTTAAAGCCATCTAAAATGGAATGGCTCAAAAAAGAGAGACATTTCTTTTTCTCTTATATAATGTGTAGGATGGGTATGCAGGATTTGCTCAGGTTATTCACTGAAGCATCCTTTTCCAGGTATCTCCATTCATGGCCATTCACATCCAGTGGGGCAAGAGCAAGCCAGCCCAGGCCACGTTTCTTTTAAGCAAGTGCAAAGGGGTTGTTGGTATGCTCGCCCTTCACATCTCATGGGTGAGGATTTAGACATAGCCACACTTACCTGTGAGTAGGAAGGGAAAGGTAATCTAGTTGGGAAGCTTTGTACCTAGGGGAAAGGAGAAGAATTTGAGGGAATAAACAGGTATTATAACAGTACTTCCCAGCATACATTATTTAAGAGTAAGATTCTTGTTTGAAAATGATTTTTACTTATGAAAACTCAAATAATTCACTGAATATACTAGGAATTATGGTTTCTAAAATAGCTTTTATTTAGAACAAATTTATATTTACAGAAAAATTATGAAGATAGGGAGTGTTTCTATACTCCACTATAAATTTTTCCTATTATTAACATCTTACCCCTGTATGGTACCTTTGATACAATTAATATCTATTCTAACATTATTATTAACTAAAATCTCTATTTAGAGTTCTTAGTTCTTACCGCATGACTTCTGTCCATTGCTGATGGTGCTGAGGCAAACTGAACAGTAGAAACTTGTATGTCTTTCCCCCTATATTCCTTTTTTTTTTTTAAACAGTCTAATATTAAATAATAATAAACAATATTTGAATTCATTTACTGGGGCATCACCCTACTATTCTTTTCTTGTTGTTCTGCTTCATATATTTTCATGTCTTGATGAAAGAATTTATTCATGATTAGTGCTCCTGATCTAGATTTTTGCCATCTCAAAAGAAAATAATGATCACATATAATGCTAATTAATGAAAACATTGTTATTAGAAAGAGGCATTTATTAAACTGATATTAGCATAGAGTATAACAGACTATCTGGTAAAGTTGTTTTGAGGACCATAAAAATAAATTATCATGTAACGTATAGGTATTTTATAAATTATTAGTTATTACAAATTGCCTTTCCAAATAAAACAAGGCAATCTAATGTACTAGAGTATAGATGTCTTCAATTCAGGAAGATTATAGTAGAGTTTTTATATGTATAATTGAGACAAGACATTTAACACACTCCAATACTTATCATAGAGGAAGAAATAAATAGAATACTTTTTATGTATTTTAATTCGTCTTACATATTATCAACTATAATCTGCATCTAAATTACTTTATTATATTGTTTCATTAGCCTTTGTGTTTAAAAATTTACTTTTAAAGAAATATATGCTTTTATATTTATTGAAGCCATGTACCATTATTATATAAATATTAGGGAGTCTGAAAAACAAGAAAATTATTTGCATGGCTGTTTTGTTTTTTAAGAAAACACAAAGGTGCTATAATGTTTTTTTAATGTATGCTGCTGCCTTGTATTTTAACTTAGTAGCCACAAAGTGGAGAAGGGTTATTCACTACATGAAATAGCAAATATCAACCACTTACTTTAAAAGGTTTATAAAATAATACCTAATAATAGAAAATTGCAACGGCAATTGCAATTTTCCATGAAAAAATATTTTATGTAAATTAACTATATTAGTTATGTTGTATGAAACACAAGGAAGTGAATTTCTGAAGTTACTCATTTTATCCTCTTCCTTGTTGTGTTGGGTCGTATGGATGGCTCTTTAGGGAAGTGCATCTAAATTTATATTTGAAATAGATGTTTGAAGCACCTTTTAAATATTAAAAGGTGAAGTGTCTCAGGTGGATGGTTCTGATTTTCGGCAGTGGGATCAGCCATATGTTGCTGGTATAAAAATCAATGAATACTATTTAAAGAATTGAATAATAATGTTTAAAAGGAAAAAAAAAGATTGTCACTCACTTTATAGTGTTGACTCTTAGCTGTGAGGATTTTAAATTTACTATAATATGAAAAATGCACTAGGTTAAAATAGTTACAAATGAGGATTATTTTTATAGAATCTTTAAATTCAGAACCACGTTTCTACATTATTCATTCATTGAACCACCAGTTATTGGACTTAAAGAGTGTACTGATCACTGGAAGCTCTGATTTTAGGCTTATCGATGAGTACATATTAAAGGCTTAAAAAGATAATTGAGTAGGATGGTTACTGCCTTCTAAGGATCTACAATCTAGTAGATATATAAAACATTAAGTATAGTAAAATATCAAAAAGTTTTTGTATTTTTTTTTAGCATTTTTATCTTGTTGCAATTGGGATGCAAAAGAGAATGGCCCATTTTACCAATAGGAAGATGAAGAATAATTCAAATGTGAGACAATTATTCATCTGACTCATAAATGAGAATTATTATCAGTTTTTTTTAGAAAGCAGTTGAGGGTGAATAAATGAAAACGTTGCTTACAGATGCCACATAGAAACCATCTGGAGTCATGAAAGAGCATGCCACCTTTGCAGTGGAGGCACTTTATGTAGGTAGATTATAATTTGGTATGAAATAAATAGTTTGGAAGAGGAGAATAAGATATAGTCAAAAGCTGAATTAAAGAAGAAATTGCATGCCAACTAAAGAGTTATTTCTCTATACTATAAAGATATGTGTAACATTTCCATTTTAAAAAGGTTTTTAATTTAAAAGTTCACTTTGGTGACTTAGGAGAAAAATGGACTGAATAAGTATTAATGGAAATTAGAGGAGGAAGATGAATTGTGGATTTCTATCAATACAGCAGACTCAGCAACTTGAAAAAAAATATAGCTCCCTAACAGACACTTAGAACTGAGAAAATAAACAACTATTCACCTATGGTTTTGAGCACAGCAAATAAGTAAAAAGCAAGAGAAGTTGTCAAAGCCCCCAAATTAAGCAAAAATTGGAAAGCAGGGGTTGCTGTAAGCCCTGGGATGATGGAGGAGGCGAGCAACTGGCACCTCGCTAACTGATTCAGATTTTAACCACCATGCAGGATCGAGGGCAGACCTCAAAATGTTTATGCACGTAAATAAGGATAATAAAATATGTAACCAAAAACTTACAAAATGCAGATGATGAAGATGAATCAAGATGACGAGTTAGTCTCCCACCAAAAAAGTCACTTGATAGGTGAAGCTGCCCAGGCAAAGCGGGAGTGAGGGCCACAAGCTACAGAGGCGCTGGGCAAACGGCATCTGCTGGCCACATGTGGCCGCCGAGCTCTGGAAAAGTGCTGGGTCCAGCCGTGATGGATGCAAATGCAGGTGAATCTTAACTGGATTTCCAGGACTCGGAAACGAAAAATAATACAAAATATCCCATTGATAGTTTCTTATTGATTATATTTGAAATTATAATATCTTAGATGTATCGATTTAATTAAAATGTTAAACAGTTCTTTTTTCCTCTACTTTCTAAAAAAAAAGAAATGGCTAAAATTTTGAATGACATAAAAGCATAGATGATTTGCATTTGTGGCTTCATTGTCTTTCTACTGGATAGCTCTGTCCTAGGGAATAAATTTTTAGTGGTAGGGATCTCCCAGCTAGCAACTGCATTATTTTTGCTGAGTCCTTAAGTCAGAAATTTAATTTGTTCTTTGCTTTGGCTTTAAGTCATAATCTCGATGATCGAATCTCCTCTTCCAAGTAGAATATCAAATGCCACCTTCCCCTTCACTATTTAAAATGACCACTTTTAAATACATGCCATTTTCACACCTACTACACTATGTTTCTGGATATTATATTTTCCCATCACTTGTACATTTTAATGTCTGTTGAAAAAAATTCCCATTGGTCATATTTTCAAATTGATCATAACTCTTTCTCAAAACACATTTTTAAATTACTTTGTTATGTTTACAGTGGTAAAAAATGTCAAGAGCTTGTTTAATTGGAAGTGAACAGAAAAACATCTTTGGATATTTTTCACATCTTTCCCACTATTGTTCTAATCTTCTGAAAGCATTATTTGCATTTCCCAAACCATCAATTTAATTTCGTATTTTTTCTATGCAATTATTTCCTTAAGTTTATTTCTCACACATTTATCTAGTTAAGCTCCTGTCCTTATATTATTGTTTGTTCTTCTGCATTAAAATTGTTCCAATTATTAGAAATTGGCATCTAATAGCATATTTTTTTTTTTTTTGCTATAAAAATTAGTCCTTTTGTTCCCATTACAAACTCATCAATGCTGGTTTATTTAGAATCATTTTAAACATTTATTATTTTTATAATTTTGTGTTAATTATCCTAGATCTCTTAAATACTAAGTATATAATCTACATAAGTGTAAAGTTTATTCACTCTACAGATGAGTTTTCACTTATTTTCCTTTCCTTTTAATGATTTGGAATGGGTATATTTTAAAGAATCTTCCCAAGTTCCTACAAAAGAGTGAACAACACTATATTTTAAAGAGGTATGATGTACCTCTTCAAATAATTCCTTATGAAATAATGAAATTGATTTGTTTTCTATAGTATATAATCAAATTTTAAATGTATTACTGTTGACATTTGGAGTGTTATTTTATGTATTTATGTAATCTTTTTAGCGGGCACATTTTCCCATTCATTCATTCTTATACTTTTGAAGACCCTTTCAGGACTATTTTATGTTCATCATAATGCTGCTCCGAGGGAAAGTCAAGGCAGAAACCTGCTGTGTAGTCACTACCTCACCTTGAAATCCTTATGTTCACTATGCCCTCAGAACAATGCTTTGCTCACGGTAAGTACTACATAAATGTTAAATTAACCCAGTATTATGTAGTACAGTTATTATGTGACAGTTATATTGAATAATCATAGGATGAAATAGTACTTTAGTCATTAAATGGTTAATCTGATTGCCAGAACATGAGATAATTTTAAGTGTGGAATTTTTGCTTCAGATTGAATTTCATTTCTAGGTACTAATTTACCACACTTGGCTGCATGTCCTCAATATCAAATGATTTGACATGGGTATTCTACTTCATAAGCCATTCATAGTTCATTAAAATAATTAATCTTGCTTTCATGTAAAAGAAATGGGGATGTGTGTTAAAATTTCCAGCTAAGATGTAATATTGGAATATTGAGGGGTGTTTGAATTATAATTTATATTTCTTTCTCTAGGAAAGCCCAGAGATAGAAATACAAATATGATCACGAGGGCGGATGAGAGGAAAGTGGAATGTAGGTAGCAGGAGAATCGTAGTGAACGGGCATGGTGAATGTCAACCCTCAATTTAAAAATTCAGTTGATTGTGCTATTATTGCCTAAGAATACCATGTCAAATTATAAATACCGTTCTTACGACTAGAGTGAAATGCAATTTTGCTAATGGATTATTCTAATTAAATGATCCAGGCACCAAATCAGAATGAGATAGTTATCACAGTTTCTCTTAGCTTGATTTATTTAATGTGTTGTTCTCAATGCTCACATTGATTTGGGAAACCTATTTGTAGGACTTAAAAATCTTATGCCAGGTTTATTATTTAAAAGTTGTATTTTCTACTAGGTTTCCAAAACTTTCAACTCTATTTCCAGTTGAATTCTTATCTTCTATAACTCCCACTTTAGCAAATATATATAGTTTTCAAATTGTTTAAAATGGTCTATTTTCTTCAAATGAGTAAATTTTTGGTTTGAAGAGATTTTTAATACCTTCTATAAGAAAGGAAGCAGATTTGTTTACCAAAACCAACACTAAAACACCCATATATGATTTAAGGGCAGTGCATGGTCTTGGTTCCTTCCAAAATATTTATTCCTATTTTGGCAAGAATCACAGAAAACAGAAAATTCATTTCCTCGCATTATTTAGATGCAGTTAGAGAAAAACATCAGTTATTTCAGCACTTTTTTTTTTTTTTTTGGAGGCAACAGTGATCATTTGAGTACTGATTTAACTTGCTAAAAATCACCTTGAGATTCCAATGATAGGAAAGTGACAGTATGATAGTCATTAGACTACCTGGAGCAATAAGATGTTTCTGGAGAAAATATATTCTCAGTAAATTTTTGCTTTTCAGAATTTCAAGTTTATTAAGTTCAGTTAATTCTCAATTAAGAGACTTGACTTAGGAATATTCAAAAAGAAATCAAATACCGTCTTATAAAATGTGATTCTACATATACATCTCTCAGTCTTTGTCCCTAAATAAAATTCTGACAGTAAAGTTTTTATTAAAACTTCTCAAATTCCTAAAGCAATAATGAGCAAAAATGTTTTCATATAGGCCAATTCAGGAAAAATGAAATGTTTATGAGACGCTTTTTTCCCCTCATACTTTGGTGAACACACGTTATATTCAAACTAGATTATATTGCCTGTTGCTTATTGGACATTACTTAATCGCTGCTAATATATGAGGAATAGAAATATAAAAATATGTGTTAGTCATTTATCCTTTAAATCTGGATATATCTTAGAATTTTCTTGGTTATGTTTACTTACATTGTATTTGTGTTACCTTAGACAAAACGTTCAGAGAAAGGCATTCATATCCCTTCTCTGCTTTCAGGGGCAAAGCAGATTCAGATGTAAAGACAGCCCTGGCAGCATCACCAAGACAGCTGGAACTAAGGTAATTTGATCTAGTCCAATGGGACTTTTGTACTAATGTGTGCCAGGCACTGCTTAGGTTCTTCCTTACCTGTGGCTGTAGGGTCGTCTCTCTCCTAAGCCAATCTGGGCAGAGCGAGCTGAGCCATGAGAAAGTAGCATTGCTGACACTTTCCATAGATTCCAGGGAATGATCGCTGTTCAGAGTCCATTGTGACATGCATGTTGCTCAGGTGGTTTCTGGGCCTCAGAGGCTCTGGACAGCTAGGCCTCTAAGACTTCTGGGAAAAGTTCTAGTGGCAATTCTGACTTTTACAGTTAATGTCTTTTGAAACGTATTATCTGTACTGGAAAAGCTTGGTCATTCTGTGGGCGATTGATTTTGGATGCTAAATTCTGGTTTTATGTAGTTGTTCAGGTATACTGCGAAAGCATGTTTTTTATAACTTAGAGCTCGAATTCATAAGTGATTCTCGTTTTACTGTGTTACGAGATTTAATACAGAAATAGGACAGTTCATTTAAACTCAATAGTGGACTGAAAGAGGACAGATTCATTCCAGAAAAGACTGTGCTGACATCTTGGTTTTTCAGCTTCTTGGTTTGTAATCTTGGAGAGTTTGACAAACCACTCTGAGTCTGTTTGTTTTCAGCAAGAAGGGAATAATAATCCATGATCTAGCATTGTCAGAATTAAATGAAGAGAATATTCTTTGATGCCAGAAAGATGGCATTTAATAGTTGTTTATATTTTCTGTTGAATTACCTACAAGCTACCCAGACACTGGGCGGAAGAACAGTGCTTCGCTTATGGTAGATTAAGTATTTGTTGTCTGAAATGTCTATTTGTTCTTAAAATGCTTTAGACACAAATAGCTCAAGAATCTAGAATGCCTGTGTGATGTTTTGCCATCAGTTTTATTCTCTTCATACAAATCATGGGTTCCTTTTAATGCACCCCGAGAAATGACTGGATAGCCTCAGCAGGAAAGTGGGGCTTGACAGTGCATTTGTTTAAATTGTAAGAAATATTTAGACAAGAGCTGAGTGAGAAATATCATAACCGCACTTTACAGGTACATTAATATATCTGAACAAAAGAGCAATTTAAATTCAAGGGAAAAATTAGTACTAATTATACATCTAACATTACACCATAGGAAGTATGGGAACTTGACAAAAATTTAAACTAGAATTAGATATTTAGTTTGCTCTACAAAATAGAGTAATAATAGTTTCTTTTAGAGAGAAAAAAAGATCCATTTACACTTGAATTCATTATTTAATCTTTTTTTTTTTTAACCAACACATTGTAATTTGTGAATTCTAGAAATGTTATGTTGCTGAGATTGGTAAAGAACTAGATTCTCTGTACTTGAAATGAAAATGATCGTGCAGAGTACACTAATTATTGGTTATTAGAATGTAGAAAGAGAATGACAAAGCAAGTTGCTAAGAAAATTAAGGTTTTACTTTCTCTGTGTGCTTCTAATCACAGAGTTTCCCGTATGTTTGCCAGAATGTTCTGATATTGAGTCGGGGAATAGTTTATTTATTTTAATAATGGTGGTATCTGTCTCTAGGACTGGTTTATAAGTATAGGTAATAAATATATTGACTTTCCATTATGCTGTTAACCATAAAAATATAACTTACTGCTTACTAAGCATTCTCCCTTAGTTGGGTTTTATCTAAAGGCTATTGAAAGGGACCTTCAAGTGTTTCTTTTAAAAAAATCTTGGTGCATTTCCCCCAGGTTCTAACAAGCTATATCAAACTAGAACTCATTTCATGGAAAAAAAATCCCACAGCACTTCTTTTTAATAACTGTTCAGCTACAAAATTTTATTGGTATCTTTTTATGTTCCCTCTGGAGGACGTAACGCACAAAAGCATTGCCACGGAACATATAAAATTACAAATGAAATTTATTGTAAAAAGTAGAATGTCTTCTAGACTGGCGTCAGTATTTATTTCATTCATAAACCAATACTGCAGGATAATATATTCATTGTCAGCAAGTTCACGTGTGTAAATTGCCATCCAATGTTATTGACGGATATAAGACAGATATTGAAAAGACAATTTAAATATACTCTTCCAAACATAAACCGTTCCACAAAAGCACTGTAAAAACTCCTTCAAGATTTTGGGTTGTGCTTGACATTAATGGTTAACTACATAATTTGGTCGTGTCATAATCCATTGTGTTTGGCAATTTGGCATTAAACGCCTGCAGAGCAGATTGGATCCTCACCACCTCACTGGTAGACAGCTTGAGTCTATGACGAAGCAAGCAGGAGAAAAGATCTAGACGACGCTGCCCAGGTGGGGAGAGTTTATTTACACGGTCTCTTATCTCTAGAAGCTGCAAAAGTGCTGAGTCCTGGGATCCCTGAGTGTAGGGGTAGTCCAGCTGCAAGATCAGGTCCCGGATTGCTTCCGGGTCAAAGTGCATGCTGTAGCCAAACACTTGGATGTTATTGATTTTCATATAACCCAGGTTCCGGGAAGGGTCAATAAACTCCAGAGGTTCGTAGTAAATGCTCTCATTGCCATTGGGGCCACTGGACTTGACGCGACTCCGCAGGTAGATGTGTACTGTCTCAAAAAACGTCTTCCACTTGTTCCCCAGAGTCAGAGACCAGTTATAACACTGCAGCGGGAGGTCCAGCCTAGTCCGCTCCCAGTCTGGAAAGCTGTTTTCACTGACAGGCATAAACCAGCTCTCAGAGTGGCTGCCTCCGAAGGGGTTGACATAAACGGCCAACACGGGCTCCAAGGTGCTGTTTTTAGTTAAGCAGATCTGTAGAGAGAGGCCCAAGATCATGTGCACCAGACTGGACTTGTACTTGTTACTTTTCAAGGTGAGAAGCATCCGCTTACGCCATGAGGGGTCAAACCAGCTGTTGAGGCGCATGTCGTTGCTGATGAAGATGGCGTGGACTTCTATCCGTCTGTCCGTCTTCTGCAGCAGGTATTTCATCTCCAGGTCCTGCAGGTCAGTCTCAAAGCCAATATAGTGATCTGTGGACTCGGCCACCTCAGGCTTGCAGAGCCCCTGGCTCAGCATGTAGCCGGTGTTGCAGGTGCCACAGCGAGTGCGGTTGTCTGGGGCGCAGGTGAGGCAGGCCGAGGCATCGCCCACCGTGCAGGGCAGGGACGCCGTGCAGACCACCTGATCATTGGGACAGGTGCACGAGTGCGTCTCTTCTGAGAAGCTGCCCAGGAGGCCATTCTCGTTGCAATAGAGAAAAGACTGGATGCGAGTGAGCCAGTAGGTTGAGGTTCTAGAAATAGAAAACAAAATGAATCTCTATAAATAAGACATTTTTGGGGGGGTCCTGCAGTGAGGTTAACCTCAGCTCAGCTCCAGGCAGTTATTTAACTGATATAAAAAATCTATATAGTTCATAATGAAAACTATATAAATATATGCTATATAGTTATATAATGTATAGTTTTCCTTCATCACTGCACAAGATTAGACATAGGTAGACATAGTTGATTTGAGCTGGAATACTGCATGAGATTCCTTCTGAGGACCTTGCGTGTCATCTCACTAGCGTACTTGGAAGCTGATTGTGCATGTGACTGAGCCAGTTATTGTTTTGAAAAGATATCCAACAACAAAAAATAAGTGGTTTTATCATAAAATATCTAGAGGAGAATTAGAGTGTACAAATGACGACTGTTCATTCATTCACTGTTGCTTCCTAGAGCACTAATGTTGCTGGAAGCCTAAACAGAAAATAAAGTCAAAAGGAAAGAAAAACAAACAACTCTAAGTTGTCAATCAATGTATTTAAATCCTAGGGTTTTCTCAACACTGAAAGAACAAGTGCCACTGAGAGAGAAAATACTGTTAAAGCATGTTTGCTTTTATTCTTATAGGCTGCTCAAGAAAATTGTTGAAAATATCTTGTTAAATCCCACTACAAGTTCTTTTAATAAGGGTTAAGTGTGTTAGTTTAATTTGAATCATTAACATTTTTTTCTTATTTATATCCAGAAATCAGGCTAATCACGAATGCAAATTTAAGATCCTGCCTTTCCTGCATTCCCACATCATTCGCACTCTTTTGGCGCGTTTAAGATCTCAGTAGAATAATGAAGGAAATATATGTGGCTACGTACTCTGGTAAGCTTTTGTCATGCTGCTTTTCCAAACTCACTATTGTCATGAAAAAGCTGGACAGGTTCTATAGCCCACTTTCTCGTATGTGAAAAACAGCAATAGCGACGTCAGAATATTGTGAGTGCACGTGTCATGGCGGACAAAAGTCGTATCTAGTTTTCTTAGACCTTTCCAGTGCTCATTACAGAATACATATAAGATTTTTATGCAAGACATATATATTGTTCTCAATCCTTTAGACAGTACACTGCCATTTTAAAGAATATGTGCTGAATACGGGTCCGATCCAGGTATTAATCTGTGTAAATAATCAGCTGAAGGTATTCAGAACAACAGATGTCTATATCGATATCTATGCCCATCCTCCTTTTGTAATGTAACACTATTTTTATAGCAAGCGCTCATAACATTGACTTAGTTTTCTTTATAGTGCCTTTTTCTACTTAAAGTTTTTATATTATTCTGTACTTGTTTATATTTCATGTATCCCATTAACTATAATAGCCAGCTTGTCAGAACGCTGTGCATTATAGTTTAGATCCGGTGCCTAGTAGAAGGCTCATAGACCACAGCCCTTTAATAACTACCAAATAGTGAATCAAATGCATAGGTGAACTAAAAGAACATTTAATCAATAACTGTACTTTTCGGTGAAATTTAAAGCTCTAAACTACACATTTAATGGTTATGAAGACCTAGTTCCCAATTTCCTTTCTTCCTGCCTTTCTTTCCTGCATTCCTCTCCCCACTCTTTTTGCAGTTCTATTTGTATTTAATATGAAGAATGTAAAATACATATCCTGTCTGGATTGAAAATTATATTTTCTTCCCTGAAATGGAAGCGTACATTGTCTGAGCCAATTCATCTCTCAGCTGTAAACTCTAATCATGTTTTCAAATCATAAGGACAAACAAGCAATGAAATAACTAGACCCAAGGCTAAAAGCAGAGCTCACAGAACTAGAGCGGTATAGAATCATTTGGACACTTTAGAAAAGCAATGGCTTTTCCCATCCTTTTCACGCCCCTGCAGAGGCATCACCGAGGGAATGTGTTTCAGCTGTCATGTATGGACGTTGATAACCACGCACTGGCAAAGCCCCCGGGACGGAGGAGTGAGCATGTGGACCTTCCTCCTTGCTAGGTCTGGTCCTCTCTCCCCTGCTACCTACCTTTGGACTACTTTACTGTATTTCACAAGGAGGGGATAGATTATTCAAGGAGAAAGAAAACCAATAATGTCTTGTCTTTACTCCTTGTAAAATTTCAGGAGCAAATTTCAGGGTCGCATGTGGATTTTTCACTTACCCAAAGGATCGTAAAGCCTTTTTCCCCCCCTAACAAATTTAACTATTTTGGATAGTACTTGTGGAAGCACAAGTACTAGCAAGTTTAATTGAATTTTAAAACTTAAAATTTTTGGAGAAATATATGCAAAATTAAGATTGAAATCTCTATATTAAGTATGTTTTAAAAATGTTCCCTTTTATACCTAACTATTAAAACAAACTATTACATTTGTCTTCTTAGAACTTTTACTGACGCAAACTAATGATATAAAGTTTAGGTTCAGCAATTGGTATCGACCTCTTTTTTGGGAGCCAAACTATCTACTTTGAGTCTCGTTTTCCTTACTTCCTCATGTAACGTGTGAATAAAATACAGGTTTTTATAAGAATTAAAGCTAAATTGTAGGGAAAAAGTACTTAAAAAGTATCCATGAACAGAATAAACAGAAAATACATGTAAAAGCTTATTATTATCACCATTATTATTAGTTATGTTTTAAAGAGATATCATTGTATGCAGTTTCCTTATTACAAATGCTTTTTTCTTCCACAAAATGGAAAACTCAATTCATGAACTACATGCATGATATTACACTATGTCTTCTATTCACCTTTATCAAATAGATGTAATTATTGATAACATGATCAAGACTATATTTAAAAATACACAACTGGCCTCTCTGTGATAGTTTTGAAACTCTCAAATTCAGGACATATATTCTGCTGTGCAACAGTCTGCACTGAAGTATCAGAACATACGCTGATACAGAAACAATTACCTCTTCTCTTAGTTAAATCCTCTCTGAGCACTAATAATCTTATTCAAAGGCCTCTTATTCCAACCTTCTAATCTTTTATTGCCCTTCAGATCTGTGCAATGTAGATTCAAATTTTAAAACCTAAATGTTATAATTTCAGTATCTTCTTGAAGTCAAATATTATTCTTTAGGGTAGGGCATTTCATTTCAGCCTTCATAAACTTGTTCTTCTCTGACCCTAATACTTTAACTATGAATTTGGGATTAAGGGCCCACAGCCATTTAAAAAGTCATAAGCTGATTATTACTCAGTCACAGAGCGATTATACCAAATAATATTCTGTCAGTTGCCCTCCTCCAACGCTGCTGTTCTGCCCATCTCAGCCTTGGCCACGGGCTCATGCTGATACTCTCCTGACACACAGTAGTCATACTCGTGGATATGATTTCACACCACAAGGAAAAGAATGTCATTGCCAAAGGTCCCTTGGCCACAAGTCTACCAAGGAAGTGTGTGTGTATGTATGTGTGTATACATATACACATATGGACAATATATATACATGTGCACATTATATATATATACATACATATATACATACATATATATATACCAAGCTCATACAGATACACATCATAGCTCTATTGACATACCCATTTATGAACTTGAATTCAAATATCTACTAATAATTTCAGCTTGTAGAAAGACAGTGAAAAGGTGAGAGATGCAGTCGAAAATATGTTATATTCTAGCATAATATTTTCACAGGTATTTTATCATTAAATCTTCACAATTCTAACTACTCCCTAAGGGCGCTCATTACCCAATTTCTAGATAAAGCCATGAGTTGTGAAAAGCTTAAACACCTAGAAGTTTTTGAAGGTCAAACAGCTACCAGTAAGTAATAAAACTGAAAGTTAACTCCTGGTCTTTCTCACTACCAACACGTTTTTGGATATGACAGCAAAAGCACAAGCAAAAGTTAATAAATGGGATACCGTCAAACTAAAAAGCTTCAGTCCAACTAATTTGCAATTCATGCGGTTGAGTGGGATACACAGAACAATCTGCTTATTTCTGAAACTTTTTGCCCACATCTATGCTGTATTTGTATCCTGGTTCAGGAAAAATCAATAGATCTTTCTTCTACTTGTGATGTAAAATATAAAAAGAAACAGATCAACATTCAGGGTGTGAACGTGAGGCACACAAAGATGACCATGACAACTTTACTAGGAACAAAGAGAAAATATTACCAAAAAAATAAATAAATCCCAAATAGAGTCCACATTTAATATTCCTCCAAAGATTACCAAAAATTGAAATATACTGCCCACTAAATCACATTAGATATTAAGTTGAAAAGGCCTTGAAAATTATTTATATGTGCATGTTCTGGCTAAGTGGCTGGTATGATTGAGTAACATTGACACAAATGCAATTATTTTGCAAATATGGGTAAGTCGGGCTTCTCTCATGGGTTTTTCTAACCTCCTGGTTTTCACCCTAGCGTACTCATTACACCAAGTTGTTATTACTCAGTCATATGCATCTCTCATTACATTATACATGTGTTCAGAGAAAAAATATATTTGTTTCCTTCACCACATTATTATCGTAACATACCTGTTAGTTTACAGAACTTATGCTTAAATTACATGACAACCATCTAAACCTCTGTTGGTCTTAAAATCTGTGCATTATGGATCCAAATCTGAAAATCTAAACAATTTTGGATTTTTTAAAAAAGTGAAACATTTAGTTTCATTTCACCCTTCACAGATCTGTTTTTCTCTGGCCTTAATATTTCAAACTAAGTATGAATTGGACACAATGACTAAATTAATGAAAAACAAAGAAAGGAAACTGGAAAAACAAATTTAAGGCTAAATTGGAAATGTCTTTTTTTCTTTTTTATAGATAAGCTAACTGTCTTTTCCCCTAAACCCTTCCAAACAAAACTGCTAAATCAAAATTGAAGTACAGACTTCTGTTTGGGGAAAAATGTCAGAGGGAGTACTTTTAAAAACTTCTCAACACAAAATGCCAAATAAATCTGGCCATAAAGGTTTTAGAAATGCATGTATGACCTGGAAGAAAAGATAGAGTAAACTTCAGGGCTGGAATTTGTGACCATGAACATATCCAGACATAAAAACGCAGCGCTCTTAGAAAGAAAAGCGATCGATGAAAACTCTCATTCCACGATCACCAACGAATTTGACGACAGTAATTTGGATTCCCATATGACTTTCCTACAGGAAAAATCTAACCAACCAAATTAGACAAGTACTGTAGGTCATGTAACAGAGCTAAGTCTCCAAATAACAATATGGCATTCTGGGCTATAGCGGTTGTTTTAAGAATTTGATTGACTGGACTGTAGTCTTTAAACTGGTCATCTTTAAGGCACATATGTAGTGAAGATCCTGAAGCTTTATAGTTGTTAGAGATTGGACCATTGGAAAAAGAAAAAAAAAATAACCTTGCAGGGGTCCTACTTAGGTGACCTTCATTTATTAAAAAAAAGGTCTCAGAAGTCACATGCTCAATACAGTGGCCTTATATAAACCTTGCCTAGTGTTGGGACTAAAGTCTTGTATTTCACATCATAAATGTGGAGAGAGGCTGTGCCACAACATCGCCTGAGAAGAATGGAATGGGCGCTCCGGGCCCCTGAAAATGTCACCTTCTTTGGGAATCAGTAAATACTGTGGTTTGTGTACATATGCGTTAAATGTTGCAAAATGTGTACCATGATTTAAAGAATGACAATTTAGAAGTTTAAAAAGTGGCCTGCTGTGGCCTGCAGCATCGTGTCATTCGTCGGGAAGGGAAAGCGCATAGGTTTCACAGTGGACTGACTGTATCCGCCCACGTGTGCTGTGTTGAAACCCTGTTTCCCAGGGCGCGAGTATTAGGGACTGGGGCATTTGGAAGTTGCTTAGGTAAAGAGAGCAGAGCCATTCTGAATGGGATTAGCACCTTTACTAAAAGACCTCGAGAGAGTTGGCTCATCCTCTTTCCTGAACCACGTGACAGCACAGTGAGGTGGCCGTCTGTGAACCAGGAAGCAAGCCCACTCCAACGCTGCCTTTCAGCACCTTGACTGCAGTCTTCCAGCCTCCAGAATTGTGAGAAATGAAGTTCTGCGGTTTCAGCCAGCCAGTTTATGGTTTTGTTTTTTTTGTTGTTGTTGTTGTTGTTTTTTTGTTTTGTTTTTTGTTTTTTACAGCAGGCTGAATTGACTTAGTACTATCTCCTAATTTTTTTTTTTTTTACCAATTTAATATTACATATAAGTTTGTGAAAAATAAGAACATATCCACTGACTGTTTAGAAAACATACCAGTATGTCTAGCCTTCTTTGGCCTCATTATTTCCCAGATGAGACTACAGAAAATCATAACTTAGCTTAAATGGCCATTTTGCATCTATTCTGAAAACATATAGTAGAGCAAGCACTTTGGTTCTTGGGTTCTCGGGCAGACTTATACAATATAGAACATCTCTTTCCTTCATGCACAAGACATTCCATTAACCAAAATATCATCTGATCATGAAAAAAATGAGTCACCCTGGATGATATCAGCAGTGACACAAATCAAATGGGTATTAAGAATGTCTTGTTCTTTTTCACGTTCAGGGCAAACTGTAATAGTACAAATGAGAGACTCTTATCAATTGACAAAAAGGTAGAAACTTCTATCATTTTAAGAGCTTAATCCATTTTGTTGACAGGGGGAAAATTTCCTAAGTTTATTTTTTAGCGTTTCCGGTTTAGACTTAATTTAATTTTTGAACAGTGAATTCACTTTCAAATCATTTGAAAATTAAGTATTACTATTTTTGGCTTACAAATTTGTTATTTTTTTTAATTCATTTATTACTTGTCTCACTTATTATCTTTTGATAATGAGTCCTTGGAGGATAAAATGAAAAAGACACATTCTATGTATATAACTGCCAAAACCATTTACGTGTTTACAGACAAAATATGGAGTAACTACTCTAACAAAAATCATTTGAACTTCTAAAATCAGATATAATTTCCAAGCCAACGAAACACAGAAAGTACATAGTAGAGGTCAAAACCACATTCTCCCCTCTCCTCAGACCACCTGTTATCATGCATCCCTCATGGGCATCTCTAAGACACAATCACAAACACGTAAAGAGAATTTACTCTGTGCCAGGGAATATTTAAATAGTTTGCATATGTTAATACCTACTCAGTCCTTGCAACAACTCTATGAGATAAATACTGTCAGTATCCACATTTATCGGTGAGGGGACTAAGGTATACACGGTGCCCTTAATGTAACAGCACAGACTGTCTATAAAAATGATACAGAGCTCACGCTCTTCACCACTCTGCTATATCATCTATGATGCTCCTGGCCTAAGAAAGACATAAAGTGAAAAAATGTTGAGAAAGAACATTTTTCTAGGTAATTATAATTTCAGTCTACTTTTTAAGGTGACAGTATTCTGAAATGTTTTGGCAGCCCAGATAAGCTTTGGGGAAAAAATGTGAGCTACTATACTGTTTCTGGATTAACCAGCATTAAGTGAGAGGAGGATGTAACTCACCCTGGCATCTTAATGCCATCGTGGCATTTAATAATCTCTACAGTTCAGCCAAGGACACTCTACTAAAACCTGCATTTCATAGATTTTGTTAAAACCAGGTGGCAGTGAGAATCATGTGGTTTAAATGGGATTCAGAAGTGGCTGGGATTAGATTGTCCCAGAGCCATTCTAATTGCTTAAGTAAAGAAAGAGTGGACCCACCTCAGCTTTTCAGGTCATATGTATCTTCCTTGAAAGTGTGAGAATCAATAAACAGAAACCTCATTTAAACCACATGAGTCACTCAGTGCACACTGCTGCCCCCAACAGGAGGAGACATACCTCGCGCCTCCAACAGGAAGGGGTATCACTTCACCCTCTGAGCAGGAGGAAGGTAGGCCTCTTCCTTGCCCAGTAACAGCTCAGCCGATGGGAGATGGCCCCAATGGAAAGCCACTATACTTGCTTGTAACAACAGTATAGTTTAGAATAAAATCTGGAGGCATGGAAAAAGAAAAACTCTGAAAAATTTATGTGTTACCCTTGGTTAGCCATAATACCCTTTAATACAATTGTTTTTGAAACAAAATTGATGTTGAATATATGCTGTTTTCTTGGTTCACGAGGATCTGAATTTCAAATAATGTAATAGGTCATTAACTGAACTGATATTGAAATCATTGAGTATTTCTATGTATTAGTATATTATTAATTTCTTCACTGTGGCATCATAGAAGCCAAGTAGAATATCCTATACATTTCACAATGCTTTTTGCTTTTGCACTGAAAAATTTAGACTCCATCTGCAGTCTTAGATTTTAAAACAAAGTCAGTAAACTAATAAATACAGAATTTTTCAATCCAATGTATGGTTTTCCTCTTCCAGTGAATTGAAAGTTTCTTTTTAGTGTTTTCCTAACAGTATTTGGACTCTTTATAAGAAATGGCTTATTTCTCTCACTTCAATTTATTCCCATATATGTCACTCCTGTAAATAATCTGAAGCACAACCACGTCCTATTTGCCTAAATTGACAGAAACATGTCACAGTGTATAAAAGCCTTAAGTGTTGATGAGGTTGTGCTGAAGTGTCACATTGCCCAGGAAAGAACCTAGGATTAAATCAAACCCACAACTTTCATTTCAGAATACAAAGAATACATTTTCGTGGTAAAAGGAAATAACGTATTTTCTTCGTGAAAGTATTAAAAACAATTGTGTCAAATCCTTCTACTACTTGTCTCGCCTATAGGTATCATTTCAGCCCCTCTTCTTTTCCTTAAACCATCTTTGAACATTTGTTCAAAGTGCCTTAGGTTATATCATTTTGATCTAGAGAGCATATAGGTTGAGGTGGCACAGACTGTGCGTGTGAACATGAAGTTCCAAAGCAACTGACTGTTTCCATCACAAAGAAGCCGGTCCATTTAAAACACATGTGGGAAAGAAAGAGAATAAGCCAAATCTCTCTCACAGAATTGTGCTAATTAAGTAAATCTACCAAATATCTTTACCTTTAAGGATACACTTTTAGTAAGTTTCTCTGCATGAACGCGTTATCCGTGATCTGGAATGCCAGGTAAGAATCTGTCAGAATCAAGTAGAATCACTTTCTCACTTATAAATGAGAAAATGGAAAAAACATAAGCAGTTTGCTCCAATCCTCCATCAACTAGAGGAAAAACTAAAACCAAGTTTAATATCTCGATTATGTCGCTATTATCATGGAAAAACAACAGCTAGATTTGAAATCTGGAATCGACCTGTCCAGGACCAGGTGTGGGGACTTAAAAGCTGTGTGATTTTGAGGATATCATTAACCAATGTGGGCTTCGGTATTTTCACATCCAGTATGAACCAGGCTGTACTGGACTACCTTTCTTTCCAGCTTGGACAGTCTAGGTTCTACCTGAAGATTCAATAATTTTTTTTTTCCCCCACTAACAATCTTTGCATAAAACATTGTTACCCCTAAAAAAGCCCAGTGCCTATGAACTAGGTTATAGTAACTATTAAGTTCTGTTAATAAGAGTTTAATAACACAATCCAAATAAAAGCTATCTTTTGTTTTCTTCAAATATTTTAGGAATAAGTTTGCCACATCATGTGTGTATGTATTTATATGTACATTGGTCTTTTCTGAATGCATTGTGATTTCATTAATACCTAAGTAAGATCACATCACGCCTCAGATCCCAGTCTTTCAACCATCTCATTTAGCATAAAAATGGCAATCCTTCGAGAAGCTCTAAGCCCCTGCGTAATCATGCCCCGGCCACCCCCCGACCTCCCCACTCGCTCACTCTGACCATTGTCACTGGCCCCCTCACTTTTTCCGGACTGTGACTCCATTGCTCTTGCCTCTGGCATTTATATGTGCTGCTTCCTGTTCCTGAAACCCCCTCATCATCCATCTGTCCGATCGTCCTTCTTTACCTCAGATGTCTAAACTCATTTTCTTAGCCGAGGCTTTCCATAGATTCCTATTCACAACTGTTGGCCACCCCGGCCCCATTTCTCACCCTTCTCAGGTGATTTTTCTTGTTTTTCATTCTGTTTTAAATGTCTCTTTTCACTAGAACGTTAGTTCTACTGAAGGTGGAGAGTTTTATCTCACTTGTTTACAATTGCATTCCCGGAGACACATACTATTTAGCTCATAGTATGCCCTCAATAAATTATGTCGAAGAATGAATTCATGTACATAACTTATAAAGTGAAAGCCATATTTATTAGACCAAAATGTCTATTCAATCTGCTTGCGTTCAATTTATAGAAGATTCTCTTAGACATAGAAAACACTTCTCGGCAAAGCAGAAGCACCTTCACTTGAAAATTATTACCCATTTCTTCCCCTCTTGCTCCAGCCCTAGCTTCTATTTTTTCGACTATCAAAACTCTAATCTATTTTCTTTTATCAAGCACTGGAATATCTGGAATGAAAGTTCCACTTGGGAGAAATTTTAGAATAAAGCAAAATTGAAGAGCAAAGAGAAGGCTCAATCCTTCAATATATCCCTCACCTATAACTTGACAAATATTTCTACATCCCAGCTTCTTATCAAAGGCTCTGGATAGCATTCATTGCCTCTCCCCTGAAGGGCGAATGAATGTTCCTCTCATCCAATATTGAAACCTCTCTTGTCATCAATACCGAGTTCATTATTTTCCACAGCCCATTAAAGAATAGAATATGGGAAAACAACTACTATGTTTTTATAATGATGAGCCATAGAAATCGCGGTTAAACCATGAAAACAATGAGAACTTCGGATGCCCGGCACCGTGCTCAGTGCTGTCTGCGCGGAGTAACGTGGAAGAGCTGAGACGCAGAGAGGAGACCTGAACGGCCACAGTCACCGATAACTGCAGAAAAGCAACGGCGACAGAGAATTTATTCCTGCTGCTCTACTATTTGCGAATATTTTGAAAGAAAAAGAACCGATAAAAAATGGTTTGTTTCGTGTCTCTGATTACACATCAAACGCGGTGGGTGAAATTGGTTTTCCGAACATGTTCTGGGCAGCTTTCTACTTGGCTTTTTTACGCATCGACGGGGAAATGAGATCCGAAGTCAATGTATATGTTTCTCTGGGGAATCCTCTGAGAAGAAAAGCAATGTCTTATCTTAAAAAGCTGCCAGACATTGAGGCATCTTAACTTTGCCATTCCATTCACTCCGTTTTTTTTTTTTCCCTTTTTCCATTCCATACCACTTAGGGTGATTCACCATTCACTACTTCCTATACAGTGTAAAACCAGGGGAAAAATGAAGTTGTTCCCTAAAGCGGCATACATTATTTATTATAGTTGATGATTTTTATCTACATGATGCTAAGTTATAATAGATTCTGGCAGCCTTAAATTTCTCCTCAGAATCAATGTCATGTTGCGCCCGAAAAATACTAATTGAAAGTATCCACCTTTCACAAATGTAGTTAAAAGCTGCTGTTAATAGCTGAAAATTGATTGAAGTAGACAACATCTGCTTTTAGAAGCAAAGTCTCCCGCAAATAATATGTTCTTCTGGCAAGTGGGGATATGCCCATTTCAGATAGGCTATGGCATGTCACACGCACACACAAGAAAATTAGCTCTCAAAGTGGTATGTCAACATTAATTTTCATAGTTTTGTAATATCTCTAATCATAACCAATGGGGTTAGGCAAAAACACCTGCTGTCCTTTCTGTAATTTGTTCGACAAATTAAATTCAAGGTAGCATGACTACCATATAACTAGATATCTACCCTAGGGTAAGTCTCGTCAAGTGTTCTTGCAATGTCAGCGGTTGGTATAAACATAATATTCTGAAGGGACTTGACACAATTTCAAATGAACACATTTCCATTACCTTTCTAAATAGATTATCTGATTCAAGAACTGAGTGAAGTAAACATGTTTTTATTTATGGAATAGTTACCTGAAGAGAAATTGAATGAATTGAAGCTATTAAAGTACATGACTATTTGCATATGAAATATTTTTGATTCTACCAAGTTCATTGAATTTGAGCGCCTTGTGTTTCTTGAAATTTCTATACACAAAGATAGATTCCAGTTTTTCTACATGACTGTAAAATACAGTGCTTTGGGTATAGGGACACCATAATCCTCATGGTTATTCTCCAACTTAAAAAAGTTACTTCTTTAAATCAAGTTATACTTGGTGGAAAGGGAGCAATCATAATGACGTTGGTCATTTAAACTCCTATTCTATGCAAACTATACTTGGCCTTCTCATCATAATGACCTTACAGAATATGCAACTAAAACGTTGAAATCCTTTTGTAATTCGATTGTTCCATGTTAGGGCTGTTTCATTGTTATTTGAGGTAAATTAAGAACAAACATCTTGTTAAAGATTTTATAGCTATAGTATCAGTCTTTAAACACAGATTTCTACAAAAATCTTGTATTGGTATAAACTAAAATGTGCATATAGCAATACGTGCAATTTAATAAATATTTACTAAGTTCCTACCCTATAAATAATTATTTAAAACCTTAAAAGACACAATAGCTACTTTTAGAGAGCCTACATTCAAATTTTATTCATTTTTAATGTTTGTGTATAAAATTTTCAGATATACACAAACAGTAGAGATTCACCGGAAGTCCCAGGTTTTCCTTACCCAGCCTCAACTCTTGACTATTCTGAGTACAATTCTATAGTCATTTCAAAAATTAAAATGTTGGACATTAACTTACATAATCACAATTGCCATTATCATATAACAACATTAACCATAATTTATTAATAGTGTCTAATACTTAGGCCATATTCCAGTTTCCCTGAAAGTCTAAAAATAATTCTTTTTTAATTTTAAAAAATCAGGATCCAAAGAGATTCTGTTCTCCTCATCTCCTTAGGTAGTTGTGTCTCTTAAGTCTTTTTCAGTCTTTCCTTTGTTGCTCCCTATGCTGATGACTTTTTTGAGGAAATGAGATGTGTTTTATAAAATACCCCACTCTCTGGATTTGGCTGATGATTCTTTATGGTGCCATTTAACTCGCTCCTCTATTTTTAAAATTTACCTGCAGATGAGAAGCTGATGTCAAAAGTATGAACAGATACCCATGCATAGCGTTTTGAGGCCGACGGTATGAAGAAGTCGGTAACTTTCAAGTATTTACTAATTTTTATATTTAAATTAATAGTCTGCCTTCAAATCATGAATACACACAGACATGACTCATGTAGTATAAAAACTCTGATTTCAATCCAAGCTCAGAATTTATAAAATATGTTCATAAAAAAATAGCCTGCACAGTGCAATTAAGTCAAATACCAGGTCATTCTGTCTAACCCTGGACTTCTGTTTCCTCTTATGCAAGTAAAAAAATGTTATGTGGTAAAAAATGCAACCAGAATTAGGTTAAGAAATGGGTTTTCAGTAGACACGGCTCTCCGCAAAGGCTCTAAGAGAGGAGAGAGACGTATGAGACATGATCATGCAGCTATTTCAGGCACTCTACCTAACAAGGTCGTTTAATTCTCAACTAATCTGAGTTAAATATTTTTAATACTATCTTTTACAGAGCAGATTACGGAGATTCAGGGAGGCTGAGTAGCTTTCCAAAGGCCACATAGTAATGAGCGAGTGGCAGATTAGGGATTTGAGCAAAGCTCTTTCTACTAGCGCTAACTTAGAAGCAGATAGATGAGTACAATTACAGGAGGAACCCCCGCCCAAAATAGACTGCTCTGCTGCTTGTCATTCTTTCATCATAAAGTATATTCCTTTGCATCCAGAAGAAAACAAGAAAAAAAAATAGACTGTAATTCAAATAAATTAATTATAAAAACAGAGTGCCAAGACTGCCTATTACAATAAAAAATATTTGGTTATATTCCCAGCTTAACCAACTAATGCCAAGTTTCCCTCTAAGTTTAGTCTTAAAATAATTACTTTGTGTATAAGCAAGGCTATTCATTAACTGGTGTTTAGATTTTAATTTTGAAATAGGAAAATATTTTTATAAGGACTTGATTTTACCATAGCGGCTAATATTGACTGCCTCTTATGTTCCAGGTACGTTTCTAAACACCTTAAGTTTATTGATCCATTTAAGACTCAACACGAACCTGAGATATGTACTAATATCCTCTTCATTTTACAGATGAAGAACATGAATTGCAGTGAGGGGCGAAGTAATTTTGAACATGAACACGGAAATGGATGGGCTGGGATTTGAACAAGTAATATGATACTCGTAGGTACTTCTTAATACTGCATTTCCATAAAACTAGCTTCTTTCTAAAGGCACAATAAAAGGTGATGGTATTTCCTTCAGGTAGTTAAAACTTCAGTCAATTCTGAAAGACACATCCATACAGGAAAGGGATAAGAATGTGTAACAGTACTGAGGAAGAGGAAATGGAAAGAAAAAAAAAAAAAACTAATAGAGAAATAGAGAAAACCTAAATTATCCGTGCATTTGTTTGTTTATTCAGGAAACACATATTGAGCTGTGCTGTTTTGATGTTGTTGTTGTTATTTTCCCCCGACTGGCATAGTCATAAATTCAAGGCTTCTTCCAACATTTATCCCATGCCTTTTCTGGATTGCTTTTCTAGTGAGAAAAGCTATGTTTCTACATTAATATTAAGAGTTAAATCTGAACTTTTAGAATCTGTCAAAATAGAATTTGAGAGAAGAAAAAAGAGAATACTTGCTATTTATACATCTCTGATTTTCTGGTTTGTAACTAAACACACAAGAAAAAATTCAATTAGATTATTTTCCACGCTACCATTATCAAATTAACATAAGTTTATGTCTTTTACATATGAGTACTTCTTGAGGGTTTCTAACTTTTTAAGATATTAAACTTTTTTTTTTTTATTCTTTTGTCTTCCCTCTATCATTTTTTTAAAACCATTTATTAACCACAAAGTTCACTTAGACTGAATGCCGACGTCTATTTCAGGTAACTTTCTTGTGTTTTGTTAAGGCATGTTACTGGGCAAAATTATGTGAGGGACAAGGAAAGTAGCAATGGCGAGACTTAATTGTAGGATATTTTGATCAATGCCTTAAATATATCTTTTTCTGTTATAAATCCTTCCAGAAAGATGCCCCAGAATTTGAACTCAGCAGCATTCACGATGGATAACGGTCATGAGGATTGTGAAACATTCAGCTGGGGGGCCCTGCCGGCCCCCGCACAGTGTTGGTGTGCTCGGGACCAGTGCCACCACACTCAGTGTCTACTGATGCTCAGAGAGCAGCTATTTGGCAATAAACTTATCATTTGGCAATAAACTCACGTGTGAATTTGTGACCCCATCAGATCTAGCAAGTAAATATTTCATTGCTCTATTTCCTTATCGTTTTCCTTCAAATCTCTAGATGAGGGTGATTTTTATTTTTTAAATTATTTTTTCTTTTGAGGGAGAGGAGGTTAACTGCCTTCTCTGGCTTTTATGAAAGGTATATATTTTTTGAAATCCAAAGGTTAGTGATAAGATGCTAGTGATTCTAAATTCTAACAATATAGACATCTGGAAAGCTCTGTTCCTCCATAGCCCTCTTCAGCATCATCTTTCCTCTGCTGCAGCATTATTCCATTGTAGTCAATGCACGATGAGGTATTCAGTAGTACAATTTTACTATTTTATGAAAAAGGACTAGGAAATAATTTGTTGTATGGGGTATGTGTAATACAAAATGCAACATATATTGAAAAAAACACTTAGCAGCTTCTTTGAGTAGGACACACAGACATTGTCATTACAATTAATGCATCCTATAATGGCAAGCATTTAGAATTTTACAAATCTTGAGTTAAGTGCAGAATTTACCTAAAACTGGTTGTATGCTTTTAAAAATAACATCTGAATTAAGTACATGCAGTACTCACAGATAATGCATATCTAGGTCCCCGCCCCCTCCCAAGAAAAATAACATTAAAATATAATATTTCATATGGAATTGAAATTAAACTAGGGAAAATGAAAATAAGAAACATTTAGTATAGCATGGCATGTTGTCTACCAGGGTGAAAATGCCATGAAATGAAATTAAATATGGAATGATGAATAAATCAGACCAACTTGCAAAGCTGAAAAAGTCTTGCGAGCCATCCTCCTACTGAATCTTACACACATGTGCTGGGCGGGAGCTGTAGTTTGCCTCATTAATGACAGACTGCTACTACTGTAATCTCCAAAAACACAACGAAATGGGTTTCATTATTTGAGGATATGAAGACAATGAACATGGCACATTAGTATTACAGATAAAATAAAATGTTAAAAATCAAAGCTGGATGAATAGTGCTGCTTAAAAGCAATTTGCACAGAAAATGCTATTGAAATGTGCCTGTATATATATTTATTTATAAGATAAAATAATATTTCTATATATAAATGCCCAAAATTTTATTACCTTGTTCTTCTATTTTGGAATGTTAAAACGCAGACAAAATCTAAATTAGTTTACTTATGGAAAACTTGCATGAGCATAAATATGAGTTTAGTCAGTAAGTGCTCATTAAGTTCTAATTATGTACCTAGCATCATTTTAGACATTATGTGAGGAGAGTGGAAAAGTGGGGATGAAAAACTAGGAGATTTTCTTTGTGAATCCCAAGTGCCTATAACACTAGAAATGCACAAACATGTAATAAACATATAATCCAAATAAAAAGCAAATTATAGGTTATGCTGATATACAGGAGTGTAGGAGGAATTATAAGTTGCCAGTATAGGAGGAGCTATAAAAATATAAATCATGTGGGTGGAAAAAACTAAAAAAGGTGGTACCTGAAGCGAGGCTCGCAGAATGAATGCAGTATGGAAGACCAAGGCTCTGTCATGTGGGGAGTGATGTCACACAGAATAGTAGTCACTAGAGTGACAACATTCACGTGTTCTCCAATTGCCTGTGGGCCCTCTCCACATTAAGTCCCATTATCAAGTTAAATCAGTATGTCTAAGATTGAATGCTCCTATTTTTTTAATATTTAATATTTTTCTGCCATTGTATCCATTGTCCATCCAATTGTGTGATCTTGAATTCATTCATTTGTTCACTTGCTCATTTATGTATCGATTTGCTTACATACGTACTGACTAGAGATAGAGATGTTACACTGGGTTCAATAGTGACCCCCTCCCCCAAAAAATTCTTGTCTACCTGGAACCTCAGTATATGACCTTATTTAGATATAGGGTCTTAACAAATATACTTAGTTAAACTTAGATGAGTGCCTGATGGATTAGGGTGGCCAATATTTAGACATGGACACAGATATAGATATAGCTAGATAGTTCTTAGTCTGTGTGAGCCTCTGAGGTTTTAAGATGATTAAGGCTGAGGCCATGCTCTTCAGAGGCTAAGAGTCTAGTATAGGAAACCTGGAATCAATTTTGAGTTCTCCTTCTGTTGGATCAAAGTCGCCATGGGTCCTGAGCCTCCCGGCGCATTCTTGCTGAGTGTGCCAGACTGGAAGGCTGAGCTATCTCCTGATGCTGAGCAGTTTCTGTCACCAGTCAGTCACACAGGCAGCTAAGTAGGTCAAGGCAACTCCAACCTGGTGATGACTACTGTGTAGCTGTTCACCTTCCAGGAGTGGGGGGACTGGCTTGTTTACTGATTGTTTTTTGCTCAAAAGGTATCGGACCCTTGGTGCTGGTTTCTCCACTGTGAGGAAAACCTACTACATGTGAAGTATCCATGTGGTGCCATGACGCTATCCCTGTGTGAACTGGAGGCCAGGGCAACTGATGCAAGTCTCATGCTTACCCGGCTCTGCTGTGCATGAGCCATGAAGTCATTTGTCTCTGACCCACGAGTCGTGTGCCTTCTGCCAACATCCATAAAGGGTAACAGACTAACATATTAACTTGCAAGCAGAATCCCACAGTTCATGACACTTCTTTCCTATCCAGTTATTTACTAAATTCTATTGTTTCATTTTCAGTATCTCTTAGCCTTATTTATAATGCCACCAAATCTATCGTTTGGTTTATTTTTTTAAAAATATATTTATTTATTTTTTCTAAATGAGCACCCACACCGATTATCAGGAAGAAAAAAAGCTCCCAAGGCAGTATTCCAGGTCCATATAATCTGATCTCGCTAAGTGTCTGAAATTTGTTATTTTACTATCCATCTCTAAGCAATGCTCTTCAAAGTGTTAAGCTAAATGTCTTCACTTCCACGTCTTTGTTTAAATAATTTCCTTTGTTTAAATAGCTGCTTCCGACTTTGCTTAAGTCCTACCCTTATACTAATAGACAAACTCTGTAGAGATTCTCCAAATCATCTTCAGCTCCCTTACTCCTTTGTGATATCAAGTCATTTAAAGTCTCTCTCTATATAGTGCATGCCCTTATTAAACCCCTAAATGATCCTAAGCTTTTGAGAACTGATGGTAATATCTTATGTTTTTATTCTTGGATCCCAACAAAATGTACAACACACAGAAGGTGCTCAATAAAGACTTACTTACATTGAGAATAATGTGATGTATGAAAATGATACATGATGGTATTTCAATTAAAACAGCTTAAAAAGTAGTTTAGAAAGCTCATTGTTTATGTTATGGATATAAGAAGCCGTTTTGAACGCAAAGCATTGCATGCAACACCGTGAGTATAAAAATTAAATTTGACACTATTTCGTAGCTTATCAGAGGAGGCAGAGATGTAAGAAAAAAAAAAGGACAGGAGAGAGTAGTTGTCCCACGCAATTAGCGTACACTAGCATAAAATCAAGTCTGTGCCTTTCAGGAAAGCCGAAATTGCAGTTTATATTTAATTGAAATCTTTAGATACATGAGACCACCTTTTGAACATCATGAGAAAATCTATTCCATTGAGTGTTGTGAAGGTGACTAAGAAAATTAATTAGATCAGCATTCACAATGTACCATGAGTCAGAGAATCCTCGAAATTAGAGCAGGATAGGACCTTGGAGAACACCTTGTCCAACCCCTTCACTTGGCACATGAGGAAATTGAAACTCAGTTGGTAAGGATAATTTCCCAAGGTCGCACAGGTAATTAGTAGCAGAACAAGGTCTCGAACATAAGTATTCAAACGCCTAACGAGGGCCCTCTCAACTGAATAAAGGTCACACTGTTCCAAAGCATTAAAAAATACAGCAGAATAAAGTTTCACTATCAAGTGCATTCTAAAGAGGTAAATGTGAATATCCATTTATATATTACAGATTTATGCTTGTATAATATAGTAGAAAGTTATAGAGATATGCAAATATCTTTGTTCTTCTTAAAAAATACATTGTGCATTTCTTTTCAACAATTCTTAACATAAGGCCTTCGTTGATAATGATGAAGGCATGAGCAGTGAGAATGAGATAGCTCCTCAGAATACATAATTGATTTTCTGCACAGTTCATTTGATTATATCTTAAGGAATTTGCTACATTTCCAGAAATGAGTCTAACACTTGAAAATTAAAATCATGATGGAATTACCGGTATGGTAGAGACTACGATTTGTTTCGTAATATTCATTCTTCCTGTCTTTGCATAGTAATAAACTTTTAGCTGAGTACATGGCCGGCAAAGGCTACAGTTGCTAATCTTTCTTACAGCTGAAGTGAATCAAGAATAAGTTCTGGTCTCTGGGTTGTAACTGGGATGATATACTCAACTTCTGGGGCATGCCTTCAAAGGAAGGAAATATGCTTTCTTCTAGCTTCTCTCCCTCACAGCTGCTGCAATGGAGTCACTATGGTGATAGCTGAAATATAGCACCATCTTGTACCCTAACATTAAAGTCATGTGTGGAAGATGGCAGAGCAACAGCCAGAAGGAACCTGGCTCCCTAATACTGTAAAACCACCATATCAGCCCTAAAAGTCCTCTGCAGCTATTTAAATAGAGGAAAAGATACTTTCACTGGAGACTTTCTCTTCACAACAGCTTATCATATATTCTGCCTAATGTAAATGGAATTGATTTGACTGGGGAATTTTTAAGTTTGCATCAACAGATAATTTTATGTGCAGAGCATCAGACAAAATTGGACTGAAAAAATAGACCTTTGCCAGAATTTATGCTGATAACAATTCTTCCAGCCAAAGAATTTGAAAATATCCTACATTTAGTGATTCATTCCACGGAAACGCTGATTTTTTTTTTTTAGTGAATTATTTCATTTCATTGTATTTCTATACTTTCCATGTGTTCGCCTTGAATTTAGAGGGCTAGCTGCTTTATTAGATACGCCCAGTGCACGTCCCCACTGCCACCACAGTCCGCTCTGACAGCCTTTTTTCTGTGCTCGTCTGGATATCTCAGAGGCATATCCCTTGGGCTTATCAGCTGGTATTAGAATTGATTATTTACTTATCTTTACTTTCCACTGAAGACATGGTACCTCACTATTGCATCTGTTAATTCCCAGCTTACAGATGAGGCTCTGTGTCTTTGCTTTTGCTATTTCTTTTTCCCAGATCTGCATGGTCTAACTCTTAGTCATCCTTCCTGTCTTTGCTCAAATCTTATCTCCTCAGAGAGACACTTCTATGTAAAATGGCACCTCCTCTCCAATCATTATCACACCCACCTGGTTATTGCCTTCAGAGATTTTAGTCTTATCTGAAATTAGCTTATGATTGTTTATTGCCTGTTTTTTTTCTTCCTTGCGGTTTTCTAGAATGTACATTACCTGAGAAAAGGGGGTGCTCACTCCAACATGGACACATTTTCTACCTTCATCGGATTTACAGGACAGTGAAGAAAACATTTAATAAATCATTACCAAAGTAATCACTAAGAGGGCAGTGTGGGTCTTATAAAAGTGAAGTGCTGAACTGAATCAGAATCAGCACTCATTCATCTCTTAAAAGTATAAATCACAAAAACGTGAATCTTGGCATTATATATAATATGGGATAAATGTGCATAAATCAGTAACTTCCAGTGTTAGGAGCGTTTTCCTAATAAACTAATTTAAACTGATACATTTTCATATGAATGTATTTTAGTTTCTCAACTAAAGAGGTAATAATATATTTAAATAGCTATTCTAAATTTTGTTCTTGAAACTGAAATACCATTAATTCATTCTACATTTACTTGCCTAAGAATACCTAATGAAAATGTACATGTGGTCAATAATTTTATTGGAAATATTAAAGTAGTTTAAAATATTTTTGTTCATTCATATAAAATGTAAAATATTGAGCTACTGAAAACATTTTGTAAAATAAAGATCAGTCTTTTTTTAAGTTATATAATGTCAATGCCACTAATATGCATTTTATTTTCATCCTATCAAACTTTCTTTGACCGCTCAGCCATCCTGACCTGCTTATCACCTTTTCTTTTTATAACTCTGAATACACAGATTTTAAAAAATATATATACAATTTTTTTTGTTTTGCTCAGAATTGTTTGATTGAATAACTAGGTATTATAACAGAGCCAAACTGACGCATAAAGCTGTCCATCACAGTGGCCAAGTGGATTTCCTTACCCATGAAATAAAAATAAAAGTGATGGATGTCTCTTCTAGAAGGAAGACCTAAAAATGAGCACACAACTTTGTGCCATATTTCCCGCCTCTGCAATCATGGAAGCATGTGCAGAGATAGACCACCCATCAATCTGGGGACCCGAGTAAGTGCGACGAGCAGAGTCCCCGCGAACTCTGCTTCTTCAGGTGGTGTAAGAACCAATCTTTGTTGTGTTACATCACCGACATTTAGAGTTTGTATGTTACAGCAGCATAACCTACGTAAGGCTACCCTACAATCAGTAGGGGAAGGGAAGAAAAGCTTCGAAGGTCCTTCACTGACTTAAATTTTTTGGTCCAGAAGTGATACACAACATCGCTTCTCTAGATCCATCGGCTCTAACTAGTCTCATGGCCCCACCTAACTGCAGGGAGGTTTAAAAAATAGTGAGGGGGACATCCAGATACCCAGCAGTCGATAAATGTTTCCATCTCATACATCATACTCAACAGTCACGTAAATTTTATAAATTACTTTGACTTTCTTCCTCTAGAAAAATGGAGAAACAAATAACTGCTTTATGTGGTCATGGAAGGACCTGATTAGGTGATGCATGTAAAAGATAATCGTATGGTCAGTTCCCAGAAAATAGTTTGTGGTTTTCCTAGACTTTAAGATGGCTTTTAACCATGTTATTTTGTAATAATTTCATTTGTTTATTCTACAAATATTTATGAAGTAACTAGTATGTGTTATGTAACTGACAATTCCATTTTTATCTGCCACAGACTATTTTTTGAAGCTCTAATTGAAAAATTGATTTGTCTATATCAAATGGAGAAGAGATGGTTAATAGGTAAATGCAATCATAGTCTATTGATTTCACTGAACTTAAATATTAACTTGGCCCAGAATGAAGTTTTTTAAAAAAATCGTTCCGAAATCTGTCAAAATGGAGAATATGATACAATGCCACACTCCACACACATTATCTGTTAATAAAATAGGTTTCTAGTATGAACTCTCATTTGATATTTGCCATGGCTTACCAGTTTAGCAGACGAATACTAGAATGTCTGTCTATGCCTGAAGTAGCAGAGAATCAGGAGAAAGACTGAACTACGTAAACCAGTTTTCTGACATATGCGAGGCTGAGGGATATTAGATGAAACATTTGCACATAGCTAGTGTTTGGCAAATCTTGCTCAATCCATGTACTTATCAGGCATGACTTATGGTAAGTCAAAGAAGACCTATTGTACAATACCGATTCTACAATATAAAGTACAAAATGCAAAATAATTTTAAAAGTTTTTAAATGTGTCTGCTTATCATTTCATAAAAATAACATTCGAAAGTTATGATTTGATTGGGTAAATCTCCCAAGTGTATACAGGACAGTCGAAGATGAATTTCCACTAGGCTTTCATTTATATATAGCTCGATTTTTGTCATCATAAATCTAAACCAGATTCAGTTGTATATGGCGATCTCATTTATACAAAACCACTCTCTTACTTTGCTTTAGGTAAGGATCAAGATAAGGAAAAGAAGTGTGAGAAGGTTAATAACAAAGAAACCCTACTCCTTCATTCTTTCCATTCTTCCTAACACTTTTCTCTATATAAGCCAATTCTAAAATTTACCCAGCACAGCCAATAATTAAAAAAAGAAATATCTTTTTGAAATGAAAAGGCAGTAATTTTATTGTCTGCTAGATGAAGAGTGCACGGAGAGAGACATTTCTGGCCATCTCCATGCAAGTAAGCATTAAACTATAATTTTAGTTTGTAGTGCTATACTATTTACCAGTTCTGGGGATATTTGTAACCCATGCAGTCGATAATTATAGCATTATGTTCTTTAAATAACATGAAAAAGAACAGGTGCAGTTTCTGAACACCAAGGACAATAAGCCAATCTGTGTTTAGAGCGGCATGCCTAATGTGGAGAATGAGGATGCCGCTGACGTGATGAAGACTTTTAAACTGTAGCTGCTGGCAATCGAAAGGTTGCTTTTAGCTGCCTAGTTAGCAGTCTTTCTTATTCCTCCAGCATTTTTCTTCCAAAAGTCACAAAGCACGTACAGACAAAGAGTTATAATAATTCCATGTTTTGTAATGGATAACACAGAACACTATTTGCACATTAAACTTCTAAAATCTAGATAGAACAAGAGGTAAATAATGATGGTAAGCATGTGAATAAGACAGCCAGTCCTAATTTTAAAACAACATAGTGCACAAAACTCTGTTCTTTAGAGAAACATCCTTTAAGAGTTACATATCTATTTTGGAGGCCTGAATTTATCTTCTGAATTTTTGAATACAAATTTCAATGTGGCTGTGCTTGCAAATAGGAATTGCCAGGCAAGGGAAAACTGGAGCAGGAGCAAAGTGTATTTTCAGGAGAGAATTTTGGAAGCATGTACAGAGGGCAATTCTGCTTTTGCCGTAAAGATTTCTGTCTGATTTTAGATGTGTTACTTTATCTATTGAGTTTGCAGGATTGTCTGAGCAAATAAAAGAGTTGACTCAGATCTTTGAGCTGTTTGACTGTGTGTATGACTTTTCCCTTGAAAAATAATCCTTAAAAATGTCTTTTCAATCTTTCCAAACCTTGCTGCCCTATGTCCTTTGAGCAACTGGGGGTCTAAACTAGCCAGACTCTTAGCTCTCTTTTTGGTTTGTTGATTGGTTTTACTCAGTTTAAGTCTTTCATCAAAACATTCTGTATTCTCTCTTGTAATTAGCTAATTAACAAGACCCGATGGCCTCAAACCTTTTTTAGCTACCCTCATGTACCCTATGCCTTATTTTTATCACCCCGAGAGAGGAAAAAATTTGCTAATCATTGAAGCCCTGAGCAAAGCGGAGTAAGGAGCACTGCTGCCCACGGCCCTTCCATTCAAGCTGAGACTTTACTATCTATTCCAGACAGTGTTCTAAGAGCACCACATGCATAATCCTAATTCACTTTCTCAACGACTTGAAGAGTCAGAATGGCCTTTTGGAAGTGTCACCAGAAAAAGGCTCGCTCTACAGCCAGGGACCACATTTCCTTGTCAGTTTTGCATCCAGATATGGCAATGTGACAAGTTCGTGACATAAGGTAGGAGTAGAAGGAATAACTACCCATCTATATCCTTAACAAACCGCTGGTGCTTATCTGCACACTTGTGTCCCTTTAACTGGCTGGATGTTGATGTCCCAAGGAACCTTGGAAGCCACTCATTAGAAATACAAAGCCTCCACAAGGCAGAACACTGAATGACTAAGTGGAGCACAGTCCCAAGTCCCCACACCCGTGTAACCCTGCTCCCCATCCCCTACCCCCTACAGACCTATGACCGCCTTGGGTTCTTTTAATGAGGGAAGATGAATCCCTATTGCGTTTGTTCATTATGTGTTATGACACTCAGTGAGCACTTTGGCAGGTCCACCTATCAAAGAACTGAGGACTCCTGTCAGTGGACATGTCAGTGTGACAATTTGGAAGTGTAACTCCAGCTTAGGCACACCTCAGATGACTGCGGGCTACCCTTTAATTTCATGAGACTCCAAGGAAAAATCATAAAACAAAAACCAACAAAACAAAACAAACAAACAAAAAAACCCAACTAAACACTCCCCAAATCCTGACTCACAGGAATTATGATATAATAAATGCTATTGTTTTAAATTACTAAATTTTAGAGTAACTTGTTATACAGACATAGATAACTATATCCTAAAGGAGTTTACAATAAGACTATGAACTTACTCTCAAAGAACTGTAATATTTTGTTTATATGGGGGTTTATACTTATCCATATAATCAAAAATATAAAGTAAGATAGTTTATTACAAATAAAATTAATTAAGTCTGCAAGTATTTACTAAATGACTATTGTGTCTTATTTAAAATATGTGTGGTTCGGCAGTCCCCTCTCCCAGCATATATCACAGAGGAGTTCACTACGCCAATCAGAGGCAGGGCATGGAGCTGCATGTTCATTGTATAATAATGTATGGCGATGGGCAGCGAGGAGTTAGAGAGGGTTCGGGTGAAAATCACTAAATAATGTATTGAAAGTATGGTAGATGCAAATTAGAAAATAAATACTATGCAACACTTAGAAGTCACAAAATATAGGTATAGAAAAATGAATGGCTCTCACAAACGTTTTATAAAAAAAGTAGCAAATGAAATGCACAATTAATGCAAATTAAATATGCATACTTGAACATCTTCACATTTTACAATGGCATCCACAATTAAAGCCATACATCAAGCCCAATAGAGTAGATACTCATCAGAATGGAAGTATGGGTAAAGAAAAAAGGCCATAATACATATATAATCTAAGACCAGGCCCTAGCCTAGAAAGAAAATTATTACTATGAACTATATGTACAATTAGCTCGAATCTCTATACCTATGGTTATATCAAAACCAAACCCAACAGAAAACAAACAAACAAACAAACAAAAAACAAAACCACCTACGCTGCCTTTCTTTTTTTGTTGTTGTTGTATTTTCGGATTAAGAATACAATAGTGAAAAAGAAACATGGTCCCACTGTGGATTTAATCCTCAATAAATACGTGAAACAAGAAACAAACAGGAAATGTTAAACACAGAAGTGCAGTGAGAAAGATGAGGAGTGTAGTGATAGAGAACAATCCTCCAGGGCCACTGCGAGAGCGGAGCCTTGGGAAGCTGCTCTGTGGAGGTGCGATTGGAACCGAGGGCTAAAGGATTAGAACGGACGACCTGGGCAAAGCTGAGCAGAGGATGTGCATCCCAGGCGGAGTGAAGAAGCTTCGGTGTGGGATGAAAGGGACAACAGAGACCAGCGTGGTGGTCACATCGTGAGTTAGCGGCGTGTGATAAATCAGGGCCAGCTCATGCAGGACCATGTTAGACACAGGGAGCAGATCTGGGTTACAGTCTTAGAGTAAAATAAAAAGCAAGTGGGGTAAAATTATATTCTATCAAAAAAAGCATCCCTACTGCTGCGAGAGGATGCACTTAAGGGGAGAGGAGGGCAGAAGTCAAATGACTTACACCGCTCATGAGGCCACGGCTGGAGCTCCAGCTTCAGGAAGATGGGACGATGTCGGAAAGAGTAGGGCTAGAAAGATCTAGATCAACAGACTGTAGATATTCAGAAGTAAAGCTGACAGGACTTGCTGCTGGATGGCTTGTGTAGGATGAAGGAGTGAGAGAAAACCAGGCTGACTCGTGTGTTTTTTATTTGAGTGACTAGGTGGATAGGAACGCTTCAGCACAAATAGATAATATTATGTAAAAACTGGCTTAAAATAATATTTTGAGGATTTAATCGCTTATCTTAAATCACATGGAAACATGGGCATATTGAGAGTTAACTAAAAATAAAAAAATGATATAACTCAGTTAATGTGAATAGAGTTCCCAGTAAATTTGTAATAGCTTGGAATCTCCCACTTCCAGAATTAGAGTGTATAGCATTTGAGATCACAAGCTTGAATGCCACAAGCCCTGGGCTCTCACCAGCTCTGCCTCTTACTGGCTCTCTGACACTGGGTAAGACACAACCTCTCTTTGACTATTTTCCCACCTGTCACTGGGAATAATGATAGTACATAAGCCATGAGGATTACACAAGCCAAGGCATGAAAAGAACTTTGCCTGGTGCTTGTTACATAGACCACTCTCAATAACATGCCTTCTCAAACAAATGTATAAAACCCAAATAAGATTAACTTCTCTTTCCCAAAAGATTTATTCTCCTAGGTGAAATTGGTATTATGTGCATCTTCTCTGTTTCAGAAAGCATGCTAAACTTGAATGATAAAATACTGAGCCAAATAATAATGGTCCTGGCCATTTAGAGACTACCATCTAACAAGAGAGAAAGATGATAATCAAGAGTCATATAAATCAATATAGCACCATCTCTGTGAAAGATGCGAAAAGTGCAGGTAGACAATGCCATGGGAACAGGGCAGGGGAGGCAGGGTGCATGTGCCGGGCCTCAGGACAAGCACGCACAAAGGCTCGGCGATGGGCATGCCTGGCCCCGGAAGACTGGGTCTGGTGTGGAGGCTCCAGACATAGGCAAGGGTCACGAAAACCAAGGGGGCTAGACGAGGGACTGCGGTTTTATCACAGAGCAAATAGACAGGAAGAGAGTTATATGATCTGATTTATAAAATTATAGCCTATGTTCCAGCTCATGGTTATTGGGAAGGGTATTTAATGTACATATTCGCTCTATGAGTAATGATAGTGAGCCAACATTTAGGATAACTGGCCCTGGAGAGCTGGAGCATCAGCCCTTAGGGTGGGAGAGTCCTCTGGCGTAGGTTGGGGTAAAGTCAGAAACGGGAGTGTCCCAGGTACTCTTTACCACAACTTCAGTGATGTGGAAAACCTGTTTTAATCCACATGAATTCAAGGAATATTTGCCACCTTGTGCAGTAAATGATACAAGTTACCCTTGAACAGTGCAGGGCTTAGGGGTGCTGACCCCTGAGAAGTCAGAAATCTGCATGTGAATTTGGACTCCCCTAAATCTTAACTACATCATTCATCCCTTGGTATTCATTAGGGAATGATTCCAGGACCATCCACAGATATCAAAACGTGGGGATGCTGAGGTCTCCTGAATAACCCTGGGGATCCTAAGGTCCCCTACATAAAAAGCTGTTGGTCAGTGCATACGGTCAGCCATCTGCATCCATGGACTACAAACCAGAGAATGAAATTCCAGTACAGTTACTTACTGAACAAAAATTGCATATAGCTTTGCAGTATAGTTTGAAATCAGGGAATGTCATGCTCCAACATTGTTCTTTCTCCCGATTGCTGTGGCTATTCAGGGTCTTTTGTGGTTTCATACAAACTTTAGGATTATTTGTTGCAGTTTTGTGAAAAATCCCTTTGGTATTTTGATAGGGATTATATTCGACCTATAGATTGCTTTGGTTAGTGTGGACATTTTAATGATAAATCTTCCATGAGCAAGGTATATCCTTCCATTTATTTATGTCATCTTCAGTTTCTTTCATCAATATCTTACAGTTTTCAGAATCTTTTACAGGTCTTTTACATCCTTGGTTAAACTGATCCCTAAGTATTCTATTATTTTTGATGCAATTTAAATGTATTTTCTTAATTGATTTGTATTTTAAAATGTACTTATTAGTCTAAAGATACAAAGGTATAAAATCTACTTTTATATGTGATACTTTCATCAGTAATATATGTTTATTGTCGTCAAATGGGGTTATCTGCTATGAAAAGGTAATTTTTATCTGGGATGCCTATTTACTTAACCATATTGTAAAAAAATATGCCAGTCACAGGACTATATTTATGCATATAAACCTATTATTAACTTTTGATCCTATTGCAAACATAAAATTTTACATTAAATAAGGGATTCTATGGCCATGCCACCCTGAACAAACCCGATCCCATCTGATCTCAGAAGCTAAGCAGGGTCGGACCTGGTTAGTACTTGGATGGGAGACCACCTAGGAAGACCAGGTGCTGTAGGCATAAAAAAATAAAAATAAAATAATAAGGGATTATAAACTGACAAGTTTCTTGCAATCTGTGAGGTCGACCAAAGGTTGCCTCGCCTAAAAAAATAAAAATAAATAAATAAACAAGGGATTAATTTCATGTACTAAAGCTAGAGATGTTAGGATCAGATGTAACCTCATTTTGACATTTTCTCAACATCACAACAAACCTTTTACAAAATAAAATGCTAAAATTAAAGCCGAAGGATATGTTTTCAAACTTGCTGAGATGAAGCGAACTATATTCCAAAACAACACTTAAATGTTGAGCTAGTCACACAATGCAGGAATAACAAAATTAGCATTCTGTGAATTCATTCAACAGAATGGACTGGTCGCCTCTTTACCCACATACTGTAAAGCCATTCATACCAGCAGCTTAAGACACACAAGGTTGCCAAGTTTCACAGGTGCCTCCTGCAGAGAATGCCACTATAGTCTGCCACTCTTGCCTTAAAAAAGAAAAACTTCTATTCACGAGAGAGAGAAACTTACAGAGAGGCCATTTTTCAAAATCTTTGAAGCCAATTCAATTTGGAACTTGAGCAGTTGTACCTCCTCTTAACAACAGGTGCAGAATGGCACACTGGCTCCCTTAGAAATATTCCTGAAAGGACCCCTCCGCTTAAGCATTCTAATGCCATGGCTTATTAAGTGAGGCCTGCTCTTCATAGGTCGCCTGTGTTAAACACATCAACTCTTCTACATTCTACCTAATTTACTTTACTAACAAAAATATCAAATGCCGATTGGTTTGTGTCTTCCGTGCAAATGTTGCCATTAAGATATATTTATAGGTTTCACATTTTACTTTATAGTTTATATACATTTATAGATTTGGCATTTCTTACATTTATAAAACTCTCCTTTATTAATTTTAACATCTGTTGATACTAGTCTATCATTATTGCCTCCCTGAAAAATATCATTACTACTTTCGCTTATTTGATTTTTCTAGATAAATTTTGATTAATGATGCATTAAATTGAATAATATTAATTTTAGGGACAATGATATCTTTATAAGATAGTTTCCATTCAGAATCATGGCTAAGCTCTCTATTTATTCAAAAATTGCCTTAATATCCTAAAGAGCTTTATTTTAGCTTATTTCCTTAGTTCTATACCTTGACATTCTTGTGAATGTTGTTTTCTGGTAGATATTCTTACTGGTTTATGCTCATTGGTTGGAAGCCTATTTTTTTTTAATCATTTTGTGAATAGCAACTTCATTCATTTGTTTAACCTTTTTTTTTTTTTTGGTTTTGTCTTCTACTCGGGTTGATTCTCTGGAGCCTTTTTAAATAAACAAACATCTACAACTAACAATCATATCTTCTTTTAAATATATCTATTTTTGCTAATTCCATACCCTGGTTTGATTTACTGGCAGAAGTTCTTAAACAGGAGCAAAAAATAAAAACAAGAGGGGACATTCTTTCTTGGTCTCAAATCTAATAACAATATATATATTTTTAATTTCAGGAAAAATATATACTATTCTTAATTTGTTTATTCTATTAATCTCTTAATTTAATAACTAATATCTTCATAATGAATATTTAGAGGTAATATCTGAGGGCACCGCATATGTAAGAATGTCTGTCTGTTTTCCTCATATAGGAAATCATTTGACTAAACATAAAATTCTTGTTGCTATTTTTCCTCTCAAAACACCATTAATTAGTCTACCATGCTTCAGCATTTAATGCTGTTTTTTTTTTTTATTATTATTATTATTATTATTATTATTATTATTACTTTCACTTGTCTACATTTCCAGTGAAGAAAACAAAATACTCTCTGACTGTCACAGTCTTAGAAAAAGCAAGACAAGCGAGGGGCCGGCTTCCCTCTCACGGTGCGACTGGATTGCTGTATGTCGTGCCTCTGCACGACACGCTGTCCTGTCAGGCTGCCCTGCTGCTCCGCCTCTCCCCTGAGGAAGGGAGGTAGGCGTTCGAGCAGCCACACTGTGACCTGGAGAGAGCCACTAACTGTTTCCGCCTCCAGTCACCCCCATCCAGAGACGAGGAAGCCAGGTCCGCGACAGACACATGCTGCAGCTGTCAGTCAGCCTCGGAGCCGGGCACGAGGGATGAATTTGCTGGAGTGAACACTTTTTGTCTTTTGTGTTCATTCACAGAATACATTGGCTTGTAAAATATGCCAAATCTTTAAACTCTTTGGTGAACTAGAAAACACTGACACGGTTGTCATTAACTCAGAAACCACTTCACAGGACAACCCTGCAGCATAAACTTTGCTTGTTACGCTCTGACTTTTCCATCCGGATTCAAGTTTTAAAGAAAAATTTGCTTTCTCTCTCTTATTGATGCTTCTCAATCAGATACCAGATTACTCCCTGTGTACCCCATGCCTTTCATGTACCTTTTCCCTTCATTAATCGCATCTCCCCATTCCTTCTTAACAATACTGGATCAGCATTTTAAAATCTTATTCCAGTAACCAATTCGATTTTCTCTAACAGTCCTCTGCTTTTAGCTTTAAATTTAGTGATATTCTTTATCTTCCAAAAACTTTCTTGTTTTCTGATGATTTAGTTTCCTGACTTCACGCCTGGCATGGATTTGCTGTCCTCTGAAATTCTTTCTTGTTGAGGGACTGGCAGGAGCTGGGACCCCTAACTCCACACACACACAGCAAACCTGGGAAGCACCACGGGGTGATGGGCAAGCAACCCAGCTCTGTAGCCACATGGCTTAAGTTTGGGTTCCAGCTCTGCCACCACTAGTTGAATATTCTTCAGCCAATTGTTTAGATTATATAAACTTCAGTGTCCTCGATTGTCATTTTAGGGGAATAACGCTACTGTGTACTATTATCTTAAAGGAGCAAAAATAGGTTATGCACTTGGAAGAATCTGACACGTAGTTTATGCTTGATGCACGTTAGATAGTAACTATGACAGTTCTCATTAGCAGGCCGACGCCAGCACCATTGCCCCTGATCACAGTATGTCTGTGCTCGGTATTAAAGGGCATTGGTGGGCTCCACTGCCTGCCTCCTCTCTCGGCTCTCAAGGTGGCTGTTTCATGTGGATGTGGTCACTTGTGAATTCATCATCTTTGTCTTCATTTCTGTCTGTTTTCTATCAAAAATCTCTCCACATTCCTACGTATGGATTGAATGATTTTGTAACATTAAAGGTAGTAAAGTAATTTATTTCATTTTGAGGGGGATTTAGTTAAGGTTATGAAACAAAACTCATGTATTTTGGTCATCATCATGCATTATTTTTGTGTGTTTAACACATAGCTGAGTATGTGTCGTAGAGTGTGTGTGTGTGTTTAATATTGAGGATAATGTTTTATAAATATAAATTTTCTTTAAAATAGGTTAGCTTTCCTTAGATTCCTACTACTTTGACTTTAAATGGTTTAGAGAGAATTTTCTCACTTGTATGAATTAATTTTATTTCAGTTCAATAAAAGGTACTACCTCAGAGTTGATCTTTTTTGTTTCCTTCGAGAAACCTACATGAAGTCTTCCTGCTGGGTTTAATAGAACAACCACAACAAACTGACCTTCATTTTCTCCTGTGTTCCTTTGTCACATTGATGTTCTTTTGTACTGTTTTATTTGTTGCTGTCTAAAGTGCATTCGAATTGTTGAGAAGGGGGATTTAGATTTCAATTGGCATTGATTTTTGAAATGTATTCACTCACTTTATAACTTGTAGTGTCTGCCTCAGATGAAGTCCTTCAAGGTTTTTTGTTTTGTTTTGTTTTGTTGTTCTTTTCATGTTAGGGATTAGAGCTGGTACATATCTTGGTAATGTTTAGTTTTCCCCTTTTTGATTCATAAAGCCATTTGCTCTTAGGAAATATCATCTTAGTTTAATGCTCAAAGAAAAGAACTCTGGGTTTCTGCTGTATACCATTTTAATGACTTGTTATATGTGTGCATGTGTGTGATACATATAGGGATATACATATAAATGTGAGGAATACATGTAAAGAAATAATGATGAAAGGAGTTAACTAAAGTTATTTTTTTCTCTCATCATGAAAATTATAAAACATACTATGAAGATGGCATACTGCCTTTACATGGTGTTACCAAATTAAGCATAGATTAAATTTATCATTAAGACAACTCAAAGATTTCCCCCCACTAAGTAGAATTGATGGGATAAAATCAGTGTTTGTAGGATTTACCTGACTTTTAGTCAATAAGTGCCATCATTTAGAATGAAAAAGAATTTAGGACAAATACTATTGTACCTATATATTTATAAGTGGCCGCTTTTATATAACCAATTTCATCTATACACATTGAAGCCTCCAATATCATCTGCATGAAAGCTGGAAGAAGAGATTTTCATATAGTATGAGAAGACACCTTTTATTTCTTTTATGTATATATTATTATATTTTTAGAGAATAAGATTCTATTCTACTCTAAGTTAATCAGGTCACCCTTATATTATGGTGTTTATGTCTGGCTACACAATTTTAATGGAGAAGTATTCGGGGGAAGGGTTCATGAATAACAGAATAAATTTGAATTTTGAGATGGGCTTTATTATATGATAATAAAACCACCATACCATCCCAATAGTGGCTGATGGTCAGCATCCGGCAAGTAAACACATATCTATTTTTTCTGTAGCTTATGGGAAATTATTTAGAAGTGATTCAAATAGAAATGAGACTGCTTCTCAGCCCTGACTTAAATCTACTTAAAAATTGAAAGTGTATCCATTCTGAGGATTTTATTGTCAATAAACATTATACGATTTGGAGAAACATTAGTGTCTTGAGATTTATATTGATTCTTACTTTGTGGTCCACTTACAAAACCACTGATGGTTAATATGATATCAACAAATAATCATTTTATTCCCTTGTGCTCCATCACATTTTTTTTTCTCTCTGAAATGTAACTTTATGTAACAATTGACCAACAGAAATGGTTGCACTTAGGACAAACTATTGGATGGAAATCTCAGAGTTAAAATTTATAAAAAAGAAAGGTGACAAAATGTATTTTAGCAAACCAATTAGCATTTAATTTGTAGGACCATACCAAGTTATACCTTTATAGAGAAGAGAGAGTAGACTCTCTAAATCTTTCTGAGTTGGTAATTAAAAGAATTATTCACCAAGGATTGGTACCTAGAACTCAGAAAACACCTCTGAACTTAAGAAAACGAAGCTCTTCTAAAATCATTTTCCACTCAAGGTAATAATCAAATATTTCATGGTAATTGAGGTGATTATGGTACAACTGAGGACAATTCTAGAATCTGCAAAAATTGGAATAAAAATGATGGTACAGTGCTTTTCATGTGTACTCTTTGAGAAGTTAACGGGCATTTTAGGAATTAATTTTTTTTGTTCTGGAAAGCCCCTGTTTAAACAAATCTATTTTTCCCCTCTTTGTGGGACATTATAGAGTATTTGGTATGCATATATACATTGTAGATTTCCGAGAAGAGTTTACAAGAATTATAGTATCTAAATTTTCTTAACCATGGCTCCTTTAAAAAATATGTGTGTGTGTGTATGTATGTGTATATGTGTATGTGTGTGTGTGTGTGTGTATATATATATATTTATATATATATATAAAATATATATAACTAAATAACTTGCATCTTATGAAATATTACTGTTTATATATATTATATATATAAAATATATACATAAAAATATATATAAAATATATATAAATATATATAAAATATATATTTTTATATATATATATATATATAAACAGTAATATTTCATAAGATGCAAGTTATTTAGTGGAACACAAGAAGGCTATCATCAGCTCCTTAATGAGGAGAAAATGAAGACGGGTAGCAGACCCTCCCCCACCCTCTCCTGCCCAACCATGCTCTGCTGCATGAACCTGCGGTCAGGTCAAGTAAGGAACTGATTCTGGTTGTCCAAGTAAAGTGATACTCACTCCAAATAGCTCTGGGAAAGATGGTTCTTAATCTTGGATATTATTGACTTTATGATTTTATTTCCAAGATTTTCTTGATAGGGCTCTTTTTCTTTCAAGCAAGTTAGCAGAAGTGTTAAGAGTTCTCTGGAACTGTCTATATCGTTACTGTTCTTGAATCTGATTAAACCAGCAACTCCATTGAATTACGGGTGAGGGGTGTGTGCAGGGGAGTGTTTGGTGGTGACACCCAGTCTTTCTTAGAAGACTGTCTTAATGTTAACAAGATGTAGGAGAAAATATTTAAGTGGCATCTGCATAGTGAACAGAAAAAAAATCTCTCTTACTGAGAGTGTGTGCTATACTCAAGACTACTGTCCATGGCCCTCGGTCCCTTTTCCTCAGGTGAAAGAATACACACAACTAAAAGGAGAATATGACGACGTTGTAAGATTTTTGCTTAAAACATATAATAAATCTAACTATTGATGGTGAATACACAATGCAACATATATATACAATTTACTATTGAATTGTATGCTTGAAACTTAACTAGATTTTGTTAACCAATGTCACCATAATAAAAATAAATAAAACATATAATAAGCTAATGGCTTATTTATTTTTTTTTGCACGATTGTCTCTCTCTCTCTCTCTCTCTCTCACGCACACGCACACGCACACACACACACACACATGCACACACACACTTAAGTCCACAGGAATTCCAAAAGTCGTAAAGCCCTTCTGTTCTTGTTCATAGTATCACATGCAGTTATCTAAAAAAGAGTGCCTCTATGGTTTGAATTTGGACCCCTTTCCTGTATAGACTGTGGGCTGTACACAGCGTTCTCAGGACAAATAGTCAAGGGCACAGCTCTTTGGTGGCTCCACACGATCCATGAGAGGAAGACAAGAGCATTTGCATCGTTATGACTGCACGGGTTTTCATATATGTATTTTGCTCTACCTAAAATGCCTCAAATTGGAAAATGCTTATGGCTGGCAAATAATTGAATTAAAAAGCACAAACACTTTTTATACTTAAGTATGAATTGGTTTTGAAACAATTACTTTCCACGAACATCTACTGAGATATAATAAATTGAAAGACAATGATTTTTTTGAGCCGAAGATCAACAAAGAAATGCTCTAGTAGAAAGATAAGCACAACTTAGAGTCATGGGAGATGAAGTTTGGCCACGCCAAAAACTAGGTGACAGGAAGCAGCGAGAAGGAAAGGACAAATTCATCTACTTTGAAATTTGTTTAGAAATGACCCTGTACCAAGGAGGGTCAGGCACGATCACCATTTTTTTTTTTTTTCCGTTTTGAAAATTTATCTTCCTGGCTCCCTTGAATCAGAATCCAGTGTGCTATGTGTTATTCTATGTATTATTATACACAATAATGAGTTTCTTATAGCATTTATGCCATTATCTTCATGATGAATTCCGACTATGAAACACATGAAAACATATTTTGTAGAAAGTTCATTAATATATTAGAAATGATCTATACATAAGAAATAGTGTTTTCTGTTTTGGAAATATTTAATAATCATTGTTTCAGCACCTACCCTTTGCTGGGTACTTTATAATTGCTATATAGTTTACATTTCTCAGTAACACATTGAAGAAACCTAAATATTAAGCTCTTTAAATGCCCAGTCTCATTATTACTTAGCATGTGCCAGTGAGTCATCATGAAGTGGCTGAAACAAAACGACAATTTAAAAAATTCTTCTGTAACATAGAAATGCAAGGAAAATTCATATCTCGACTTTCCCCTACACTTTCATTCATATAAAACTGCTCTCAGCAAAAGTCCCTTGCATTAATCATATAAAAGCCATTTTTAATGAAATCACAAATTGTGCAATTTTTAAAAATTTGCAGACCATTCGGTAAGGTCCTTTTACTAGTTAGGATGCAAGCTGGCTGTGGAAACATAAGCCACGTAATATTGGCTTAGAAAAAATATGCAATTTTATCCCTCTCTCAAATAACAGTGAAACCGCAAACAGCCCAGGACTGATACGGTAACTTCAAAGAGATTGGGCTTTACCATTCTTAACAAGTTTCTTCATGTCGTGATTTTCAGTTCCAGCCATCACATCTGCAGTTTAGCTAGGGGAGGAAGAACAGGGAGAGCATGCGTTCACCCTTCCTTTAAGGACCCAACTCAGAGTTCCATGCATTCTTTTCACTTACATCTGAGATTTGCATCGATGGTGTCCAAAGCAATGGTGGGCCAACTATTGCTGAAGATTCAGCACAAATCACAGCCATGGGACCAGACTGCTATACAGTAGGCACATGTCATTCTGCCACATACGTGCAGAACAAAAAGAAAGCCAGTTTCATTTAAACATGTTTTGGTGAAGCAGTAAAAAAAAGGTTATTGTGTCTCAAATCCTTATGTCAAAATAAAATGGGCATCTGAATGCAAAACTTGTGCTGCCCATTGAACTAGAATGGTGGACTTGAGGCCATGCACGGTGCAATTGTTTCATTTGCAAGATGGCGTCACTTTTTTCATGCAAAACATTTTTACTTGAAGGAATGATTGACAGATAAACTATGATTATTCACACTTGGATATCTGGCAGATCTGTCGTCAAAACTGAAAGAAATGAACCTATCACCTCAAGCTTCAAGACATATCGATGTATTTAATACGAGACAACTGACCTATTTAATATCAATGCTGAAATTTTAGCCTTCAAGGGAAAATTAGAATCTTGGAAAACCTGTATCTGCCACTATGAGATGGACAGCTTTCCAATACATAAAGACTTCCCTCACAAATCCAATGACGATATTAAGGAAAGGGATTTTTTTTTTTTTTGGCTATAGTATAATGAATAATATGTGTTGATATTTAGAAGATCTTCATAACTCAGTGAACCAGTATTTTCTAGATGACCTGTGCATGATTTTGTATGCACGGGTAGAAGGTCCATTTAGAAGAAAGAATTTAATATAAGCGATTTCAAAATGTGAATCACACAGTTTTAAATTTCACATTGCTACTAACTTTTAAGAATGTCTGACTTATTGAGTTTTGTGTGTAATATAAAGAAATAATTCTTGTAAATATTTCCACAATTATTTGAAAAATATATTACAATACTCACTTCTACAATAAATTTGTGTGAGGATACAAATCTAGAATTTACAAGAGATTGTAGAAACAACTATGAGAATTCATCTATTTTAATAGTAAGAATATGCAAAATCCTTCGAATTTAAATGCGTATGTATGAATATGTAATGAGCTTATTAATTATAGTAATAAATGCATGTCTAAAATTAATGGTTTAATTTTTACTATGGTGAATAGGTATGAATGTGTGTATAGATTCATGTATATACATACATTTATATGGAGATTTTATATTTATCTATCATATCTATCTTCTATCATCTATACATACACACACATACATACATAGATTTATTGTCCTCATACACAAAAGCTCTTTAGATTTCTTCATAATCTTCAAGAGCATAAAGGGGTCCTGAGACGAAAAAGTTTGCTATTTGCTAGAGGGTTTGCCACTAAGATAGTGGAAAAGCAACTCTGACATCACACGAAGCAGCGAATGATTTTCGCACTGGTCATCTGAAGACCGTACCTGGTGCTATGAAGTTGGAACACTTTGTCATGCAATTTTCCTCTTTTACTCATGATGGTAAAATGAGAATAGTGACAGGATAAAATGTGTAAGTAAAAGTGAAAGTTGCACTAGGAAAATTATAAAGACTTTTAATTCGGTTTTTATTTTAAGCATTAACTTGAGAGGGGTGTTGTTTAAACCGGTGCATTAGTATACTGTGAGTATTGTGATTCAATGATGAATTTGGACAAAATGTGTTTTTTGCTCACTGCTACTCTCTTTGTCTAAAGGCCAGTGTGAAGATGCGAAGGACCTGGGACATTTCTCTTGACGCACTAGCCATGGATTCTGAACTCAGGAAGCAGTGAATAGCTAAAGTTACTGGATTTTAATTTTTGCAAAGATACGGATGATGTTTATATTGTCACAGTCTTATACATAATGAAAAATTACCTACAAGCAGTTGACCAACTTAAGGATTTACATTACACAATTTGTGGATCCTTTGACACCAAATAATTCTTTAAATTTCGTACTACCAACACCAATCATGGTTTTCATTGTATACTTGAAACCACAAAGACAACACTTGAAACTATATATTTACAAGAACTTTGTTTGGATTGATTATGGTATATTATAACAATAATAATAAAGCAGATATGAACTAAAAGGTATGACACAGAATATAAAATAAATATTATGTACAACATATAGGAGAGAATTATTTGATGAAATAACATTTTAAAGTGGATTTTTTTAGTCTACTATAAAGTAATAAAAATATTAATTTTCAATAAATACACACTTTTAGGAGTAAGTGTTCAAACAGTGAGCTTTCAGCACAACTAAAATCTCTGAATTGGATTATAGGCCGGGGAGTAAGGGTTAAGATTAGAGGTAAGGGCACGGCTGGAATTGAAGCTCAAAGAGCCATGAAAATAAAGTGAGTCATTCATGCAAAGAAAACCAAAACAATAATTCGTAATGATCTATGCACCTCTGTTTATGGCAGCACTATGTGCAATAGACAAGATATGGAAACGTCCATCACAGACGATTGAATAAAGAAAGTTATGGTTCAGATATACAATAGAATATTACTCAGCCATTAAAAGAAATGAAATCCTACCATTTGCAATGACATGGATGAATCTAGAGGTTGTTACGCCGAGAGAAATAAGTTAGAGAAAGATAAATGCCATATGATTTCACGTATAGGCGAAATCTAAGGAACAAAAAGAACAAACTAAAACAGATTCATAAATCTAGAGGACAATCTGGTGACGTCCAGAGGGGAGGTGGGTTGAGGGGCTGGAGAAAGGAGTGAAGGGTTAAAGAAGTACAAATTAGTAGTTGCTAGAGGGTCATGGGGATGGAAAGCACGGCAGTCAGCAGTAATGTAACAGCTAGGTGTAGAGCCAGAGAGGAGAAAGAGCAATCAGGGAGATCATTTCATAAGCTATATAAATGTCGAACTGACGTACTGTATGTATTCTTGAAACTAATAATAAAATAAAATTAAAAAATAATAAAGTGAGTCAGGGAAGGTAAATGGGAAGAACCTTGAGCTCTTAAATCCACCTCTCCCAAACAAGAGAAAGTATTTTCTTAATATCTTATGCAGCGTGACTCTCAGGATTAAAACGAAAGGTCATTAAAATGGGTTAGTTTAAATACATCCCCACCCTAACGTTTCTATTCTGGATCAGAGTATATATCTATAATCTTAACCTTATAAGTATTCTGGCCAAGATGGCAGTAGTCAAAAAAATTGCTTCTTAGGTGTACATGCCTTTCCTAAGCATGTTTAATCTATGTTTCGTAAGCATAAATACTGTAACATCACATATGAATTATTTCATCTAATCAAAATTTTTCTCTATTCATTATTAAAAAAAACAGCAAAAATCATTTTGTTTGCCAAGATTGCATAATGTAATACAAAATAAGAATTATAATCCACAATCCCTTTTATTGAATGCATGAAAACTCCTTATAAAGATATCTTGATAGAAAATTAAAATTCTTTCATTTCCATATTTCTATTGTTTATAAATTAGGAAATTGCAATCCATCTTCACACTTTGTTTATATGCCAAGCAAAATGTGATTTTTTCCCCACTGTTTAATAGCTATATTTACCTTATATTGTTGCATTTAATGTTATACATTTGCATTTCTTTATTAGTTTATATAATGCACCATTAAGACTTGGCAACAACTTATGCTTTCTCATTGTCCCCTTCCCCAAGCCAATATTTTCCCAAATTGCCTTTCTCAACATTATGTAATAATGGTGCATTGCATGATTATGTGTATGCTCTAATAATACAGACACTTTGGCAAAATTAACTATTAGAAAATTAACCATTAAACTAAAAAGCAAACAAATTTACTGAACTAGACTTGGAGGGTTTCGCTCTATCTCAAATAAGCTTTATGCCAGCTTGCAGATATTTATTACCACAGGCAAATCACAGTTTTATACTTCATTTTTTACTGCTTGCAGGCCATATTAAAAATGGATCCAGATTTTTATTAGATTTTATATCTACTAGAAAGGGATTCTGTTGTTAAAAGTGAAGGAAACCTAAGTCAAATTAGCTAGTGCTATAAGAGGAAATTATTGGAAGGATAATTAGATATGCCATGTATTTGAAAGTATAAAAAAATTTGAAAAGGGAATAAAATCTATTATTTGTAATTCTCTAATGCATTAAAAAAGAATGTTGATCCAAGGTAGGGAGGCACTATTCTGCAGAAGATTGATGAGAAGATGAAAATTGGGATTCAGAGAACACCAGCTCACTCTGCTTTTTAAAAAACAAAGTTTATAGAAAGATTTCAGTGGAGAGAGAGAGAATAAATTAAAGAAAATAAAGGTCAATAAAGAGGGAAGGCTGAAAGGGAAACTGGATAGTCAACAAAGAGGAAAGAGAAGAAAGTAGGCTGAAAGGGGATGAAAAGGAGCTAAAGAGGGGGAAACATGATTTCAAAGGTGTTTTCTACATTATTTCTGTCAGTCGGATATGGGTGATACATATTCTCAAAGATTGCTCCCCATGAAAACGTTACAACATCCAGTTTTCCTGCACGCATTTTAAAGCTGAAACTACCTGGGGACCCAGATGGGACAAAAAGTTACGCTTGAGTTAGAGCACGAGCTGGATGACAGCCACAGAAAGAGAAGTGCACCGGATCAAGGGGTCGGACGACAACAGGGGTTCAAACAATACTGGAGTGTTCTGCCCCACGTTGAGGCGACATGCCAGCCTCACGGCCACCTGCTGTGGACAGGATTCCTGCACCAAAGAAAGAAGTGGCTAGCTACTCAATTCTTTCCCTCACATCTCCAGGCCTTACTGATAGAGACGTCACATAAAAACACGTCTGCCAGTTTGTAACGGCTAGCTGCGGCCTGCGCGTATTGTCCCAGAAGAAACCATTGTGCACATCTAGTCACAACCCCATGGTCAGTGACATCACACTGGCTGCCTGAGACTGACAATGATGGAAATATTTATACCACAAAAATTGGTAAATGCTATAAATCAGGGGTTTTTATCCCCTAGAGAGTTGGTTGTTAAACCTTTACCAACACACCATAAATGCAAAATTTCTATGGATCCTTGGCTGTTCTGGCAGTAAAACAAGACAGCACAGTAGAATGTGGTTGAGCTACTTTTTAGAAATTATACACAAATGCTTTTCAATAACTGCTTTAATGGTGTGAATGTGTCACTGTTGCTTATCTCAAAAGTTTTAAGATAGCAATAAAGGTTCACTATCTCGAGGAAGCCAGATTGCTACAGGCTTCAGAATTTACTCAACTAAGAAAGAGGATTGATGTCAAATGAATTCAAGAGGTGAGTATTGTTGGTAGTGCCAACCTGTTAGGGTTAATCTAAGTGGCATGCTTTATCAGAAAGGAAGAATTCTAAAGAAAAACTACATTATGAAGAAAAACTTTAACCTGCCTGCTATCATGCAGGAAGTGTCAGGAAATAATCTTATTTGTGAAGATGCATTTTGCAGGTCTCATTATGTTTCCTTTTGCTTATTTTTCAAGATTCCAGAATATCAGATATTTAAAGCCAGTTCTTACGGTGGGATGATTTTTTTTTTTTAATCTGAGAAAAATGCCATAAAGGCAGGACAAAAAAACAGAATTTCCAATGGAAGTAAATCACTGTTACTGCTTAGACACTTCCTCTTTCAAAGCTTCTGAAAACATGCCTCACCAATATCCAAACTCTTCTTCCACTGTATCCTATTAACACACTAGATTACTTTTGTTTTTGTTTTCCTAATGTCATTTTACATTATTCTATTAAAATGGGAAAACAAAAGCAAAATAGAGAGAAAAATCTCACATTCCTAGTAAAAGAAAAAAGGTCATGGGAAAAATCCAAATTCAGTAAAATACATATAGCAAGAAGAAGTCTGCATTGTGTGTCTGTCCATGTGATGAGTAATAGCTAACAGGAATTACGGTAAATTAAAAAAAGAAAGTCAAGAAAATTTGGCATCTTTGTTTTCCAAAACTTCTGAACTAAATAAATCAAATAGTAATTCCTCTAGATTATTAAATTTTGTTCCAAATAATACATCATTATGTTGCTTATTTTTCTATATATATCCAACTTGAATTGTTTCATATTCTCATATATGCCTTACAAATCTTACTTTATGGCACATTTCTATGTTTAAAATTGTTTTTTTACTAGAAATTAATGTGGTTCATGTGATATATTATACCCTGCTATCTTCTCGTTTACAGTTTCCATTATTCCACTCACCCCTTAAACATGGCCTCGGATTCTATCTGTATGTTTTCCATGATATCACCATCATACCTCGTGGTTTCACGAGCACCCTCAGTTGCCATGCCACTTGCTTAAATCTCCCCAAGCTTCGGATATATATAGCCAGCTCTAGTTGTACTTGTTAAACAGCAGAACCCTTAAAATCAGCATGTTCATAACCAAAATCATCAATATGCTTCCTAAACCAACTCATCCTCTTTATTTCCTATTTTGTTTGAGGGTAAAATCATATATTTCAGTGGTTTACAAACTGTATTTAACCCACACATGAAGCATAAGGTTCATTATAATTAAGTGACAATGCCTTTTCCCATCCGCACGATTCTCTATTTGGGAATGTTACTTGGAAATATGCAGACAGATATATATCTTATATATAGAAGGAATATGAAATCTTACGGGGTGCATAAAATAACAAAACTTATAGCAGTGCTTAGAGGAAAATGTATAGCTGTGAATGCCCATATTAAAAAAGATGAAAGTTCTCTAATCATAAACTGACTTTTCTCTCTACAAAACTAGAAAAAGAAAATCAGTAGATACAAGCAAACAGAAGGAGGAAAATAAAAGTTAAAATGAAAAAATCAATTAAAGAATAAAAATAATATTAAGAAAACAAAAATAAGTTCTTTGCAAAGACCAACAAAATTAACAAACTTTAGCTAGACTGACCTGGCGGGGAGGGGAGGGTGGGGAGGTGGAGAAAAGATGGACCAAGAAAGTGAAAAAACATCTCAGAGAATGGAAGGAAATATTTGCATTTCATTCGACTGGTAAGGGACTGGCATCCACATATAGAACTTACTCTTACAACTCAATAATAAAAATTAAAACAATTTAAAAATGGGTGAAGCATTTGAATAGGCATTTCTGCAAAGAAGATACAGGACAAACATTTAGCACATAGAAAGATGTTCAACCTCATTAGTCATCAGGGAAATGAAAATTAAAACCGCAGGGAGATACTACTTCGCATCAACTAGGATGACAGTGGTCAAAGGACAGACAATAACACCTGTCAGCGATGTCATGGAGTAATTGGAGCTGTCGCTTGTGGCCAGTGGAAACATAAAATGCTGCAGCCACTCTGAAAACAGTTAGCGGCTCCTCAAAATGTTAAAAACAGAGTTACCTAATGACTTGTCAATTTCCCTCTTAGGTATATTCCCAAGAAAATTGAAAACATGTGTCCACATTAAAAAAGGACATGAATGTTCACAGCTGCATTATTCATACTAGCCATAAAGTAGAAACAACCCAAGTGTCCATCAAATAACTAATGAATAAACAAAGTGTGACAGACCATACTACTGATACATGCTACAACATGGATGAACTATGCTAAATGAAAGAAGCCAGTCACAAATGACAAATACTGTATGATTGCATTCACAGTCACAAATGACAAATACTGTATGCCTGCATTTACATGAAATGTAGAAACCAAGCAAATCTATAGGAACAAAGAGCAGGTTTGACAAATTTCTAGAGATTACTAGCCTAGGGCTGGGTGTATGAGTTACGGGCTGTGACCACTCATCTACACTGGGTTTCTTTTGGGATAATGAAAATGCTCTCAACTTGGATAATGGTGATGGTTGCATAAATGTTGAATAGCCCAAAATCTAACGAATTGTAAACGAAAATGGCAATGACTTATTTTAAAAGTTAGTTTTTAAAAATGTATAGACTTTCAAGTTTTTTTCCCAGTTAAAAAAAAAAAATCTATGATTATAGAGTTCTCCGCTTAATAATTTAATCATAGAGTCAAAATTTAAGCATTTTATAACAGAGATACAGGTACAAATGCATATTTTCATGATATAGTTCTATATTTTTCCTTCGTTTTTCATTTTGATGTATGTTTAATCTGCCTTCAAATAAATAAACACTGACTGGTCAATACGTCATAAAATAGCAAATCCAGAAACTATGCTTCTCAAAATTAGTTCGGATAGTATATTAATACTCTGCCATCATTCACATAAATTGTTAGCAACTTCCACAGCAATTATCAGATTCATTCTAAATAAGGCTTATGGTACTCTGAGCACTAAAGAAAATAAACTTTAAATTATTTTAATTGAAAATTACTTGTTGAGAAATTTAACTGTGTGGTCCTGTTTATCTCCTATGCTTACGATAAAACCAAAAGGCTTTGTGTTTTTCTGTTCACTGTAATACAACTGCTAGTTGACTCAAACTCATGACAAATTAGAATGACTTCTTGATTCTGATAATAAAAGAAAAAATTAGGAAGCCTTAGCTTATGTGTTCTTCATTGGAGTATTCCTTTGGAAGATAACTACAGTTTATGATTTTGAAACTTAAATGTCATTTTTGAATTATTCCTAATAATATAAATAATACTGTGCCGTGTATATTACCATATCTGCATTCAGAAATGAATAGAACTCACCGGGAGAACAACGTCCTGAGTCGTCTCTGTCACCACGCATGCCTTACCTTTGTCTTGGCAGGCTGATGAAGGGTTGTTTGTGACACCTCTTGCTAAGGCTAAAGAGCTTGTGTACAATTTTCTGCGCCTTTAGGAAAAGCTGCTTCATGCTGTTCTCCAGTTGTTCATACCGGCGCTGAAAATTAGAATCCATTGTCCACAAATGCATTATGGTAGATGCGTTGAGGAAATAACTCAGGGGCAGTCTTTTCATAAAGAACTTGAATTCATCTGGGGAAAAAAAATATATTAAAATTTAATAACTTTAGTTTCAAAACAATTATTTTTTTTTCCCAAAACGCATTTCATGTTATTACTAAACAAATAAATATAATCTATTATTTGTGAGTAGCAAGATTAATAGAAAGATGGAAAAATTTTTTGATGCTTTAAGATTATTTTATATTTTGTTCCCTTTCAATTGGAACTTTCATGTAAGATGATAATTTGTGCTAAAGCAAATAGTTTGGGAAGTTTGGACAGAAAATTAAGTGGAACTTATTTTTTCCTGTTTCTCCTTTTGATGTTATTTGAATGAAATTTCTTACTCAGGTAATGGTCATTCATCCACCTTTCATTTTTACCATTAGTATTGATAATCCTTTCCAAGTATTTTATGTCAAAGAAATATTTTCAGAATTTTTTATTAACTTAGTACAGAACATATGGTCATAACAAAATAGATTTATTAATGTTTAAGAAAAAGAAAGCTTTTTAAGTAGAAATTTATAATGTTCAACTCTGTACTGTGATTGTTTCCCTTTAACTAACCATTTCGAATTTGTAATGAATAATAGTTTAAAACTATTATGTATGCTGAATACATATTTACATATATACATAAACATATTTATGTATACCAAAATGTACCCTAAAGAGAAAAAATTAAAAAAAATTTAAGCTCCTGTATCGACTTTTGTTTTTCTCTCAATAATTATATCTGAAATCGCTTTATTTTCAAATGTCTGATTAGCAAACAGTAGGAACAAAACTTGATGCTGCACTAAAATAATAATCTAAAAGATCTATTAATTGTCTAAAATCAAAAGGCAGTCAAGACATTAGTCAAAAGATAGAAAACAATTTAACTTTATATCAATGAATGAATGGATTACCAAATGTGGTATACACATAAAATAATTATTCAACCATAAAAAAATAAAGTTCTAATATATGCCACAACATAGATAAATCTTGAAAATATTATGCAGGTTAAATGAGCCAGACACGAAGGACAGATATTGTATGATTCCACTTATATGAAATAGCTACAATAGTTCAAGTTCATTGAGACAGAAAATGGATCGAATTTACCAGGGGAGGGGGAATAGGGAAATGGGGAAATATTGTATAATAGCTACAGAATTCTTGTTTGGGGTGATGGCAACTTTTTGGAAAAAAGTTAGTGGTGATGATTGTACAGCACTATACATGTAGTTAATGTCACTGAATCATACAGATAAAATGATTAAAATGTCAAATTTTACACTATATATGTTTTACCATGACACCAGAATTAAAATGATAGTTGAGCCTTTTACTCATTTCTCCTTTTTCAACTAAAATATATGAACAAAGACTCAAAACATGGACTTTTAATTGTTTCAGAGATTTATTTCATAATGAATATCACGTCACACGCATTTCCATGAAGTACATGGCTGGGTTCACTCCACATAGACACATAGACCAACCACGAGATATGGAAAGTGTTTTCACTGGCTGAACAAATATTATTTGGCAAATGAGACAAACCACATTTTAGTCACTTTTCTACCCATAAAGAACTTATTGAGTACGCATTAAACCTCAGCCTCTCTGTGCCTTAAATTTATCCCTTGTAAATGAGATAGAAAGTTCTAGATGATAATCCCATGTAACTTAAAAATTCTATTATGTAGGAATACTTGTTTTAAATTCCCTCTTCCTTTTAAATATCGAATTCAAAAGCAGTTTTCACATGTTATTACAGATATTAGTATTCAACTGAATATGGGCAAGGTGTGTAAATAAATATCTGTTCCTTGTAGGCTCATTATCATTAAATTTCTTAAAATATGCCATTCATATCTAATAAGTAAACCACATTAATTCATATACATATTTAGAGCAATTAGTTTTTATCTATTTTGTGTATTAGGGCTGTTTCAATATTCAGATCCCAACTATTTCATCATTGCTAAAAAATATAACTTTTTTAAACAATTAACAGAAAGTTACATTCATGAATATCGGGGTCGTTACCTCTTCTACAACCAACACAGAGCCCTGGCATCTTTTGGACATTGCAGTTAGAGACTTTTACCAGAAGAAGGAAAATAAAACAAAAGAAAAACTTTTTATGGAATTAAAAAAAATAAAAATCCAAGAAAAGATTTTTAAGGATATATCCATTTGCTATGCTTCAAATCATTTTTTTTAAATAAGCAGGGTATAAATAAGAAAAGCATTTTAAAATTCTAATTTCACAGTACCCTACATTTTGTTTGGTCCCATATGTCTCTTTCGAGAGCTTTTCTCTTTTGAATAAAGGAGCTGATGCATGGAAATTGGAAAGCATTCCTTGGATTATTCACAGAGCAGATGACTCTACTTTGAAAACTAATCATTCATTTCATTGTCATCTTTTATTTGAACACTTTTGATAAGCCTTTATTGTTTCATGGGCATGCATATTTTAATTATTTTCATTGTTTGTTATAATAGCATTCTGCAAGTCTTCAAATCAGTGAATTATATTCAAGTTAAAAGATATTTTAAAATAAAATTTATTCAATTTTATCAAAATTTATGTAATAGTGTATGTCAGCTGAAAACCATCACTATGCAATTCCTAAGAAACACAGTTTTAGCATAGCACTTGAATAATTACTTCATTATGAAGTAATTAGCAGTCACCACTGACAGTCACCCAAACTTTTATTGGACACCTGTTGTGCACAGAACATACAGATGTTTCAGCCTATGAGAGGAAATATGGGTAAACCTTTCATTTATTTTTTAAAAAAAATGGCAAATGACATAAAACATTTTAAATGTTAGAATAACATCTGCAGTGTCTGAAATTCATTCCACTTAGAAGGCAATAGAATCCCTGGAAATATCCCTGTGGAGATTTTTTTCTTTCCTTTATGGCAATTAGTAAAATTCCTGTTTATAGAATATAAAAAAGAAATATGAATGACACATTAGAATTATTATGTAAGTCTAGTGTTTGATATAACTACTAAAATAAATTGCAACTACTAGGCTTGTCAGGTAACACCTTGTCCTACAATGATTTTCAAAGCTTTGTAGAAGATAAAGTACTGTTGTTTTTCAAATGGCAAATACTTCGTGCGGAGAATACAGTTAAAAAGAAAACAAACTAACTTCATGTAATCTGGAAATGAATGTCTGTGAAGTGTATATCAACCGAATACTTTCCCTCAGTATAGTCTTGAGGACTATAGAGAAAATAATACCAATAACAATAATACCAATAATAACACCAATAATAATAATAATAATAATAATAATAATAATAAAAAAAACATCCTCTATGCTGGCTGGAATTTGTAGTCAGTCTTAACAAAACTAATTCACATAAAAAAAAAAGAGTAAAGCGAAGGGAAATACATGGTATTAATGAATTCTGTGAAGGCAAAGAGAATCGGGCTGGATGACACATTTGCAATAAATTACAGAACACCAGCTAGGCACCACGTGAACTCTCTAGATTTCTACTATTCCCCCATTAAAAATGAAGTGTTTTTAAAAATAGCATAACAAGGTTTCTTACTTTTTCCATTTCCCCTGATAGAAACTCTAGTTAACACTTGATATCTAATTAACTAATTTTGAAACTAATATATATGCTTTCTTGCTCGCTCACTCTGTCGGTTTGTCTACCTAAATGTGAGTTCTTACTTTGAGCAGAGCTCTTTTAAGTGGATTAAATATTAATTCCCACAATAATCTTTCATTTAAATTTTATTGGAGCAGTTTTGTACGTAGAATGAAAATAATCTTTAGTTTCATAACTCTGTTAGTCAAAACAAAAATATTAACACTAATATATTTACATGTTGTGCCTATATTATATATTTATATATTTATATTTATATATTTGTGCTTTTTATTCTCATGCCTCACAGCTGAATTAAATAAATAAGTATGAGGAACTGAACATTTTCAGGGAATAAAAGAACCAGCTGTAAATGCGTGAGTCTTGGTTTGTGTTTCCTTCTGTGCGATGAGCATGGACAACAATGAGCAATATAGTTGATTACGTATTTTCAAATAATCAGAATCTCTGTTTAGAACATATCTTTTCAAAGATACTCTAAAGCATTCTAAAGCTTTAAAACAGAGAATTTACCTCCTCAAAAGTAGATAAAAGTAATCAGATGCGATGTATTATTATTATTTAAAAATGATTTAAGTTATAAATTCACCAAAATAATTCAAGAGAGAAATGTTCTTTAGAACATAGGATTGTAAAAAGGGAGAACTGAGAGCAGAAACTGATATTTTATGGTTTTTAAAAAATTCATATGAATGTGTTATTTTATTAATATTTAATATTGTGAATCATATAAAATCATATAAAATTTAATATTGTGAATCACTATATAAAATCATATAAAATCATAAAATTTAATATTGTGGATCACTATAAAAACATAGTCAGAAAATACTCTTAAATTGTCAATGAATATACATTTTATGTTTAAAAACTATTAAGTAAATTTAAGAAGACATACATTTAAATAAAATATTATAGATGCTCCTTGACTTACAATGGGTTATGTACCAATAAATCCATTTAAGTTGAAAATACCATAAGTTGAAAATGTACTGAAAACACCTGACCTGCCAAACATCATAGCTTACCCTCGCCCACCTCAAACGTGCTTAGAACACTCATGTTAGCCTACAGTTGGGCCTGTCTTGTTTCATCTCAAGTATCACTGTCTTCCTCTTCTCAGAGGGAGATGACACAGATGGGCATTTTGTAGACATGACGTGTCTATAATATCCGACAAACTCTGGCTACCCAGTACACTGCAGAATATTGGTCGTTTACCCTGTGATGGCAAGGCTGGTGAGGGGCAGCTGTTTGTGGCCACTGTCCAGCATCACAGGGGAGGATTGTACTGCATATCACTAGCCCGGGTCAAGATCAACATTCAAAATTGAAAGTATGATTTCTACTGGATGGTTTTGCTTTGGAACTATTGTAAAGTTGAAAAATCATAAGGTGAACCATCGTAAGTTGGAGACCGTATGTATTTAAGTATTTTTTAAAAATAAAAATAAAAGACTATTGATGCACAGTTTATGTGTGTGTTTTTTCTCCCCAAATCTATTAGCATGTTGGCGTGAACTATCTTGTCATTTCAGTAGAAATGACAACACAGTATGGATGATAATTTTAGTTATTAAAACACAGCAAGTCTCACTACAATAACAAAATATAATACAATATTATACAATATCTAGAAAATAAGTAAAGAGCATGGACGCAGGGCATCTTAAAATGAAAAGAGATAATAGGAAAACGTGTGTTGGGATATAGCTGAAGAATCTATGCAAACGTTTGTGCTGAAGCAGAAAGGATAATCTTTTCCGATCGCGTGGCACCACCAACCTACTCCTTCGGTGTCATCTCTCCTCTTAGGTTTGCATAAGAATTTTCAGAAATAATATAACATTCTAGTAACACAAACTTTCTGTAAGCAATAAGCTAATAAAATAAATATTATACTGAATGCAGTACTGAGACCTTATCTATACATGAACACATGGAAAATATATTGTTTCTAGGGCTGGATTTTTATTAATTTGTTGGCCTGGTTGTTTAGTCTACAATAAGTTTACACTTATACTAATTATCACTTTCAAAGCTAACAAGTAAATATCAAACTGCTGCTACCACTGACTTTCAAAGTTATTAGCCAACCAGAACACCCTCCACTAACGCTATCTCTTGTTTCTTGTGAGCAACAGTATTCTAGAAGACAGTATGGATTCTTCAATCTTCTTGTGATTTTCAGTGGCAAAGATTTGCCTGCCAAATAAATTAATGGCAAATCTTGACACAATAGCAAAAATGGCAGTAAGTAGGTAAGATATAAAATGTAGAAACAAGTGGGACTTTGAGTGGGAAGAAAGGCTGATGGGATGAAAAGTTGAGACAGGAAAGTCTGTCCTGAAAGGCAGGAAGTAAGTAAAGGCTGAAATGAAAATATGATCCTTCAGGAAATGCAGCTAATACACAAATTTTGAGCTACTCCATAGTCCTTAAATTAGTTGATTTTTACATTTACTTTTTTTTTTTTTGGCAAACATTTCTAAGGGATCATTTAAATGATTTGTATCAGTTGAGAATTTTCTCCATTACATCATTGCCTTGACTTCGAGTGGCCACATATCAATGCAAATCTATTCAAACCATTCTATAGGCCACAGGTATAGAGTTTATACTGATATTGACAAAAGACTATAATGCTGCATAAAGAAAATGCAAGCCTGTTCATTTGCTTGTGAACTGGCCAATTTTATCAGGCTGCAAAGTGATGGGTAAATAAGGGCACAAATCAGAAACTGATCCTAACTGCCTAGAAATAAGTTGTTTTTCCTGACCATTTTTCTCTTTTAGACACATCGTATTTTTCTATTGAAACACTATAATATGATAAGCCAATTAATTTGTCCTCCATTGGATCGCCCTGTTTATGAATCTCCCTTTAATTGTTTGAGAAGTTACCCACACACAGCTCTGTCTCTAACCACAGAATCTGCAAGAGTCGGGTCTTCCTTTTCCTAGCGCCTTTGCAGCTATACAGTGGATGCATCTTCCAGAATATCAGACGTACCTACCCGGAGCTAGGATCTTGAATTCTAATGCGATAACAAAGAGGGTGCCTAGAGCAATATCTCAGGAGGTTGTGTTTCGTGCAATCTTGTATTCACTTTAGTTAGCAATGACAACTGCACTAAATAAGTCTCATAGACGATTTTTTACTTTGTTCTGATGATGTAACACAAGAGTATGCTTCTCTAGCATTCTTAGTAGTTCTATGTGTTATCCAATATCTTTAAATAAATTAATTGCATTATGTCAGCTAGAGCCTGTTTTCATATTTGCAGCAAAGAACCTGGCTCATAGAGATACTAATATCCAAAGTGGTTTGGCAATATTCTCTGTGGACAGTAGAGAGAATATGTACCTGGTTTCCTGGACTAGTTGAGAAAAAGGCTTTTTAAATCCATGCAATATTAAGGATGGAACTTAGACAACAGAAATACCTCTTGTGCTACTCTAGAATGAAGAGCTTGTAGAAGTGACTTTGGGAACACTGTGCCTACATGGAACTGAATGAAGAACATAAACAATTCAAAGACTGAGGGCGAGTTGGTTATAAATAGAGATGCCTTGCTTACAGAGCTGAAATTCCTATACTTTCTTCTCAAAGCATAGAATGAATGTTAGAAACTTTCACTGATGCTAAAAGAATCTTACGTCTCTCATTTGCAAGGCTTCAAAACAAATTTTTATCCCTAGGTTGAATTTAAATTCCTGCTTCTTATCATGTTATTGTTAGAAACAACATAGATTGGGAAGACATGGGAATCTGGGAACCATAAGGTAGATAAATGGAAGGACAGAGATTTATTCAAAATTACCCAAATCGTTAATGCTTGCTTTCCTTGCCCACCCCTTGCCACCCCAAATATCACCTTTTTCCCTGCCTGATGGACTAACTCTATCTTGATTTCATTCACTGTAATAATTTTAATCAAAAGACCTTTACTGGGAAGCCAGTGTTCATCACGCCCCACTTCCATCACCCATGATGCCCCAAAAGAGTTTATTGAAAATATTCTAAGATAAGACTGATTTTCCAACAGACCTTTAAAAGTTTTCTAATTTTTTATTGGAGAAAGAACATTAAACGCATTGGTGCAAAGGATGCCTGCCAGCATCTCTGATGGATATTGTATTATCTCCTTTCTGTAGACTGGGGACACCAGTTAGTGTGAAAATCTTTGTGGAATCAGGTGAGTTGTCTGGTTTCCATTAGGATACAGTTACTGCTATCTGACTGAGGGTAGTGGCAGCTATTAACATTTGCAAGCACAGTGGACACAGGTATTATAATAGATGATAGATCCAGTGAGCTACTTAGGTCTAACCTGAAAGAATTTTAGAGGGTGCTAATCGGATCACGGTCACCAGGGGCTTACTCGTAGGACCAGGGCCCTGAAGTCCAATTTGATTTGTGTAATTAAAAAACAAACAAAAAAAAACACCCAAAAACCTTCCCCTTTCTACTAACAGACTAAATCCAAAGTGAGAATGCTTGCTTTTTATGCTGGACACAATTGCAGTCATTACTGAGATCCATTCACGACTGAAATTGTGGGGATCGTGTTCATATCCCATCTCCAATTAATCCGCCATGTTGGCTATAGCTTATCACAGAGTAACTCTAATTAAACTGCTATCCTGATGTGGAGAATTAAACTGCTATTCCTGACGTGGAGCTCCCAGAGGAGAAGGAATAAAGCTCTTCCTTTGGTACAAATTATTTTCTCTATCCTTGTAAACAGAGGTTACCAGAAGGAGCTTTCTTCATATGTCAGGTGCGAGACGTAAACATTCCCATTTCAGTCTAGGGTTAAATCATTTCTCAGCCTCTGTGCTGCAATTTCCTTCACAGGAATGTAGTTCACCTCATGATGCCACATGACCTATTTTGTTAATGATATCATACTGAAGAGGCATGATAAGCACGAGTAGCAGGTATCTTGGCTGCTGACCCATACTTTTTCCTGGCACAAGGACTGCACATAAATTTTATAAAAAACTCAAACAACTGATGCCTGAGTGAAATTTCTGAGAGTCTGGTGGTCGTGAGCACATTTGGATATTCTCTCCAAAACAGCGCAGGCCAACTGCTCCTTCAGTACCCCTTAACAACAAAGTTGTACAAATCTTGCAAGTTCCGTCAAATGAATTATTCGGGAGCATTACTGATAATGATGACTTCGATGAGCTGTACTGAGGTATCAGATGTGCCAGTTGCAGATTCTTTTGCTCCATGATGTCCTCATGAAATGACTCTTGCTGTGTGATTTAGGGTTTGTTCCTGGCACAGCCTCTGAGCCAGAGCCTCCAGCCCTGCTGATTCTGTAACCTAATCCCATACCTTTAAATAAATTCCCTTTTTGCTGAAGCCAGGTTCTATTCTTGCAACAATGCTGACTGACATAACTAATTGAGGCCTCAAAGGCAATTACAGTGTAGAGGTTCACAAGAGGACAGCAAATATTTATTGAGTGTCTACTGTGTGCCAATCTCTGTGCTACTTAACTATAATCATCATCATTATAGCTATAACAGTACTTTCTTCATAAGTTTTCTGTGTGTATTAAATTAGATAATCACCATAAAAGCATGTTAAAATAACTTTTTATAAGTAATGATAAATAAATGCTAGCTATTATTTTTCTTTTTATAATTTATTCGGTATTTCTATGTGTGTTGTGCTGCCTGTTTTATGTGGATTATCTCATTTATGCCGACGACAGTCCTAGGAGGTGGATACTATTATACTCTGTATTTTCCTAATGAAGAAATGTACCTTAGAAAGGTTCAACGAATTGTTCAAAGTGACACATTTATTAATTAGAGCCCAGAACAAAACAAGTCAGAAAAAAGGCATGACTCATCTTAATGAACATAAACTCTCTTGTTATTATCTCCTGTATTTAAAGAGTGCTTTTCTTTGGCCGACTTCTCACAAACATTATCACATCCAATTTCATAATAACCATGCAGTAGGACAGGCTGGTTTTATTCAGGTGTGATGTGAGACTAATTCAAATTATGAGATCATTGCACAGAGCCAACTATGAGAGAAAAATGAGAAAACAGATTCAAGGAAATATAAAAGAACTCCTTTTAATATATTTTATATATTTTCTGAGGGTCAGGACAATGTTTTATTTTTCTTTATATTTTCCCTTTCTGAAAGCTTAAAACAACAAATTATATATAGTATGAATTAAGTGTGTGTGTGTGTGTGTGTGTGTGTGTGTATATAAATTGTTTAATCAATTGACAAGATCTAGAAAAAATGGTTGAAATAAATATAAATATATACAAAATAATTCATTTGGAAAAGTACAATTGAGTTTAGTCATATAAAATATGGAGCCACAGTGACTCACATGGAGAAAAAAAGTTGAAATAAGATATATACTAGAGTTCTTAGCCTTAATATCACTGTGGGAAAAGGGAGTTCAGGTTGAGAATAAAGATAAGGTGAAAACATAAAAACAACAACAAAAAAAGGGAAGATAAAAACATAAATACTTTTCTTAACTTCTGAATGAGAACCTGGCAACTGGGTTCCAGGTAGTCAAATTACTGTGTATGTAAATTTGAGAATCTCGATTCATAATTGAACTATCATGCAATGAGCTGTGATCATTGGTTCACATTCGGTATCTTAAGTGCCCAGCATTCTTCTAGGTACTTAAATTTCATAAGTCTATACAGTTATTTCTGTTGCGCTCATTGTACTGAAATAATAACTGTGCTTTAGAGAGGTTCAGTAATTTCTCCAGGTATGAAGATTTGGGGGTAATGCCTAGAGAAAAATCGCTGAACATGTAAGCAATACCTGACTGTGAGAGTATCTACCATCAGGCAGGCTGTGGTCATGAGGGTGACAGAGACTACTTCATGCCCCGTATACAGCAGGTGACAGTCACAGGACGCATTCTTTTCTCTTCCAACAGAACATGCCTGACACCACCGTCCACTCGTAGGCCAACTATTTTCCAGCAGTTTTTATTCCTTTTCACCAAACAATGAAAATGGAGATGAAAGAAATGTAGTGACTTCCCTATGAACACAGTTCTACAGAAAACTTGAATTAGTACTGAAACTAAGAATTTTCATTCATAATTTGTCTTTTATACTACGTTACCATCTTAAGTGTCATAGACATAAATATAAATTATGATTATTAAAATAGCTATAGTACACATATCATTTAACCATGAGAAAATATTTCCAAACAGGACAATTTTTAAAACTTTATAAAATCACTATTTTTTTATGTTCATATTGGGAAATTTATAATTAATTAAGTTATTCTGATAGAGCTTATTTCAAAGATAGTTCCAGCATAGTTAGGACTGTCATTACACTCACTGTAGAGAAAGCATCATTCCCTGGTCATCTGACAGAACTCTAATAAGCTGTGTTAGAACTTTGGTAAACCAAACTTTAATGAAGAGTAGCCAGACACCTTTCAAAGAGTGAAGCCTCCAAGAAAAGAGAGAAACCAAGATCCTGCACAGAAACGAGAAGGAAACTGTGTCAAGACAAGGATCGTCTCCCCACCTGCCACATGGCATGTCTCCGTACACGCCGAGGAGGCAGACAGGGAAGCCAGGCAGTTATGTGGCTCCATCATAGTCGGTAGAAATCTGCTTTTTTTCACCCCCTTTTTTCTCTTATGGAAGTGTTACCTATAATGAAAGAAGCTACTACAAGAAAAAAATATGGTAAAATGTTTAACAAGACAGAGTTAATGCTTATGGTGACGAATGGCTAAACATACATCTATAAATACTATGTTACATATAATACTATATATTATATTATGATGTATTACATATTTTGAGGAAGGAATTATGGATTCCTTATTTCATACACACAAACACAAATCCTCAAGTCCGTACTCAAATACTGATATATTAACTTTTATGTAGAATTAAGACATAAAAGTTAATAGGTTAAAAGTTAATACTAAAAGTTTCATGTAGAATTAACAAATGTTATGTTCTCTTTTTTTATATGCCATTGAATCTCATTTTTTTTTTTTTTGGAGGTTTTTTTTTTTCTCTATGTACTTTTTTTTTACTCAAATGTACTTTGTGCTGTGTCCCTCCAATGAATTCTTCATAGTATTACATAAGCTTGTCAGGAACTTGACTTTTCTGAATAAAAACAATATGTGATGCTTCTAATCGATCATACTTCGTCTGTTTATTCCAAAGTAAGACGTCTCAGACTCTGGCGTTTACACTTTACACACTGTTGGCAGTCGTGCTCAACTGTTTATTGTGAACTTGGCGCCATCTTCACCAGTCCAGAGCTGAGAACAAATCCCCTTACATGAGAAGTCCCAGGTACAGCTTGCCAGTGACAAAACCTCATGAGGTGTGGAAGCCATTCTTCTCATAAGTTTATGACGATGAACACGTGACAGTCAGACACAGTCCTTCCCAAAAGCAGTGACAAGGTGGCTTCTACAGACACAGCAGTTTCCACACAAATGGCAGCTGGCCCAGAAGCAGCAACTTCCAAACACCTCTCTGCAGGCTCCCACGTCACAGTGGCCTGAGGCTTGCAGCTTCTTGGACTTGTCCCCAGACTCTGGCTTGCCCATCCATCCCAGGGCTCTGAGACCAAGTGGATTATGGGTGTTTCTCTAATTCTTTTCCACGCTCTCACTTTTCAAGTTCCTCCCTCATATAAGTGTTATCTACCACTTCAAGGCCCTTATTCTTCTAACGTTTTTAGTGGCCTTGTTTTCCTGCGTTCAGATGAAGAAAGCGCCCACGTGGCAGCTGGGGGGGGGGCGGTTTCTTGCTTCATCCACTGTCCTTTTACTGTCGGCAGCAATACGTCCTAATAAAATCTACTCGCAGCCTGTGCTGGATATGGGACGACATCTTGGCCACATGTCTAGGGAGCAACAGTCTAGGGAGTTGGGGTGGAGTGAAACGTTTGCATGGGTAAAGTTCTGTCTTTCAGATATAGGTGTCACCCTTCTTCCTTCTTGGCCATTTCTGCTTGCTTCTGAGAGAAAAGCGGACCTGAAGCTGGAGCAGCCATACTGTGACTGGCACAGCTACTTCGCTTCTGCGATATGCGGATTATTGTAACTGAGGACGGCAAAGCAAGAGTGGGGAACGATAGCTTCTAGACTTCTCATCTTAAGAGCCCCTTACACTCTTAGAAATCATTGAGGACCTCAAAGAGCTTTTGTGTGTGTGTTTGGGGGTGGGGGTGAGTTTATAGGTATTTATCTAAATGTTAAATTAAATATCTATTTTTTGTTTATGTAAACCTTATACATATAAGCTACATTTTTCTAAATGAAAATAACTGGGTTTTGCAAACCTCTTTAATGTCTTGCTGATGAGAACACACCTCAATTCTCATATCTGCTTTCTACATTCAGCTTGTTGCAAATTCACACACCATGTAGATTCTAGACATCTCCATGGTACACTCATAAGAGAAAGAAAGTGAAAAAGAAGCATGGCCTCTTCCATATATTATGACAAGGGGCTTGATCCCATGGACCCCCTCGGAGTATCTGAAACATCACAAGGTTGCCATTGACTATGCTTTAAGAAGAGCTGCCCTAAGAATACTACACTCACAAACTGCAATATGTGAAGTTTATATAGTAAGTAGCAAATGCATATAATGTGGAGTTAATACATAAAATAGCTACATAGTTTTATATATGATAAAGTATTATAATATTATAATAATAATTACAAGCAGAGCACATTATTGTATGAGGCAAAATAGCATGTTTTACGTGCTTATCAACAGAAAATGGCATGTTACTTATTTGAAGGATAGGGAATTTGCAAAATTCATTCTCTCTGAATTTAGCATGTATTTCGTTTTTTAAATCATCTAATCATAATAATCAAAGAGAAAAAATCATATGTTAGTATAAGCTTAATAGTCACTGTATGCTTTCCATAATCTTCCCCTTTTCATCATAGATTGTCTTGAAATTTTATGAGGCAGAGAATCAAAACTGAGATAGGTATTAATTTTTTTCCTCTGAAATGTGCTGCCATATTTCAAAATCTGAGCATCGTATTTATCTGATCTGCCACAGTGGTGAGTTGCTCTGACCCTATAGCTCCTCAAATCTCCGTATTAGTGGAAAACCTTGAGAGCCAGTCATAGAAGATATAAATGACACTTTGTGGTTGGAGAGGCCAATGCTTTTGTAGAGTCCTGGCACTATGTATGAGAAAACTGTCCTAATAATAAAATCATGGCAATATTACTTCTTTTCAAAACAATATTTTAAATACTAATCTAAGCAATAAAAGTAATAGCAGGTCTAACACCACTGGCAATATTAAATTGAAATTGAGAATTGCAAAGCTAGTGAAGTTGTTATCAGAAGAATTGATCTACAATGGAACCAATATTTCAAGCTCCCAAATAAATGTTCAATAAAGCGTTGCTTCATTATATGCAAGCATTACGATAGTGGTTTACCTAAGATATATTCCTTTAAAATACCTTACCATTTTTCATATGCTGGAACAAAACACAAAGGACTGAAATGAAATTACACTTATTTTTATGTTCCAATGGATTTTAGCTGTTCACAATGTATTACTTAACTCATCCTAAAAACAAACAAAAAATAAACAAAAAAAACAGACTATCAGTACCAAGGAATGTTTACCTGTATCGGGGCTGGTGGAAACAGTAGACCGTGGTGAGAAACGTTGCTTCTCTGAGCAAATGCAGTCAATGTAATTGTTCAAGAAATGTTTAGGAATGATTCTTTATATATTAAAAAAAAAACTACAGTACTTTTCCTATTGTATATTAGGAAACATAAAAAAGATTACTTTTACAGGACACTAAAAACAAACAGAAATCTGTGTGTCTGTCTCTCTGTCTGTCTATCTATCTATCTATTTATCTATCAACTATCTATTATTTCTTATATGTCTTTCAATTGTCTGAAGAGGCTACATTCGGCTGCTTTAACAAACTATCCCCAAAATCCTAGATGCTCACATTATAGGCCCAGTGGATCACTGCTGGGCTGTACTGGACCCAAAGCTCGTGAAGGCACTATCATCTTCTGACTGCACACTCGGGCACAGAAGGCCCTTCAGGGCTTCACAGTAGAGGACAAAAAAGTGACTTGTGTTTTCATTTGTATTTATACAGTTTATTGCCTTAGCCCATAAATGACACACTTCACTTTCATTTACCTTTCATCGTTTGTCAGAACTGCTCACATTACATAATCAAGCTGCATGAGAACTAGGAAAAATAAAGGAGGAAGTAGAATATTGAGTGAGCATTAACTCTCTCTGCACTGTGCCCTGCTGATCATCAAATATCCCATTCCTTCTAACCAAATATAGAACATAGCCTACTTTCTCCCAGGGAGGATGACCCAAATGTTCCATCACTGTATCGAGTAATGTGACGAGTTTGCAAATCAAAGTCAGACATGGCTGCTATTCATCTGCATGTCAGCAAACTAAAAAGATGAGTTATTTGCCTTCCATACCTAATATAAATGACGTAGGAGGAATAGAATAAATACAGCAAACACTACCGTCTGTGAAGTGTGTGACTAGGAGACATAGAGAAGTCCTTGTTCGTAGCTGTCCTGAAGCTACTCTTCTTCCTTTTATGATGCCCCTTTACCAGTAACCTTGCCCACACTTCTTTTCTAGAGACTTCTTGGATATGCTACATTTCTTCACATTTTTTACATTTTAGCCTCTCTTAAATTTAAAGGCATCTACCTTGAAGTCGTCAAGATTTTAAAGGAAGGCCACATCCTTATTCTGCTCTTTTGTTTTCTCTTTCTTAACTTTTTAATGCTTAGAGAGTCAGGAAACTGTTCGCTCTTTTAAGTCTAGAGGCCTGAAATTTCTGGACTTCATCCTTTTCATGTCCCAAAGAGAGCTCATCTGTCTTTAACTCATGGCCAAACACAGCCATGACAAGCAGCCCATATCGGGAAGGCTTTGCTTTTAAACTTCTTTCCCTAGAGAAAGTAAACTTTCCACGAGGCAAGTAATTGCAGATGACAACATTACCAGAAGATAGTATGGGTTGACATCCTTCCTTACTACCTATCAATTGACCAATAGGCCAATATCATCTTTGTTTGTCATGGAAGTAGACCTCTCCCAAAATGCAACTTCTGTGGTAGCCAGGAGAGGCAAGGTTAAGCAAGTGACAATAAACCTAGACTTGGTATAATGTATTGAACTATTTTAAAATTCAGTGTCAAACTATCTTTTTGAAAAAAAAAAATCTATAACATCATTCTAGTGAAAAAAATTTTACTAATTTAAAAACAGAAAAAAAATAATAAGTATTAGTAATAAAGTCCACAAGCCCATATTTACAAAACTAAAACCCAAGAAGCTCTAACAACCAAACAAAAATTTATAATAAGATAACTGAGCCTAAGTTTTTTTGGATAAAAAACTTTTCTGAAGCAACACAGATCCAGATAAGGTAGAATGTTATGTAATATGCAGTATTTGAATCATCATTCTAAAAAGTGAAAAATTATAAATTCTGTAACACATATTCTGTAAAGTTTTTGTATACAGTACTATGCATCTGTATTTCCTAAACCACATAGAATAATGGGATATTATGTGTGATTGCTTGTACATAATATTTCAGCATACATTATGTCTCTCCAATTTTACTACATTTAGATTTGTAACTTTTCCCCCATTCTACGTGTTTTTCTTTCTGAATATTAGTATATATTTGTTGTTGTTACTGTATTATAACCATCTGGATTATAGGATATTTATTTAGTATAATTGCCTTTCATATAAGCTAGTTGTAATATCACACTTTGCATGTATATATTTGTGTCAATCAAAAATCCCATGTTTAATTATTATTTATCACATCTAGGAAAAAAAGGAGAAGATAAGTAAAGAATTAGGCTAAAATAGTGACGGCAAAAATCTGACCACTAACTGTATCTTCCTTGCTTTCTGAAGTTAATCACATCTCAGAACATCTCTGATTGTTTAGCCAGCACAGTGATAGTGACCAAATTTCATTTTTCTTACAGCACCCCCTACCCATTACTTACATGGTTCCTATAAATGTATAGGAACCCACTATGGAGCTGAATGAAAACAGACTTGCTCAGAAAAGAAATTAAATTGGATAGGTTAAATGATAAAACAATATCTGGGTAATAAAAAAGTCAAGAGAACTTTAAGAAATATAGAGGAAATACATTTAAATTCAGTAGATTTTACTTTGTACAAAATTATTGCAAATACTTCCATGAATGAGATTTGGTTATCAGCTCTGTAAGAATAATGGTATATTCCAAACTGAGCAGCCATCAGTGGAATTAGATCATGCCTACCTTTCTCCTTCCTTTTATTACAATGTCAGCATAATATTTAAAATGTCTCAGCAAACTCTTCCCTTCATAACTTTAATAAGTAGATTTGCCAGGTGCAACACTAGCAGGAGGCACATAATGTATTTAAGTTTGAAAATGAGGCAATTATATTTCAAAGTTCTGATTGGCTACATTTTCATTTCAGAGCCATGAGATGAACTGATTTAGCTGGTGGCTTTCTGGAGTAATCTCGTATGTGCGCACCTGTTCATCTTATTAAAACAGAAACACCTTGCTAGGGGTAAGAAGAGGATATTGGTCACAGAAACCATGACAGCTTGGTCCCTCGGCTCTTCCTATTGATTACATTTCCTGACAGTCACATGGGAAGTTAATTACTAGTAGGCAATTAACACTCTTGCAAAATAATAAAGAAAACATAATTATATTGAGAACTCCCAGAGACTGTTTGTAATCCTAAAAGCGATATTCCCAGGTTGCTGAATAGCTATGACAACCCAAGTTTAAGCAATTCTTTTTTGTCCACACCCCTTGACCCACCCTCTGTCGCTGGCAAAAATGGTACTTATTCATACTCCATTTCTTTATTTTAAAATATTAGAAAGAGTCCTGTGTTTTCATCCATCTAATTAAAAAATCCCCATGGAATTGCTCAATGAAAACAAGATAAAATTTGTCTTTCTAGAAAAGTACATCTACAGTGAAAAAGACTCAGGATATCTTATCTAAGATTTGTTTGTGATTTTGTTAAATTAAATTTCTGCCTTCTCCAGTACGGGGCAATAGCTCACAGAAGAGACTCTGGAGCCTGACCACTTAAGCTTTAGCTGCTGCACTATCCTCCAGAAATCACGTGACCTCAGGGAGGGTATGTACCCTAACTGTGCCACAGTTTTCTGTTCTGTGAAGTGGAATAATGGGTCTGCAATATTTGTTTTTATTCATTTTAACCTGAATTAGCACACCTAGCAGTTAGTGACAGATAAAGGCTATAAAAATGAAAAATGCCAGAAAAAAAATGAAACAACAGAAATATAGGACTCATGGCTGCATTGTTCCTCATGCCCCATCGTCCCCAGCCTGTCCGCCATCCACTCTGCATCTGTTCAAAGTCTCAGGTTTGTTTTATATATAATGTCTAGTTTTGAGCTGAACTCTGAGTTTTAGCAGAGGACACAGAAAAATACTGCTAAGCCATTTAATACGTTTTTTCATAAACTATTACAAACTCACACTTGAAGGAAAAAGACACTGAATATCTGAAATAACATCTGATCTGCCGAGTTTACTTTGGCAGAAAGTTGAGTGAACTGGGGCTGCAATCTCTCCCTCTGATTCCAGCAGGTGATAATTACAGAGATTACAAAGACACAACATGGATGAAAATAATGTATGCATAACTGTCTCCCACGTTTTTCTCACTATCATGAATTTATATTATGCCATCTATTAGGTTATAATACTCAGATTTAAAGATTTGGAGCTGAAAATGTAGTTGTACAAAACATACACGAGTCATGAAGTTAATTAGAGATGTCCAGTGAGTACAATATAAATGTCTATAAGTGAAAGGAATACCATTTAAAAACATTTAAAAGGAAAAAAATTCAAATATATTTGTGGAACACCTACTCTTCCCCTAGACCCAAGGTGAAAGATAAATGAATGAATGAATGAATGAATGAAAGGTTTTAAGTTTACAGTATAATTATGAAGGCCACATCTTTCCACAAAGGTGGATGATGAAATCTTTGAGATTGTGGGCCAAAGATCAGGAACCATAAATGGTTCTTGCTGAGACTTCTACAGAGTTTATTCATTTTATTTCCTCTACAAGCGCTCCCCTGAGGTCCTTTCAAAAAGATGTCCACATACTAATCCCCGACGCCTGCAAATGTTATCTTAATTGAAAAAAGCATCTTTTGCAGATATGATTGATTTAAAGGTCTTGACATTGATCAAGATAGCCATGTGTTCCCCTCAGGCATGCTAAATTTTAGACAGGTTTCTTTCTGAATGTAGGCCCCTTATATGCTCTGATTATTCGTGTCTCCCTGAAATTTTCATGGGGGTTTGAAATCCTAACCCCCAAGGTGATGAGATTGCTTGTATAACAGTTATATACAAATGAGTAAGTGGTCTCTCCCCAGACACTGCTGCTGGTACCTTGATCTTGGACTTTTCTGCCTCCACGACTGTGAGAAATAAACTTCTGTTGTTTATAAGCCACGCCATTTATGGCATCTTTGTTATAACAGCCCAAATGGACTAAGGCATCCTCCAACCTCTCTTTACTTAGAGCATTTACTTTACAAACTTGCAGGTGTAAATTATTTTTCTGCCCTGTTGAGATGTAAATCTTATCCCAACCTCTGGACAGGTTTACAACCCAGGAATGTCTTTCTCAAGGACCTGGGAGCTATCCTTTTGAAATATAATCATGAAGAGAGGTAGAGCCGCTTTCTCTCATTCTCTGTGGGAAGGTAAGAGCCTAACTAAATGCCGATAGCAAACACAGACAGCCTAATTGCATTGACTAACCTCCCGCCACCTGTCCCCCAGTACTTTTCTACTAGCTCACCCCATGCTTAAAATGCCTCCCACCTTTCATTAAAGCAGAGCTGAGGTCCATCTCTATCTTCCTTTTTAATAGTCTCACATGAAATCTCTCTTGCCTTAATTTATCTGTAGCAATTTTTTTTCTTTGACAACATGGAGTGATTGAACTGGTTTATCGACGTGGGTTCTGAAGGTCATCACCAGCGATCTTATAATGGAGAGGCAGAGAGAGTCCACACAAAAGGAGGGAAGTGACCACAGAGGCGGAGATTGGAGTAATGCGGCCATAAATCAAGAAGGACTGGCAGCAACCAGAAGCTGAAAAATGCAAAGCTGCGTTCGCCCCTAGAGCATCCGGAGAAAGTGTGTCCTGCTGACACCTTGACTTCCTACCTCGGGCCCTCTGAACTGTGGGACACTTAATTTCTGTCGCCTTAAGCCACTGAGTTTGTAGTGATTGGTTACGGCAGCCATTGGAAAGTAATAGAGTGATCAGAAAACATTTTCATTGACATGGATCTCCTTAAAATGACAATAATTAAACTATTGCAGAAATGTTAATTACAGTTGAAACATTTTAGGCTGAGATCACTCTTTGATTAAGGCAGTGCTGTAAGAACACAATATATTGACAACTGCATATTGTTTTTTATAACAAAAAGTAGTACCAAGTGAATGTAATCATATTATTTTGTTTCAGCTTAAAGAAAAGTAGTAGAGGTGTTTTTTTTTTTTTCCTAAGTACTATTGTTAAAATGATAGAATCGGGATAAGCCACTTAAGCACCTGGTTTTAAGGAGAATGCTGTTTAAATAGATTAATTCAACCAGAGCCCTGGAGATACTAATGAAATTCGCCAATTTAGAATAAACAGCTTCAGTATGGATTTTTGATAAGAAAACAGCTGCTCCTCTAGAAATACTACCAGCTAAAGTCTGAAGGCCATGAGATTTGTCTGTTCTGGAAGATATGATATGCAAGGAACAGATGGTTAGCATAAATAATTCAAAATATCTCTCCAGTCATTTCTTTGGGTAAAAACAATGTGTTGAACTATGTTTACAAGGTTACTTGGAACTTTAGGCACAAAAATTATTTCTTTTTCATGCTTGCTTTCAATATGCAATTTAAAAACAAAACCAAACTTTTATTATTTATGTGTTAGCCTTCTAAAATCAATATTGGCAACAATATCACATAGGTCATATAAAAGCATTATATGTGTAAAATATGGGCAATCACAATTAAATACATCTAGGTCTCCAATGTATAAAATTTGAGGCTAAAATGATGTTCATTTATTTCACATATAGGTTCAATTATACTCAGAATTAATATTAATATATAACAATCAAAACTAATTGAAACTTTTGTTGGTAAACATATAATAGAATATACAGATATCAAATTATAATGTATACCTGAAAATTATATAATTGTATTAACCGATGTTACCCCAATAAACTTAATAAAAAAATTTTAAAAAAATAAAACTAACTTTTGCATAGTATTTTATAGTTTACATATATTCTCTACAGACCTTATTTCATTTGACATTTTACATATAAAATATCTGAAGTCACTCCATCGGTTAAGAAAATATAATACCAGCCTTGTAGTTTTACAATCCTACTGAATATTTAATTTTTACAGTAAAGTTGCCATATATTCCTTGTGATTTGCTCTGATTTTTCAGTCTTCTTGAAATAAGATTTAAAAATTGACATATATTTTTTGTTTAACTCTAAATTTTCCAATGTATCACATGTATGAAGAATTCTTTTTTCCTGCCTCATAGAAAGATATAAAAATACACGTATGCCTGCGTTCATCCATGGCCACAAGCCTCCCCTCTCTTGGTTAATGAACATTCTCCTCTCCATCCTTCCATTTTCTTTGGTGTGACAACAGGCCTTTGTGACTTTTTAAATCAAGTAACATTTACCAGACTCCATCTATCACTCTAAGGTTCTTTTTAAAATTGAAGTTCTAAATACACGCACACACATACACACACACACACGTGTGTGTGTGTGTGTGTGTGTGTATAAATATATTTATATATATATATATAAAATTTGTTGCTTCTACTCAATTATTCTGAAACTTGTGCTCAGCTACATATCATTAATAACTTTGTATTTGTCATATGTCCTCAGTCCAAAACATTTCCTGTCAAGTCACTATTGTTGAGCATTGCCAAGAAGATGGATTCTTGAGCTTTCTGCTCTAGATCTTATCCTGGCTCTCATTTCTCCTCTGGAGACTTTTATGGACCATTCTCTAACCAAGACTTCTAAGTGTCACAGTCTCGAACCCTATAAAGCAGTCATTACCATCCATCACAAATACGTTACCTCAGCTCTGGCTTCCAGTTTCGGTCACAGATCTTTTGAAGAGTAGGATCTGTTCCTTTAAGAACACCACCGCTCACCTACCAACAGCACCCTGTCCTCTGCCATCACCGTGCCACCTGTGGTCGAGTACGTCAGTAGCTGAAGTACATAGATTTAGCCTTCCATGTGCTATAAATTGAGCTGTGAAATTGCTTGTCCAACACGAGATAGCTGCTTGGCTACTGAGAGACTTTTACTAACTCTGAATATTTAATACGAGCTATTATAGGGCCTTGGAAAACAGTACACATCTTCCTCCAGAAATGCTTAAACGCATATTTGTGTTGCACAGTCAAGTGATAGTAGCAGTTTCCTGAAGCAGAAATCCAACAGAGAAGCACATCTAGGCATTGACATGGGGACATTCAAAGGAAACTGGATAAACATAGAAGAGCCTAGGTACTTTGGTTATTACTGCTTCATGTCCCCAGGGTGTCTGGCTATGTTAAAAAATAACTTTTTTTTTTTTTTTTGGCTTGTTTTTGCTCTGGAGATGTCAAAGAATTTCAGGACAAATTCCAGGAAAAAAAATTGCACTTTGTGTTTCAGAATCAATAACTGAATTTCAGCCACCAGTCTTCCTAGAGCACAACTGGACTTCTGAAGGAGGCCGACCTGTGAATGGACTCGAACTAATCCCGGGGACACTTAGCTCTGCAATTTCTCTTTCGCACAAACACGAACAGGGTTAGGTCTAAAGTAGACCCACTGTTACAATAAACAGAATGATAAATTGTATGTTATCAAACAGGCACCATCCCTGGAGGTACAATAAAGTTGAGAAGAATCCTGAAATGTGACATTATCCACCATGAAGGCTAAGGCTAAAAAGAGGAGAAACAGATGCCACAGCGCGGGTAACGAGATCATGTCATCCCAGCCTCAGGCCCTGTGACGGCAGTGATTGGTTCTGGGCTGTGCATGTGAAGCTCTAATCCATGGCTATTTTCTATAACTTTGGGAGAGAAATATTCTTTCTCTCTCAGGCTAAGCTGATAGGATAATATTCTGATGATGCTGGTAGCTACTTCTGTCTCAAATTGGGAGAACCCTAGCCAAGATAAGAGTCAAAACAAAGAAGAGACAATAAAGTGACAGATTCCTGATGACTGCAATCTGGTCTTCTGCTCAAAGCACATTTCGCCTAAAATGAAAATCTAGCCATATTTATTCTTTTTTTTTTTTATAATCTATTTTATAAATTCATTATTTTTAATTTGGGAAGAAAACACTTCCACCATGTGACACATGGCTAAATTGCCATTCTCGCTCTCCACCATTTTCGCTTCTCTTCTATCATCTTGCAGTCTCTGAGTTGGCCTGGCTAACGCCTACGTATCCTTCTAGGTGTTGCTGAAGTACTCACTTCCCCAGAAGCTCCTCGCCACTTCCCATCAACACATCAAGCTTTATTTTTCTTTCTTGTACCAATACCACTCAGAGCCTACCTGTGCCCCCATTATATTGACATCAGCTGTTAAAATCTGTCTTCTCAGACACATTTTAAGTTCTTTAAGGGCACGGTCTTCATCATGTTATCTCCCCTTGCTACTCAGTTCTTACTCCTCAATTGAAAGCTACTGTTTGTGAATCTTCCCAAAGTCCCCTGGTACCTTCTGCCTGGCTTCAAACACTATTCATCTCATCTTGGGATGATTTTAGACTTGCAATAAATTTAGAACTGAATTGGCATAAAATAGACAGAACATAAACTCAGACATCAGAGGGTTCATGTTTTAGTCTCTACCCAGAGAGAGCTGAGTGCACAAATGCCGCAAATCATTGCTGAATCGCCTCTCAGCCTGCAGATATCCAGGAAACGCTGACTTGTAAATCTTGGTCTTAGCAAATTAAATATGTCTGCTGAGGCACTGACAGAGATCCCAAATCCTAAATACCTATGATTTGGATCAAGTAGTCATCCAACAATGGAAGAGAAGGATGATAAAAATTTGCCCAACAAACAGTACTACTTATAAAATGCGTAAACAGTACCCCTATAGGTAGGTATTAAAATGGTAAACAAGGCGCAAGCAGCTGCAATTTTTATAGGCTACATTCCTGTATTGACTTGTATTCACTCTTCAATTCTGTACAAGGACAATCTCTATAAAATTCTATTACTCAAATTTATGTACCATTCTCTCACGCCCAGAGTATTATTACACATGCCTAGACTCGAGTGTTGATGTGAAATGAAGTTATAACTGCCGTGTTAGACAAGGATTTAATACTTTTAAATGCAGTGTAATTCATTAAAGGGAATATGTATTTATTCAAGAAGGTTTTGTTTTGTTTTGTTTTAAATCTGGGTTTGAGTCTCTAAAGGAACATGAGACTGCATCTGGATGAAAGAGAACAAAGACCATTTTTAAAAAACACATATTACAAATGAGCTTCTCTTTTTAAAACCTCTGTTTCTTACAACTTCGACTAACTAGGTTCCTCTACAGCTCTCCCCACTCCTGGGAAGGATTTTCACATCCTAGAATGTTATCATCAAAGCTGACTTGGAATTTTAAAATGCTGAGAAACTCAAGCATTGTTTTAAAGATTGTTGAACAGATGTAGTTTCTCCTATGAGACCTGCTTGATGGTAAATACCTTGTAATTCATCTGAGAACTTCAAAATGCAAGTATGCATTTTAACAGAAAATAAGATACCAGGAAAGAAAAAAAAAGTCAAGGATAGAAACTAAGGACACATTGGCATTTGATCTGCTGCTTCTCTGGCTGTGCAATTTGAAATATACTTTGAACTGGAACACTGGTGAACATTTTTCACAGATATAAGACTATCCAGTTAGAAATAACATAATATATTGCAAATTGGCTTTTGTATTATATCCTGGGCTTGAGGACATTTAAATACAATTGCTAATTACATAATATGATAATTCGTCCTTTTAAAAAAACATTAAAATGCTAAAATGTTTGGGTATGCAAATATTATTTTAGATTTGGTATTAATTTGAAATAAAATGTAGATTAATTAAAACAAACTGATATGAAATAAAAAGTGGCTGAATTGTGCCTTGATGAAAGAGAGCATCAAGATTTTAAATCAAAAAAACCTTAGATAAGTAAGATCTGAGCAGATTTCTGTGATTCTAGGCACAGTAGATTATACCTGGAGTGTCTGTAAAACAAAGTGGAAAACTGAAAATAGGTATTGAGCAGGATAAGTCAGAAATCTGAAGCCATACATTTGAAAGAAAGGTGGAGCAATAAGGAATATGCAGTCTGTGAAAAGAAGGCTTGATGGTAGTAATAATTTCACTTCGAATACATTAAAAACTAAATGGAAAATATACTAGGATTCATTATGAGTAGTTCCAGAGCTCAGAACTGATGTGAGTAGGCAGAAATCCAGGAGGGATAAATGTATAATTTAAGGGGGGAAAAAGTATAATGCTATCCCAAAACAGAAGTGATGGTTGTCGGCGAGCGCAAGGAATCTACTCATCTTAAAAGCTCATCATCAGTGCTCAGAGTGTCGCACAGGAGGAATGCACAAACTGGGTGGGTAGGACATCCTGTTTGATCTCTAATATGTTTATTTAACACTGAGAGATTGTGATACTATGAGATCTCCAAGTCTGTCTGCCAAATATCCCAAAATGCCATCTATCTCACAGCCTGGTGTTTTCCTTGCATTAATTTAAATAATCTAAAGTCTCAATATACAGAGATCACAGAGAGTAAAAGGTATCCACCCTTAAAATGAAAAGAATGATGACAATGTTTAAGAACTATCAGTTATTAGATGTTAAACATGCCTTGGTTCAAGCTAGTTGTTTTTCCTTCTTAAACTCAGACACCAGCTGAATTTGGTGGATCAAAATTCATAGGCATTGTGATAGGTTTTATGTGTGTTTATCCATAGTTGCTCCCTTTTTTTGTCATATCTTTCCTTATGGACGAATAATACATTCCCACCCTATTAACTTGAGCACTGGCCATATAATTTACTTTGGCCAAAAAAAAAAAAAAAAAAAGTGAATATAAATGGTGTGTCCCACTTTTGAGCAGAAGGTTTTGAAGCCAGGGTACAGTTCATTGAGGCCTCCCCTGCCCATCATGCGTACAAAAACTGTGCCGGAGGTCCTGTGAGAGACTGTCCTGGCAGCCTGCATCTCTGATGGGTGAAGGGCAGAGATAGCTGAGGACAGGTGTAGTGCAGAGGGCAAATGAATCCCCGCTGATGTGGAGCTCTAAGCTCTGGAGGACATTTGCTACCTTGCTTGCTCTGACTGACAGAACAACTGGAGTTGGGTGAAAGATTATTTTGGGCATTATGCACATGTTACCATACCTCTAGATATGTTTAGGGTCAGGCTTGCAGCCAAGAAAGGGATGCATCCTTCCTCTCCAACTTCCATACATTTTACTTCATGACCTTTTGTTTCCAAACCCAGAACACAGGTTAGTATCACGGAGATACCATGGACCTCTGTTATGAGTTGCATAAGCCTCAAAGTCTTATCGGAAGAATGGAATGATAAGAGAGTTTCCTGTCCTGCAGGAAAACTGACCACACATCTTCCCCAATAATCACTTAGAGCAGAATGAGAAGGTAGGAGATAGCATCTGGCTAAAAAGATATCCTCATATATTTGTACTCAGATGAATAAGTTGACCTATTGCTTAAAGCAACAGAATCCATAGCCTAAAATAATCTTGAGTAAGCAGTTTCCAAATCAGGACCAGATTAGGGCTCACCACATTACCCAGTGGATCCTCTGTAGAACTACGAAATCTAAAATCTAAGTTTTAGATTTACCAAGAGTAAGGTGCAAAGGGCCACACGAATTACTAACACCAGTATGGACATTTTCTAAAATGCCAGGGCCCCCGAGTGTGGCTTATAACAGGGACAGTCTAGTGTGGCTTATGGCAGGGATACCCAAATGTGGCATATGACAGGGACATCATAGTGTGGCTTATGACAGTGTTCCACTATCTACCCTCTTCTGCTAAAATAGACAAATGAACAACAAAGTGTCCGTGATTCATAAGAAACCGTGAAAGACAATTTTCACCCAGAATGTAATCAGAATCCAAAGAGTACTCAAAGGGAGCAACGATGGCAGGAATATCAAAAGAAAGTGAAGTCCAGCTTTTACTTAAGAAAAAAGTATAAGTGAAAATAAAAGTAAAGGGGGAACTGAGTTACCAGCAGCTTATGTAGAAAATACTTAAAAACTTTTGATCACAACTCAATGTGTATGAACAGCATGACCGCAGTTGCCAAAAAGTTAACAAATTCTGAGTCTGCGTTATGTCTAGAATAAAGTATAATTATTTTACTGAAAATTGATGAATCCACATGTATATCACTGTGATATCTTTAGTTCTAAATATTACTGACAAACCAAGATTATCCCAAGAGAATTAATGGTTTAAAAATACAGGTCGCCTAAGAGAGCAGGAACATGGAATTTGCTAGAACAAATCTGCAGGGAGGATGTGAGAGTTGCATGCAAACCCCTGAAGGCTGCCCTATGGGAGAGGGAGTAGATGTCTGTACTCAGATAGAGAGGAAGCTTGAGAAAACTGGACAGAGGTTAGAGTTACATATATTTAACACACAGTAGCATACCATTTTTGCAGAAAAGTGAGGAATTAATGCAATTTCAAAATACATAAGCGTCATCTTATAATTACAGCCATTCAAACACACACTCTTCAGCTTTGTGACTCACTGAGCTGCCCATCGCTGGAAAGTGAAGTTAAATAATCAATGCTAAATTGCACGAAGCAGAGGATTCCTCATCAGGTAGAACGTTTGACGAACTGGCCACTCAAACGCCTGCCCATTTTAAGAGGCCTGACTTCATGCTTCGGTGGCGTTTGAGGAAATGTATCTTGCTATTCTGTGTGTGTTATCTTGCGTAGCCAGTGCAGCAATTCTGGTCAGCCTTCCTAGGATGATGCTTGTTGAGAGTTCACACAGCACAGCTACCTGACAATCTGACATAACACCACACATTTGTTTTGCTGCCAATTAACTTCAAGATCTTTCCACTAACACTTTGTCAACTCCTTAAATGGAGCACTGACTTTTGCCAGCAGAAGGGTGATTTCTTCTACACAGCTAGCTGTTAAGTCATACTAGCAAGATAACAAAAATCAAATAAGACTCAATGACAGGCCATTTAGCCACCTGGCATATGCTATGTGAGTGCTACAGGTGTCGCTATAAGAGAATGAAGGAATTGGAAGAGACACTGGTGAAACCAAAAAAAAAAAGGTATCTTTTGCAAATAGAATAAATAATGGTTATGAGTCATCTGACTATGCTCCACAAACTTGCAAGTATCAGCGTATATAAAATCTTGAATTACTGTAACAGTAATGAACAAATATTTTTTTTAAAGTCTGAGATATATAAATACTATTATTCTTATTAGTGTTACAGCTTAGATTCCCACCTTTAAAAGTAATTACAGGCACCCTCACCATAGTCTGGTATCAAGCCTGTGGGGCCTCCTGTGGGGATCAAGTCACTCTAAACAAAAACAGTATCTTTCTTAGCTCTAGAGCTTTCCATCATGCCATGATAAAATAAGCAAATGGTGATAATATAAAATTTACTGTCAGTATTTGGGAGAATTTAAAACATACAGAAGCAGTTCTCAATATCATATTTCACATAAATATGCATAACACACAATGACAGTGCCATTTCGTGCGTCTATCTATTTGTGCATTGCCTACATGTATTCAATTTTGATCAAACGGGGCTTCTTACAACCTCTAGGTTATAGCAAACAACTGCCTAAGTTAATGCAAATAGAGACGATACGAGCTGCGATGTACAGGTGAGGATTCCCTGCATCATGATAGCACCTGCTCGCTCATAAAAGAGCTTGGTATAAAGAACCATACATTCATCTGAGCTCGAATTCTTGCTTTACCTCATATTAGATAAAATGCACAAGTGACTTAACGTGTTAATCCTGGCTTTTTTATCTGTAAAATGAAAATGAAATACAATCATAATGTTATAGTTCGCAGTATTTAAAGAGTAAATGGCAGAAAACCTAAAATGTGTCTTAATGGTCCATATACTCCCTGTTAAACTCATTATATAATAAATTTGAAAAATATAACAAATGATTATGACTTCTTAGAGCAAGTGGTCAAACAGTAAAATAAAAGCATAGTCTTCTTATATGTGAGTCGGCACAGGCTGTTTTCCCAGCAGAACAATCACCACCAACATACTGCAAAGTTTCAGGACCAAAGATCTGTATCTTGCTCACATTACGCATCTCCCTCACGGTGGCTGGGGCTCTACTGCCCATTGTCCTACTGCAGTGGCATATGCTGTCAGAGTCTTCACCATCTGGAACATCATAAATTGCTTTGGCTGGGGAGGCAAACTAAGCAATAGTGCCTGGCTTTTAAAGACTTACTATGGACCAGTGGTCCCCAACCTTTTTGGTACCAGGGGCCAGTGCTCCTATGAGAATCTAATGCCTGATGATCTGAGGTGGAGCTGAGGCAGTGATGCTGGCGCTGGGGAGCGGCTGAGAATACAGATGAAGCTTTGCTCACTCGCCTACCATGCATCTCCTGCCGTGTGGCCTGATTCCTAACAGGCCACACGGACCAGGGCCGGTAACAGTCCATGGCCTGGGGGTTGAGGACCCCTGCTCTAGAGAATGACCAGCCTTGTTTCCTCTCACATGTCCTCTATCCAAACAAGTCACATGGTTCTATCTAACTCCAAGGATGCTTCAAGGTCAATTTCCTTACTTGCCCATAAGGATGAGAACCAGTAATATTTGCTGAAGATCATGAATGGCAACTATAAGATGCATCAATCTCCTTTAGCAATCTGGAAATTTTGTTATGCACTTTAAATATTTAATATAAAGATTTATTTAACAAAAGTTTCATAGGATACATCTTGGCTTTCTGTTAATTTCTAATGCTCTATCATTTGATTATCTATATGTATCCAAAAGTCCATATTAAAATTCCATATATTGCTGTCATCATTTATCAGTGAAGTAACCAATAAAGCAGTTCATGTAAAAGACAACAAAATTAACTAGCACGCAGATAAAGAGCTCACTTATTTGCTTTAGCAAAGTGATGAATTCTTAAAGTAAATAGTATATTCTCAAAAAATGAATAAGTATAACTACTTGTTTGTCATAAGAATGCTGTTTAAAAATAAAATCTGTACAATGGAATAGTTAAACACAAAGCACTAAATATACCACAGTAGAAGATTTTAGCAAAGTCTATGTAACGGGTATAAGGTAACTGTAGAAGGTATGAATTCACTAACAGTCTTTGTCAATGCTTCCTCAAGTTTATAGTTGAAATGAATAACCATTTTTAACAAAAAGACCAAAGTAGGAACATAAAGCTCACACAATTCAGAAGTCATCACGCTTATTTCTTGTAAAACTAATTGTACAGTAGCAAGTTAAAATTCTCTGAATACACAGCATTATTCATTAATCTCTCTTTACCACAGTCTATGTCTGTGTGAGAAATCAAACCTTAAACACTTAAGAAAATTGTCATTTATTATATTTTTATAATAGTGAATCAAAACCTTGAATGATTTGTTTTAAACTAAATTGGATAGTTGACCAAATTATGAGTCTAATAAATACAGACTATGAGAGATTTAGAAAACACACACACTCACACACACAGAATTCTTCATAATAAATATATTCAAACTGATGAAAAAAGCTCCGTATCATTGTCTTCTGGTGCATCTATATAATTTGCCATCTTATTGTGAAGAGAAATGTATGGCAGTTGTTCATGCTTTTCAGATCTGAGTGCTAGAAAAAAAAAAAAAGTCCCTCACAATCCCTAGGCTAATATATATACATACACGACAGAGGTAAAGAATTTTTGTTTCTTAGAACGGGTGTTTGGAATATGCCCACTAAAAAGACGGATGGTGTTGCAGTTACCGTGACAATCGAAGAGGCAGCGAGTGAGGCAGATTGTATCAGATGCCTGGGCAGGGTCTGGCCACACATATATTTTATTTCACTCATCAATCGATCAATGTATATTGTGATGTACAATGTGTCTGCTAAATATAGCACACTTTACTAGTTTTTGTGTAATGACAAAAAGAAATATGATGTTCTCTGCCCTCGAGAAACATCAAACTGTTTTTAGACGGGATGATGACGCTACTCCAGGTACAGAAATACATCAGGCAAACTGGAGTGGGGAGATGGCATTTGGCAGAAAGCCTTCGGGAGCTGAATCAGGAACTGTTGCATAAAACACCTGCTTGACACTCTACAGCCATCTTATTTCAGATGATGTTAAAAAATTAATTGAAGTACAGGATAAAATTTGGTAATGGCAAAGGTGATATTCGTAATATATCAAATATGAAACAGCCAGGCACTGATGAATCAGAGAAGAAACAGTGGCCAATCAGAAAAAAAAAAAAAAAAAAAAAAAAAAGAGCAGTGAAAATCAAATTGGTTTTGATATGTCAGTAGGGAAGCTGAATAGTGTCCTTGGTGCTGGGGATATCTGTAAATCACAGTATAGCCAAGGAGCAGATTATCACAATGAAGTAAAACATACACAGATATTATGAGAAACACCATTTGAGACTTGATATTATAAAAAGCTTATTTTTTTCCCCTTACTCTTATATTCTAATTACCAAGCACTATAAAACAGTATGTTGTAAATATAAGCATGTGATGCCAAAAGGCTTTACCCATGAGTAGGCAGTGATAGTTGATGTAAGTGATAGTTGATTTCAAATGAGAATTGTATGTCTTATTCCTCTAACCTAAATAAGGTAGCTGAATGACAAATGAGATGCCTGAAGTTTTAAGACACTGAATGACTTGCTAATGATCACATACCTTGTTACTGATAAAGTTGGTTTATCTGACATTTGGCTACTTAATTTGGGCAAAGTGATGGCTATAGTAGATGGAATGTGTCAAAGTTCACGTAACAATGTATTTATCTCCTTTCCCTGATAAAATAGAAGACTATAGAATTTCAGATATCAAGAGTAAGACATGTATCTCCATCTAAGATTATATGGTTAGATGATGTAGAATACATTTTTACTTGCTTGTACCTGAAAAGCCAACTGGGACTGACATTTTGGCTATTCGCAAATATTCTGGATCATCTTCTCATCTAAGCATATGGTAAAATGGCATTTCTCTGTTTCTTTTGAAATTAGGCTTCGCCATAAAATGTAGTCATAGGTAATGTGAATTCCCAGCAATTCACACAAGGGCCAGTTATGATTTACCTCGCTCTTTCCACTGCCTCTAGAACCAAACCACTCCAGAAGGGGGCGTGCCCTTCAGCCTGAATCCAGGAGTGAGGACAATGCAGTGCAAAGCTCCAGCTAACCTGCTGTGGACATGTAGTACAAGCGAGAAAGGACTTGCTTTATATCTAAGATTTTAAGGGTGTTTTTGTCGTGTACAAAGCTGATCTTGACTTATACAGATATGGGCCGAAAATGGAAGGGAGAGGCTGCGCTGAAGAAAGCTAAAGCCTCCAGCTGTGACAATGACTTCGTGGATTGTGGATGTGTCAAGGGCACTTTATCAGAGGCTGGAATGATGACAACCCATGCTAAGCGGTGGGGAAACATCTGGTAAAACTGTTGCCTGTGGTAACCAGGGATGAAGATCATGTACTAAAACACTTGCAGTGCCAGAGAAAATGTCAGAAAATACAATGCTAGTTCTGTCACTAATGACTGTGTCTGGCAAGGTATGGCAAGGTACTCCTCTGTCATGGTGACACATGGCTCCAGATGGAGGCTGCACTGTTAGCCTAATCCTGGAGCGAGGACACAGAGAAGACTGCGCAATGAACGCGCATGAAGAAGTGGTATGAGAAAAAAAAATAAACCAAAGTCATTTCAGTCATGTTCCACAGAGAATGTTCGATTGTGCGTTTCTGTAGCAATACCTAGATTTTGTGACCGCTGTTACATTCTATATTGTTACTGTGGGTACTCCAATTCACACATTTCCACACGTTATGCTGCTGTTTGTGTTTGAGAAAGAATTTCCTAGATTTTTCCTCAATGTCAATAAAAATATGTCTTAGATATGTTAATTATGTGCACTTAAAAGAAATCAAATTAAGTTGAATTAAGCATTTGAAAATGATCTCAAACTCCACCCCAATTTGTATTGTCTCTCTAGATTATCAGTGGATTTTAATTTCATTCACATAGATAAATATACATAAATAACTATTGTTGGACCTAAAATTCAAGGAAACATTTAAAGAATGTGCTTGTACGCAGTATTGCTGCTTTCCCAGTCATGATGAAATAAAATTAATTGGTGCATTTCCTTGCAATCAAAGTACTTAGAATACAGTCTATCAACTTATAGGAGCCTGTGGGTGGTGAGAACATTTTAGAAATCGTTCCCCAATGCAACATCTGCCTCATTACTTCTTATATTTTGTTTATCGCTATTAGGCCAAAAAAAGAAAAAGGTTTCTAAAATAAAAACTCTTCTCAAAACTTTCAAATATGCTCTTTCATACATTTCACTAGTTTTAAAAGGAGTCGAGATTATTTTACCTGTTCTTTAGTTCTAAGTGTGGAAAAGTGAAAGTGGTTTTACTAAACACATAAAAAACTAATAAAAAGTTTGGGTTCATTCTTTATCTATACAGTGAAATAGAAAAAAAAAAACCTCTATTATCGATGACAGATGGTAAAATTTATATTAAAGTAGGATCACCTCAAATTAAATGCAAATCACTTAAATACAATAGATGCCATTATGAAGAAATTATACCTGGACCAACATGTTTTTTATTGAAAAGAATATCCAAACCTTTCCCTTTCTATTGCATTTATCTACTTGACTCAGATGATTTTTCCCATTTTCTACTTTACTGTTTTATTTTGGAGTAGTTCCGTTTCATAGACCCCAAATCTCTGGTGAACTTTTCAATATCTCCAGCTACTTTGTCTTCCCTTGCCTTTATTTTCATTTTTTATAATTTTGCACATTTTAATAATAATGATTTGATCATGTTTCCTAGTAATGTCAATATCTGGATCATCTTACATCTACTGTCTGTTTTCTTTTTTCTTTGATATTGGCCATAAAGTCTCGTTTGCTCATAGACGTTGTAAATTAGGGTTTTATGTCCATCATTCTTAAAAAGAACTGTAGAGGAATGAGAAAATATTTCCATCCTCAAGAGGTCACCCTCTTCATATTTAATAGACACGGCAGGGAGTTGATCTATGTAGAATCGAGTCTTTCGTGTAGGTGAGGATTTGAGCTGCAGCAATGCTGGGGTGTAATCATATAGGACTCAATCTCTGATCCACCCCATTCTTAGGGTAGTGCCTTCAGAACCTCCTGTTAAGGACTTCATGAGCACTGGCTACACCAGTCCTGTAACACTGCAAAAGCATCAATTCCATCATTCATAGGTTTCTAGTCTCTCCCTCTAGTCATCTGCCACGGGTGAATTCTAAATGAGGCGAATATCTTCAAGGGGAGACTATAGAGGTGCAGGTAAACCTTGAGCCTCGTTTTCTCTACTCAACAGAACTGCATTTTTTTTTTTTGAGGGGCAGGGTATTGTTTATTTGGTTCTCTGCCCTGGAAATAGCAACATTTTCCAGGGGCTAATCCTAGATTCTCAGCTTCTAACTCTGCCCAGACTTGATAAATGTGCCCCTGGGAAAAACAGTTGAGGAAACTTAGTGCCAATTCCTCACGCTCTCTAGGGTTTCCAAACCTTGTCTGTTTTATTTTCGAGCCCCTCCCTCTAGAGAGTTTTTCTTTCTTAAGCATCTAAAAGTCTGTGGTAAACTTCATTTTGCTTTCAAAGGCTTTCGAGTAGCTCCTTAGCATCTAGTATCATCTAAAATTCAACAAATATCTTGTGGTAAAACTAAACACCTTCAGGCCCACTGGTCTAGAAGTTGGTCACTCCAGGTACACAGCCACTAAAAGTTTGTTGGTTTTTCTTTCGTCGATCAGCCACTCCTTGACTGAAAAAATGCAAATTCCCCAGTTTCTATATTAATCCAATAATTGGCAAATGTTCAGAGAATTAATTTAAAAAGTAAAAAGAAGAAAGAAGAAAAGGAAGGAAAGCAGGAAGGAAGGGAGGGAGGGAGGGAGGGAGGGAGGAAAGTAGTGAATTTTCAGCTTACATCTGCTGTCAGAAATTCTAGTCCATTTAGTTTTCTTATTTTTATTATCTATTATATGTTTAGAGATATAACTTTAAAAAAATTATTCACCTTTCTAGTTTCCATCAATGGGAGTGTAAACTTAATTCAATCTACTACATTTATCTGATAACCAAAGCCCAAATGGCTCATTTGGTGATTTCCTTTTTAAAATATATTTTTCAAGGCAAAATAAAATGGGCATTCCTCTGTAAGTTCCTTAAATATGGGGGGAGATGATTTCCATGGTCTAACCTATCATAACCTAGCATTGTTTTTAGAACTTTAACCTGAGGGAGACTGCTATATATTATCATTTATCTAAAAGTGCTGCATTGCATGATTATTTTAAATATCAGATGATTTTATATGAATAGAACATGTTAGATGTGTAAGACATGATTTTTTTAATATTCTATTGGGAAAATTAGAAAGGACATTTTGAGATTAGAAATTCATTAGGTTTCCTAACAGTATCAAAGGAATAGGATCTTCAATTCCAGTTTTATCTGTTTACAGAAATAAAATTATTTTTATACATAGAATGCTTGTTAAAATTGAGGAGGGTTATTTATTACACACTGTTTTTATCAAAATATATCTTAAGAAAACCTAAATTTATTAGTTCTTCCCAAATCTATTCACCTACCCTTTTATGCTATAATTTGGTGGCTCTACTCTTCCAAAGGGTGATGCTTTGCTAAAACCATCAATTGTATTTTTCTTTTTTCTTATCTGAAGTTGGCTGTGAGCTTATCATATATGGCCATCACTGAAATATGTTGCTTCTGTGCTGAGTTTGTTAGGTGCCTTGATTGTAAATGGATACTGGATTTTGTTGTCACTTTTTAAGTGTTCGGTTAAATGAATCACCAGAGGAATTTAACATTCAAATATATAAATCTGACCTATTGGCAGTTAAAACCTTTTTTATCCAAAAAGTAAGCCATGTCCAACACTTTGACTAAATCCTATGTAATTACTGTTACCACACCTTGGGGATTTTTCTCATTCTTTTATTATGAATTATTGCATATGATTTTATCGATATTATTTTATGTTGAGGTATCCTTCATCTTTCCTTAAAGTTCAATGATTTATAAAATGAAGATTATCACAGGTTATGATTCCAACGAGAAACATTGAAAACACTCGTACACATTCAGAAATAACAAAAATCAAAACTCAGAAACACTATCAAATCAAAACTGGTCTAAATTTGATTTAAAAATAAGTCATTAAGGGAAGGTATACATTCACAAGATTCACATTAATGGAAAGGAGGTATAAACCAGCTGCTCTCTGTATTTCTCCTCACGAGTAAAACTGAGGGGTCGCTAGAAAAGTCCAGAGAGGTATCAGAAGTGTCATGCGACAAATTCTTGTATGGAGAAAGGCAAGGAGTTTCTGTACAAAATGACTTATATATCAGCTCAAGAGTAGACGAAGTTCCAGTGCCGACAGTACATAGCAATATACTAAGCACCACATATGCTCCCAGTAAAATACTAAATAACCAGCAATAAAAGCAATATATATACACATGTCCATTTGAAAGTATAGTAAAAAACTAAATAAAATCCCTTCCAAGTTTAACAATTTCTTCTAGATGGGTAAATGATATTTTCAATATAATCTTTTTTGGGGGCGGGGGGCATAATTTCAAAGTGTTATATTAAAACATATGTCTTACCTGATTCCTCAAAGTCAGTGTTGTAGGCTTTCCAGGTTTCAGTTATTCGAAGAAGATTCTCTTCCATGGCTTGGATGTCCATGGAGGGGCAGTTACATTCTGGAAATTTGAGACCGCAGTGACACCAGCAGTCATTGTCCTTGCAGATAAATTCTCCCTCTGAATTGCAAGCGATGTAACTCAAAGCAGCTTGTACAAAACGCTCTTGCAGGTAGTCTGGGAGGAGTGCTTGCAGACCTGAAAAGAAAAGCAGGTAAGTTTACTTCGATAAAGGAAAAACGTCAACACGTATTCACAATACTCGAAAAAGTCAAACATTTGGTACATCAAGTTATAGATTGATGCATATTGAAAATTATCATTAAAATTATTTGTTTATAAAGTTGCAAATTTATAGTTCTTTTCAGCATATGCTGACTCCATGCACTGTTCAAGAGTCCCAGAAATTATAGAGGTGTCAGATTTCCTCAGACAATCTGATTTTATTTCTTAAACTTATTTGATTGGCTCTTTGATTTACTTGACCAGAAAATCTGTTATCTTTACATAGCATAGATAGAGCCTGCCTGCCTTTGAAAAGATGCATGCATTTATTTTGCACCATTGATTTCAAATAGTTTTCAACACTGTCATTTCACTTACAGACCATCATCCCACATCTACATAAACATCATCATGCAGTGGGTTGCAGAGCTGGTGAAAGAGTTGTAGAAGGTCGCTGATGTCCATCACACGCTACTGGTGACACGCGACTTACATCTGCCTGCCGCAAAGCAAATGGACTGATGGAGCTGTGTCACAGTTCATGTCCATGCCATGTATTAAAAGAGCCCTGATTATACAATATATTACTTTTCCACATCCAAGTTTAGTAAAGCTGTTCTCCCTTAAAAATATATCAAAAATGAAAATAAGACTATACGATGGATAATTGGAGATCTCTATTGGTTTTACATTTATTATGACATTTCAAGAAATAATAGTTTTAATTTTAGCATTTCTTGCTACACAGGAAAAGTAATAAAAATGCTAAATATTCAAGCTAATCAGCAGATAAAAATAAGCATAACAGTAAGGGAAAATTTGGTCAATACATAATTGCTATTTACTAAAAAATTAGATTTTTATGACTTTTGGTATATTCTTTCTAACTAAAAAAATCAATTTTGACCCTGGACCATTATCTGTTCATTTAATAAAAATTATGGCTGAGCATTTAGGAAAAAAAATCTACTTTACAAATATTTTGACAATTATACCTGTCTCATTCTTTCAATTAACTTTCCCATAAATTAGTCAGGAAAAGTATTCTTAGAATTTATATAGTCACTTTATTATTCATTTTTATTTCAACTCAAACAAATAACATTTATTGAATGTCTCCTATTTGGAAGAGAAATGCTAGGTAAAGTGCAAATATGAATATGACTGAGACATACCCATGCTCATCCATATCCATTAGAAAAAATAAAAGCAATTGTATAATAACATTATGCAATTGTATTTAATAACTACTAGAATTGGAATACATATAATTAACTAGGTATAATTAATTGGCTAAACAATTATATTAGGTTCATAAGATTAATAAAACTTTTCATTAAAAAGACAGACTGAAACATTATTTGACATATAGTTTTCAACAGTAAGAAATAGGTTTTTTGTGGCAAAGGTTTATAATTTAACATACAAATGAACTGAAATATTTATATATATTACATATATTTAAAATAGCAAGTAGTATTGTTTCAATGCACATGAAATATAAGAATGCAATGAGTGGGTTGCTTAGAAAAGTAAATTTAGAGTAATGTTATTGTGGTTTCTGTCTCAGAGTGAAGTGTGTGGAATTAATTAACTTGTCTTTAAATGACACTTAATCATGCAGGATACTGTGAGTGGTACTTATTTGGAAGTAGAAGATATAAAGAAAAAAGATTAGTTTAGACAGAAGACTAAAAATATCTAAACTAGGGAAATGATGATGGAAAGGCAATTTGGGCGATAGGAGAAGAGGAATGAGAATCTACTCGACAGTTCTTTATTTTGATGTAAGGCAGGTGAAATGTGTCAAACGACTTAGAGGAGGTAAAATGATAAAGCAAAAAATATTCTTAAATAGCTAATCCTGCAGGTCGCCAAATAACTGCATATTTTGGAGATATGCAAGGATTTCACCTGAAAACACCTCTAAAACAGACAAGTCATAGTCTCTGCTAATAAGACTCAGGAAGCAGAATATATTTATTAAAACATTTTAGGAAACTATAAGTGTGTGGACCGGATATATAAAAACTGATGATCTATCTCGACCTTAATTTTACAAAAGAAAAAGCAATTCAAAGAATGTATGTGACATTAAAAATGTCATAAACAAAATAACTGCATTATAACTTTCAATCTGTAAAGGTGGTAGTGCTTTTGCAGAAAGAGAAGGCTGGAGAGGTAATTTGGAAAGAAATGATTAGTGGCAAGGAATGATAAGTTCAGTTTTAGATGTGCAAGAATTTTTGCTATTATTATCTTTAGCTAGCTATCTATCATTCACTAAAAGAATGAAACTGAAATTCTGTAATTCTGTACACTAAAAATAACAAAGATTTTTGGGAAAAGGAAGTCTAGGGACAGGCCCCTTAAAACTTTGTAATTTAATAACTAGACCACAAACATAAACAATAATTAATAGTGAGAGAGAGAACGTGGACAGTTTTGGTAGATAACTCAGAGTGACTGGGGGCTTTCCCAGAGATATTTCTTAATGTACTGAAACAGCAGAGTAAAATTACTAATAACGCTGTAATTAGAGAGGGTCTACTCAGTGCTGAGACAGTGGCCAAGAAAGCTGTGTTCTGAGCGCAGGAGGCCACCATGAACATGAGTACGTGAGGCAGGGCGAAGGCTGCAAGCTGGGAAGTACAGAGGAAAATATGTCCTGTCCAGTACTGGAAGACTATATATGTATAGATAGATAGATATAGGTAGAAAGATAGAGATACATATAGATATACACACATATATATATGTATTTTGAACCAATCTTCTCATTAGAAACAATTAGACAATCTGGAGAAAAATATTAAAAATAATCTGATTGGAAGGATCTGAGTGCCAAAAAAGGTGAGGATTTCTGGAGCTAACCTGGAAAGAAAAGAATCCTTAAGGAATGAGCCAAAGCTTGTGCCTTGGACATACTTTGTGTCTTAGAGTTTGGTCCGGTTAGCAAAGGAAAATTGAAGTTTTGAACCAGCTATGATAATGATAGTAAATTCTTCACAATTTGTCGTAATCCAGAGGGCTGTATACCCAAGGAGCAATTAAAATTAATGACAACAGCAACTAGCCCTTCATTTAAGGCTAAAGCATACTTTCAAAACTGCTCAGTTAAAAATGGATTAAGGTACTACTGGAAACAAAAGTAAATCTTATCTATAGAAAGAAAACATCAAGAATTTTAAATAATTTATACAAATTTGCAGACAAACATTAGAATCCAATAAAAAAAATCATAATGAGCACAGATAATACTAAGGAAAGCTATTGAGCCTATCAAACATGAACAATAATTTCAATAACCTAATCAAAAATTAAATTACAAAAAAATTTTGACAGATAATTTGAAATAATAAATGATAATCAAATGGAAATTCTGCAAATAAATATATAAATTAGAGTTAAAGATAATGGATTTAAAAGCAGACTAGATACAGCTGAAGAGATAATTAGCAAACTTGAATGTGTCAAAAAATGTTGAACACAGAACAGAATGGCAAAGAATATAAAGCATTGAAGAAAGTATACAGATATACAGGTCATGACCAAAAGCTCTAAAAATACATGCAGTTGGAACCACAGAATAAGAAAAGGGAAGCAGCAATATTTGGTGCATCAATAAATATGGTTTTACAAAATTGATGAAACATCAAGAAGACTATAACTTGGCATCTAGCAAGGTAAATGACTAAGTGAATGGCCAGCTGACCGGTGCTCTTTAATTTTATTTTTAGAAAGGCAGAATCCCACATGCAGTGCCTCGTTTGGATGTGTCTGGAGTCTATGAAGCTTGACTACGCTACGTTCTCCTACAAAGGGTCTTTGTGACCAGTACTCTTTAATGCTTTGTTTCTCATGTTGATAATTAGTTTGTGGGGGGGTTTTGCTAGAAATATAAATTGTTTCCCTACTTTTCATTTTCATATATGTAGGCTATGAGAAAATGTATTCCAATATATTAATAGACAAACAAAATAGAAAACAAAATAGTTTTCTGAAGCAATATCATTATATTTTTATTATAAGCAAATAATACTGTATAATGACTCATCATTAAAAATTACATTAAATCTTCTATGTGATGATAACCCAATGTTGTGTCAATTTTGGTGAAATAAAACATTAGCAACCAACTGATCTGGAAAACTATTTGTTACTCAGTCATATGAGTCATTCACTTCCTTGATTTCTGGGATGTCTACCAAAAAGTTACTATCAAGAATTAATAAATGAGTTTTTAATTACTTCTATTGCCCTTTGACTTAGAAGTGCTTTGTTTTATTGCTAAATTCATAAAGGTTTAAAAAATGGAACACTATTCATTTCAATATATATTTGTTGATATGTTCTTATAAATTTCTTTGTCATATATATTAAATATATTTTCATCAATAATTTGGAGCTGTAGACATGACTCTTTAAATTTCTGAAAAAATGTCTGTTCTGCAAACTAATTAGCAAAGCCAGATCTCAAGATCAAACAAGTGAGTACAGCTAACTCAATGCCAGAAAACATTTAATTTCATTTATTTTCAGTCATAATTAATCTTTTATGTGCAGTCCTTTGATATCTCATTTCTGAATGTTAATTCTAACATAGGTAGTTAAGTCATAAAGTTTTGATCTAAATTTGTTGCCTAATGGTGTTACCTTCAATAATTTATATTAATGCTTTCTTGGCTCTATAAAAATCTACTTCAAGAGCAATTCATTTTCTTCTACAAGAAAAAGCACTTGGAAGAAGGTGGATACTAAAAAAACTATCATAATACCAGGCTCCTCTCAATAATATTTGAATTACGAAGATCTCCAAAAGGCCAAACGTTGATTCTGATACCTCACCGTGTGCTCAAAATCAAAACACAATACACACACACACACTCATAAATCTATCATCTGTCTTTCTGTCCACTTGTCCGTCCATCATTTATCATCTATCTATCTATCTATCTATCTATCTATCTATCTATCTATCTATCTACCTACCTACCTACCTACCTACCTATCTACCTACCTACCTACCTAATATATATTATCTATATCTATCCATATCCATCCACCCAATTACCAACTAATTATGAAAGACACAAAGGCTTATGGTGGTATCTTAGCAAAAGATTATTTGGAGACACCAGTTTTTCCAAATGCCATATAGAGTAACCCATTATTTTTTATACCCTTGAAAGGAATTTATTCATGGTAACATTGATCCAGAATTGGCAAATGCTTTACAATCTTATTTAAAGTGAAGAGGGAAAGGCTACTATTAAAGGTGAGGCTGAAAAGGTGAATTGACATGATACTCAGGCAATGAGTATATACAGATAAAATTTAAGAAAGAGTTCATGGGAAGTTCAGGGTCCTCATATTGATTTTCTAAGATTATCTCTGGAAAGGCATTTGTATTATTACAGGTGTACAAATAAAGTTGCAATAGACAATTTAACATATTGGCCTGGCAAATAGAAAAAAATGAAAGATAGAGATGCAGAAATTGAAAAGAATAGAAATATAGTTATACAAAAGGGAAGTGTAGCTTCATTTATTCCTTGTGTAAATACATATTTCAAGACAGATTGCAGGCTAAAGTTTTGTGTTTATAAAATAATATTCTGATATCTGAACACGAGTGATTTACAAACACTAAAAGTAAACTATATTAACTAATTATAATGAATCAATTTAAATAACTGTATTTGATATAAACATTCCTGTCCTTTTTGATGAACATTAATACTGTGATGGAAAGTAATCCATATATTTAAAAAAGAGTAAGTGGTAGAGAATTACAATTAATACCGGTAGACTATATTTCTATTTAGAGAAAATATTTCAATAGCTTTACATTTAAAATTGATAATGGCATATTGGATAACATTTAAAGTTTAAAATTTTAAAGTACTTCCTTTACAATTTTCATACAACTCAAAATGAATGACATTTATTTATTATTTAGGATAAATTTAAATATTCCAAAGCTGTTGCCTTTTTACAAGATTGAAAATTTGAGGGAAAAAATGGCAATATTTCTGAAATATATAAGCATTTTTTTATGTAAAACTGAATATTGTAAAAAGACTTAAAACTTATGCAATTAAAAGGTAGACTAAAAAAGGACAATTTAAAATTACTCCTTTGATCAGTCAACATAATTTAGACAATGTGTCATCGCAAAGATTTTTCTGAATTTATTCAAACTAGTACATGTTTAGGTGTAATTCATAACATTCTCCTGCCTGTGTGCATGAGTAATGTGTATAAAAATTTTGGAGATAGTATATATTTGATAACAGTTGTTGTTTTTAAAAACCTTAAATTATTTCAAAAATATAGTAATAGAAAACGATATTAAATTTTCACCATTGTCACATAATGGTGGAACTAATACAAATATAGAACTTTTATTAGTATATTCTCAAGTACATTTCTGTTTGTCAGAAGACAAATGCAGCCTTAACAACCATATTTGGTTATATTTAAAATGTTGCCATAAATATAGTAACAACTTCTAACAGAATCTGTAAGGAAAAAGATCAAAGCTCAGGCAAACCTATGAAAAAAACTGCTCCTTATTGAAACAATGATTTTTATATGGAAGTAAAATATCATGATATATTTTCAATTGCTATACATTACTTAATTTAAGAACTAAAGTTAATTTGGACATTTTCTTTATTTGGTCTAGAATGCTTATGTCAGTTTTAAAAATTAAGAAATCACCCTTTTATGAGGATTTTAACAGCCTAGCATTATACGCATAGCTTATTTAAAAAAAAAAAAAAAAGAACAAAGTCACAACTGGATAATTGTTATCTAGAGCTCATAGAGAATTATTAAAAATTTAACTACCTACCTTGCAACTGAATCTTATTCTCAGGACTCTGAACCAGAACAGAACTGACAGAATCTAGGTTGTCATAGTTACTGCAGCCAAGAGGACCCGTCCGTGTTTCTGTGACCTGATGAAAAAAAACATCAGCTTTACTATATAAATCAGACTTCACCAAGTTCTTTCAGTCCAATGTAGTTGTCACACACTGATACTATACGCTTGACAAGGAAATACATAACTGCCTTTACCTTTAATTCAATTTTCTTCCCTTGGGTCAGGCATAAATCTTCTGGGAAAATAATGGAAGCCTACATTGGTCAAAAGCATCACTCATACAAGGTCACTGATTTTACCCAAGATGTGACAAGAGTATGCTCCTTTCAGTAGAGAACACATTTTGACTCATATGAGAACTGGTTTGTTTGTTTGTTTGTTTGTTTGTTTCCCCTTTGGTTCATTTTCTCTTAATAAATCAGAACTGTCTACCAGGCTACTATCTAAAAGCTGATTTTATTATTTGACTCATCCACTTAAAAAAAATCTACAAATTTCCCCTTTTATGGTGGCACCAAAGTCTAAATTCTTCTGTGTGGCTTCCATCTGCCCACTTCTCCCCAACCGGTAGATTATCTTGCTGTCCAAATGGACATTCTTAATTCTAATTCTTTTGCTTGCACAACATCCTCCCCCAGCAACCCACCTTCCTCCCCTTTGACAAACTGATATTCTCTCTCCTCAAGAAAGCTAATGTTCAAACACCCACACAAAGTATCCCGTAATGATTCCCACTTCCAACATTTCACCATTTCTATAAAGTCACGATTTGCAGTGCACAGTCTTAGCACTTAATTACAGAATCACACGTTGTGGACTGGCGTTTCCAGGGTGTCTTGGGAACAACAGTATCACGAGGTGAGGAGGAGTTTAATCACCTACGTGAGACAGAAAATTTATCCCAAGGATAATTTTTTTTAAGCAAACATATTTTAAAACAGAGGAGCTTTGTAATAATCTTTGTGTTTTAGAAACACATTCTATTCTTGATAATCAGAATATTTGCAAAACATCATTCAGATCATTTCACTCCACTGTTCACAACCTCACAATACTTTCCCAACTCGCAGGGAAAAAGCCAGAGCCCTTTGTAGGTCTAAAAAGAATGCCATACTATCCGGCTCCTTGTCACCTCTCCAAGCTCCCCACACCCCTCTTTCTCACATGGACTCCAGCCACCCACAGCGGACTCTGCAGTTCCTTGATCATGCAAGTTATCCTCTCGTTTCAGAATCTGACTTGCTGTTTCTCTACCTGGGGAGATTGCCCTCAAAATATATCTAAGCTCACTCCTCCTCTTCAAGTGTTCGCTCAAACTTCACTCTCTGAGGGCTACTTGGACCCACGTATTTCAAACACATGTGCCTCCCACACTTCCCTCTTCCAATCATTGCTTTCCTCTTCTCCTTCCTTTGTTCTACTTGTTCCACGTTGGTCTTCTTCTGACGTGCTGCCTAATCCACTCACTCATCATGATTACTGTTGACACCTCTCATTAGAACACAGCTCCCCACGTGCAGGGACAGTGCCTATTCGTTCATGGATGTATCCTAAGAACCTAACATATTAGGTTCTAGTGTAAACACATGGGTGTGAATTGAGGTGAAGGGGACAGTGTGAAGGGAAAACTAAACCAAGGCATACATTAAGACCTTTGCTGAGGCGATGAACAGCTGAATCAAGCAATGGCAATAAGACTTATCTAAAGAAAATTAATTTAAGAAGCAATTAGAACTGGCAACTCAAAAATTACTTTATAAATGTCTGTTTGCATTCCCTTTACTTATTTAACTGTAAACTTCCTATTCATAACTACACACAGTATCCGGCATATGGTAGGAATTCAATAACAATGAACTAAATGGATGAATATTTTATTTTTAGTTAGAAATCTTTATTACAAAAGAATAATTTATTAAAGTTTTTTGAGAATCTCTGAAAGAAAATACAGCAGTCCCAGTCAATATAAATTTTTAGAGCAATCAGTAGTTTTAGAAATCACCTAGGCTCACCATGTCATCATACAAATGAGACACCGGGAGCCCAGGTAGGTTGTCCAGCTACCTTGGTATCATAGAAGGGAAATGAGGGCTGAAATTGGGACTTGAACCTCCCCACTCGTAAATCAAATACCCATTCAAAAATCATACTGGCTTTCCAATCTCTACACCTAAGGTTTTGAAACTTTGCTTGCCCTGATCAATCTCATTCATTCCCGTTCATTCTGTCTCTGTCTCTCTCTTGCAATAAAATTACAATAAAGCACCATTTAATTGGTCTAGATTGATGTACAAGTCAATTAGAATGGTGTAGTATCTTGGGCCATTCTCATGAACAATCTATATTGCTATAAATGTGCTTGTTAATATACTTTGATTGAAGGCCAAATGAACTGGCTTTTATTCCAAGTATTAATTTATTAATGCTTTGAAATATAAATTCCTATGCATTCTTATATTACTTTATACTAGACTTCTAAAAAGTAAAATGTAAGTGTTGGTTAGTTTCTAGTATGTCCTAAAAGAGCGCACTGGTTCCTATTCCAACACTTACAGGATCATTTACAACTGCATATGCGTAAAGCCATAGAACTAATGAAAAGCTTTAGAAAATGTTGATACTAAAATATATATAATTTATATTTAACTATACATATTCTGTATATATTATATATGTTAAAATTATAGATAATTATATCATATACAATACTAAAACATAACTTTACATCTGTAACTATATAAAATCTTGATTTGTTATAATTAAATATATAACTATATATAATATATAATTATATGAGATATATAATTATATATGATGTATGACAACTAGTTATAAATTGAATATTTAGAAATTACATAAATATATAATTTGTTTCTTTCAAATGAGGATATTGAGTTTAAGGATATTCTTAGTATTTATTTACTGTTCTCTGCCAGCCATTAATTCTTATTTCAAATTTTACTAAGCACCTAACGTCAATCTGCAATTTTATTATAGTCTTAGTTCTTTATCCTGCTGCAATATTTCTGGGGCTTAATATTTAATTAAGAAATTAATTTCCAAACATATGTTAATAAAACAAGCATATGAAAACAAAATAGTCAATTGGAATAAATCTATTTCAGTAGCGAAGACATTTTTAACTTTTAAAGTTGTTTTATTACTTATAATATATTTTGCGGGGAAAGTGCAAATTCATCTATAAAATGCTGAGTATCCTGAAGTGAGAAATACAAGAGTAGATCAATGCTAAATTTTCTTGCATCTCCACACAATAAGCATTATACTTTGTGCATTATGCACAAATTAATACCATGATTTAAAATACAGTTGACATTGTCAATGTTTCTTGAACCCGTTCCAACCATTTAATGGAAGTTTGAAATAGTACATGATGTATAATCAATGCCCAGATGACTCATATCTTTACATAAAAAGCACAAAAACAAATCAAATACAAATTCAAAATAGTGCCATTGTTGAATTATTTATCTATGCAAATGACTTTATGCTGAAAACTATTTTCCCCAGTTCGATGCCCCATAATTTCAATAGATAACATACTTTTAATTATAAGAATCATTTATTGTAGGATTGTATTTTTAAAAACTAGAGGTTCTCCTACAGGAAGAAGAGTAATACTTGAAACATGAATATAAAGAGTATGATTATAAACAAGATTAAGTTATATGCATTGACAAAACGTACAAAATAAACGATACAAGTACGAATTGTAAAATATAAGACATCTGAAACGCTGTTGATAGAATAGAGTAGGTGAACTACTGAGGTTTGAGGAGAGTAATACAGAAGACAGCATGCATTTTATTTAGGGGCGAAACAGAGCACGTCTTCTCGGAGAGCAATTGCTTCAGAGCAATTTGCACTTGTACCTGCCCCCATGAGTCTAGGCATGGTTGCCATGCTTGACCTATTTTTTGCATGCCCCATAAATTATCCTCCATCAAAATAATACACATGTACGCCACCCACAGACAGCTCCATGCAAACCTGTTGAGAGTATGTATGCCCTTTGAGCCCACGTTAAAATATGAAATTACACATGGAACTAGAAAAGAGAAGTTCGCTCGGATTCTTAAAGTCTGTATTCAGTAGGAAGTGGAATAAGGCAAACTGGACACAATTTAGTCACAATGAGGTTGCTAAATACAATGAGGACTCCCTTGAGCTTAAACCACGGTTACCATGGAATTTAAAAGCGTGGCTCTTGATTGGTCTCAGAGAGGCCAAACCTACAAGCCCACGCCTACAGATGCTATTTTGATTTCTGTTTTAAATAATACAGAACTTAAAATCACAGCAATTGCAAGAAACGGTATGGGGGAGAAAAAATCTTTCATTAGGTTCCTCGCTACAAGTATATACATTTATAAAACTGACATTTTTTTTTTTAAAGCTACATTTGTGGTGCCTATAAATGATGTCATATAAATGGTAAGCTTGCACTTCCTTATAAGAAGTCTAAAGGAATCTTATTCCACTACAGTTGGACAAGAGTTTTTCTGCTGTGTTCAATATTAATAATGAAAGCAGCAGTTTCATCGCCACGGGGCAGTCGCAAACAACAAACACAGACTGTAACCAGTCCAGTGCTGTGGCACGCTGTCTGCATTCTGGCAAGAGTTATTAGGCAGCCACTGCAGTTGTTACTGCCACTGTGGGCCAGTCTGCCACTTCTGCTGGACAAGAGAAATGACATGTTAGGGAACTCAGGAGCCAGAGGTCCTTTTTCTGTTGCTTCACATAAAAAATAAATGTAATCCAAAGCAGTATTCATTACATTTATTTTAGAAATGAGAGCAGAGAAGTAAAACATTTAGAATGATTTTTCTTTTATTGTTTATTCTATGAATTATAATCTCACTTTTAGTTATTGAATCTACTTAAAATGACCACAAACTTTAAAACACAATGGTAAAAAATATTTCTAAATCCAAGTCTAGAATACAAATACTATATTTTTTGAGCTTGTGTAAATTATCATATAAAACAGTGTTTTATAATCATTTTCAACAATGACGTTGTCAGCTATCCCATAAATGAAAACACAGAAGAAGGAGCTACATGAAAGGCTAAATTTCATATAACAAAGTCATTGAAAAAAATGGATTAGGAGTGCGTCCTCAGCCCATATTGCCTCTCCTTGGAGACAGTGATTTTTAATTGGAAAAGAAAATGCATAGGCTATTCCCTATAGCTTTTTCCTATTTTCCTCCCAAATCCTTTCTGTACCTCTATATCCAATTACTTTGTACGTAGGCTATTCCTTCAGCTTGAGGTGTTTTTTCTCTCTCTTTGATGAAGTAAAGAAGGAAACAGTTAAACCAAACATTCTAAAGATGTTGCAGACTCTAACCTTAATTGCACAGTGCAACTCAGCTTGCAAACCATATCTGCTGCAGGATGAGTGAGCAAAGAGTTACACTGAACAGAGCAACTCACTTTATTAATTGCTGATGTATAATTTATTTTATCAGTGTTTTTCTAAATTTACCCATCCTGCCCACCTGGTACTCACCCTGGAGTCTCAGTCAAGCAGTTAACTGTGAGCTGATGCTCTAGATGATATAAACAGTTATCAACTGGATGATCTATTTTGCTTCCATTTCACAAAGTAACCAATATATGTGCAGATACAAATGTCAAGTGCTGGGCTAGACGCGCCTATCATCATGTTGCAGCACGAGGGCCATAGAATCAAGAGCACTGCCAATCTATCATGGCGGGGAGTGCGTGTACCCCAGGACAATCTGTCACTGTCAAAATGCCAGCCAGAAAATGCTCTGCCATACCACACGATGCTCTGCCATACCAGGATACTACCGCAGGGTACCTACCAGGTTATACACAGTCTCTTTTGTGTTTAAAATTTAATGAAACTATTCCATTATTAATATTTTAAAATTTCTCCTTTAATTTAGGAGTCAGTACAGTGTGTTATGACATCCCTCACAGCACCTATTTTATTAAAAAAAAAAAAATTCTTCTACCAAAATTTTGTATTACTCCTCTGAAATTCCATATTTAATATTACTATTCTGAACTATTTATTAACACATTTTATTACTTATGATTAAAAAAATAAAACTTTTTACTAGACCCTTTTGATGTTCCATAAGTATTGAATATTTCTGAATTCCATAAGCACATCGAAAGCTTCTGATAAAGTTCTCTTTTTAATAATAAGACAACTAATACTCTTTCATTTGTTACCCAATAGAGCTGGTAGTGCTTGAGAGAACTGATAAACACACCACACTAAACTCGACAGACCCAGGTGTAATTAGCAAGAAAGAAGTGGATTTCTTGTTTCAACTGGCCATTACAAAAACAGTTCTGCTGTTATTTTTTTTTAGCCCCGAAAATAAATTGGCTTTGCTCACAAAAAAATTTAGGGTAAATCCAAATTCTTTAGCAACTGATAATCATTGAAAGTCAGTACTGAAATGACGTCAAATGAGCAACAATAACAAAAATATTACATAAGAGAATGAGAAATCTCATATTCTATATGAATTACATATGTACTATTAAAATTCTAAGAGCCAAAAAACACAATTTATTGGCCAAATTGCTCAGCAATACTGTAATCACACTATGCACTGCTGCCCCCCCTCTTTTTTTCTTGTTGCTGAAACAGAGCCTGAGGATTATAAGTAAGATAATACTTCATCATAAATAATTCATGGAGACATAACAAAATGGAAATAAAAAGTTTGATAATTTTTAAAGGGTGCAATCGTGTATTTCCTGGACTATTCAGAAATGTTAAAATTTAGAAACAAAATAATAAAAATCCACTGTGAACTCTCACTGCATTTCTTGTCTTCATCTTCTATTACCCATTTGCCCCATCCTCATCTTCTTTGTATTATTTCTTCCTATTTATTTCCTCCAGAGACTAGGGTGCCACAGGGACTTCTATGCCTCCGTCGTATCTCTGGGACTTCGTGGAGCTCTAGTGGCACTGAGCATCCCTCAGAGTCCAGTCCCAAACTGCATGCGCTGGAGCCACCTGTAATCACAGTGACTTGGGAGGTACTCCTTGATCATGTGGCAACTCTGAGCCACACGAAACAGGAACACTCACCAAGTCATAGAAAAAAAGACACTGAAGGAGGAAATGATTCCTCAGTCTGTACCATTTTATGTTTTCCCTTCTATGAAAGACTGCAGAAAAAATCCCTATTCATTCATCTCATTCATCTAGCATTGTTCGAGGGAAAAACTTTTAAAGAAGTGATTGATTTATTCTAAACAAATCAACCTTGACTGACTTTTTTTCTAAATAATTTTTATTTTATTCACTATATTTTCAAAAATAGTTAATATGCCTTTTAAAATAAGTTATAATTTCATCTATTTTTTGGCTCAGTTGACACACAAGTAGTCTTTACCTGACGACATAGTGAGTGCATGGGTATCTGGCCATGTTTTTTGGGACCCGCTGAAAACGTATGAGCTATTATTGAGTTCTATTATGTTAAAGTGTCATTTCAGCTACTTGAGATTGGTTGCACCCTCCTCCTCCATTAATATTAATTTCATTTATTGATATAATTATTGTGCCTCCTACTAGCAACCCCTTTGTCTCTCTGAGAGTCTATTACTAAGTTATTATGAGTGGGGGAGTCAGATAAGCAAGCTGGGCAGATTTGTTAGTTCATAGCAAAATGGTGTCTGAGTTGAAATGGTTTTTCTTTTATAGATTATAAATTTCATTATGATTTTTTATTGTTTTTTTTTCCCCTTTTTATGAAATTTCTATATATTCAAAAGCTCTATCTGCTGGGTATATCATCTTCATTCAATCTTAATTCCATTTTTGTGAATTTTTCTCTCTTTCCATTTTTTCAGTTTTGAGACACATTTTCTGTTCATTTTCTATTTGTAACAATTCTCCATTAATTATTAAAATTTTTCTCAACAGCGAAGCACTCTGAGCTCTATTTTTCAAGTTTTCAAGAACTTTATCATCTGTATTTCTTTAAGGTTTAGACTGTTTTCTGTGCTCTTCTTTTTTCTGTCTGGCTCCTCTTACAGGAGTTGATGTTTTCTGTCTCTGTTTACTCGCTGAGACTCTAGTTCACCAGCGAGGACATGTCACTAGCAGCAAACCCGAGGGCAGCTGAAGATGGCGTTGTGCAGTCGTGGACTCAAAAACAGCAGCAGGAGCCTGTTGCTTCTCCGTTAAGCTATTAAGATTCCATAAAGCGCCTCCGCCCTGGGGTGCTTTCTGCCTTGGACAGGGTAACTGCCCATTTATCTGACCCTTCTTCAGCTCCTGAGGGCCCGAGAAACCAAGCTACACTTGCGTGCGGCCCACGATCTCTGCCTGCTAAATTGTCCCTTGGGATCAACTGCTTCTTAATACTCACAATTAAGACTTTCAGAGGCCGGAGATTCTCTCTTGAACTTTATGACTCATAATGGCACCTAACTTTTAGATGTTACAATTTGAATTTTCACGAATACCTGACAACTGTTGTGTCCCAAACTGAATTTAATATCTCTGGACATGTAAGTCCAGTCTTCTGTCATGCCCTGTCAAATTGAGGAAAACCCCATGCCCATCACATCTCTTAGTCTTAAATCTACTTTCATCCTCTGTAGTTTTTCCCTAAACCTTATTCTGGATAGTATGCAACACTGTAAATTCCACCTTCCCCAACCCACATGCAATCTCTACTGCTACTGCATTAGTTAAGGCCTTTATCGCAATAACATCTTAACTTATTTTTATGCCATTAGACGTTTTAAGTCCTCCATTATGTTTCTGAGTTACACTGTTGGTAAATTTCCTATTCTAACAACAACAATAAAATTATGGACATGTCAAAAAATTGCTATAGACACCCAAAAACTTCTTGCTTTAATTTCCAATTTTATTAATTCAACAAAGGGTAATTAAATGTTTTCACTCATATTACTAAAATAAGTTGAATTTAATTTAAATTTTAATTAGATGCTTTAAACTTAAAAACTGGCAACTAATTTCTAACAAAATAAGCATCGAGACAAATAAAATATTTTAAATCAAGTAAAAATTATATGTATTAAGTAAAAAAAGGAAAGATTAAAAATTTTTTATCTCCTTTTTTAGATTATAATTTTCTCTGGGCATGTTCTATGTTGGATGCGATTTTTCAAACTTTAACTTGGACCCAAAGGTGAACTTGTTTCAGAGTTTAAACTAAATTGCTTTAGCCTTTTGAGTTATGTGAAGGTGAGAGTACATTTTTCATGCACTAACTAAAACAGGCTCCAACCTTTTCTACTTACATAAGTCACAAATGACTAATGTTATATATTTTAAACTTGACAGGATTATTATATTTTTCAAAGAATCCTTTAAATTTAAAAGAAAATATCTAATCATTTTTAAGATGACAAAATTTTCCATTTATGAGTCCAGAAACTGTCAAAGAAGACTGTAGTTTAAAGTAAAGAAAATACAATTAAGGTCAACTCAAATTTCTTTCTAGGTTAGACAGAGAAAGGATATAGGACAAATATCAAATTAGTGTAGCATTTCAGGAAAGAAATGTTAGGAAGTTAATGCACTTTAAAGTGCACTTTAAAATGTAAAAGTAATTTAAACTCTACCTTTTACAATCCAGCTGGAGGGGAAAGCAGCAATCCCTGAAATATAAATTCTATACCTGGCACATGAGTTTTGATCACTTAAAACTTTAAGCTCCTCTTAAGCAATGGAATGGGGAAATATCTGTCAACAAGTGGCATAAAATAAATTTGATGTATAGATTACGTAATAACTTACTTTTTAAATCTAGCTAAGTCTTCTTTAATTCCCTGGACAAAAATTGTTCAAATTTTACGATGGAGGAATATATATTAAACCTTTAATATATAAGGTTTAGAATGTTAAAGAAGAAAAATATAATCTTTTTTCTTTACATTAATATTAACATGTCGTATTTTCATATTCATTTATATTCCAGCTTACTGAGATGTTTTGTTTTTCTTCCTTTCTTTGTTCACTTCCTTTCCAGTTTCCACCAATTTGATAAGCCTGCCCTGTATATCATTAAGTCAGTGATGAAATGATTGACTAGGAAATAGTCAGAGGCATTGCATCCTTCAATTCCAGAGACTATTATCTGTGCTGCATTATATATAGTAGGAAGTAAAAAACCTTCCAAGTGTTGAACAACTTCGTTGAAGTATGATTCAATAAAGTATTACAGAGGACGTATCTTGGGAGAATATGCAGGATGCATTTGAAAGGTAATAAAATTAAGTCAGAGAGAATAGCTAAGAAGCACTATAATGGGAAGTGCCTACACAGGGTTCCTATCAGGAACAGAGGAGGGGTAGAAACCAGAGAAAACCACAGAAACCATGAACAGGTTAGATATAGAGAACACATAGAAAGAATGGCATATACAGAGCTTATTTCTAACCATTTAGAACTGGATAAAAATGTGATAAACAGAGGAAAACTTTTTAGGTTACTGGGAAAATTAGAGGGGAAATTGGGCTTGAAGACAGGAATGAAAGTACATATTTAGGAGTTGTCAAGATAGTGTCGACTGTTGAGAAAACATGAAATCCTTAAAACAGATGCTCTCCTTTGATGTAATTCTTATATGTCAATATTTCTATTAATAAAAATGACCTCAAATGCACAATTATTTAATAGCAGTGCCCTCCCTTTACTGAGTTACATTGACAGTAACTGGTATGTAGGTCATTTATTTCCTTATACCATACTTCTTAACCTTATTCTTTTTTCAAAACTGCAAATATTTAAGTCAATGAAAGGTTTATTTTGAAGATGACCTTTCCTAAGGTTGTCATTTTTCCAACAAATTAAAAATTGCTATAATTTAAGAAGGGGAAGATCAAACTGTCTCTTATCCTCTTTAGTCATGAAAAAGTGCTTTGTTGAAGAGATAAAAGGCACGTCAAGAACACTCAGACCTCATAATTTTGGTATCCATAATTAATGATAACAATCTAGGCAAAAATTGAACCCGATCACTTTATAAAAAGGTTGTTGAAGTTTGAGATCCATAAAACTATTTTTATTCCCTAAAATTGGGAAAAGAGAATTTTGGAATGTTCTACCAACCACTTTTCCCAACAACGTTCTAGTGATGATGGGTAGAGATACCTGCATTCATGAGAAAGCCCAGCCTTCATCTCAGGTTCAGTGAGTTTTCATAAATTCTAATAAACAGATTATTGTGTCATAGTTTAGGTCTAACTAATCTGCCCTTTTCTACCCTTGATTTGGTTTCCTCTTTAATAACGAACTTCTTTGGCAAAAGGTAAGGGGATCCTGGCTTATTTCTACCATCAAATTGATTTTCTACCTTAGAGCTTGCTCTTAAGTCCTCTATTTATCTGCCTCATCCTGTAGTTCTGGGCATAATTAATAAAGTTAACATTTATATAGCCCTTACTATGTGCTAGGTTGTTGTAAGCACCTTAAATATATCAATTTGTTTAATCTTCACAACGGCCATATAACATAAATGATATTATCATCTCCATTTTACAGATGGTGAAACCGTTAGAGACATAGTTAATCTGAGTAAGATCATACAGTCAATAGGTAGAGAGCTGGGACACAAACCCGGGGTCATGTGGCTCCAGAATCTGATCTCTTGTGGCTCTGCTTGCCTGCCTTTTTCTGCTACATGACATGCTGAAAGAGGAAGTAGGTACAAATAGGTAGAGAAAAGGAAAATAGGAAGATATTTTCCTAACAGGAATTCCACTCTATTCCTGGGAATGCAAAAAGAAATCGGAAAAGACATGTAACATCTAACAATGGCTGGTTATAGTCTGTTGACAGGTAGATGGACGAATTTTAGAATATGAGAGTAGCGCAATGTAATTTTTTCTTTCAGTTAATTTAATATAATATTTACAGTATCGTTTTTAAAATGTTGAGACAGTAAAAAGATCAGTGCTTGTCAGTGGCTGTGGGGGAGGCAGAGGAGGAGGGATGAAGAACACAAATTTTTAGGGCACTGACAATACACTGAATGATACCACAATAATGAATATGTCATTATACATTTGTCCAAACACATATAATGTACAACAGCGAGTGAATTATAAGGTAAACTATGGACTTTGTGTCATTAGGATGCGTCAATGTATGTTCATCAATTGTAACAAATGTACCACTCTGCTGGGATATGTTGATAATGGGGGAGGCTGTGATGTGTAGAGGGAGGAAATATATGAAAATCTCTGTATTTTTTCCTCAATTTATAAATTAAATTAATTTTAAATTTTACCAACTCACAATTCAAGACTAATTTTCATGTAGTTACAGATAACTTCAGAATCATACTGGCCTAGGAAAGTATGAATGAAACCTGCAGTCTGTCTGTTTCTTTTTTCATGGTCCACCAAGAATTCCTAGGGTTACAGAAACAATTTCACCGTTCATATTCTTCTGGACTTTCCTCTCATGCTCTCTTTAATTAAATAAAGTTAATTAAATACATTAATTAAAATAAAAAAAATCTAGAAAGCTCATAAACCATGTACATATTCTAATCTCAACTAAACATTTCTTACTTTATTCCCCAGTTTTGTTATCAAATACAAGAAAACCAATCCAGTTTTTCTTTGAATTCAGACAGTGATGATTAATTTAAAAATAATTTTGAGAATTAATGAATTCTTATTCACTCAATAAACGGAGAACACACTTTCTCTACAGAAGGGTTGTCAGGTATACTATAAAACAAATTCAACGGGAGTCAATCTATACATAGTTTAGGAAGATTTTTTCCCTTCTAAAGGGATATTTCACAAATTCAACAGTAACATACAACAAATATTTTTTGAGTGTCGCCATGTGAATATAGCATGGGTTCCATGTTCAGTACTGCAGACATTTCAAAGATGAAGAGATTCTGCCAAAAAAGCTTTACATGTTAGTTACACTGATGGAATTTTCTGGATCAGCTGTACTGTGATCTTGGTACTTTGGAGAACAGGAAGTGCAATATACAGAATTATTATAAAATAAAAGAGGAAGTGTGTGTTCCTAATAAAAAATAAGCTATTTCCAAAGAGGGTTTTGTGTCTTCTTTCTGCTTATTAAAGAGCTATTACTGTGCTACTCAGAGGCAGAAGAAATACGAGGATGCTGAAAGATAAAAGCCTATTGGGGATTCCTGTGAAATTTTTTAAAACTGTTCCAGCATCCAAGTCATAGTTGCAACCACTTATCTAATTTTAGAAAGTCTGGGATTGCTGCAGTTTCTGATTGCTACAACATCATCAATTCTGCTCATGCTGAGTTAGGTTCATTTTATTTCAATTAGCATTTACTGAACTCCTATCATGTACTGAGCTCTGGTAGAGAGATTGGAGGATAAATAAGTGGCTTCTTGGGATACAATAAGTGCTTGATAACTATACTTAAAATAAGTATAACTAATCTTTATAGAACTTTTTTTTTCATGCTCAGCATTGTGCTAAGAGCTTTTCAAATATCAACTAGTTTGATCCTTATAACAAATCAATATAATCTTCATTCTATGGATGATGAACCTAAGTCATTGAGATGTTGAGTATTTTAATTGTCCAGGTATCAGTGCTAATGATCAGTGTAGGTGGGATTTATTCAGCTATTCTGTCTGTAGAATTCATACTGTCATTCAATTAAATGGGAGAGCGAGTGGTTAATGAATGAATACATATATTTTTAAAATGAATAAATGCGTGAGTCCTGAAGAATATGAACAGTGAAGTTGTTCTGTAACCCCAGAACTTCTAGGTAGGTCACAAAAAAGAAACAGACAAACCAACAAAAAAAATTCCTAGCAGGTTTTGAGCATATTTTCCGAGGTCAGCATGATTCTGAAGTTATCTGTAATTATATGCATTGTAGTCTTGAATTGGGTGTTGCTAAAATTAAAAAAAAAAAAAATCTGTGATGTTTCATTAGTTAAATTCTCCTATACACTATGATCCTTGCTGATTCCTATTTCTTCATTATTATCTTATCCCAGGACCTTAGCATTTACTCTTATATAATGATAACAAACAGGGCATTTAATTCTGTTAAATTAAAAATGAGTCATAGCTTAAAAATCATCCTACCTGGTTTCTGATTTTTCTCCATATTTTAAATGACATTGAAATTTGAATTAGTATATAATATAATATATATTATATTTGTTCCTAGCTGCCTAACAAAAAGCATCCTCTAGATCCACAATAGGCATACCACATAAAGGCATCAATACATATTTTCTGTTTTTTTTTTCTTTATTTCCTTCCTTTGTTCCTAAAGGTTGTTTTACTACTGTATGCTTGAAAAATTTCTAGATTTTGCCCTACTGTCTATACCTATAAAAGATTTTTTTTTCTCCCTAGAATTTGATCGAATGTCTTTATGACTGCAAAGATTTTGAGATTACCGGAAGTGTCTGACACTCTGAAGATAATGGTTTTCCGAGCCCAATCAGCAATGATTCCTTTTGCTCTCCATAGACTTCATATAAACAGAATAACCTTGTGTGGAATTCATGACGATGATGAATGCTATCAAGATTCTTTTCTCTGTGGCGACCCACATATCTAACGTATTTGTTTTCTATCTGTTTCACAGGAAATAGTGTGAAGCTTAATGGATTTAGAAAGCGGCATCTTGCAGTGAGAGACTTTTAAAAAATTATCTAGCAGTTTTCTGACAATCTATTCCTTTTTCCAATCTATGTCTTAAATCTTCTCATTTTTACACTGGAAGTTTGAGTGGTATCAGATGTTGGGGTGTGGTCATGGGAGGGATCTTCGAAGAGTCTGTTTGTTATATAACTGCCATATATTTTTAGGTCTTATTTAGAAGCTATAAGAATTTCTCACTCGTCTTTATAGCAGTTTTCAATAATTTAATATGGCTTATTCATTAATGAATTTGATTCTTTAGAATGATGTTTGATTACTGGGGAACAATATCCAGAGTTGGTACATGTATTATCTAAAATGTCCAGTTGGCAACAGAAATTTAAGAGGCATAAAAAGAAATAAGAAAGTATGACCCATACACTGAAAAAAAAATTAAAAAACAGGGACAAAAATTTCTTGTGAGGTCAACCAGATGTCAGACTTAACAGAAAAATTGTTTAGAATAGCTTTTATAAATATATTCACAGAACTAAAGAAAAGCAAGACTAAAGAAGGAACCAATGTCACATCAAGTCAGAATAACAATAAGAGAGAGAAATTATAAAAACTAAGAAATGGATAGTCTAGAGTTAGAAAGCACAATCACTGAAGTGTGTGTACACACACACACACACACACACACACACACACACACTAGAGGGCTCAATAGCAGAACTAGCTAAAGTAAGCAATAGTGAACTTGAATATAGACCAACAGAGATTATGCAAGCAAAGAAAAAAAGAGAAAAAAGAAAAACAAAAAACAAAACCAGAGCCTCAGAGAAATGTTTCCAATTTTTTTAGAATTTTTATTTCTAAGAATTTTTTATTTCTAAAAAAAATTAGAAATAAATATAACTAAGTTCAAAGGTATCCTCTGAACACTACAAAATATTGTTTAAAGAAATTAAATATCTAAATAAATGGAAAAGCATACCACATACATGTACGTAGGTTGGAAGACCTAAATTTTGGTAAAACGACAAGGGTCCCTAAACTGATCTACAGAGTCATCGAAGTTCCTATCAGAAGTCATAGATTACTCCTTTGTAAAAATTGACAAGCTTACTTTAAAATTAATAAAGAATTGTAAGTGACCTGGAATAGCAAAATGAATACTGAAAAAAGGAGAAATAAGTAGGGATGCTCCTACTTCCTTATATTAAAAATTACTACAAAGCAATGGTAATCGAGACATTGTAGTACTGACACAAGGATAAACTTACAGATCAATGACATAAAATTGAGAGTCTTGATATAAATCCATACATGTAGGATCAGCTAATTTTTGACAAGAATGCCGAGAACATTCGATGGGGAAAGACTAGTCTTTTCGAACGATGGTGCTGAGACATCTGGGTAGCTACATGCAAAAGGATGAAGTTGGACTCTTATCTCAGAAAATACGGAAGTAAAATTTTAAGATCTACAACGGAGTTTTAGATGTAATACCAAAAGCGCAAGAAACAACAAAATAGATAAACTGGACTTCCTCAGAATTAAAAACTTCTGTGTTTCCAAGTCATCATCAAGAAGGTGAAAATGCCACCCAAAGAATGCAAGAAAATATTCTCAAATTATATATCTAATAAGAGAACTATCTAGAATATATAGAGAACTTGTACAACTGAACAATAAAGATAAAACCCAAATAAGAAATGATTGAAGCATCTGAACAGACATTTCTATAAGGAACACGTATACATTGCTTATAGCAACGTTATTCATAATAGCCAAAAAAAAAAAAATTAACCCAAATGTCCATCAGCAGAGTAATGGATAACGCACGTGCCACATCCATACAATGAAATATTATTCAGCCATAAAAGGAAGAAAAGTATTGATTCGTGCAACAACTTGAATGAACCTTGAAAACATTGTGCCACATAAAAGAGGACGGCCATAAAAGTCACATATTTTATGACACTATTCCTATGAAAATCCAGAATAAGGCAATCTATAGAAACAAAGTGGTTACTCAAGGCTGGCTGGGGGTGGGCAGGGGTTGGGAGGATCACAGCAAAAGGATCTTGGGAATTTTTGTAAGGCGATAAACACTTTTCAAATTTCTCTGAGGTGATGGTTGCATATATCTGTGAAGATACTAAAACAGATTGAATTGGACACTTAAAATTTATAAATGGTATGGCATATAAATTATATCTCAATAAAGCTGTTTTTAAAATGAGCATTTAGTCTACATGTGATCATACCACTGGATACTATAACGTGGTTATCTTTTCAGTGTAACACTCTAAATTAGGAAGGAGGTCAAGGAGCAGGTATAGTCTCTGCTTCCTGTATTCATATCATTCACTTCCTCCTTTAAAAACAAAAATACATAAGAAGTAAAATCAAAATTCTGCTTGTATGATCAACAAAATATTCAAAGTAGACTTGTGGAAATGTTTCTATTTTTTTCCCTTTATAACGTATTTTAAAAATGTATTTTAATTTTTTGAAGAAATGTTCATATGTGTACATTAATTTTTATTTCAATAATCTCGGTCAGTTTGAGTTTCATAGATTAGGTTGGCTTGATTGCTTGTGAGGAATCTGGTACTCAGGAGAGTATTAGTTAAGATTTCAGAGCTCTTTTAATAAATACTGCCAGTCAAACACACACTCACACACACATTCACATGGGAAAACACACACTAATGCTCAGACAGAAATACAGAATTAGGACAGGAGACAGGGCATGGGCAGAGTCCAAATACATGCATCCCCTGAATGGTTTTCGGATCATCTTTGTTTTTTGTTTGTTTTGTTTTGATTTGGTTTGGTTTTCACCAATGTCTGCCAAAGTAACCATTCTAAGCAAGACTGCTAGGCAGTCATAAAAGGTTTAGTGAAAAGGAAGAATCTTCTACTGGTGGTATCACTTAACACTTGTTCTTTTTAATATTCTTTTGAAAATGGCAAATGTAATTTAAATGTAGGAAGAAGTAGAGTTCGAGAGTTTATTGATTTCAAATATTGCTCGTGAGAGTATTTGTTCCAAGTCGTCGTTTCTAATCAACCTATACAAAGTTCCTGGAGAAAGACGTGACTCCTGACACGATAACACTGAGTTCTGTCTCCAGTCACTAAATAAAGATTAAATGACGAAGAGGTGCATAAATTTGGTGATCTGATACTGATAGCTATATTGAAACAAAACAAAATTAAAACATCCTTGTTTCTATGGTTGAAGGCAGGGTGATGGTAATTGTATTTATCGTTTTAAAAAATGTTATCTAATTGCTTTTCATGGGGGAGACAATGTATAAGGTAATGAAACAGACTTATTTAGATAAAAATATAATAAGAACAATGGTCACAATATGTAGAGGGTCACCTTAAAAACCTTGATATTCAATTCATATTCAATCTAAGGAAGATGTCTTGGATGTTCAAGGAGAGAGTGTATTTTATTTTGCCTGATGTTTCTTTGACAACAATTTTGCTAAGATAACCCCGATGCCCACTCTTAGCCCAACTCCCTCCCACATTCAATACTTCCCATCAAAGATAAAAGAATACCTGATATTAGTAATACTGAAGGACTGGAATATGCATGCTCAATGCTGGCCCTTATCAAATAACACTTGGATGCATCCATCAGAGAAGGTATAATCCGGTCTATTCTTTCATGGGTTATGCTTATGGAAGCGAGCTCTGCTCCACGGAAGACTGCTAGTTTGTTTATGTTGCATCGGGGGAGAAATATTTTGAAGGTTGTTGTGGCTGCGCTTTTATGTGATGCCCTGAAATAGGGCTTATATTTCAGCTTTAATCTTGGTGATTTCTATGAGTATTTCATAAATGGTTCTGAATTCTCTAAGAGGGAAGAAGGTATATACTATCACAGCCCATGCACTCCAAAAGGAAATAATGCTAGAAATGGCATATAAAATAAAAATCTGAAGTGTCTTAACATCTCCTGGAAACCTCTATGACCTTATATGACAGCAGAAGGTAATGTGATACAGCACAGTGTTTTGAACAAATTTGTACAGATATCAGGGGACAGAGAGAAACAGGAATGAAATGAAATGGCAGACGCCACAAAGGACTTCCAATTCTAGCTAGGATGTAGAAAGTCACAAGACCATCATTGTCACCCTAACAATGAAAGTACATCAGATACACTCAAATTCAAAGTTTTTTTTTTGTTGTTGAACTTGGAGTACAATGAATGCTGCAAATGAACCCAAATCCAGAAAAGACTTGCCTCTTTCTGAGAGGAAAGGGACACACATCTGCTCTTATCATTGACCGCGGAGGATAAATCACCGAGTACCTGTGTAAAGTATACGGGAGGCGAGATGCAAAACAGCAGAACTGAGAAAAACACTCTGAATCGCTTGGGGTTTCCCCAAGAACAAGGCTCTGGTGAGTTGGAACAGGGCAACAGAACGGAGAGATCCACCCCTGTCAGGTACTTCTGGCTTTCACCAAGCACAGGGCACAAAATGAGAAGAAAAGCTGGAAAAGATGCTGCTGAGGCATTCAGGATGAGACTGGAAAGCAAAGATAATTTTGCAGGACCCAAGAGAATGGCAGCCAGACCTTACAGCAGAAGGACTTCCCATGATTCCGAAAGCTGACAGTGGCATTGTTGAGGACGTGATAATCTCCTGAATCTCACTCTTGGCCAGATCCTAAATCCTTCTAATAGAAAAGTACAGATGCTGCCTGCAAGCTGTTTTAAGCCATATGTCAACAGATGAAGTTAGATTTTCAAGAAAGTGCACATCTACCTCCTTCCCAATTATATCGACTCAGCCACACACCACAGAAGCCTAACAGAGGGAGGGGTATGATTATTTTTCAGAGAAAACAGTATTTACTTTAGTGTCTTTTGTGGGTTTTTTTACACACAATGTTTGATCATGATAATAATATGTGAGAAAGGCAAGAAAAAGTCAACTCGTGGGCAAGATACGAAATAGTCAAAAGAAACAGATACAGATAAAAATAAGAGATTGAAATCACTGGACAGGAATGATAATGACTATGTTAAAATATCCAGTGGAAAAGTTAGGTATTATACATAAACGAAAGGGGAATTCCAGAAAAGAAAAATTATATAGAAATAAAAAATATTATACCATAAATGAAGATTTTACTTGATTGGGCTTGACATTATACTGTACAAATAAGGAAAAAAAACGTGAATGAACTAAACATAAGTCTTCAGAAATTAGTCAAACTGAAAAGCAAAGGAAAAAAACATGCAAGCCTTTAGAGACCATCTTCACAATGTCACTTGCAACTCTCTTCTGTAAACTGCGAAGCGCTACATCATTTGAGGATGGATATATTTTTTAGCCAGAAAACTGACCTTTAAGTTAATTTTAATATACCATTTGTGCTTTTTCATAAAATTTTTGGCAACAAAATTTTAAACATTATAATTTTTAAAATATATTCTTTCTGTATTAGAAAAATGTCAGAAGTGCAATAAATAGATCAATATTTATTTTGAGAAATGACTGCTCTTTAAAAAATTTAACAATGATTAATAAAATAATTTAATTTTCCTCATTGTATATAATCTGATTTTTAAAATTGAAAGTATAAAGAAATCTTCTAAAATGCATATGCTACATTGGGTGATACATTAAATTTTCCCTCACATGTATAATGTATTTTGATTTCCTCATCATGACCAATCACATGGTATTAAAGATTTTTAGATTATTTCAAACTAAATCTAAAGACTATGTTAGTGTGATCTTTTAGATAAACAAATTTGTGTCGACTAATCTGAATTTTCTGAAAATAACAACCAATTCCAGAAAATATACTTGACATATTATAGCACAAGAAATAATATTTGATATAAAGTCATTAATTGGAATAGCAGTGAAGCTACAAAGGCATTTGGGCCGTTCTATTATTTATTTACAGATGTGTTAATGAACTGCAATCTACATTTGCATTCATAATTATGAGATACAAAAACAACAAATTATTCTATTCCATTTTCTGGAAACTGGCTCATAGTTACCAGGAACTGTCCAACTCTTTTGTGTTTTGTGCAAAAATTAGCATGACAAAAGCAGGCATGATTTTGCAGATTTAATTCTATTTTGCTGTTATCTCCCAATGAGCTTATTTGGCTCTATTTTTTAACAATACTCTGTGTCCTAAATTCTGTGAATTTGTTCAAGAAATTAAGTGCCTACTACCTGGCACTTAAAAACACAAGATGTATTACCTAATCAAGGAAAATGTGGATCACGTTACCCTGAGTATGAATCTCCAAAATATAAAAGCCATGCATGAACTTCTAGGGATTTAATAAAGGAGTTAAGCTCTTGATTTCAACTATATTACAAAAGCACTTTGAAATGAATTATGTATTCAAATATAAAAGATGTCAGTAGTTGGACGCCTTGCATTGCACCTACAAACTCTCCACTCCCACCCTTTTAAATGTGCATCTGAGCAATTGAGGAGAGACACCTTTTATCTGTGTAGAGACATGTTTGATAACAAATGAAAATAAAAAGTACTCTTCCAAGAAAAATGCACAGGCGCCAGAAAGTATGCATGCAATTCAAGGAGCCTCAGGCTTCCCAGGCGCACATGGGCCCCACACACTCCAGCAGAAAACATTTCCCTGGAGCTTGCAGACCACAGTTGGCTCCGGGCCAGAGAATCACCAGTCACTTAAAATTAAAACGGATGCAGCAGTGAATGCAAGTCAGTCCGAAATTAAATCCTAAAAGGCCTGGTTCCCCTCCCCTTGCACATACCCCACTACCTCGCTCTTGCACTCCCTATGCACTTCTGTGGCTATCTTCATAGCCCAGTAGCACATAACTCATTTCCTCAGATACAGCACAAGATATGTGCACAGTTATGCTTTATTTAAAACAGGGATATGCTTTAAGAAATGCACAATGATGAGATTTTGTCATTGTGTGGTCATAGAGCGTACTTGCACAGACCTAGATGGTATCACCTACTACTGGATGCGCTATATTTTTATGTGACTAGCAGTGCAGTAGGTTTGTATACACCTGCATTGCCACAAACATGTGAATAACGCATCGTGCTAAGACTTTACGATGGCTACAACATCAGGCAATAGGAAATTTTGATCCTTTATAAATTTATGGGACCACTATCTTATATGTGGTCCCTCATTGACTGAAACATTGTTATGTGGCACATGACTGTACCTGTCTTTACAATCCATCCATGTATCACATCCATATTCTTATCTATTTCTTCTCCTTGATCTAAAGCTCCACTTTCCCCATCCCCAGCCTCTCTACCCACAGTGTAAAACATTTGCATTATGTGCTCTGGAGCAGCTTCCCATGGGTAATGGATCAAAGAAGTTCCCTGAAGCTCTCCCAAGGTGAGGCCGTTGATGTTCCTACAATCCAGGTTACTCCTTTCTATTCTCCTGAGTGGTGCTTAGATCCCTCATAAAGTCACTTTTCCTCTGAGTGCTCTTTTGTGGAAGAAGAGAGCACGTACAAATATCCACTAAGGCTTCCCGTGAACTATGAATAAATATGTCTTTGTTCACGAGTCTATTGTAGAGCTCTACTTGGTGCTGAGCAAAAAAATCAATAGCCATATAATAAACACACAACAATGATGTCTTCTATTAGAAAATATACTTTAAGTTCTTGTTTATATCATTGAAATTGATTTCTGAAAAAATCTATTTCTATTCAGCAACCTCAAGCTGAATATCTCTAACAACATGTTACATTTTTTTTTTTTAATTAACTAGAACATCTTCTTTCATGCTGGCTACATTTTAATCTATACAGTATAAATACTATTTATATACTTGATTACTCAATATAAGTGTAGGTCCTACAGTTAGAAGTAAACTCACTACAACTGTGTAACTCACATCTACAGAACTCTTTTTTTCCCCAATGTCATCTATTAGCAATATTGAAGAAGGGCAGTATTACTTGTGTAACCCTTAAGATAAAGATATTTCTATACCACCTTTTATTCTCTCCTGTACAACATGCACAAAAGATATATCTTGGGCTAATTTTACCTAGCATTTCCAAATATTGAAGTACTAACTTGTCAATGAACTAACAAAATAATACATATACTAATTATAACCTCATGAAGCAATAAATATATATTTAATGGCTATTTTTATATTAATTATGAAATATTGCAGTTGAAACATAAAGAAATGTTCTTTATCTTCTATTTTGTTCTTATTAATTTAGTTCAAGATTACACAATCATGCTGTGCCAAGTCTTTGGTCTGTGAGTTTTGCAATGGCCATTGGCAAAACAATACATGTTGACCTAAACTGCCAGAGAAATATATCAAAAAGTCTATTGTTTTGAAAATCTCTCCTTCCCTTTCTCCCTTTCTCTCTCTCAAATTAAAAGAACTTTTTGATTCCTTTCTCACTTTGTGTAGGAGTCTGTGTACCCCAGAATAAACTTATGAAATTCAAGGACTGCACATTTTCAATCGACATTTGGCCATTAAAAACAACAACAACAACAAAAAAAAACCTTGACCCAATTATCAAGTTAAGAAAAGTATGTCAAGGTAAATACAATTTCATCTTAAATGTATTACATAATTCATGACAATAGAAAATGTTAAAATATTTCTAGAACACAATTATTTAAATCAGTGAGACCTGCAAACATATAGAAATGGATTTCAGAGAGAGGAAAAATAATGGTAGAACATAAATTTGGGGTAAACCCATTCCTACCTTTATGGCAGTGGACGCAATTTGAATGTGGTGAAGTCTCCGGAGGGTGCTGTCCCTGTCAATGAAGTAGGAAGCAGCCAGCTGATGCAGCGTCTCCAGAGTGACCAGGGAACTATTGGTGCTGGAGTCACTTCCTTCAGCTCGTTTGCTCAGCTTCCGCTTGTCCACGAAAATTGTGAGCGACTCCTCTCCTGTAGTAATAATATTCCACATTATTCCATTTTCCACTTAAAATCAATTCTTCAATTACCTGCAGGTGAAGAAGCCTAAATTAGACAGAACGGAATAAAAGAGTGATAGACAACAAAAGGACAAGGAGTTTATTTTTGTTGTTGTTCACGAATATTTACCATGTGCCTAGAAAAGTACATGGGATACTGACAGCTATAAATACATATTTAGTTAATGTTGATTAGTTAGCTTTTGCTGAACAATTTCTGCAGATTTTATTGACTTTCTCAAAGAATTTAGCTTATCTAACACTCATGTGGCCTAAAAGCAAATTATGGTAAGAAAAAATGTTAAATGAACTTAAGTGGGGTGCATAATAGAAAATTTTACTTGTGCAGAAATGTTTGCCACAAGTCAGCATGGCAAATGGAAACATGACCAAGCAATTAATAAATATTAGCAGTTTTCAATAATACCTTTAAAATGCAGATAAAACATATATATGCATCTATAATTATGTAAATATAGATATTAAATTCAGAGGATGACTGTGTCTGGCATATATTAAACTACTGTGTGCTAAAAAGCACTGTGGAAATCACTAATCTCCATGGAAGCTTAAGGTTCTGACAATGGGTTCTGAAGGGTGAAATTTAAAGTGCTTTATAACTAAGCTGCAGTTTTCAATATTCAAACGTTGACAAAAAATATCAACATGATTTAACAGGGAGAACTAGCCATCTCCAGACTTCCATATTCTTGGATATGCATCTAGCACATAATTGTCAAACATAATGCTTGTTCTTATTCTTTCAGGAATCCATCTGCTCGGGTGGCATTATGCCCACTCGCAAACTGACAAGCCAGTTCTATGAAATAATAAGTAAGATTTTCTAGAAGAAGAATAGCCCTCATTTCTTCTCCAAAAAATACCAATTTTAAACCAACATAGCCAAGATCATACTTTTCTTCAAGAAATCAGGCCAACTAATATTAGAAATAAGGTGTCAAAATGTTGTTTCTGAAAGGTCACATCCTCAGTTTGTATTTGGACCCCAAAATGCATACGGGAAATCAAACAGACTAACTAGAAAAGCTGAAGAATAAGAAAAATATCCGTCAAAAATACAAATGAGTGGGTCAAATTATCAACAGTATTAGGTTATGTACATGATAGTTTTCCATGAAAACACCCAAAAGTGAAATTATTATAGAAACAAACAAAAATTCCCAACAATTATCTACCCCCGAAAAGAGAGGATCAACTCATGTGGAAATTCGATTGACTATCTCAGAAAGACTAATGAATCCAAGAAAAATGCACTGACGCGCCAAGCTGTGAGAGAGTAACCAAAAGACATCCTGCCACCGGTATAGAAGGCATAGCAGCGCTGTGATGGTCTGGGGACTCATAATGCCACTCAATGGCATATGCAAGTGCTGTGGTATGAACGCTTGTGTCCCCACTAAAATTCATGTTCAAATCCTAAGCCCCCAAAAATGGCAGTCACGGATGCACAGCCTTCACCAGTCCAATTAGTGCCTGCACAAAAGAGGTTCCAGACACATCCTGTGGCCCTCCTGCCAAGTGAACATACAAGGAGTCTTCAGGGCAGAAGACGGCCCTCTCTGGACCATGCTGGCACTTTGAATTCAGACTTCGGGCCACCAGAACAGTAAGCATTAAATTTCTGTTGTTTATAAGCTACTTAGTCTGTGGTATTTTGTTAGCAGCCTCAATGGATTAAGACAGCTAGAGACATGGCCTATTAAGTAAAGTTAAAAGCAAATGACGAAGACATCTTGGTAAATGTAACTAAAAAGAAGGCAAAGTTAATTTTGATATTAGCTATTATAGAAATCAAAACAAAAAATATTAAATGAGAAAAAAAAATACTAGAGTGCTAAAGACAAAAACTTGCAAAATTGCTTTAATTGTGACACTTTTCACAGAGCAAAAAATATAGAAGACATAGGTTAAAATAATGCAAGAAATATTTCTCTTTAACCATAATTCCTTTGACCTGTATAAAACAGTGTCCTCCATATGCGGACATCGATGGAAATTTTAGCTATTCTGTGTTATTTGTGGTGAACAAAAGCCTGCCCTTTCTATTTCTTTTACAAATTCATTAACCCTTGTCCTACTTTTGCATCCGCATACAGAGAGTAAATATCTCTGAAAAGCATCCTTTATTTCCCCATATGACTTTACTTTTCAGGTAATATATTACAAATCATTTATTTCTTAATAAGATATCAACTGAGTAAAATAGAGAAGTAGCATATACATATTTAAAAATTGAATTAAAACTAATTTTAGTTAAAAACATTTTGCAAATTTTAGACTATCCCATGACATAATAGAAAAAAATGACATATAACTAGAGCTAAAAATCACTATTTCAGAGTGGTCCTTTGTAACAATGTGAACAAAAAAACAAATATTATGGTTAAGTGATCAAGGTGATCATAGGGAAATAATGGCCCATAATCATCATAAATCAAGAGTTTTCGTTTTCTATCTACTTGAGATTTAAAGAAAATATTTCCTTTGCTTTTCAGAATCCACATTGTTTGTAAAATATAGGTACGTGTGTTTTCCTCCTCCTACTTTGAAAATTAATATATATTATAGACAACAAAGAAAAATTAAAAAATGTAAATCTTAATACACTTTTATTACTAATTTTACTGTTTTTTTTTTTTTAATTTGTAGGAAATATGATGGGATATGGGAAGGGGAAACGTGAGATTTAGAATCAGGTATGAGGGCAAATCCTGAGAGCCCAGAGTCCCTCTACCTGATGACTGTGGGCTTTGGTGAAGGTGCACCTGCCCTTAGCATTCTTATCTCCAAACCAGAGGCAATATGCCACTCTCAACTGCTTGCGAGGATTAAACAATATAATTCCTCTATGCAGTCTAGCAGAACACATACTATATCTACAATAATTGTTGGTTTACTCTCCTTTTTTATTAGGGACTAACAGTAAGTGAGAAAGTTTCAAATTTTCATAAGTTAGCATTTCATAGATATTGAATTTCACCAAAGGAATCTAAACTTAGATAAAACTGTTTTCTAGTGGATCTTGTAATCCAGATATATGGGATTATTAAGGACAGTAATTGATTATGTTCTCCAATAAGCATATAAAGAGAATCCATCATAAATTGCTCATGGTTCTTCTCTCCAGTGGCACATCAGTCCATGTGTGCAAAAGCTTGCCCTGTAGTGAAGCATGGGGGTCATTCAAATTAGCATAATTGTTCTTTTAGGCTTTGTGGATACTTTGCTTAAATCCTTACTTAAAAGACACAACTGTGTGATATAAAATTCTTAATTTATGCTAAATTTCAAGTTCTGTAAGTCATGGACTGTTAAACATCTAAGACACTTTGACAAAGTCACTCGATTTAAATGGAAAATTAGCCTATTTCTTTCCTCTAAGAGAATCTGGGTTTTGTGGGGGTTTCTTTGTTTACTTGTTTGTTTGTTTGTTTAATTATACACAATTGTAATATTTTTGTGATGTTTAATGTCTTTATATTCTTTGAGACTTTTACAGTCAATTTTAGGAAAAAAGAATGCATTGTCAACTTTAATTGTAAATCTCTCTCAAGTATTCAATTATAAGAGTACATTAGAATTCTATGTAACTAACAATATTCAGATTTGAAAACTGAGATGTCATTTAACTGACTATAAATTTTTGTTCAAATATCATTTTTATTCACATTTTTGATCCAGCTGTAGTTCAAAAGCATGACTTGAGTTCCGAAGGACATCCACATATTTTGGAAAAAGACTAAATATGATTTTGAAAATGATTCAACATCTGAGTATGTTAGAAGTAAAAAGGATTAATGACTATGAATAAAAAAAGATGTCATTATTTCACATAGAAATCATGCAGCTGTGTCTTTGACAACTTAAATACTGTAGTGGTTTATGGACACTAAATGCACCTATTGAAGGATGCCTTCATAGAGAATGAGAAACAGAGGACAATAAAACAAACGAAAATAATCATGACACTCTCTGATCAATTCATAGAAAGGAATCAAGTACACATGATGTGCTATGGACGTCACAATTATATATTTTTCTGCCCTGAATTTCAAATCATCTATGTTGTGTACACAAGGAACAGAAATTAAAGGACTTTCAGATTATTAGCTTTTGACTTGGATTTTCAGTTTGCATTCTCGTCCAAATAGTGATTGAAGGCAGAGGCAATAATCTCAAAAAGGTAGGATAAAAACAATGGATAAGAGAATGAGTACAATAATCTTAGGGATAAATCAATAATGATGATGTGGCAGATTGTATCATTTTTTGCAATTGTTTTCTGCACCATCCTGGATGAAAACATGCACACATGGATTAAAGGTCCACTGTAGAGAACTAAGTGTAGTCCATGGACGATTTCCTTTAACTTGGTATTGGAAAGGAAGATGCTGAGGTCAGTGGAATACATGCAAATCAGCTATGCCATGATCTAGGACAAGTTTTGAGAGTCTTGGTAAAGTTATAGTTGTTCTTTACCTTTTTCCCTCTGCCTAAGGGCCTTCTTCAGCCTGATTCCCAGGATGAGGAAACACCCAGAGCAGAATCTTAGAAGATCCACAGTCAAAACATATAATATTAGAGATCCACAATTATAATCAACTGAGATTTCAGTTCTACCCCTGCCTCCCCCCGGCCCCCACAATAAAACTAACTCTTATATGTTGACTGTGTTTTATTGTACTTTATCATCACTACTGCCTTGGGTTAGTCTACTGATCTATAATGTTTACTGTTCCACCCAGGAAAAAACTGTCCATTTATGGCAGATGTCTTCCTGGTCATTCAACTTCCTTCCATTTAAAGAGTTTATTGTGAATGTTTCTTGTGCTTTTGTATCAGTTTTACTTACAAAGGCTTGCTATTTGAGGAAGAATCCTTCTCACAGAAATAACCTCTGAAATATAGCTTAAATGTAATTGTTTATAGGTTTTACTTTTGATGTATCCTTTTAACTCAAAATGTTATTTTATTTTTGGTAATGACGGATCACATTATCCCTTGCACTAAAGTCTTACAATATTTTGGATATTGCTCCTCTTTGGAAATTGCATTTTAGTTCTCACAGTGTTCGCTTTGCTCTCGCTACTGATGACCATCCTACGTTAGCTCAACATGTTAAACAGTTCACATCTTGATGATACCTATCTTTCCATTAATAGCATGTGGTAGAAAATAAAACAGTGTTTTAGAAACAAACAGACATAAGGGGAAAAAAACAATCTCAGAAAAATAGGCTTCTGACAAGAAGCAGAGCCAAATATATAAAGACAGTAAAAACAGACATCTTGGCTTAACACCAATTGGCATCTGTGAGATATTATGGGAAGGAAATAGCTAGTCTTATACAGCTTTGAAAAGGAAACAATATGTTTTGCAAAACACTCTAAAAGAAAGTAACTGACCTTATGATTATTAACAGTTACCCCCATAAACCATCTGAAAAATATCTGAACAAGAGTGTCCAGATACCGTAAAACTCTCTATGAAACAAGATGAAGAAAAGGACTGGAAATAAATAGTTCTAAGGTCAGATGGAACGAATCTACCCTGATAGACATACAATTAAGTTACTTCTGTTTTTGAGCTGTTTGCAAACAATGCTGTAATTAATTTTTTTTTATTAGCCATAGTTAACAGACTTCTGCTATCATTTTGATAAGATTGATTCTCAGAAGGGAGATAGCTAGAATACTTAAGAATCGTCTAAATTTATATAGAAACTCTAAATGGTGCCATTCAAACTTAATGTGTATATAAATCACCTGGAGATCTTATTAACATGTAGATTCCGATTCATTAATCTGAGATGAGATCTGAGTTTCTGCATTTCCAACAAGCTCCAAGATGACGCTAATGCTGTTTGACCATGAACCACCTAAAGTGATGAGGCTCTGAGGCACAGCGACACTTATTACCAGTCTAAACGTCTGTCTTTGTCAGTGACATGTGTGTTCTTTGTGTGTTCCTAAGGAAAATCTTGGGTGTTTGAACAGTTTTGATGACTTAGCACATACTCAGCAAACAGATGGACAGGGGAGTGATCAACCTTAGCAAAGTGCTATAAAGAAAAATATAGTCAAATTTATAAAATTCTAAAACTTAACATTTATCTTTTGGCTTAGTTACCATGAAAGGCACTATTAAGATCAACTGATGTAGCAATTTAAATCTCATTTTTTTCTTTGTTATCTTCATTATTATTTATAGAAATGACTTCAAGTCATTTTAATTGATAACTGCTTTATAAATCATTGAATCTTAATTAACAGTATTGCTTTAATTTCAAACTTTACTTCCTTTACCAGGGAAACATGAGAAGTAGAGATAGAGGCAGAGAGAGACAGAGGAACCAATATAATTAAACTTAAGTAGCAAGAGTAAATATTGAGTTTTAAGTACTAGCAGGGCAGGCTTTTTTCATCCTTTTGTGCCATCATTTTAATGATTCCCTGGGATATGAAGCTCCAGAAAATATTTCTTTCCTTACAGTACTTTTCCTTAAAACGAAATGTACATTCTAATAGAGGAAATAGTTTCATATATTTCAATAAGTATTCATATTTGCTTAAAAATAGATTATGCCTATTTTTGGCAGATTTGTTTCCTTAATTATGTTATGGTTAAACTAAAATTCAAAAATTTGTACTTCCTAGGAAGATAGATATCAAGTGAAAATGAGATAGTCGTTAATCGATTTTGAAAGAAGGTGGTACATGAAATGGAATTAAAAGTATCTTTCGATATTTTATACAGAATGTAATTTGCATATAGATAAATGAAAATTGAGTATCTCTGAAATTATAGGATATTTAGATTTCTTACACTTTTGGGAATGAAAGAAAATAGAAAAAAATAATCGAATTGACACTATCTACATGGTATATTGCTACCTAACTCCCGACCTCTGTTTCTTCTACACAAACAACAATTGCTAATACTTTCAAGGTAAATAAACTATTTTGCAGGCTTAGTGACTTATACACTAAGTGCTCAGAGAGGTCATGTCCATTATTTTAAATAAGTATTCTAATAAGTTAATACTGCTGTGGTCATCAATCATACATTCTTTTCATAAGAGCCATGAATAAATTATTTTCAGTATTTAAGCAAAATTGAATATCCGATGAAATACTTAAGTTGAGCATTATGGTAACCAGAAGATATATTCTCATATGAAGCACTATCAAAAAAAAAAATTAAGAAACACAAATAAAAATATTGCAATTCTTTCCACTAAATTTTATGTTTCAAAACTCTGTGCATTCAAAACCAACTGGACTTGTTCTTCTGTTGCTCAAAATGAAAACTTTTTTTTTAAACTGTAACTTAACAAATCAACATATTATCTATTTGCTCCTAGAATAAATTTTGGTCCACATTTTAAAAAATAGCTCTATCAGGAAGATATTTTGCCAAACCATTCTCAGTGTCCCTGCACTGCTGACTCTGCCCACAGAGGCACAGTGAGTTAAGGGACAGGCTGGGTATAGGCAGAGGACTGCCATGAGTAGCCCAGTCTCTCTGGCTCTTTCTTCTGGGATGTGCTGTCAGGAGAGGAGACAGCATACACTGTGACCAGCTCCTCAGTGCCTTAGCTTTTAGAGCCAGGATTCCCACTGCAGTCCACACAGCTATGACTGGTTGGGCAAATCTGTGTAATTCTGGCGATGAGGAACAGGTCATGCTTAAAATCACTAGAAATATTTTATGACATTTTTATAAATTTTTAAATGAATTGTTTGCTCTCCATCTTCTTTAGTTAAAAGCCTTTTAAAATTAATCTGGAATCCAGTTTTGGTACTTTTCAGTGAATTCTTTTTCCCCAATAAGCCCCCAAATTTTGAAATATTTTCCCTATTTACTCTATTTTTTTTTTTTTTTTTTTTTTTTTTTTTTGGTATTTCTATATTCAGTATGCATATATACACTTTTATGTCAGCATTTGTCATATAATAAAATACATCACAAAAACAGTCATGAGATATATTCCATAGCTAGATATCAATATATCCCAGGAGTGCAATCTTTTTCAAGATTGATTCTACAAATTGAGTAGCTTATTTTAGATAGTTAAACAGTGATGGGGTTTAGATATCATTACACAAAGAGAAGCAAGCTCAATTTCTATACTGATAAATAGGCTAGATGGTATAAGATGAAATATATGGGGAAAACAGTATATATTGATTAAAGTTTTTTTTTTTAATATAATTTATTTGTCCCTACAGGAAGATAATTCAATCACTGGCTTTATCTATCATAAAATATCCCATTAAAGGATTCAAATATGTTATCCAATATTTTATGCCTAAGTCAATAATACGATGTACTAAATAACTCTTGGGAAAAAAAGACTTTTCAAATGTATTTCCTTTGCATCACTTTAATACTGGTAGTATTTTATACTCAACTTATTTTTTTTTTTCAATTTTTCAATTTAGTTAAAAATCTAGGTACTTAGGAAACATCTAGTAATAAAATAACTAGCTTTGTGTTTAAAATGTTTGCTGATATGCATGGCATCTTCAGTGTGTTACTATTAGAATTGTTCCTTAGTCTTAGTTAATTAAGAATGAGAGAGAATTAACTGAAGTTAAATACCATCAATCTTAATTTTTTTTTTTAAATGGGTAATACAATTTCATGTTCAATCAGGTAAAACATATAAGCCAAAAAAGACTTATAGCAACAAAAAGGTTTAGTGAAATTACAACAGCAAAAATTTAAAAATTGCCTGAAATCAAACTGCAAATAGTTAATATCCTTAAGCTACTTAAATAATTTCATGCATTTGAGCTAAATTATTAACAACAACAAACGGATACTCCTGAAGATAAATATAAGTTACATTTAGAGAAGAAAAGAGAATCCCAATAGAAAATACCAGGAACATTAAGTCTGAGAAATACTCAGAGATTAGAAGGTGAGTGAGGGTGTGGAAATTCTATCCATACCCTTTAAAAAAATGTTTGAACAAGACTTTTTAAAAATAATTGAAGTAAAGCAATTTTCAGAGAACATTTTGCAATCATTGGGATAGTCAACCTGAAGAAGTGATTTAACCCCACCTACAAAACAAAAATTAATCTGAAGTCCAAAACGTGGCATACACAATGTCAAAAATAATGAAACAAATCAAAAGGTGACCATAATTTTCTCACTAACGAACAAAAATGTCCAAGCTAATTGTCTCTCTACTCTTTGATCTCTCTGCCTTCCCTCTGTCCCTTTCTTAGCTGGAGAATATATTTTATGTTCTGAAATTCTCTTGGGTACCCCGCATTGCTGACACAACAGTAGTGCAGCCTCATATGGGTTTCGACACCACTGGACTTTTTTTTTACATGAGAAGGTATAGAAATAATTTTTTTACTTTTATTGCACTAATAATTGACATTATTAAGCCAAATAGACAGTTTTTCCAAAATCCATTTTCATAATTGTTGGGATATTATTGTATTTTTGTTTATTCATACTACTATAATAACAATAACATAACTACATCACATGTTTAAATTATCCCACGCACTGTGCCAAGAACATGTTCCTAAATTTACATGAATCTTCCTATGGCATTGTCACACAGGTGTTACTGTCCCCCTTTCTACTAAAAGAAACTAAAACTCAGAATAGTTATTGAATGGTTTTTAAAGTTTCACACTTGGTTTAAAGAAAAGGAAGGTGGGGTCAGGATTCAACACCAGGTTCTTCCGATCTCTTTGTCTTGTCTTTTTAGTATTATTCACTTACTGCAGAAGGTGATGGGAAGACAGAATGCGTTCAGGACTAGCCTTTTCTGTCTGCCTAAATAGCCTACATCTTTGACCTTCGATTCCTTACAGTTACACAGCAGATGTGTTTCCTCAACATGCCCTGGAATCTACCCTTGTCCACTCTCTCCAAGACTCGCTCACCTGCTCTTGCTTGTGGCCTGATTCTTTCCAATTCCAAAACGTTGTTTGCTTGACTGACCCATCTGGCTCCCTGGGTTTGCTTCTTTTGTTCAGTCTTCTTTTTGAATTAGATCTCACTTAGCCTCTGTATATGTCATACTTTTGACATTTAGTTAGCGAACTGGATAACCTCAGCCTCCCAGCAAAGTGTAGTTTGACTTATTCATTTAACAAATATTTAATGAGAACCTATCATGTGCCAGGCACTATTCTATCCAGGGGGGTAAAGTGGTCGTGGAGACAGGCAAGGTCTCTGTTTCCGAGAAAATAGTCAGGAATGACTGATGATAAACCAGGAAACAAAGAAAATATTGTCACATAACAAGTATTATAAAGAATGCAAAGTAAGATCGTGATAGAGTCGAGAATATCACTGGTCCACCAGGCACAATTGTTGGTAAGATAGTTAGGAAAGGCCTTTCTGAAAAAGTAAAATTTGAGCAGAAAAATGTGAAGATCATTGTGGGTGACAAATTGAGCACAATAAGGAAAGAGAAAAGATGAAGTTGAGATGAAAGCGAGTGCCATACAGTGCCTTATAACCATTGCAAGACATTTGGGTTTTATTTTAAGTGGATAGTTATAGGCTTCAATTAAAACAAGAAATGATTTGACCCGATTCAAATTTTTTAAAAGATCTGTATGGAAGATGGATCTTAGAAGAATTCTGGGAAGACCATGATGGTGATTTGGTCTTGGGGTGTCATGGTAGAAATCAGGAAAGAGTTTGATCTGGAAGATATCCTAGAGGAATAAACTGGCACGACTTGCTGACTGGACTGGCAGGGAAAGGAAAAAGAAGACTCGTCTTTTAAGACTGGGAAAATGAAGAGCAGCTGGTCTTTCTTGTCAGCTCACCACGGGTGCAAATCAGTCTGCCTGTCTTCCAGAAACTTACTGAGAACTGACAAGGGAGCAGGGACTCACTACTTCCATAGTTTTTCCTATTCAGTTTTATTCAATGCTCTTCATGCTAGGAAAGACTAATGCCTGTTTCTAAGTGGAATGGTTGGATATTATTCAAAGGCTTATATATTAAATATATGGAATTCTGGGATAGTTTTAAGTTTTAGGAAAATGTAATATGTTTCCTATTAGACATTACTTCCCAAAATATTATTTAAGTGTATTGAAAATGCTGAATTGCACATCACCATAACAAAACACATATTGAATGGTATTAAATTCAAGCTTTCTTAAGTTTCATAAATTGATTGAGGAAGAAGTTAGTTATATTATGAATCTCTACATTCATATTATACATCATAATTGATATTATCACTCCTTTCGTATCATATATCGACCACATAGGAAATTCTAAAATGGAACTAAAAAATATAATTTTAGACCTTCAACTCCAGAAATCCTTTCCTGCTGTTACCAGAAGTGATGACTCCCACTTGCAACTTGACTGCTCGCTACTTATAGTTCAAACACAATTCGGCACATCACCCTGCATTATGAAGTGTACGAACTGTGCCTATATTTAATGTATGCTATTAGACTGCAAATCACTCTCAGGCAGTTGTGGACCTCAGTACTATGACACCATACGAAGCCTTTAGCAAAGACTCAATAAACATGCTGAATAAGTTAATGAATTTTAGAATTATTCAAAATGCAGCTATCTAGATTAATCAACACTTTTTGGTGATCGATACAGTTTTATGCACACGCACACACAGGCACAAGTATTTTCAAAGAGTCGTACCTCCCAAAGTAGCAGATAGCAAGAAATGTGTCCCATATTTCTTGATAAGGTTTTCAGTGATTTGCTGAAGGGTAGGTCGGCGTCCCAAAAGTCTTATGTTGCGGAAGAATTCGGGGGCAAGAGGCAGAGGGGAGCCAAGGAAATTTCTTCTCTCAAGTGCAAGGTTATTTACTTTCCAGCGGCCAAACTCCCTGAAAAGCAAATTTATTTTTATTCATAAATACATAATCTATCTGAACGTTTTCATTTGAAAAGTTCACTTAGTAGTTTAGCTGGGGTCACTACATTACAATGCTTCTTGCTTGTAATTATAACATCATGAGCTATGAGTAGAAGCAGCAATATTTATAATTTATTTAACTGGACTGAATATTCTAAAACCAAATCATGTAAAGAAAAAATATAAGCCACTTAAACAGCTTCTACTGATTTTTTTTCCCCCCAAGGAAAGATGTACTCATAAAAAATGACTTAATTATGCATTGAATACGAATGCAGAGTTATTAAAAAATAAGGTAACATTTTTTTCATTTTCTAAGGGAAATTGAGAAAAATAGAATAAATTTACTTTAATCACTCTAATGATTCCTTTTTCTATTTACTTTAGAGTGGGTACTTGTAAAACCTCAAGAATATTATAGAGCTGTGGAAGAATTCAAAAAACATGATCAAAAGAGAAACTAGCCTGGTTTTTTTTTTGTTTGTTTGTTTTTTAAGTAACTATTGCCGACAACTTATTTTGAAACCCAAATTTAACTTGATTAGCAATTTCTCAAGCTGAGAAATGACTTCCAAGGTGAATTGGGTCAAATTAGAAAAATCGCAGGTATGGTTTTAAAGGGGCTTTAACAAACTTATGTCATTTTTTGAAATTAGTTTATAACATTAATTTAACAAGAAAATTTATTAGTGTTCACTAGTTATTATTATTTCCAGAAATCTTGCTAGCAATATAGAGAAATATAAAAAAGCCTATGACCTCAAGGGTCTCGCAGATCATACCAACAAAGGAAATGAAGACAGATTAATTGCAATTCAGAGGCTTTAAAATATTTTATGTGCAAAAATACAAGTGGCCAGTAGCTAATTTAGCACAACTTCTCTACCCAATTTATCACTATTCTTTGATATAAATATTTATAATTTAACTCACATTGAATAAGTTTTCTCTTCCCTTTGATACATAGACTTTGTAAGGTTATGAAGAGTCCAAGACTATGGAGAAGCTTCCAGGGAACTTTCTTTAGCTCTTGAGTCCTTTTTATTACCTTGGTCTGTCAACCTTGATTAGGTTTATAGTCACGATTCATCTTCTAACAGTTTAGTTGGATGGAACACTTTGCCATCCCATCTGTTTAATTTATTCTCTATCAAGCAACAACCAAAGGCAAAGGACAAACTCTTTGGGAGTATCACCGAACTAAGGTCAAAATTAATTAATCAATAAACTAATTAATTAAAACCAGTATGGTTAGTAACTATAGCAAATGGTTTTCTTAATTTCAAGAGCTAATTGCTAATCTAAAATTCTTAGTTTTTTAAAAAATATTTTATATGAAGAATGAAGTAAAATATTACACTTTCTATTGTGTATATCCAAAAACCTGTAATTTGTGTAGGATACAAATGTTGATTTGAGATCTGACATGTCTCATTCCCACTCGCCATATTTGGTTTGTATTGTAATGATACATGATCATTGTTAAAATCTCTAAAAATTTTTTGATCAAAACCTGGATAGAAAATGCTGAATTAATCCTGAGAAATGGTGGTATGAGCACTTTAATAAAAGAAGTCAACTCAAGACACTTAAGTGCCATGCTGTGAGTAGTAGCTATTAGATCTGAATACAAATACTTGGTGTCCTTTTTCCTGGGCACAAGACAAGGTTGCATTCATTGGTGTCCTTCAAAGTCAGTGTGGCCATCTATGTGGCTTACTTTGACCAATAAAGGGGAAGCCTATATGGTTAGCCTGACCCATCATCCTGGGACCTTGATCAACAATGGTGTTTAGAATTCCCATCCCCTACCTTCACCCCTGCAACGTACTTGAGTGAATAAGGGCACAAACTTAAAAAAAGAAAAGAAAAGTTGTTATATGAAGCTACCAAGATTTGGGATTCATTAGTAGGTTTATTTGCCTGCCTTTTAGCCATGTAATCTAGTACATCATGACTAACGTAGAGTATTTTGATGTCTGGGTAAATTGAGAAGGCAATAAGGAACTAACGAGTATATAAATTGGAAACTTATGGGTTGCAATTTTTTTCCCCCTTTTCTCAGGATAAGATTTACCTCAGTTGCAAATAGACCAAGCAGTCATTAAACTTTGGAAAAAGAAAGCAATGGAGTACTGAATTGAAAACATGCTGTTGGGTATGCTTATCATAATGAGAACATTTTACCTAAAGGTATCTAAGGTATCCACCCAGATGCATTATGCTTATATTAAATAAGAACAGTGTTTTATTCAACTAAATATTGCATTCTATCTGAAGCCTTCACAGAACATAAATATCTTCCCATCACAACCTTTGGAAGTCTTTACATGAAATAAGCACAATCATTACTGTTTAATGTAACTCAGCCCCTTTAGAAAGATTGGTATTTTATAAAACACACAAATGGGCCCTACCTAGCTCAGCCAGAACATTACTTTAAAAATGTTTTTGTTGGCACTCAGATGTCTCTATTAGTTGATTAGAGTTGTATGTTTGCCTGCTAAAAATTCTGACTTGCAAGCATCTATTATTATGTATGTACATATAATGTTTACTTTTCTACAGCAATGTTTATAATTTTATTGCTACCCATGTCTTAAAAAAGGTTGGAAAACAAAAATGATATCAATAAATTCTATTTTAATAGCATTTACATTATTGCCACATTGCTGCTGACCTTTCTTATTAGTATTTAAAAATCTATGTGACTACAAAAATGTACTCAATGTGTTTAAAATATTTTAACTACCATGATTTCTTAAAATTACACATGTATATTTGGATCTTGAAATCTATGGAGGCAACCTCTGTTGATATTAGATATTTTAGACTCAGTATCAAAAGAAAAGCAACATAAAAAAATTGTCCAAATTAGATGATGCAGTTGCTGAAAAGACTTTATCTGCTAATTTATTCTAAATAAAGTTGCTTGTCTATGCCTTACAGGCTATTATTACATTACGTTTTTTTCAATACAACATTTGTTGGCTTATAATGTTAATTCCATCAATATTCATTGAAATTTTCAGACACAACAGAAATATTAAAACAAAATATAATACCCAAGCACTAATGTACTGTGAACAAATCCAGCATGAAAATCATAAATTGACTTGCCAATCTTTAGCAGCAATAACCTTCTAATTACATCTGTAAAATCACACTGATCTTCAGAAATGCCACTAATAATTGATGCAAGTTTTCCCATAATTTTATTTGGTGCAAGTGTTACATATGAAATTGGCTCTTTTCACTTTTTTTTCGAGTAACTTGAACGTCTTGCGAATTCTGCCATTTTCTGTTTGGCCACTAAATGGGGAATGTTTCCCATGGCCTGCGTGACAGTGGCTCTGATGCTCGTGTTTCTAGAGCAGCTGAATGTTAAGCAGTGGGCAGGGTGTCCACTGTCTTTCACCTCCTGACCCTTGATGCACCAATACATTGTTTTTTCTTTTAACAGAGGTGGGATTTTTAAAGATTGAGAGGTATTTTTGGATGAGGCTAGGAATTTATCTGAACAAATCTATGTACATAACACACAAGAGCAAGTAGGAATTATGTAAAATGGTCACATCAGGATTTCTGAGAAGCACCATTAATGACTGTTGTATTTTGATGGAAGTGGGGTTATGGAGAGTATTTTAAAGAAAGGTCTGGTATGGCTAGTGTCACATATGTCTAATTCTTAAATTACATTATATTTTTAGGGCTATGCAATGACTAAATATTATTTAATTTCATCTTGTATAGTTTTAAAACATTTTTTATAATATAGTTTATAGGGTTTTATTTAAATTTTAAAGTATATACTGCAGAACTCAATTATTATAGTCACCACTATTATTCTCAAAGGTAATTTAATAGGAATATAATAGTACCACATGCTTGTACCACCACAGATATAAATGTAATAATTTATTATCCATGTTTAAATCAAACCACTTCTTTGAACAGATGCTAGGAAAAGTTTTGATTTAAAAAATTTACATACATGCTATCGGTGAATGACTTTCTAAGTCTAATAGTGTGAATTATGATGTAACAAATTAAGTAACAAGCAAAAGCTTTTTTCTAAATTTTAAAAGTATAGTATAACATCTGTTGCCACTTATCACTATTATCAATCACATTCATATAATTATATAGATTTGCTAATTATTGATCAACGAAAAGAAGCCAACAGACAAAACAACCAAGCTAAAATATCTACTTTGATTTTATCTAAAGAAACAAATATGAGTGTCACTATTTTTTACATTGATAATTTAAAAAGTAATTATTTACCTTGGTTACTAAGTAGAAAATATTTGCATTTCATACATGAATTTAAGTATTTTGGGAGGGAAGAAATGTTAGTTTTCCAAAGGAGAATGGCTTCTAGAGTTTGATAGCTGGTTTCAAATCCCACCCCACCAATTCAATTCATAAAATTCGAAGCTCTATGAATTTTACCAAGTTCTTAACCTCACTGATGTGATCATTGCATTCATGATCAGATGTCTAATAGTACTGACTCTGTAGAGTTTTTGAAGAAGTAAAATTTGCAACAATTAAAATGCTGCAAAAAATGCTGTTTACTTCTTAGAAACACCTGGGTAAAGCTTGATGGGGAATAATGTGTAGGCTCCAGATTTAAGCTCCAATAACACTCTGAATGACAGTCTCATCACCACCCAGTAGGGATAAAATTCCAGACTCCCATCAGCTGGACTTCCCTGACACCAGTTTGACATGGGGTAGACAAGGCTAGAAATCTAGGGTCCTATCTGACTTCTGGGTCGGGGATGAAGACAGAATATTTCCCTGCAGTGTTTGCCTGTGACAGAGAGATAATTATCTAAAATTTCCTGTTGGCTAGAGAGCAGGCCCTCACTGAAGCATTTTTTTTTTTTGGGGGGGGTCTACATGCAATGGTGTTTCTTGTTCGAAGTTTCTTTAGCTCTGAATCTGAGATATATGAAGTAAAAATAAATAAATAAATAAAGGAACTCGGCCCTTCTCATTGGGGCAAGATCTCAACATACCTAGGTAGTCCACCTTCTCTACCACTTTTAAAGTTTTCTTAGGTTTATTTTATATATAATATCTAGGGTTTTTATATCCAGTGGGAAAACTCAGGAAAACTACATTTAATTTTCCTGGAAGCAGAAGCTGCTATAACAATGCTAATATTTTTAAATTACTTTCATTTATTTTTTAATGGGTAGTAAAAATGCAATCGCATTTTAAGATCCAAAATACTGCTAAGAGGCTAATAATCCCATTAAAATGTAAGGAGGATTTACTAAACTTTTAATACAGCTGTTGGTGAAAAATATTGAATTAAAAATCTTTTCTGCCAACCTTACACATCTTTCTGAAGATCTGTGGAAAAAATAAAGAGATAAGTCTATACAGCATTTTAAAATCTTTTAGAGTTTTGGGAAAATATAAAAATATAAAAGAAGTTGGTGAGGATACAGTCAAGTGGAGAAATCATCCCTTTGTAATTACACAGATAAATTTAATATGGGAAAAGTACAGTTGGAGTATTCTGAGGAAGAGTTATGTGTTCAGGGCAAGATTTTCCTAAGAATCTATAGAAAGGTCATGTGACTGTATAGGAATTGCTATTTCTTGACATAGAGGACAAAACCAAGCATTATCCAATAAAAAATATTATTTAATTATATATAATATAGAAATATATAGAAACCCATTTTACTCCACAAGTATTTATGGAGAGATTTATCTATATTTCTTTATAAGTATATTTCTTTGTTTAAAGTGCTTTCAGCGACACGTGTATAGGCAGAAGTTTTGTTTTGTTTTGTTTTTTTATCCTGGAAAGTTGTGGTAAAGACTGTTAAACACACGTTATAAAGGAAGAAATATTTCATTGTAAATTTTAAAATGAAATCATATAACGAAGAAACAAACCAAAACCAATGACAACAACAACAACAAAATCGTATAATATATGATGCCATGGCTTAGTTCTTTACTTTTCATGTTTTACATATTCCTTACCTCTTTCAAAAATTAGACGTGCTCTTGGTCAGGCCATAAGTAGGAAAGACTCACAGCACCATAGTGTTCCTCTAAATAAGAATACTTTTAATGGTTAAATACTGTGTATCTTCATATGCAATGTAAATATTTTCTCAGAATGCAGAAAATATGCAGCTCCTATCTTCTGAATATTTTCGTGTTTATTAGAAAACAAAATTAACGTTGGCCATAAAACACTTGTGAATGTATAGACTTCAATGGTGTTTTCTTTTAATGCATTAACTTGAGAGAAATATAAATTTAAAATTTTAGCATCTAAAATTAATCATATCACCATCGGATCAAATTAATCATCATATGAAAATGAGGTGAAGAGATTCTGAGGCACTAATTTACACTGGTGGAGGAGATAATGATAACTCTAATAATCAGACAACATATTTTCCAAGTTTAAGCATTAGCAGCAGATGGAAGTTAAGGTTTTGTTAAATTTAATAGGAATATTATACTAAAAAGATCCTCAGAGAATAAGTAAATTTAAATTTTGTAGAAACATTAATATTTGATATGCATGTAAACATAAGTTAAATAGTGTAATGACTCTTCTGATGGTAATTTAACTACAATGTTTTATAGAAAAGAAATATTTCAGAAGGGGTTAGGGTAGCTATGAAGTGGAAGGCGACCATACAGGTGATACATTCCAGTCAGAACCCTGCAACTAGGTAAAGCAGAAAAACAGTCAATGAAGACTGAAAAGGAGTAAGAAATATATAAGTTAAATGTGAAGAAATCAGAGTGCATTGTTATGTGGTTATTAAATGGACACTGAAAATAAATGAGCTTTTAATATCAAAAGCCAGTCATTTCTTGCATTTGTCCAGTTTAGACTAATATTGCAATTAAGCATTCTAACAAATGGCCTCAGTCATTTGGTTTGAGCTTGAATAACTATGTTATAAATTAGGTATTAGTTGTCTTCTGAAAGAAAGGGGTCATTTAAAAGTTAGTAAAGCCAGAAGTCCAGATGGTGCTAAATTTACCCAACTACATTTGACTCCCCTGAATTTGGCTCATTCACATTATTCAATTATTCATGTGATATATATGAAAATCTGGCAAATTGGAAAATAGCCAGTGATATGCCCTACTGATGGAAGATGACTCTGTTCTCTTAATTACAGACTTAGACACAATGAGTAGCTTCTCTTCCCTCTTAGGTATTTAAAAAGTAACTAATTCTATAATAAATGATTTAATAACCAAAAGAAAATAATAGATAATATAATCTTTCCCATGAGTTAGTAATTCGAGTAAGTATATAAAAGTTAGAAACTATGCAGTCATCTAATAGAGAAATGACACTATGTAAAAAATAAACTGATAAAGTTTAAAAATTAGAAATCTGAAAGAAAAAATTCTATATGCACATTTTTATACTAAATTGTTTTATAACCTTGAAAAAATCACTATCACTTAGATTCTTAATTTTCTATACTTTAAAATCAAGCACATGGACTTAAAAAAATTCAAGCGCCTTATTTTTCTTCTGATTTTCTGCTTTAAATTTACATAATTCTGTAGAAAACTTACACACTCAAACTTTTCAAGATTAAATATATCTCTATATATCTAGTTTGTGATGGATGATAAAAATTCTCCTGTATCATAATATCACATTTGTACTTTAACAATAAAGTGTCATTTGCTTATTTTTTGCAACATTCAACTGATACTCTGCAAAAATAATGATCATTACAATTAAGCATAATTTTATATCTATTTTCTCACTGAAGACTCACAATAATACTATAATGCATGTATAATTATTATCATTATTTTATAGATAATGAAAATGAGGCACAGTCAAGTGAAGATGCTTGTGCTACCTAAAACAGTTTCTGTATCAGCACTGCCCCGTAGAAATATTTTGTGAACCACAAATGCTACTGAACACAGGAGGGTCACATGATCATAAGGGACGTTCGAGGATGATGTTAAGGTGGGACCGAGGCTGGAGAGTGAAGTGCATCTGAGTTTTAGGAGGCCACTGGAGCATTCTGGTTGTGAGTAAAGTGTGGTCAAGAATCATGATGACAGCGATGAAATAAAGATAGAGTTTGAGAGAAAACAAAAAAATGATTTATTTCTAATAACATCTAGTGAAAAACATATATTACTTCTTCAAGATAATAGAATTCTTTTTGAATTAAAGTCAAAGCTGAAGATAAAGGATAGTGTACTATTTTGGCCTTGAATCTAGTGGATTAACTTTGCAATACAGCAAACTTCTTTATAGTCTATCTGGGTTTATCTGCCTTTTTTAATTATTAATCTTTTTGTGCTAGGGCTCACTTTTCTCTGCAAAGATAATCAAGATTCATGGTAGAGTAGTTATAGTTAGGGTGGGGTAGAAGAACCAGATCGACAAATGGATTACATCAATGCTGTATATCAAATGTAGATGGGGTAATCCCTATGCATAAAATTCATAAAATATTTTTAGGATATTTAAATAAAAAGTACCATTATAAAATATTACCTCAATCTTTATCATTGTGCAAATTTTATAGCCTTGCTTAACAGTAAAAATTACAATTGACAGTACTAATTTCCCAAACGATAAGTCATTTCCATGAAAACTGCATGGAACTGAGGAGCACAGGTTCTTTAAATCCTTGAGTCTCTGCTAAGTGCGGTATACTCTGAGTGTATCTTATGTGTGCTTTTTGTCATTTACCAGCCCTAACTAGGCTTTGGTTAAATGACATTGCTAAACTCAAACAGTAATAGTTAAAAGTACAAATTAAAAATTAAAACATATAATTTATATTAAAACATTCATATTTTTTTTCAATTGAATGCACCGTGATGAACCAAAACTTCTAAAGACATCTTTAAATAGTCCCTAAAAATAAGAATATTATTCATATCTAGGAGAAGTCTAGACTGTCCCAAAATTAGTATGTTATGTTTCTATCTCCCTCTGCCTACACTAACAGCTTTATACATAGGTGCACCAAATAAATGTTAGTGGATAGAAATACCACATATTTATTTAAACTAGTTACTATCATCATGTAATGATATTTTCTCCTGTGTTCAAACCTAATTTTTGAAATTGAAATGTTTTCAAGTGTAGATTATACTCCTCAATAATGCTAAGCATGATTCATCTCTAAAACAAGCTTCTACATTAGAAATATATGTTTTTCTTTTTCCTTACATTTGTGCTTTGAAGTAGTAACAAAAACATAATTAAAGATAGTGAACAAGTTTTAATTTACAACAGAATGGTAAATTGTCTCTGTCATAAAAATAATTTAATATGGTGGACTAAAATAAATCTTTTAAAAATTTTGAACTGGAAAAACAATTGGAATTCTTCAGAAAAAGCTAAAACATACAAATGTAAGAAATTACAAATAAGAAAATATTTAGAACTGAACAATGCGATGCATTGGCAATTCTTGGATGCAGCTAAAGTAGCACTAAGCATGAAATTTTTAATCTTGAGTGCTTATATTAGAAATCCCCAAAAGACTGAAAAGTAGAGATATACTTGTAATAGGAAAAAAAAAAAAAGTATAACAAAAACAAAAGTAAAAAATAAGGAGACAATAATAGAAAAGAAAATAATAACATAGAAAAATACAATAGGGAGACTCAAGAGGCAAAAGTTAATTCTTTAACCTAGACCACAAAAGTAAAAATAATTTAGACTACAACAAAATTAAAAACTTGTTCATCAAAGAACACAATCAGAGTGAAAAAGCAACCTATAAATTGGGAGATAATATTTGCAAGCCAGGTATCTAACAAGAGGATAATATCCAGCATACATAAAGAACTCCTATATCTCAACTTAAACAAAGACATAAAAAGAACCTGATTATAAAATAGGAAAGGCACTCAAATGGATTATTTCTCCTTAGAAGATACACAAATGGCCAAGAAGCATATGAAAAAATGTGCAACATCACTAAATGTTAGGAAAATGTAAATCGAATCAACAATAAGATAATCTCTCATACCTATTAGGATGTCTACTATCAAAAAAAATAAGAAAAAGAAAAAGATGGAAGAAGAGAGGGAGTAAAGGAAGGGAGGGAGGGAGGGAGAAAAGAAGTGTGAAGGAAGGGGAAATAGCAAGTGTTGATGAGGACTGAAGGAATTTCAAATTTTGTGCACTCTTGGTGTAAATGTGCAGCCAACAGTCATTATGGAAAACAATATGGTGTTTTTTTAAAAAATTAAAAATAGAATTACAATCTGATCCAGCAATTCTACTTTTGGGTATATACCCAAGAGAATTGAAAGCAAGATCTCAAAGAAATATGTGTACACTCCTGTTCACAGCTTAATATTCATAAAAGGTGGAAGTAACACAAGTACCCGTAGGCAAATGAACACGTAAGCAAAATGTGGTATAAACATATAATGAATATTATTCAGCCTTATAACATAAGGAAATTCTGACACATGCTATAACACAGATGTACCTCAACGTTATGTTAGGTGAAATAAGCCAGTCACAAAGGCCAAATACTATGTGATTCCACTTATTTGAGGTACCTGGAGTTCTCGATTTCACAGAGATAGAATATAAAATGATGTTTCTTAGGGCTAGGGGGAGAAAGGAATGAAATTATTATTTAATGGGTATAGACTTTCAGTTTTATAGGGTGAAAGCTTTCTGTAGGTAGACGGTGTTAATGGTGAACTGTACACTTGAAAATAGTCAAGGTGGTAAATTTTATGTGTATCTTACCACTATTTTTGAAATAATTTTTTAAAAGCATGATCAAAACATATTTTCAGGGAAGTGTGATATACTTTATAGTTACAACAAAAAATAATGTTACGAGAACATTTTGAATAACTGATATCAAAGATATTAAAGTCAATTGTTTAATATTTTTATTTTACAAGTCTTATTCTGTGTTTTACTCTATATTGTACCATACGATAATATAAATGGGGTAGGACAATTTTACTTAAAATAGAATCTTCTTGCCATAGAATCATTTAAGGGAAATTCGTTTTCATTTTCCAGTCCTTTAATAATTGTTAGATTATTTCTATAAAGGGAAGTTAGCTCATGTTTCTTACAAAAACAATTATGTCTATAATAGGACCTTTCACTCTATAATTTGCTAATCTGAAAATACTACTGTTAGTCAATTCCAGTTATGGAATTGAAATTTAAATCTCAAATCTTAAAATATATTTTGTGTGTTTCCAATGCTAATATATTTTTATGTATACCATTCTGACATGATTTATGAACCAAAATACCATTTTGGAATAGATATGATATTTAAAATGCCTAGTACAGTGGTTGGTAAACGAGGTGCTCTAAAAGCCAAGGCCATCTAGAATGGCCAATTTAAAGCAATATCATGAACTCGTCATATCTAATCATCAGAACATTCTGTTTTGTTCCCTCAGTCTTTTTCCCTTCCCCTGGCTTCTCTAACTTATTAATTGTATAACCATAGAACAGCCCTCCTTGAAAATACCAGAAGCCTCTACCTTCTCATCCAAAGCTCCTTACTGCTCATCTTCTCCCCAAATTAACATTACTTATTCTATATGTTTTCCCTCTCCAGGTCATCCAAAATGCATGAAGTGAGGATAATTAAATTAATAGATTAGTCTATGATGAACTATAAAGTGGGTATTTAATTATCAACACAAGTAACATAATTCAAGTCAATAAACATTGAGTGAACACCTGCTAATGTATGCCAATTCCTTAACCTTTAGGAGTATTCCATAGTTTAATTCAGGGAGAGGAGGAAAGCACCCACTCTCCATTTCCCTCATCGCTCCTTATTCACTTGGTAAAAATCAGTTTTTAATGCTACAGCCAGATCTAAAATCTTTATACCTTTCACTTCAAAACCCAAGCATTTTCCCTTATCTGTGCTTTCTTCTTGATTCTAGGCTGCAATCAGAATTCTAGTAAGAGTGCCAATGAACTCGATCAATAAGCACCACGTCTCACATGCTAGTATTTAATATTATATTTATGTGGGTGTGGTTTGAGAAGGTAGGACATTTATTTTAATCTCGATTATAAGGGAAGGCTTTATGGAAGACATATCACTGAAACTGCCTTGAAGACTGACAACAATTTTCATATGTGAAAAATGTGAGAAAAGCATTCAAGGCTAAAGACCTGAGCACAGACCTTAACTATTCATGGATAAATGAAAGTGCATTGAACATTGATGGAACAAAGATTAATACTAGGTGACTGAAAGGCAGACATAATAAGGAGGACATAATAAAATTTGAAAAAGAACAGTAGTGGATACCAGCAGAGTTATAACTGATTAAGAGTTTGAAGCCTGGGACAAAAAAGAATAAGAATGCAATGGAAATAATAAAACTTGTTTTGCAGATTCCAAGATTAATGTTTATAATGAGTTAATCACAGAATCCAAAAAATAGTATTAACGAAATATTAATATCAATTTTACTGTTATCTTGAGTAGATACAGAATAAAGATTGTTTTATCCTGTGAGAAAGTTTAAATCATCATAGTTCTATAAAAAACAAAATTGAAAACTCTCTTACATAAAAGATGTTGATTTGATCTTTCAGTATTTAAAAAAAAAAAAAGAAACCTGGAGAAAACACATAGAGCTGGGATTAAAGAGAGAGAGCAAAAGGATAAACAAAAGTAAAGTCATTCCCATAGATCAAAACAGAGTTTGTAAAGGTTGAAAATGCCCAAAGTTATAAGGACGGCGCTAGTCAAATGAACGCCCACATGCCTAGAGGCATGGTGAGTATATTTTCTAAATATAAATTCAAAGCATATGATCTCTTCATTGGACAGAATATTTAAAATCAAGACTGATCTCCCCCCCCAATTCAGGATATATGGTAACTATTTCTAAGGGCACCTTGTAGATGAAAAATCTTAATCATGAAAGCATTTTTATGTTTAAGTAAGTAACCATTTTTGAAACAGTGCCAAGAATAGAAAATGGTGATCTTTTATAAATTGTGTTATTGCAAATTGAATATATTAGTCCAAAGAATTTCTACGTAGTTGGAAATGAGCTATAGAGATATTGTAAAAGAGAACATATATGTATTTCAGAGCGCTACAATGAATCTTGAAATGAAATCAAAATGAAGAGAATTCAAAATATAGAATTTGTAACAATACATTTATAAGTTCCCCAGAGGGATTTGAAAAAAATATTGCTTTATGTTTCTCAGTGACCTAAATACATCTACTGTACCCTAGAAGGCTGAAATGAACAGAGCAGTCTATCCTACGTGTTCGAAATAACTTAGTTGTAAATCTATTTGCATCCTAAGTTGTCCTTACATCTCTGAATAGGAAATGAAATAGACCTTAGGATGTGGTTTCAATATTCTCAGGTTTTCTTCTGAAAAGATTTTCCCTAATGTTATTGAGAGCTTTCAAATGTGAGAGGTCCGAAGGTTCTGAAAAGTAGAGCAAGATAACATTTTTTAAATTAAAGCTCTGAAATACTGACCCCGAATCTTAAATTAAATCTCATTTTGTATCATCAGATAGTAAGAGATAGCTAAGGATATGGGTGATATCTGGGGGAAATGGCACATCACATGTGAAGGGTTATTTCTCTTACGGTCTCTAATATTTAATTGGAAATCTTTGCCAAGCTGTGGATATAACACCCTACTCTGGGAAAACATGGCTGATGGCTAGAACAAGGTTTGTATTCTATTCAATTTGAATTTAAAACGTTCATTTCAAATATACCAATTATCTTTGCAACAATTACTATTATTATCGACCACAGACTTCACACCGCATAAAGATTTTTAATTTACAAATTACCTTTAATATATTTATTGTTAAAATGGGGTCCATAGATTACAAGTAATTTACCACAATTTGAAAATAAAAAGAAAAGTATAATTGGTTGGAACTATTTAAGTGCAGCGTAATTAAATATGATAGATAACATTTGTTTAGCTAATTAAATACAGAGAATTGGTACTTCCAGAATTTATTTTTGTCTTTCACAAAGGAAGTTGGCAAGACGCTTAGTAAATTAGACTAGTAAAATTTGGTAGTGTCTTATTGCATTTATATCAAGCCAATTAGTAAGATGAAAATAAAAGAAAGAGGTAGGTGAAGCAGGAGCATGAAAGAAAATCAGAAAGCAGGGTGCAGAGTGGAGAGAGGGCACTGAAGTGGGAAAATGGAGCGATAGGATGCACCAAAACACTAATGAGCATTTAACCGCTTTTATTAAGTAGGGAAGGGTCTGTAAGTTGAAAGAACTACAAAAGAAGACTCTGTAAACTACATGATATACATGTGAAAAGTAACCACATATAATATAAAGTATATCTACTCAGTTTTACCTGTCCAACTTTCTTAGTCTTATAATGACATCATCAACAGAAATCTTAGTGAGATCTCATATGTTCCAGCCACTCTGATCAGTACTTTCCATGTTTTAGCTTATGTTATCCTCACAACAACCCTGGAGGTAGCACCTTACAATCCCCCTACGTGAATGGAAAAAAAGAAAGAAAAAAAAATATAGATAGATAGATAGATAGATAGATAGATAGATAGATAGATATAGATATAGATTTAAAGGAATAAATTAATTACAAAATCACACAGAAAGGCAGGATTCTAGCCAAGAGTCATCTGACCTTAATGACCACTTATTACTTGAGCTTCATACTTGTTATGTGGATAGTTTGTTCACTCAATATATAAAACACTTTTCAAATGTTACTATCAAATTCAGAAAAACTACAGCTAAGGACTTTAATGCCTTGGCTGACCTTTCTTCTGAATACAAATTTATAAAATGAAATTTAGCTGAAAGAGATGTTAAGAGCCACCTAGCCCACTTTGTGTTTTTCACCTAAATTATCCAAGTTATTTTCAACTTCTGCAGCAAATGACTTATATATACAGAGAACTGTGCTAGACTTTTTGATATTTAGTTAGGTTATTTTAAAACCTTGATCTCTATTAGGGATCAAACTATTTCAAAAAGGGTTAAAGAAGTACAAATTAGTACTTGATAGATGGTCATGGAGATGGTGATCATGGCATAGGGAATGCAGTTAGCATTACTATATTGGCTAGGTGGAAAGCCAGGAGAGAGAAGGAGCAATTAGGAGGACCATTTTATAAATTATATAAATGTCTAACCAATGTACTGTATACTTGAAACTAATTAAAATAAATACATTAAAAATAAATAAAAACTTAAAAAAAAAGAAAACAACATTTTTTTTTAATGGAGAGTAAAATACCTGGGACATACACACACCAATAATATGCTGTTGAAATGTAAAGAAAAGTGTAACTGATGGTAACCAAGACAATTGAATTTTAAGGCAGTAGGTTATATTTTAAACTGTTAAAGGGTTATTAATATTTCAGTAAATGACAACTGAGAATAAAGAATTCAGGGAAGGAGGGAAGGGTATAACACTGAAAACCTCAATGCACCATTTTTTTCACTTGCATAATGGGAATGAAACTCAGGAGATTGTAGTGAGGAAAAAGAAAGGTAACAGACATAAAGTTCATGCTATATGTGAAATAATGTAAATGTTTATACTACCATCAATATTATCTTTGCTAGAAAACACAGTAGGCAGTCCTTATGAGAAATTTAGCATACTTGGAAAATACATTTTATAATGAAATTGAATGATATGTCATTGTATAGAGAATAATTTAATATAATATGGTTTAGGAATAGTGTATAATCTAAACAGACTGGAAAAGTGATATGACTATGGGATATGATCTGAGACACTTTTAGAAAGATAAATTTAGGCCAGATGATGGTGAAGCTTAACAAAATGCCATAGAATTCGAAATTAATTTTCTGGACTAATTGTTATGTCTTGGTCTTTGAGAAAGTAAGTATAAAAATCCAATTTATGTTTTAATAACACATCGTTTTATATATACATTAATAGGCTTGCCAATTAACAATATCCCTTTATGTGTTTAGTTCATATTATTAATTTGATAATGCTGTGATGTCATTATTTTCCATAATTTATAGGTAAGAGAATAGATATTGGAGATACTAACTGGTTTGCACATTGTTAGCTTGTAGATGCTGGAGCCAGGATTTAATCCAGGGCTCTAACTTTAAACCTAGATTCTCCACAGATGTGTTCATTTATTTATTTAACTTATTTTAATAACATAATTAAAAAAAAAACAATTGAATCATTACAAAAATTAGGTATTTTTCTATACTGAATCTTTGATGCGCTTACCTTGAATGCAAAAGAATGCTTAAATAAGAGAAAGTGAAAACATATTTACATATTTCGTGTGAACCCAACAATTCTTCCAGAAGTTACATTTAGGGTAAATATTGTCATTGATATGTTTTGTCCTAAAAATACATGGATTTCATATTTTGCTGGTCCCACTGGTATCCTCAACTCTTAAGCTTTAAATTGCTAAGGTTTTACAATAGTCAGTCTTAGGTGAGAGATACAGTAAATAGTTTATATTTGCATTCTGTGCATCCTCTGTAAACAATCACACCTTATTCTCACCATACTTTGAAATACTTTGTTCCAGGGTCATCAGTTTTTGTTCTTGTTGAAACTCAATCACTTTGTCTCATAGAATAGTATCTGTAAGACACATTAGTAGACCAGCTCTGTAGCCAAACGGCTCAATTCTGACTCTGTCACATACTAACTTGGGCAGGTAACCTGCTTTCTCAGAGTCTTCGCTTTCTCACCTCTAAAGTTAATGATTTAATCTACCTAGTAGAGTTGTAGATCATCTGTGTTAAGGTTCCGTTAGCTATGGTAACAAACAAGCCCCCAAGTTTCAGTGGCTAAATAAACTGGTTTTCTTTGGCACTCATACAGCATTTCGATATTCATTTTCCTGCTTTGCATAGAGAGAAGGGATGAGACTAACCATGCAATCATTCAGGGCCTGAGTTTCTGACAGCTCTACTACCTTCAACGGCATTGCTGTGCGGTTGCTGCATGGGACTGATCATAATTATGCTGGATGTTTTCACCTGAAGTTGACAGAACTAGTAATATTTAAATACAGTTAGTTTTTCCCACGGTGGTATAAAAACTTCACACCATTTGCAAAAATATTTACTTGCCATAGTGATTAGTTTTTTTTTTTTTTTTTTTTAGGAAAATGTATGTTGTTTTTCATGGTACACGCAGAAAAAAATTAAGGCTTACAATGATTAGGTAAATTTTCTCTGACATTAATAAAAAGATGTTCTTAAAAATTATTGATATATATATATCTCAATTTAAAAATTATTGATATATATATATATATGGATATCTCTCTATATATATCTCTCTCTCTATATATATACTGTTTAAATCAAAGGTATAAAGAGATTTCCCATATGGATCTAGAAACTGGATAATTTAGGAGTTCATCCTGAAAGTTTGCCCTGTATCTTACCCAGTTCTGGCGGCAGGGGGTGGGGGGCGGGGAGGAGGGAAGGTAGATACAGAGTGTTGATAGGTTTGTGCATCTGAGAAGAGAATCAGTCCTTGGTCCCCAAATATGGCCCAGAAGAAGTAGCAAGCTCCAGGAATTCCTTTGCTCCCAGCTTTGCCTGGGGAAAAAAATATTAGTCTGTACCCTCTGTTAAAGCACATAAGCCTAAGAGTTCTCCACAGAGGTTAGAGCATTTCTCATTCATGCTAGCACAACGTGGTGTGAGTGAATAAGGAGACAGACCTGAAGAAAAGTGGAATGGCTTTTTCTTGGCTGATAAGTTCTATCAATGAATAAACTTTATCAACTAAGACATGGTGGTAATAAAGATAGCTCAGTGGAAGTTAGCATGAATAAATAATGATCCAGATGACCAGAGAGAGCCCTCCCCATCATCTGCCCCCAGGTGCCATGTTAATCTTCCTGACCTGCTTTGAAGAAAGGAAGGAGGAACCCTGAAAGGATCAGAATTTAAATTTCTGCCTTCCAGCTAAGTGGAAACATATTGAAATGCAAATCTTCTGATATAAAGTAGCATTCTCCTTACTTCTGCAATTGTGTGTTAGCTATGTGACCATCATCATAGCCACTATTATCACAATGTCCTGAGTGTTCACTATGTTTCTAGCAGTAATCAGTTTCATATTAACATTCTCCTTTAATCTGATCAACACTTTTAAAGAGTAGGTGATAAATAACTTAGGTCTTTATACAAACGCAAAGATCAGAAAGATTGAGTTCCTTGACCAAGTCATACTTTGAAGATCCAAGGTCCTAATCAGCACTGTGTCAATTTTAATCATTAATAATGTCTTATTTGAAATATTTATTAGTTTTATATATCTAGATCAATTATATGCCTACCAATTGAAGTACACAGATATATAGATAGGCTGCCATATGACGATGACATCTCCTTCACGTGCTGTCTTAGCCAGTGAGAATTTAATAAGGAGCAAAGGTAAGGAGAAAAGCTATTCTCCACCACAAATTTTTATCTTAATTTGTATTTTTAATTTTTTTTTTTTGGTTTGCATAACAACTAGATAACCAATAGAAAGAATATTAGGTAAATGTTGTCGGTGTTGTTCTTGTTACAGTCTTCAAGATTGTTGGGTATCAAAATGATGACTTGATTTTAAAAGGTAGTTGACATACTTATTGTTCACATGGGAGCAATGGAGACCCTCATTACGAACCATAATATTTATAAAAGGAGAGGGAAAACTTCTACTGTAAGTCTTCTCTTGAAGAATGGAGTACATTGTGGTAGTTTATTTTTTTAAATCTGATGAGGTTTACCAAACTGAGTAAATAAAATAATAATAAATAATTAAATATGTAAAAGATAAAATTATATGTGCTTCAGAGATAGGCTTAAAGGAGTATGGCAAGTTTACACAAGAATTTTTTCTCATCTGCATTAAGACTGGTTATTTAACTGTTCTGAGTGGTTGAATATTATAACTTGTATCACTGAAATTATACAAGAAACCAAGACAAATATGACAAGCATGACAGAATCATGAGACAGCTGCATAATTACAGCAAATGAAAACCCTTCAGTTACATGTAAGAAACTGTAAAAGATAATCCCTTCTAGCTTCACAGCTTGAATGTGTAAAAATACTGAGTAATACATTCTTAGCCTTTTTGAAAGAAACATCTACTGTTTTACAACCTGAATCTCAAAAAATGTAAACAAACGAAAAGCAAATGTACTGGAAGACCATGTTTCTGATATTCAAGATAGAAACTCCAGATGAATAATAAAAAATATATATAAATGATGGTTTCATGAGCATTTACAGCTTAACAGAAACTAAAATGGTTTTCAGCCTGTTTCACACTGCAAAAGGTGGACGAAGGATGTGGAAGAGATTGCTGGTTCTAGTCAAACCATGTTTTTTATTATAATATAAGCTACTACTGACTTGATTTGGTAAGCAGCAGGAAAGATCATTTTCTAAGAGTTGTCCTTGTAGAACTGGTGTGATGTCTCAAAATTAGGAGGCCGGATGAGAAAGGAGACTTAAAAACAGGAGTTAACACGAATAGAGTGAAAAGTAATAGAGCAGTGTCCAAAACGATGTTGTATCCTAATGCTTGGAGGTTGAGGTCACGCGTAGCTAGTTGTCTCCAATACCTAATGAAGCTACATTCCAAAGCCAACTTCAACGCAAGCCACTGAACACAAACATTTTTTCCTTGAAAAAAATTATTGAACGTTATCAGTAATAAACGAGGAGTTATTTGGAGGCAAAACTTCGCTTTGATAAATCACTGAAAAGTGCAGTAATTTATTCTGTAACCACAATATGATTAAAAATATTGCTCTTGAGACATTTGTCAAAGTTTGGTAAGTGTTCCTCTTGATTTAAAACTTGATTAAATTATTTCATCAATAATGGTTACTACTAGTTATTATCAAATATTTCTAAAATATCATTTGTAATATTTTAAATAATATTAATGTTTATGTAATTAGCTATATAAAAATACTTTGTACTCACAAACTAATTATTATCTTGATGATATTTTTGGTCATAGGTTTAGTGAAATAAATTACCTCTAACTAATTGGGCCTAGCAGAAAAAAAGGTAGCAATATTGATGGCTTTTTAAAAACTGCAGGATCTTGTAATTATTAGGTTTCCAAGAGGGAATAAGATACAAAAACATGTGGAACTCAATAAACAAAACTCTGATAACAACCTTTTTATGGAGGATGAAAACAAAAGCTATAATAAATAAATGTGATTTTTCCTTATGCTCAGATTAAAATAAAATGATTAAAAATTAAATAAAAGGCACTTTCAGTAGGACAAATACAAGAAATTCACAAACATCTAGCTAGCATCAGTATGTGAAAGGCTGACACCCAGAAAGGAGCTATGTAAATGCTGAACAGAACATCACTTCTTTAAAAAATAATATTTAAACAAATGTTGTGGGTTTTAGAGGGAATGAAGTTTATAAAAGTCAAATTATTGTAAGAAAGGATTTAACTACCTGCGATCTGGAATATTACTACCCAGACTACTGATAAATTGACTGACAGAATGATAAAACCATGGACAGCAAACACTGAAAAACAATGTATAAGTGGAAACTGACCATGACTTTGGGATGTAGTAGGAAGTAGATACTGAAACTTCATACTGAAGAGCTTGATACCAAGGCCCACACAAACGTGTAAATCAGATTTGTAAACTAATAGTTTAGGTATAAAAAAAAAAAAGCATTATTCAGGAACTGACATAAAGACCAAGCCACTCAAGAATGCTCTCCTGAGTTACCTGGTAACACTCAAATAATTAGGCACATACCTATTCAAAAGCCAGTTGAATAGCACGCCTTTGTAATCGGCAGACTCAAAAACGGTTAGTACTTTATTGATCTTACGTTGTGTTTGTTACTTGCCCTGCCCTGTCCCAAAATATTTTTTATAATTTATGCATGCACATAAAAATTATAGCATGATTTGTTATTTCCACATGTTCAACAATATGTAGTTTAAATGACTAAAATAAATCCTAATTATTTAAAAAAATGTAAAATGAAAACAAATATAAACTAAACTATTGTATAAAACATGAACCTGTGTTAGTTTCCTGAAGTTAAAGAATTCATTAAAAATAATGAACTCTTTTCAACATTATTCATCATCAGGGAAATGCAAATCAAAACCACGATGAGGTATTACCGCACATCTGTTAGGATGGTTTTTATCAAAGAGATAAGAGATAACAAATGTTTCTGAAGATGAGGAGAAAAGGAAACTCTTATACACTGTTTATAGGAATGAGAATTGGTGTAGCCACTATGGAAAACAGCTTGACACTTCTTTAAAAAATTAAAAATTGGACTACCATCCATATAAGCCAGCAATGCCACTCTTTGGTTTCTACCTGAATGAATCGAAATCAGTATCTCAAAGTGCATCTGCATCGCCGTGCTCATTATAGCATTATTCATAACAGCCCAGATATGGAAACAACCCAAATGTCCGCCAAAAGAATGGAGACTTTTTTACATAGATAGATAAATAGATAGATAGATAGATAGATAGATAGATAGAGATATAGATAGAGAAATATATATATATACTTCCCCCAAAATTTACAAGCATAATGCCATCTCTCCTTTTATCTATTAGTCCTTTCCTACTGGAGGATGGAAGTAAATATGGGTCCACAGGTGTCAGAAGGTAAATTGTCCCAGTTGAAGAGCCCACCATCAAGAAAACTCAAAGACCATTGCCAAAGAACTCACTTTGGGCCAAACCTCCATAATGTTTGGTAGCCAAATGCTAACTATTCTGATTTCATTCTGACTGCTGCATCTGCCCATCCTGACTACCACCCCAGTGGGCTCCAAGTGTGCCCTCAACGATGAGAAAAGGGGCCAAACGGGAACTTGTGGCTATCAGAATGAAGAAATGCTTTCTAGCAGAATACCAACAGGAAGACAGTCCTTCTGCAAATGAAAGATCCTTTCTATTTGTTTTATCCTGTTTATATCTTTCACGGTGCCTCCTCGGCAATCCCTGACTGGAAATGATGTCACAAACCTACATACAACAAAAGCAAGGCGTGTTTTCACTGTGATTTAGTCCAGTATGATTCCTTTGAGGGTCATTTATAAAAATAAACTAGATGATTCCTTTCTAAAATTCTTTCTCTGAATAAAAACAAGAGAAACACAATAGGAGATGTGCTTCATAATTTAGCAAGACATTTAATTAAGGCTATCATCAATCTGGGTGCATTTCACTGTGAGGGGTTTTCCAGTAATTTGTTCCACTTTTGTTTTTCATCCATCTATGTACCCGTACACCCATTTTTTAAAAAACAAATTTAATTTCACATCTTTTACACAAAGAACTGCAAATGTGGGGGTACGAAGATGAAAAAAAAAAAACATGTTCTTATCTTTAAGCAACTTGTAAGTATATTTATTGATAATTATAGTATCGATTATTACAAAATAAGAGCTACTACTGAGATGCTTCCACCAACATTTTTAGATGCCTATTATAAGCCTGACCCCATTCTAAATGACTGGCACCATTTCATTTCATTCTTAACAACAGTTAAGGCAGTGGCCCTCCCGACACCACAGATAAGAACACTAAAATGTTAAAAAAAAAAAAATTAAAAACTATTCCCAAATACACAGCTATTAAGTGGTGAACCTATGATTCAAGGACACGTACTTTTAAAGCCGTACTTCTAAAGTAAATGCACAGATGGCACAGATATGGTGCCTACATTGGTTAATGAGCTTAAGCTTAGAGCAACAGTTGTATAAGGACTGGCCAAATCTTAATTTAAGAAAGCAAAAGAGTAAAAGAACCAAAATAAAGATAAAGTTAATAAGATAAATGCAATATACGCACATTTTTGAACCAAATATGCATTTCTAATAATCAAATTATAGCTTCATATTTTAAAGGCAATTTTGTTTACTATTTTAATACTGTAATGACTGTATGGTTGAAAATGGAGTTAAATTTATATCTTCAGAGGTATTTTCTAATGTAGGAACTATATGAACAACATTCATAGCGATTGGTCATCAATGTCTATTTAAACATTTCCTGGGAAAAGTAGATCAATTCTTCATAATACAGGCCAATCTATATTATGTAATCTTTCTGAAATCTATTCCACTTCTTCCTAATTTCAACTCATTGATCCCAGTCCTGTCCTCTGAGAAACAGATAATTAATTTACTTACTGATTTTACGTGGTAGCCTTTAAATATTTATAGGTCTCCATAATAACCCCAATGAGTTTCTCATTTCCAGAATAATTCCCTAGGTTAGATGCTCTGTATCATAAGTAGCACAATGTTATAAGGGAACATTCTTCTCCCTTCCCTGCCTCACATTGGTGTACATACAAGAATATATAGGTCTTTAATTAAATAAATGAATATAAAAATTAAAAAATTTGAAAATCCTAGAAACTTTGGGTTAGGTTCACATAAGGTCACTACAAATGGGGTAGAGTGGCTAATAGGTGACTTGATTCAGAGGCCTAAAGTTACAAATAATAGGGTAATATCTTTACTTGTAAGAAATCTATTCTATATGAAAAAATAACTAATATGATAGTTTTTACTCACATATAGATGTTTAAAATAAACACTTTATATATATATATATATAAGATTTGAACCTCAGATCATTAAAAAAGACGTTTAGGTTGGAGGAATATTTAGTATGAAATGATATGAATGTGTTTCTCCTGTTCTGAAGCTTGCATTAAATCTTATTACCAAATATTGGGAAATCTCAAAAAATACGTGCCTCATTTACACTGTCTTATAAATCCAGACTGAAATTACCAAATATTTTAAAAATAAATTCAATAGTCTCAGGAAAATAATTTCAACAGATGAAAAATATGACATTACCTAAGGAAAATCTTCATTATAAACAAAATTTAAAAATCTTTCTGTTGCCAATGTCCTTAAAATGGTCTAGTTCATCTGTATGATGTACTTTGTCAGATATGAGTTCTCCCCTTTGACATTTGAGTAGACAAACTCCAAGAATAGCGAGAGCTAAAACTTTCTCTTCCTCTCAGATGTGGTATCTGATAAGTAGCAGAACTCTTTGGGGCTCCCAGGGTACAAGGACTATATGATGTTATAGGAAGTTTGCCACTGTGGGGAGTCTGGCATTTTAGAATCCAGCTGTGTGGTGTATACGAAGGCAACTGGTTTAACTTATCTGTTTCCCAACATTACAACGGAATGGTAAGCATTAAGATTCTTTCGAGCTACAACATTCACTGATTCCATAATTACTTTCCCTTGTTCTTGGAACTGAATGATCTGCAGCTCCAGTAGTGCACCTGTGTGTACCTGTTCCACTGAACACTGCACTTGCGGTGTAGCCGCAGGTTGCTTATAGGTCCATTTCTACTATTCCGATATCTTTTTGACTCTATGGAAGGGCTCCATGTATAAATTACACATTTATCTTCTTTGAGCAATAAAGTTAGAATAGTTACCTAGTTTTTATTTACTCGTTTTTAAGAAACTATGTTATAGGGTGAATACCACATGGATTCTGGGAGAAAGACATGCAGATCTACATTAACATCAAGGAAAATTTAATATCGTAAGGAAAACCCCAAAGCTCAAGCTACTACAGTATGGAAATAACTACTGTCTACTCAAGAAAATGTAATTCTTATCAAGGTCCATGCATATTTAACGAGAATGTTAGCACAAGATAAATATCACTGTGCACGTTATTTATAAAGGCAACGAAGTTTGTAGGAAGACGGGTTCCTGAAAATGAGTATAAATTAAAGCAGGTATAGACAAAATCACATGTAGCAAGCTCTAACAAAATGTGCTTTTCTACAACATAGTCACAAAGTAAATAGTAAATAATATTCCACTAAACTGAAAAATAATCTCTTTTCTTCCTCTGTCGTCCCTCCTTCCTTCCTCCCTCCTTCTCTCTTTTCTTTCTTTCTTTCCTTCCTTCCTTTCTTCTCCTTTCCTCCCCTCCCCTCACTTCCCTTCCCTTCCTTTTCTTTCATTCTCTATCTGGATGTGTCTGTCTGTCTCTCTCTCGCTCTTTCCCCTCCTCTTTCATTTTTGTAAATGACTTTACCTAGAAAATAGCCACAATAAGCACAATTGCTATTTGATAAAATAACTTTAGAATTTCATGAATGCTAGCAAAAATATTATATATATATTAAATTATACTAATAATAGCCCCCAAATTCCTACTCAAGAAGAGGAACTGAACTAAACTGAAGAGTGCTCTCCAAATTTTTATTCCTGTCAACTTGGTTTTTGTTAGCTTTGGATTTGGACACTATCAAAGGTCAAGTTCAGAATTCTTTGATTATGTATTTTTAAATAAGATAACATCTATTTTAGGTCATATTTTCACATGAAGTAGGTTCTGCCATGTAAAAGTATTTTTGCTTAGGTTTGATATAATTTCTTCAGTCCTATTTTGACAATTCCAAGTCTAGTCACTCCATGTTGCCTATATCATAAACTCTTGGCTTAAGAATTCAACAATAAGCAATTCTGAGAAACATGATCTGATGTTTATGAAAACTACTGCAAATTTAAGGTCGGCGCGCTAGTGATTTAAGTGATAAAGGCTGCATCCCAGGGGCCAATCCAAACCACAGAGTGTAGGAGAGACACTTCTCTCCTTTTACTGTGATACCTGAGGCTACTAGGAAACTAGAAAGAGTAGACTGTAAGGCGAGCTCTAGAAGTAATGTGTTGTTTGTTTAGTTTTAGAAAGAGTTAAAGATTATAGAGGAAGTTAAGAATTTGATATCTTGGATATGGAGAGAAAAGTACATTTTATGCATGTTGGCTGTATGATGGAGGAGGCAGACTTTAAGTATATGGAAAGCTATATTCTTTCAGATCTCAACATCCGGTAGAGAGAATAGTGTATGTACACCAGCACCACTACTGGTTGCAATATTATGCACATATATCATATTAACACATATTTTAAGAACCAAACTATGTGAAGAAAATGAGATGCATATCAAAACATAAGAGGTGTTTAACTGAAATAAGCTAAACAAATTTTAAATGTATACTTATTTTTATCTATCGGTTTACAGCACATTTGCAGTAGCATTATTTCTTCTTGGCAAGCTCTGGTTTGCTTGTCTTTTATAATAGCATCCAAAGACTCAGTGGAAATATTGACACTTCATCAATTTTAAATGCAAGGTAATGCAATTTTAGACATAGAAATGGTTACTAAGGAGCTTTAACTATAAAGAAAGGCATCATAGAGCAACTTTCATTTTACAAAGGGCTAAAACATAGTTTGTGTTATACTCTTGCCTAGAAAAGGAAATAGTTCATGTTCATAGTTTCAAGGTGAGACACTGGATTAAAGCAAGCACATTTTGTGTGTGTGTGTAAGCAAGTATACATTAGGAGGCATGTTATTTTTTTCCATCGATTTTCATTTTATGATCTGAAAGGAAAAATATAAAAAATATATTTTTTTCAACTGTCAGTGTAAAAACTGGGAGGCTTGTTTATAATCTAGAGAGAATGTTCAGCAACCAACCGATGTGCCTCTCTTTCTTTAGGACAGTGGCCCTTCAAAAGTTTCACAAAAATGGTTAATCTGCTTTGTCCATGTCATTCTCAAAGCTTCACAGGACACTCGGTGGAGCAGCAGCTCACTGCGGATAGCCCTACGGTGTCATTAAAACTGAGAATCTCTCTGGAAAAGAATAGTAATCATAGGATGAAAAAAAGATAACAAAGTTGAATTCTTGCCTTCACATCTGGGAGAATCCCTGATGATGGTGTGGATCCTCGCACACCTTGCAATAATATTTATACCAAATCCCTTCTCAGTTCATCGCGCTGGTGAACTATGAGGAAATGAGAAGGTGGCTCAGAAATAAGCTGTTCAGTGTAGAAGAAGTTCAGAAAAAGGAACAGATGACATAAAAGAGCAAAAGGAAATCTATGAGCAGTAGCTCCTCTTTTCACCCAAACAGCAACAATGATGAAGATGCACCTGAGTGATGGTCTCAGGCTGAGCGGGTTCACCCAGGGTTGGGGATTCATGCTGAGCCCATCTTACTTCTGTCTGCCAACCTCCTCTCCACACTTTCCAAAAAGAGTTGTGGACTTTATTCGGTAGGGATTGAAGCGCCATCATATGCCTTTGACCAGAACCGTGCTCTTTAACTGTATTTCCTGTCATCGATCAAAGGATGGACTGTTAAGATGAATAGGCAGCTGTGTCAATCACTGACTGAAGTACAAGAGAAAACTGGTGGAAGCAAATCTAAATAACAAAGATTTGATTGTCTTCTACCATAGTAGTCTGAATATCTGTCATCCCTAAATTTATTTGTTGAAATCTAATGCCCAAGGTGATATGACATGCAGGGTGGGCCCTTTGGAAGGTGCGTAGGTCATAAAGGATGAGCTCTCATGAATAAGATGAATGTCCTTATAAAAAAGACCTCAGGGATGCCCCTCACCCTTCTGCAAAGTGACATACACAAGAAGACTGCAGGCCAGAAGCAGGCCAGAAGCAGGCCCTCGCCCAACCACACTCGCATCCTGATCTCAGACTTCCAGTCTCCAGAACCATTAGAAATAAATTTCTGTTGTTTATAAGCCACTCGGTCTGCAATATTTTGTTACAGCAGCACAAAGAAGCTAAGATAACTACTATGTTCAGTTCATGTTATTTATTTTATTTTTTAAATTTTTTTTGCTTAGTAGTTTCTTAACTCATTAGTAAAAAATGAAATTCAGCAATCACACTCCTTGGCACTTACTCAAAGGGGTTGAAAAATATGCCCACACAAATACTTGTACACAGAGTTTGATAGCAGCTTTGTTCATAATTGTCAAAACTTGGAAACAACCGAGATGCCCTCCAGTAGGTAAATGGGTACATGAATGGTGGTGCTTCCAGCCAGTGGAATATTATTCGATGCTAAAAAGAAATGAGCTATCTATCAAGCAATGAAAGATGGAGGGAACTTAAATGCATATTACTAAGTAAAAGAAGCTAATCTGGAAAGGCTGCATCCTGGATGACTCCAACTACATGGCGCTGTGGAAAAGCAAAGCTACGGAGACAAGAGATCAGTGATTTCCAAGAGTGGAGTTGGGAAGAAATGAACAGGCAGAGCACAGAAAATGTTAGGGCAGTACAAACACTCTATGGTATTGTGATGATGAATACATGTGGTTACACATTTGTCCAAAGCCATAGGATGAACACACTGATAGTAAACCCTAAGGTAAACTATAGACGTTCGGTCATTCTGATGGGTCAATGTAGGTTCATCCTTACCATTAAAAAAGTGTATCATCCTGGTGAGTGATGCTGGCCAGAGGGGAGGCTGTGCATGTGTGGGAGCAGAAGGCACATGGGAAATATTTGTATCTTCCTCTCAATTTTGTTGAAAAAACTGATTAAAAAATAGTCTTAAAAAATGAATATTGTCATTATAACATTCTTAGAGAACACTTTTTTTTAACAATCCTGGTTTCCTCTCTTATTCATCTTGAACAATTTGATGAGAATCAGACCACAAAGCAAAGAATATCTATAATGTCAAATGTTCACTGATGATCAACCAAATACGAACCTTTTAGCTATGAAATAGTTGAAAACTTTAACGTAATAAATAGTCTAGCTCAATAATGACAGTAATTGGCATAGTATTAAATTATTACTAGTCGTAGGATAAAGTTCAAATATTTGAACAATTTAGCATTATTTTAACCTATATTCATTCCATCAATGACCTTATGGGAGTAGAATTTCAAGAGACTGTTATGACAGAGTGATAAAGAATACTAATTTAAAGTAGAAGCAGTGGGTACTTTGAGAGTTAGATAATTTGTTTCAATATAATTGTATTGAATATACATTACATACATAACCATAAAAATTGCCACAAATGATTAATGATTTTCTAAATCATGGTATGAATTTCAGATCATTTGTCTAAGCCCATTAACCCACACAATATTTTAGTCATAATCTTTGTTCATTTACATGAGCAGTCAATGTCAGATTTGCTCTGAAAGCTGTAAGCATTTGGACTCAAGATCTGAAGGGCCCTGAATAAGTCTGCTTGCCTCTCTACCACTCACTGATCAGTTGTGTGCTTCAATCATTACATAGTCTCTGGAGAAGAGATTAAAGAATTCCAAATCCAGACTATTTAAACTTTAAACATTCTAAAAATGCCAGTTCACCCATGAAATGAAGCAATAGTTCACAGGTCAGAATGGGAATAAAAACCAAAAACTGGAGTTAGATTGATTTAGGAAATCCTACGTTATTTCTTCCTCCATCTTCCCTTCCTTCTTTTAAGTATTTTAATTCATTTTTGTTTGGAAACACAGTATTATTGGTTGTGTTTGTTAGCTATGTATATATAGTTTTATTATTTATACTGTAGAGTGGATTAAAACAGAAAGCATTAATTTAGAATTAGAAAACATGAAAAAATTATGCAAAATGTACAAGTAAAATCGTTTAGAAATGATTGATAAAACAAAGCAGCCTAACTTGGAAAGTCTGTCATGAATTTACTCTCAGAAAAATAATCTTTAAAAATATAGAACTCCTTTTTATAATCTGTCTCCTCAAAACAGTAAACAGTAAAAAGATAATTGATTAATTTAAATGAAGTAACTTTTTTTAAGCATTCATTGGAAATCATTTCCACATATCTTCCAGTTCTAAAATTAATTCTAAGTACAAAAATCTATATCTCCTCTGGAAATGAGAAATACCATCAACAACAGGAATAGCCAGTTAACTTTAAAAAATGCCCATACTTAAATAAATTGGCATAACCATGGCCTGGAGAAGGGAGAAACTAGGTAAAGTGGAAAATGATGATATTTCAGAGTTACAGACATTAGAAATATAAAATAGTGGCATATCTAGCAGCTCTATCATCTTAATATGCTTTTGAAGGCAAGGATAGATATTTATATATTGGTGAGAATCACCATTAACTTGCATTGAAAGGATTAGACATAAACAACTTTTGAATAAGACACCTAAGGGAACATCCTAGAAAAAAGTTACAAAGGCAACAATTTAATAGAGGTAGGAGAATATTGTCATAATATATAATAATGGGCACATATTTATTTATATGTGTAATAAGACTCTATAGGAAAATTCCAGGAGCATCTCGAAGCTGTGGCTATACATGGCGAATCTAACTGAGATCATGGACCGTGTTAAGATGTAGTTGGTTATCTGCAACCAATCCTGAAACTATTTTCTCTTTAGATAATAATGTATGTCTTTTCACCTTTTATATTTCTGTATTATGCTCTATGATCCCCAAATAACTTGTCACTGTTTAAAAGCCTTAGGTCACAGATGTCCCTATGTTCATTCATAACCAAAGAATACTCATTACTTGTCAATATCGATATAACTGGTTGGTTTGAATCTGAAAATTCTAGCCAATATCTCTTATTCTGGACCATTTTTACAGGCAGCTTCCTCTCCATACAAGATCTCTTTCAATTCCACACCCCGCCCCCCGGCCCAGTTTTGCCTGGCAAACTCTTCATTCTCGAGAGCTCACTTTAGATTTCACTCTCCCTGGTAGCAATCTCTGAAACACCAAAGACTAGGCTGTCAACACTCCTCTTCTGGACTGACCTAAAAGTTTGTGCAAATTGCCTTGGCATTTATCATAGCATTAAAGATTATCACACAGTATTATCACCGACTTGGGTACCTTCTCCAAAAGAAAGTAAATAGCTAGAAATAGAAACTATCTTACATATCTATTGTTGTATTCCCAGTAACTACCATACAGACCGCCCTCAATAAAGAAATACGCTACATTAAATAATTTTATAATCAATAATTAATAAGGATAGTATATGGAAGACAGAAAAACATTTACTTATATCCAACATCATCTACAACCACACGTAGTGAAAGTCAGTAATAATTATCATCATTACAGCTATCATTTGAGGGTTTACCGTGTGTCAAAGCTTTATAGACTCTGCAGATTTTAATCTTCATAACCATTACAAAATTCAGAATTTCATATCTGAGGACACTGAAGCTTTAATGGACTAAGCAATTTGCCTAGGATCTCGAATTTAGCTGTCTGACTCAACCTTTCAGCTACTGTGGTATACTTCTTTGCCAACCTATGTACTTAATATTCCTATTTTATTCATTTAAAAGTAATGATTGAGGACTCATGGGTATACATCACATATTAAAATTTTAAGTTTGAGACACACTATGATAGTGAAAACAGAGGCCAACATGTAAAGCACATATATTGTAATTTTGAGGTGGCTAAAATTAATGCTATATTTTCAAAAACAAGAAATTATGTACTGCAAATTTATTTCCTAAAGGTTAAGAAAAACCAATTCCCCTACTTGTCTGATCCTTCCATTATTTGGGTTTTCTTAATTCAAATATTTGTTAGAAATTTGTATCTCCTTAAGAAAATCTGAATGAAAGCCAAGATTTAAATTCAGTATTTTGAAAGGCATAGGATCTGCAGACAGAGCTATCTTAAAGCAGCCTCTTCTGTACTGCATGAGCACTGTTTCTGTTTCTGTTGAAAGGCACTAAAAGGGACACTTTTCATTTAGGCAACTTAAGCCTGTGCTTTACATAATTTTAAGGTGTGTGTGTGTGTGTGTGTGTGTGTGTGTGTGTAACCTTAAATTCATTCTTCTTCCCAAATAATGAGAAAAACAATCAAAATTAGCAAAATAGTTTAAAAAAAAAAACAGATTTTAGAATATTCCTTAAGACAAGACTGGTGGTGATAACTTGCCATTCGAGTTAAGAATAAAAGATGCTCACATCTATGTCTTCTACTAATCAATGAGTTTCTGGAAAGAAAAAAAAATATCTTGTATAGCTTTTATTTCTAGTTGTCATATGGTAGCATAGAATGAGCATTAGATATATATTTGCTTAATAGCAAATGTATAAATACTTATTTCCTTCAATAGTCAATATCCAGAAACGGGCATGAAGTAGTGTGGTTTTCTCATTCTAGTTAATAAAGCTAGAAAATTTAGTCTTATGTTATTTCCCCAGAAAACTTAGGATCACTGAAGTCTTATATTCATGACTCAAGAGATGACCAGTAGACACCTGAAGTAGAGTTTGCTTGATTTCTTTTCTTTAGAGCTTTTCAGTTATGTAGGAAACTACATAAATCAGGAAAAATGTCACCCTTCCTTTTACAGCATGTGGACAATTAGCTAGATCATAAAGAAAGTAAAGAATGAGGTCAAGAATTGAAGACTTTCTATACAAGGTAAAAATTCAACCATAAGAGGATGAGTTGAAACAGTAATATTTTAATAAAGAAAATGGAGTGGACCAAATGGAAGATGTAGCCTAGGAAGCATATCTAAAATATTAATGTTGCCACTCTTCTTTTTATAGAGCCTTGAATAAAATTCAAATAGGGAAGACAAGACAACAGATAAATAAAATATAAGTAGCCATTCAGGGAGACTGAATTCAAAGAGAAAGGAAATGGCCTCTTACAGACCTAGGATTTAGAATGTGGAAGAAATGCAGGCTTTTTACCTGAATTAAGATATTATTGCCTCAGTCCTTTTGATCTCAAGACCTTATAAATGTTTAGGTCACATGTTTCCAGATCTTTAAATTGAGTGGAGTGCTCTCGCTATGTGACTTCACTCAATAAATACTATTCGATCAATCTCAAGTGGTTCTGCTAAGACCTAAGACACTTGGAGAGAAAGCTGGTCATCTGAAAATAATTCACCTCTGTGGTCAGAATCCTTTACATAAAATTAAAGAAACAAAACATACACACAAAAAACTTACAAGTCCTTGAATCCAGGATCCCTGTGTCAATGACTATCGGTCCAAAGCTATTCTGACACATTCAGAATGGCCATATGAGGAATCCTGGGAGCTGCCTTCCAAATTTAATCACAGATTATTGCTCTATTAAAAGTGTCTCACTCATTGCTCCATATTTTCATAACCTAAATGGCCTTGACTATAAATTAGCATTTACGTATCTCCCAAAAGTCCTTCTATTTTGACTTACACACATAGGTATACTATCGGACTGTGGGTCCACATTTAGCCTCTGCCTTCAGATCTTCCAGGTCAAGGCTAGTTGTGTGTATCCAAGAAGAGTAGACATACCCCTTTGGGGTTCATTTCCTCCTAAACTAACACGGCCAATTAGGGTGAGCCATGCTTCAATCCATACTTAGTGCTCATTTACCCGCTACTTGAGAAAGATAGGGACCGTATCTTATAACATATCACAATTTTTCCTTCAAGAGAGACGACTATACACACACACACACACACACACACACACTTTGTTTGTTTGCTTATTCCAAACCACAAGATAAGGCACATTAAACAAATAATGAGGAACTTTAGGTTCAGTCCATTGTAATTGCTGGGCTCATGAAGGTATAATTATTTCATGAAGTGTCATGCTGATAGCCTAGTTCAAGGATAGAGGATTGTAAACCAGTCCCTTAAGGTGTCTATTGAAAGAGCTTTGGTATTTGAAGAAACAATGATTCCAAGTAATGACTGTCATCTTAGTCTAGGTTTGGGGCTCATTTAAATTCCTCCATTTCTAAAAAGCAAACCAAAATAAGATCTTCCTTAATTCTTATGAACCACTTAATTTCACTAATTTTTAAATTTTTGTTTGCAGACTAGTTTGCAGATATTGTAGGTGGGAGTAAGAGTAGGATGTGAGTCAGCAGGAAAACGAGAAAGTAAAAACAGGAGGAATAAAAAAGATAATCTTCTGAAATGTCTTAACGTGAATCACTCCAAACCCACATGACAGAGAGTTCTAGTAAAAGAAAAAAATTAGATTTCACATACAATTTTTTTGTCGTGGTTGAGAATGCAATTTCTATTAGTGTCACTTAGGAGATATATCAGAGGCTCTCGGGGAATCTAGATTCACAGACACTAATGCTCATTTCTTAATAGGTTCACTGTCATTAGAATATATAACAGTGGGTTTGGGGTTCTGTATTCTTCACACACATAATCCATAGAAGCATGTGAACTTTCCTCCATATATCAAAAAAGATGTTTCTTAATTTGAAACGTTAGGATTTCATGTTTTGTAAATTCCACTCTATATAAAAGTAGACTAAGGAAACAGGCTTTCACTGGATATACCTCACCTGAAGTTGACTTTTTCCTATGTAGTATAATCATCATGGAAGCCAAAGTTGCATTCTACTCATGTGTAGCCAACAGCTAAGCTTCTTTAGTGCAACTCTTGTTCTGCCACGACTTAGAGTAGGGGTAAAGTAAGGTTAGATGATCTTTTAGAGGGGAAGAAAGGAGGATGCAAGAAAAAACAGAGGCTAGAATTAATAATAGAATTTGACTTTGAAACCATGATATTTCTAGATAAAATAGGAAGGAAAAAAATTAATAAAATCATACCATTCATCAGAAGCATTGTATTCATGAAATATTAGAGCTTACGAAGTCATAAGGTCATTCCAACACAAGACTAAAGCAGAAAACGGGGTAGAATAGCATTAGTAGTTGAGCTGGCCTCCCAGAAAGGCTCCTAAAATAACAAACTGCTGGCAGTGGCCCTTTGCTCCTCCTTGCCTCGTTCTTCCTAATGCCTGGCATATGTCTTAGCAACCACAACTTCAGTAGCACAAAGAAAAATATGATGACCTTGAAAGCTGCACACCGAGTTTCAGGATGGTAGAGTCAAAAGGCAAAAGAAGCTAAGTCACTAATGGCTGTGTACACCCCCGACTGCATAGCATTACTCAGAGAGAGAAAAATGAACTTCCGGTTCTAGAAACCACTTGACACTGGGTTTTCTTTTATACATAGCTATGCTAATCTCGATGAATTACTGGTATCTCGCGAGAGTTTAGAAGATATGGCAACATTCAGATGCCGATTAGCAAACAACATAGCACGCAGGTGCTTGGCAGTTCCCAGAACCACTGAAAGCGTTTCCTTAGCCAGTCAATCAAGTTCAAGGTCTGCCTCTTCTGGTCTTTCAGTTTGTACTATAATTCCAAGGTAGACAAAGAATGGAACTTAGAGAATAAAAACTTTTTTTTTAAGAGAGAGTCAGAGAGTTTTACATTTCTTTTACTCATCAAATTTCAAATATTCAGTCCAAGCAATTGGACACACCAAGCTGAGCAATTTATACTGGAAATATTGCCAATATGCTAAACCATTATGACAGTTGTTTGCTTAAAACTTGAAAATACTTATAATTTTGGCAATAGATTATCTAACTTATGAATACTCATAAATCCATGAGAATGAAACTCAGACAAAGCAGCATTTTGAAGAGATATAACTTATAATATAAAGGTACTTCTTGGCATTTGAAAAATATAATTATTGGACATTACTAAAATTTAATAATATCTGGCTGAAAAATGCAAATTTGGAAGGAAAATATGCTTTTTGCCTTATTGAAAATAGCACAGTCATTCTAGGCTTTTTTAACTCGTCAAGCATCTATTCAAAAAAAAAAAATCACAGAAGTTCTCTATTATTGTGTCTTACTCTTTGTGTGCTAGCATATAATTCACACAGCTACAATGAAAAGTTTTAAAATAGATTAGTAGTAGTTTCTTATAATATGGATATCAATTTAACGAAAATTGTCTTTGAAATGTGCACTATTTACACTGACCCATTTTTATCATTTCTCAGATAAACATATCAATGTAAGTAAATTATACGGTAAAAAATTAAACTAAATTGTCTTTAATTTGTTCATATGGTTGAAAGTTTTTTAGAAAGAGTGTTTTGCATAGACTTTGAATAAGGTAGACATAAAAGTTTAAAAAGATTTTAAACTTCTCAGAAAAATCCCTTTCATTTTACATATTAAATATAAATCTTAACTTTTCTGCAAAAACCAATAGAATATACTCAAAAATAAAAATCATTGTACCCTGTTCTAAATTTCAGAAATAATTTATGAGACTGATAACTAAAAAGGTAAAAAAAAAAAAAAAAAAAGGAAAATTTTATGTTTTCCTTTGAGGAAAACAAAAGTTTAGATGATCAGAGCATTTCTATAATATGGTTCATGCATCATTTTAGCTAAAGAACATATGACTTAGACCTTTAAAAATGTGAACTCCATTCTCAGGATTCAGTAAACCTTAATCTGTTTGGAAGATTTTATTCCACTGGGGAAAGCTTAAAAATTCATGAGCACAGTTTTTTGAGGGTCAAATGTGGGAGAGTGAATAATAGAGGTCTGTCGATGCTAAATATTTGGCAATGAGAGGGATAATATTTCTCATAAAAGAGCCACAACGTCCCAACTGAGTAAATTGTGATATAGGTGTAACAGACAATGACAATCATTAAACTCAGAGAAAATGTACTGTGTATGCCCCTCTTCTAATGCAAAGCTGCTACAGAAAATTTTTAAATGCCAAAATATGATTTTATGCAATGCCCCAAAGCTTTTTAGCCTAATTTATGTTCTGCGTCTCATTTAACACACCATTCTTTTATCCTGTCTTATTCTGAAATCTTTCTGAACCATCCACCACCACAAAACCTATTCCTTGACTGCACTCATGCTAAGATACATCATCATGATTCTCTTTCAAGGGTAATTATACTATAATAGATATATTCTCTCTGTCTTTCTGTCTCTCTCTCCCTCTCTCTCTCTCTCCCCTTCTCCGTCTCCTCCTTTCTCCTCCTCTCTCTCAGAAAGTTAGAATCCTGTACATAGAACATTTCTGTGATTTCCAGGCCTCAGACCAGATATGTGGGTAGTTATTACTCAGGAAAGGTGCATCAGTGCATCATCTTTGCTGCCCATGAACAAGTGATCTGAAATAAATCTTTACTTACTAAATATTTTAACTAAAATGATATATGCAGGCTCTCAACAGAGAACATGTTTTGTTTTAAATCTACTCCACACTTTAATATTGCTGGGCTTTTTATAATAAAGTACATTGCTTATCAGCCTAGGGAAGAAGCACAACAATGTGAGAATAAAAATGGACAATAATTACTAATACTAAATTCATAAAAGGAAGAGGCAAAAGGTGCCTATATTTTAGTATTCTTCAGCATGATGTAAAATGTGGCCACGATAATGTCATGAGCTAGAAATTCAACACTAATGCCACCCTAATTAGTGGCTAAGTAAAACTATGGCTTTGAAACTGGGATGATGCTGGAAATGTGTCAACAGCATCACTTCGCATTAAAAGAGACAATTTGGTTTGATTAAAATTTGGCTGTTACCGGTATAGAGAATGATCACGGTGACTTACTCAAAAGTAAACTCTGTGACTGACATTGGCTATCACAAATTTTTTACTCTCCTAGTTGGATGCTTATGTACTTGTATGTGTGCTACAGCACATAATAACAATTCCTTCCCTTTGAAAAGAAAGTGGGTTGCATATCACCAACCAGCCACCCTGTCCAGAAACTCTGACTTCTTAGGCCTCCACCATGTTCAATTTGTCACCATATCCTCGCATTCCACCCCATATGACTATCCTTGAATGTGTCCCTGTTTCTCCAAACCCACTGACATTACCTTATTTTAATGGGGTCCAAACTCTCCACTTGAACATCCTCTAAATAATCTCGCCTTTGATGTTTTTATGAGTTTACCCTTAGTTGTGTTTTCTGGATACAAATATGACCATGTCACACTTTTTCTTGGAATCCTTCAATGATCCCCTCACCGCCTGCACGACAAAATCCAAACTTCTTAACATGCAAGTCACTTAAAGAGTCGGTCCTGACCTAGTTAGTAATCCAGCCTCATTCCACTATCCGCATGTCCCCTTCACTCACCGGAAGCCCAGATCCTCTGAGAATCCTGCTCCCACTTTGGCTAAGTTGTCCTGGCCATTCTCTCTCAGTGGACTCTAAGTTACCGTCACTAAGCTGCTGTTTTTTATGCATTTGTCTCTCCTAATGAATTTGTGCCCCCAAGGGTGTGGTTCTTATCTGGGGATGATTTTACCCCCAGAAAACATTTAGCAAACTCTTTTCCAAGGCAATTTATATCTTAAAAAATATGAAATAATCAGTGATACTCACTCGACCCTTCTAAAGTGCTGTTCTGCATAGTTCTGTGTGACATTTATTAAGTCAGAAATGTTCTCTGTAATTACGGCAACTGTATATTGTCCAAATCAGAATACTTTTGATATTAAAGAGAATATTATTAATAACTTTTACCAGTAAAACAGGCTATAAAGCAGGGCTATCTCAGCAAATAGTGATATGTGGTCCCTTAACCTCTAACTTGCTGGAGGGACAGATTTGCCTGAGAAACTATAATTGCACCAAATGAAGACAAAAGACAATTGGTATATATCATCGGTGAGTTTTATAAAGCATGCCTAATATTGAACTACACAATTTAAGAATGAGTTACATGTAGCTTCTTGCATGCCTTTCTCTGTTTGGGGATTATGCAAATTAACTTGAAAAATATGAGTTTATCAAAGAATCTTATTTTGCAAGTGTAACAAGAACACTTCCCATAGGACGGTCTTAAAAGGGGAAAGCTAAAAGGCACTGACACTCATATTCCCACCCCCAGGCTCTGTCACTGCCTTGGTTGGAAGCATGTGACTTGGGTTTCAATCTATTCCCAGCTGTGTTTTTCCTGTTTTCAAAAACAACCAGGCAGTGTGTTGAGCACTGCAGTTATAAAGAGAAATAATCTGCGGTTTACCCAGGGAACTCGCAATCTAGAGACAGAGACGGGAAAGTAAACAAATCATTACAATTTAATGTGGCGAATGTTACATATCTACACAGTAAAAAAGGAGTGAAAAGAAAACCACGACTGCGTCTGGTTGGACTGTCAGGTGCAGGGCCATGAAGGCTTGAAATGTGTCTGTTCAGTGGGTGGGAGAGAGGAAGAGCATTTTAAGAAAGGGGAAAACGTGTGACGATCTTTAAAACTATGGTGGGGTTGGCTTGTTCAGAGAATCGTGAGCAGCTCCATTTGACTGAGTCACAGAAGCCAGGGTGAAGTGAGACAGACAAGAATGAAGGACAAGACATCGGTCAGCGTGCGGAAGGCCGAGGCTTGGAGGAGCCAGCACAGCCTTTGTGGCCAGGAGGCGACATTAGTCAAGTATCATATTAGTGAAATAACTGATGTAATTTCAAAAGAAGAGGTTGTGGGCCAGGGTGCCGCTAGGGCACGTCGTACAGGTGAGACAGGGTGGGTATGTGAACTAGGGAGAAAACGGTGAGAACAGAGGCAAGAAAGGTTCAACGGGAGAGTCGACGGGACCTGGCGGCTCTCTACCTGCATACTACGTGCAAGGCGGCCGCAGCTGCGGGCACCGTTCACAGAGGAGAGGCTGCAAGATTCTGGACTTCTCATATGTTTTTGACACATGGTCGTAAAATATTTTGTTTTAAATATTGACAAAAGTGCGATAATATTCCAGAAAGTGAACGTTAAGAGTTCTGAGGAATGGGTCCCATTCTCTACTTCTCACACAGGTACCAGAGGAGGGGTTTGCAAACACAGGTTATGTTAAGCAGCAATTTCAGTCATGTGGGTGGATAAGGTAAGAAATACTCAGGAATAAAGATGGCTATGTCCAAGTGCACGACCCTTAAAATGACCGATATTTAAAGGAAAGAAAGAAGAGAAAAGAAAGAAAAATGAGAGGTCTCGATCAGAAGGCAAGCAACAGAGTCAATAAAATGTACTGTAAAGAAAGAAAATGAAGTTTCATTGATGGAAGAATGATCAACATTATTAAAAATGCAGAAGCACATCCACGTCTGCTGAAAGCCAAAATGACACTATTGCATTTAGAAACACGCCTATCCACGGCAGCTGGAAGAAATGAACGCATAGGTAGCATACAGGCAACTTTAGAATAAGCCTTGGGGGCATCAATCTCATAGAAACAAAAAGTAGAAAAGTGATGGCCAGGTGATGGGAGGTGGGGGACATTGGAAGAGGCTGGTCAAGGTGATAGACTGGCAGCTAGATCAAGTCTAAGGACCTAAGGTGCAGCATAGTGACTATAGTTGATAGTCACACTGTATTGTAGAAATAAAATTTGTTGAAGGAGTAGAACTTAAATGTTCTCACCCACCATTGAAACACACACACACACACACACACACACACACACACACAGCCTTAGAGAACTGAGTATATGTTTTTCTTGCTCATGATTTTAAACTCTACTTTTTAGCACAATATGATTATACATACAGTGGGCACTCAACAAATGTTTGTCAAATGGATTAATGAATATTTATGCTTGATATTTTCTATTTTGATCTCGAAATAAAGCAAGATGCTATGCTGTTTTTGTTCAGCTTATAAAAATTTGCCACTGTCTAGTAAGTACTAACATGCACAGACTTGTGTAATCACATATATACACACATATTTAACCTTGGGAAAAAACAAGTAAATTTACATAGTCACTTATTATTTCAGTTCTTGTTGCAGGTCCTAAGATAATTTAAGTAAGAAATGACTCTTGGTGTCATAAGACAGTCATGTAAATAAATCCATGGAGCCCACAGCAAGAAAATAAGCAATCTCTTTGAGCAGCCTGGGAAAAGGAAAAACATACAGGCAATGCCATCCACAACTGACCAATCCACGATCTCAGGGCTGTAATAATTCACTCATACTGAGTGAACTATTTCTCTAGCTACTCTTGACTGTTCGAGCTGCAGGCTTTTAAAGGAGTGTTCACCCACAGATGTGCATGGAGGTCTATCAGAATGCACATAGGTTGTAGAAAATCTATGTCCATCATGAACAAGGAAAATGGTCCAATAAAGCAATAAAGTTGGCCCATTTAATAAAATTGGGATAATATTATAACTACATCAAGTAGAGAAATATTTTAAAATAGGAAAAGTGCCTGTATTTAGAAGGAGCCCAGGAAATAGTTGAATTCCCTCCATTTCCAAAAATGAATTTATTTTTATAACTATACTGATAGTTTTAGTCTTGCTGAAAACTTTATATAAGGTAATTACCATTTAATATTACACAATAATATTTGACAATATGTATATATCTTTGTGTTACTAAAAGTATTTTCACCTTTTATACCACTCTCATTTGATTTCAATCAATTCGGTCAAAGGAATAAACGTTTTTCAGTGTTTGCTGTTTGTCAATAATCTAATCCGTTAGAAGCCAGACACATAATGACAAATAAAACATAGGCCCTCTCCTCAAGGGTCAGACAACGTGAGTGTGAGGTTCAGGGAGTTAGATAGGAAAACAAATAATATAATAAAAATATGTTGTTTCTTTAAATCACTTTTTACTTAACATTTTAGCATGATTATTATCTGATGCTAGTTTTCTGCAATATCAATTCAGTGCCATTGTAAATATATAATTAGCATGATCAATCCTCTATAATAGACTATTTATATCTTTGTTTTAGATCGGTATTCTACAATGTTGCAATTAAAAGGAAGATATTTACCTCAGTATTTCTGTATCTTTCTAGATCTCTGGAGCCAGATCAAGCTAAAACACTGATTTCATTTTTATAGAATTATTAGGTAATGAATATAATCAAAGCTAAAGTTGAGAAATTAAATTACTTAGAAGGGTATAAAGCAATATTAGAGCCTAAGGAGAGATAACTGATTGAATAAAGAAGTTAGAAGAGAAAGATATCAAATGCGATGCATTTTGGCCTATAATACTAGTTCGTTTAAAAATATTGAGAGGCTAGTACACATCGAATGCTACCAGGCATTGGCATTGCAAAGAGGAAGTAGTAGCCATCCCTACTTGTCATGGACCGAATGTTTGCTTCCTCCAAATTCACGTGTTGAAGCCCTAACCTCCAGCGGGACTGTTATTCGGAGATCAGGTCTTAATGGAAGTAATTATGGTTAGAAGAGATCATCAGAGTCGGTGCCTCATGATGGGACGAGTGTCCTTATAAGAAAAGACACCGGAGAGCTTGCTCTATCACTCTCTCTCCCCTAGGTCACCCAGAAGAGGTCATGTGAAAAACAAAACAAAACAAAACGAAACAAAACAGAAAGACAGCAGCAACCTACCAGACAGGAAGAGAGACCTCATCAGAAACTGACCTTGCTGGCATCCTGTTCTTGGACCTCCAGCTTCCAGAATTGTGGAAACATAAATGTCTATTGTTTATGCCACCCAGTTTATGGTTGTTGTTACGGAGATATAGACTGACTAATATTCTATTCTTCAGAAACAAATAAGCAGTCTTAAGTTAGTAAGACTCATGCTAGGAGACAGGCAAACATACTTACTAGAACAGCATATCAGAGAAAAACTTAGTTGAAACTTCGGAGAAAGCACATAACTTGTAGAATATTATGCCTAAGCAAAATCTCAAATGGTGACTAAGAAGCAGCCAGAAGCAAAAAATTAGGACAGGATTTCTCATCAGAAGAAAGACCATAAGCTGAAACGAATATTCACAACAAATCCCAACCTGTCAGTACTCATGATAAGCAAAATTCTAAGACAGCCTCTCGTATTTCCACTTTCTCCTGGATTCTCAAAAGAACTGTGAACATGATGTGATATTAATGCTACGATTAGGTGATTATGCAATTGACTTTGTGTTTATCAAAAGCGAGATTACCTGGCTTCAGCTGACCTAACCAGGGAGGCCCTTAGCAGGGCTGGAGGCCTTCCTGAAGGAAGAGACGTTGACGTGCGAGAGGGTCTGTGGAGGAGGCTGCCATGCCAGGGCACTAATAGGGAGGGACCCGGAGGTGCCGAAAGCACAGGGATGCAGACCTCAGTCCTATGACTGCGAGAAACTGAAAACTCCCAGCAACCCGTGAACCTGAAGGAGGACCATGAACTCCAGAAAGGAATGCAGAACCCAGCCGACACCTCGATTTCAGCCTTGTGATAAACTGGGCCCAGTTCACCCAAGCCCAGATTCTGGACCAACAAAACTGATAAGTTTTTGTTATTTTAAGCCACTAACTTTGTGGTAACTTGTTAGGCAGCTATAGAAGCCTAAAGCATTATTAGAGACCATAAAATATGAAACCAAAAGAGGCAAGATATTGGAGAGGTGGGTAGGATTTCTTAAATCTTCTGAAGCCTTTTAAGAAGCTTGGATTCCATTGTGTGGATCATGAAGGTGTCACTGAGTGTTACCAGCAGGGGTGTGAAGGCTCAGAGCACTTGTGCACAGTTGTTCTGACTGCAGTTAGAGGAGAAACAGGAGGGAGTGACCACTGTCACATATGGCTACTGTGACCACCCGGCTAATAGATGAGACCTGGCAATAGCAGTAGCTGTGAGGAAGGAATAAAGTGATTGCATTAAAATTTACAGAAGTAGAGATTATCTGGGTGTAGAGGATGAAGGAAAGAACATTATCTAGAATGACTCAGATTTCTACCATGAATGTCAAGGTGAATGAAGGCTACAACCTTTAATGGAAATAAGGAGAAGGTACAGATTTGGCTTGGCCGATGGGAGAAAACCATACGTTTTTAGAATGTAGTGTTTGGGGTGTCTATAGAAAAAAATGTGAAGAATAAATGGTGCCCCAAATCCGTTGTACGCTCCTGTGTAGAATGTAATTCATAACATCCTTCTCGGAAGAAATTAGCATTTCTGATAAAATGTTCAAGCAATTTCAAGATAAACTTTTAATGGTATTCAGAGTGATTCTGGGAAACAAATCCTCATCCAACTCAGATGTCAATCAAAGAGTCTAATGATCTAAAATTTTTTCTGTTTAAATATTATATATGTGTTTTATGACTTTTTTTTTTTTTCCTATAGATGTCTCTAGGTAACATAAATCTGAACTGGCCTGTTTCAGGAATCTGTCCTTGAACATTTTATTTTAGACAATGCAGACAATTCTGTCGAGTAAGAAGTTAGTTTTATCAATGTCCATGCTGTGACAAAGATTAGACTATGAGATAGTAGAACCCAGCAAAGGGACCGAAATGACAATCACAAAGCTAAGAAACAGAAAAAACATAGAATAGTCTTGTTCTGTGAAAGCATGAATCAAAATGCAAGTCTTATATTTCATGACAGCTATAATGGTAAATTAGAACATATTTGGAATGAACCATATATTTATATAAAAATACAATTTTGATAAGGCCTACAAAACTGCCTTTGCAAATATCTTTTAAGTAAAGCTTAAAAACTGGAATTGGGCTACCAATCCAGCCAAATCTAAAGATATAAATGGAAAGGAGAGAGAAAGGAAGGAATGACCATGTTATAAAGAATCTAGAGAATTAAATTCCCTATGTGTAGAATTGCCTAAAAGAACTGGATGAAAACTCTATGGACTGATACAAATTGAATCCGGCCTGGAATTAGTTGACCATCAGCACTTTCAAGTCAATTAAAATCAAAGGTGACATAGGCAGATAGGTTATGTCACCAAAATCAAAGCTGAGCTATGAGATATTAAATCACTAAAAGATCCTAATCATAATATCCAACCAATTCTGATTTTGCTACTTATCAAATTTAATAAATATTAATTTATTAAGAAAGCAAAGCCTCAAACAAACCAGATTCCTGCCTGAACCCTGAGAATGAAATAGCCTCACAGTGGAAGCTGAAGCCACCACCTCCTCCATAAAAATGAGGTGGCTTCTCTGAAAGAAGTGTTGTTAGCGTATGAACAAGCTTGGTGCTCATTCGTCCACCTACCCATTTACTTGTCTGCTCATGTATGCATTCACTTGATTGCTTTTTATGCCTGTATTTTGCTACAACATGCAGAGGACAAAACAGTGAACCAACCAGACAGGATTCCTGCCCTCATGAAGCTTACCTATTTTTTCAGAGGATTTGGGTATTAAATAAATATTATAAAACTAATATTTCCAATAAAAGTATCATAAATGTCACAGAGGCCTATGAAAGAGAGAGAGAGAAACAGATATACATGTATAGATTCTGTCAAATTTGAGAGACGAAGGAAAGCTTCTTAGAAGAGATTTGGGTTGATCTGTGAAGAATGGAGAAAATATAATGAGAAAAAGAGCAATAAAGAATTTCCAATGACTGGGGCATGAAGAATCTTGGCCAGTGTATCTACACACTAAAATAGCTTGTCCAGAGAAGCTGTGGGCGTGATGGAAAAGGACCCGAAAAAATAAAGAATTTTTTTTTTAGTTGGCACTTAGTCTCAAATCAGCATCCTTATTTACAGAGGTTTTCGCTTGTTGATAAATACGAGATATACATTTAGGAGTTGAATATGCTCAGACTGAAATATATTCTGCTGTTATGCCCCCTTAACATTTTCGCAACAGTGTAATTAACATATTCATGCGCACACACACGTGTGCACACACACACAGACACTTCTTAAGGTGATTTTTGAAAATAAATAAGATAAACTGTCAGTTAATCTAATCAAGACACAAGCAGAAGAAGGAAATACTTTATAGAAATAAGAATATATGCCTAACCACCCCCACCATCATTGTAATCAAAGGTAAAAGGCATAACACACTTTGAGGACTTATGATGTGTTAGGTACTGCTTATGACTGCTTATGTAAATGAGAATATGGCTGCACCAAAGTCAGACTGAGGCACTTCCCTGTGGACTGACAGTGCGCTGAGAGAGGCAAGGTAAAAACAATCAATAAGAGTATAAACACAATAACCAAAAAAGGACAGCTTGAGATTCGTGCTAAAAAATAATTTTAAAATAATTTAAAAATAATAAATAACTGAGAATCCAATTTGGATAGAGTAGCCAAGAAATGTTCCTCTAAGAAAGGGGTATTTAAATGCAGACTTGAAAGGTGAGAATAAGACAGCCATGAAAAAGGCCAAGGAGGCAGATTCTGCATGAGGTAAACAAATGAAAAGGCTTGGAGACCAAGGTAGCATGAAGATAAAGAGGTGACGAATGACAATAAGCAGAAAGAGAGAGAGAGGCAGATCCTGAAAAAATGTGTGGGTTATGGAAAAGGATTTAGAATTTGTTCCAAGAGCGACAGGAAAAAAAAAAAATCATGAATATTTTTATTCTAAGAATTGATGTGATCTAATTTACATTCCTAAGAAGTCACTCTGGCTGCTCTATGGGAATTCACTTAGCCCTATCGGATGCCTGCAACAATAGTCCAGGTCAAACATTATGAGACCGTGGATTAAGGCTGGAGTGTGCGATGGAGCAAAATGGATGGACCAGAGATTTAAGAGTGTTTGTTAATGGATTGAGTGTGTTTAATGAGGAAAGTGAGATACTAGAAATAATCCACAGGTTTTAAAGTTAAGCAAGTAGTTGAGTGATGGTGAGGAAATGTGAGGAGGCAGAATTTTTGGAAGGGTATCAAGACCTCCATTTTCAACATCTTATTTTTGATATAGCCATTTAATGTCCCAAAGAAGATGTCATAAAAGTTGATGGATATTAGAGTCAGGATGACCTTCTGGAGAGAGTTCTGGACTAAAAATAAAATATATATTCTTCAGTAAATACTTGTATTTAACACTCAGGGTGAGACTGAATGAGATTATTTAAAAAAGACATTTCCATTTCAGAGGAAAAGATGTACCAGCACCGAGATTTGAATCCAGAAAACATTTAAATGAGGAGTATTAGACCGGTTATGATCAATAAAAGTACTCCACTTCAAACTGAATTAAGAAGGAAACTTCTTAAGCAACATATAAGTAAAGCTACATGTAGAGTGGGCTTCAGAGTTTGTGGATTCTCCATTGCAGTGATGCTGACAGTCCTTAAAGGTAGTTGTTATGGTTTACCCATTTTACAGATGACACAACTTATCATCGTAAAGAGAAAAACAACTTGCTCAAGGTTAAAAAAATTAGTAAATAGATGAACCAAGCATTAAATATTAGGCTCATTTCTATCATATCACCCTGTCTCTCATAAAAAATAGTATTTTTAATGTTCTTCATTATGACATAATGTCTGTCATTAGGATAGTAAGTTCAGTTATCCCTTTTTACCAATAAAAATGTGAGTCCCCAAAACAGTGGATAATTTGCTCAGAATCACACTGATAAATAGAAGAGTCAACTCCTACACGGATGCTCTCTTCCCCCCATGCCACACTATCAGGTCGCCTAACCATGCTCCCATTATAAAAGAAGCTTTCCATTTCTTTATGTTTTCTTAAATTTATTATTTAAAATGCTGTATATGTGTTGGTCCCAGTGTCTCATTCTGCCAATATTTTGCTTCCTTGACCTTTCCCTTCACCAAAAATGCATTGGTAACACACACAGTTCTCAGTAGCTGTGGCAGCACATGCTTTCGATGACCACAGACCACTGGGATGGTTGATTGTAATTATGTGCTGAATCAGCCCTTACGTTCAGAAGTAGTACCCATATTGTTTTTATTATGGGATATCACTATCATTTAGTATCTTAAAAGGAAACCAAAGTGAAAAAAATAAACATATACTGATGTCTTATTTCTTTTTCTAAACATTGATATCTCTGACTTTAATGGATTTTTAAAATTTTAATTGATCACATGCACATACCAATGACTTTGAGTTTCTCTTTTAGCTATCTTCGATTTTAGCCTAAATCATATGAAAATATTCATAAACTTCTGCTAGAAATTAAGTATCAAATAATAATAGGGTAACTGAATGGCCGTGAATAGTACATTTTTCATTAAATCCATCAGCTAATTCTAATTCACGTCCCAACCCAATTTCATTCAACACACACTGAAATCTTGCTGATCGTAGGTATATGGATCAGTACTTATTCCCAACACTATTTCAATGTTCTTTTCCTTTTCATACAGATAATTTGTGGAAATTAACTTCTTCAGATTTTATATGGCAATTTCCACTCTGGAATGTTTTATATTAAGTTTGAATCCTCTGGGTAAAGCTTATGATATGTAAATTCTAAAGTACAAAGGCACAAATATTCAGTAGTGGCAGAAAATTATATGTACACACACAAAACATAGATGCACGTATTGCATAAGACCATTTATTTCTTGCAGAGAACATGTGTGACGATTGTCTCTTTCAGCGGTAACTTATATTTAAAATTATTTCTCTACTTCAGAAAGTCTAAAAATTTGCATTACAATGAACCTTCCAATTTCCTTTGCCCTTTTCATTGAAATATAAAATCAGAAAAATAGGGGAAAAAATTGAGATGCCTACTTGTAAAGACTCTTGAGGGTTTTTTTTTGTTTGTTTTTTGTTTTTTTTTTTTAGTCCTTCCAACTTTTCCTAATTACTTCGTACTTAGAAATCCTGTCACATTTCTCCTTGTCAACACAACTAGGATTTACATTCTCTCTCCTAAAACACCATCACAAATAAAAACATTGTTTTTGGTTCAAAGTGCACTTTAGGTAGCTGCTGAGAAACTCAGACATGTGCACTAACCTAATGAGTCCTCACAAATTCACACTTCATCTTAGTAGTGTGATGAGTTTAACCGCTTCCCCAAAGTTCCAAACTACTTTTCTGCAAAAGATCACACTGAGCAAAGATTTAATTTTTTTGTAGAGAGAGAGAGTGGGGCACTCATTCCTTAATTTTCCTGAGAAAAACGATAGCCTAGTTTGGGCAAATGTTGAAGCAAAGTACTTATTTATTAAACTTTTTGTCCTTCTGGAACATGTCACTCAATGTCGTCTTATCTGAAAATTCGTGTGCCCTTCTACTGAATTTCACCAGTTTTTGAATATTAAATTTTTTCTATCATTATATGTATGCCTTTCACAAAAAGAGCAGCCACTAAACTGGCCAAAGCACCGTTCCAACAGGCTGTGAGCTCCAAAGGAACATGCCTGGTCATGGGCTTTGAGGCCCAAGCTCGTAAATGAGTCACACCAATCCAATCCAGCAAGGGCAAATGCCACAGTCGTTTTAATTCATTGCAGTCGTGTAGACCCAGCCTCATTCTAAATTTCCTCAAGTGCTGTCACCACTGTGGTTTGGCAATCTGACAACCCTGAACAGATACAGTATTGATTTGTGTCTTCTCGGCCGTGCAGGTGGAACAGGGATATGAAAGGAGGCCCTTGAACTTAGTATACTGGCACTCATCCATTCCTGGATTTTTTTTTTTTTCTCTCTATTCATCTCATTTTGACCAGGAAAATAGCTAACTGGGTGCTTTGTATGAGGACATTCATAAAGTAATCCCCCTTTTAAAAAAATTTTTTAGTGGGCCACTAGATGTAGGAGAACCTGAATTTCTTATTTTAGTGTCAATATAACGACAAAACAAACAAACAGACAAACAAAAATGACTTGATTCACTGAAGACAGTATTTATCTTCTTTAGATTGCAGTGCAATGACATTTGGTAATTATGAGCACACACAGAAGCAAGAAAGCATCACGATTAAGTTCTAACATTATATTTTCTTTTGAAAAGCGTAGTGATCAATGCAGCTATCCCCCACTTACCAAGAACTGTTGTCTACGTTCTAGATATTTTGCCCTGACTCCCTAAAAATTTCCAAAGAACAATGAACTGTATATTAATTAGATGGGATTCATAACTGTTAGTACTTTCAGCATGTCTTTTATAGTATTAGAGAATAAAATCATCTTTTTGTTGGTGAAGAAAAGAAAGCATGAATAGTGCAATAAATTTAAATCATAAGCCCCGGGAATGATGAAAACATGAAAGCACAGAGAAATTAAGCAGCATCACACATTTCATAAATAATGGGGCCGAGACTCAAATTGCAGGCAATCTATATCATCTTTATCAATCTAATCATTATCTTTTAATGCCTTTCTATTATGTGATTATTTCCAAAACAACATTACATTTCCTAAAATGAAAATTTTCTTAGAGTTACCTCTCTTCTATATTTTGTAAGAAAAAAACAACAAAACCTAAGACAGAGGCTTTGTTAGTAATTCTAAGGTTTATGATTAAAATGGGAATTTCGACATAAAATCATTGTTATCTTGAGGAACAAGAATTTTATATTTTAAAGTATGGTTGTGATATATGGAGTAAAATGTAAACATAACAAATATTAAAAATACGCATGGACTGATAATCCTAGGACATCAACAAGGTGCATATCTCCTAGGAAAATGAACCTTTGAAAGTCATTTCTTATTTAAAGTAATGATAACTGAGAATGCTGATCATATCGATGTTTTTAAATGTGCTGTGTTTGCTCTAGTAAAGTTTTAATGAGTACTAGTAAAATACTTTTGGAGAGAAGCTTTGTGTATATATCATAGTGTAGAAAATTATAAATATTTTATGTCCCCCAAATTTTACTTTCAGAGATTTAATCTATAAGAATAAGGAGATAGTTTGCACAAATGGAAGTACAGAATAGCTCATAGTTTTCCAGGCACTAGTCTAAGCTTTTTCTGCATTCTCTTTCTTTACCCACACCTCAACTCTAGGGAACTGATACTGTTATTTTCCCCTTTAAACATAAATAACCTGAATCTTACAGAATCTAAGTAATTCACCCATACGCATACCACTACTTCATGAGGCACCCTGGATTAAAATTTAAGTGGTGTGATTCCAAACCACTATATTATAATAGCTATAATTTTATAATAGATATTTTACCAGCTTTGTTTAAAATATTGAAAAATTATAAACAAAGTTGAGTAACAAGAGATAGATAACATTATAACTCATCCTTAAGTATAAGCTATGTGATCACTAAAATTGATTTTTCAGGTCTACCTATACTCCTTGACTTGGGAATGTGCTCAAGGTATGTTTTTAAGTAAAGGAAAATATTAGGTTTTAAAATATTTATATAGTAAGAATTAGGTTTTTTTTAAATTTCTAAATAAAGATACATATTCAAAAGTGTGAAAATAAACAGAGTTGAAAATATTTATAGTAAGCATATCTGGGTGGTACCATTAATTATGGTTTTTATTATACCCTGATTTCTTATAAGGAGGAGGCACCTACTAGATAAGATCCAAAGCCCTGAAGTCAGATGCGTGGGGTGATAACGTTAGTTCATCTTTTGAATTCTGATGTCCAGCTAAAGACATTCTATGTCAACTTCTCTAAGCCTCAGCCTCCTTTCTGTAAAATGGAGATATTAGTAGTATGGAGTTCATAGAGTTCCAACAAGGATTAAATGACTAGTGTAGTAAGAAGCTTACAACTCATGTCAGTCAATAATTGCCAGTGATTTCTTAACTATGCTATAGGGAGAAAAAGAGTTTATGATTTTTTTTTATTTTATAATCATACTATAACAGATATTCTCATTCTTTTAAAGTGAGACTAAAACAAGGACTTATAATTTTTTTTATTTTAAAAATGCTTTATAAAATACCAAAACCACTAACAAGAAATATCATCTCTTAGCCATGGCGTGAAGAATTGATACTGTTCTGTGTATAGTTTTCTAGGAGACAGCCATAGATTCATGTCTTCTAACCACCGTTGTCGAGAAATGGACAGGCAGTTAAAGCATGTTTACCAGGTTGGGATATGATACCTCATTAAAACCATAACTATTTCATTTGATTGCTGGCCCAAGAATCAGAATAAATTTGAAGGGCAAAATCAACTGAAACCAAACAATGACATTTAATAAGGATAAATGCAAATTTATGATATAATTTTTAAAAATTAATACTAAAAGTTAAAGGATGGAGGAACCTTAGCTTGAAAACAGTTTAGCTGCCAAAGATCTGAGGATTTTCAGTTAGTCAAACAATATGATAAGCTAGCAGAAGCTAATTTACTCCTAGGCAGCATTAATACTTATCGACTGCTTATGACGGGAACTGATCTCGGCACTGTCAAGATGAATTTGGAACACTGTTTAATTTTGGATATTGAACTTTAAAAAAGACAATGAACACGAGAACCCACCCGAGAAGGTTAAAGATGAAGGTAGGTCTGTAATTCGAATAGTAGGAACATTCTTGAAGGGACACTGTATGTTTAGAGTGACCCAGAATTGCAGGACGCCACGTCCTCCTTGGTATTCCACTGTCCTGGCTGCTTTTACTCAGCTTCATGCGTTTGCCTTTTCTCTTTGCACAATCTCTAAGCACTGGAGTGCTTCAAGGCTGAGTCTTGACCTTCTCTTTCCTCTGTTGACATTAACCTCTGTGGTGAACTCATCCATGGCCCTAAATGCCATCTTTATCATGATGACTCCTGAGTTTGTATCTTCAGCCTACATTTCTTCCCTGAACTTGATGCTGCTATATCTATCTTCTGGGAATCTCTACTTGGAAGGCTACTAAATCTTAAACTCACTGAATTCAAAATTAAATTATCGATTTCCTTCCTCTAAACATAATTATTCTAAATTTCTCCTTTTTTAAGTAAATGACAACTTCATCATTGCTATTGCTTAAACAAAGCACCTAGTGTCATCTTGATAATTCTCTTTCTCACTCTGGCTCCAATTCATCAACGTCTTCAGTTGTAGGCATGAACTGGACACTTCTCACCATCTTCGACACTATTATTACCGTGATCCAAATCACCTTCATCTCTCACCTGGATAAACACAACAAACTGGACTCCTTGGGTTGCCATTTGCCTCATTTCAATCAGTTCTCAACACAACGGTCAGAGTAGAACTTTAAAAACTCTGCTTACACATATATGTACATGTGTTAATAATACACACATATATAGTGATGTATATAATTACTTTATTAAGAGCTGACCAACTAGTAAAAATAAACCATTCCCAAAATAATAAAGTCTATTTCATCATCAATGTGCAAATAGACGCTGAAAGAACATATCTTAGCATAAACCATGAAGAAATTCCTTCTATAAACTGCCATTAAAACTGAATTATAAAGAACGTTCCACTTATACAATTTAATATTTCACATTATGTGAAACATTAATATATGCCTTCGTAATTCATGGTGGGGGTGGGGATTCACTCAGCCTCTGTCAGTCAACAATACTTCTATGTTCCAGATATTATCAGATAGTGGGTTGAATTATGTTTCCTAAAAAGATATGTATAAGAGTAATGCCCCGTACCTATGAATTTTACCTTTTTTGAAAACAGTCTTTGGAAATGAGGTCATACCAAATAAGTATAATGCCAGTGATTGATACTCCTTAGAAGAAGAGAGAAAGTTGGACCCAAAGACCTATAGGGGACATGCCATGTGATGACAGAGGCAGCGACTGCAGTAATGCATCTGCAAACCAAGGAAGGCCAAGGAATACTAGCAACCACTGAAAGCCATGAAGAAAAAAGTAAGCATCCTTTGGACAGGTCATGGCCCTAGGAACATCTCGATTTTGGGTTTCTAGTCTCCAGAACTGTACGTCAATAAATTTCTAATGTTTTATGCTACCCAATCTCTAAGTGTTTGTTACAATAGTCCTAGGAAACTAATGGCACAAGGTACTGGTGATAGAGTGGTAAGAAATCATAGTCTCTAGGCTTAGAGCAGTGAGAAAATCCACCAAATATAAATAATCACAATCACATAACTGTACTATAAAGATATACTATGAGACTATAAAGATATGCTATGAGACTATGTGCCAGGAGGTAGCCTACAGTTAGGCACTGGGCAAGTTCTAGAATATTTATTGAGCTTTGCAGGGTATGAAGCACAGAAGCAGATGTTTAATGATTGCTGAAATTAATAATAAATGAATAATTTAATGCATGGAGTAGGAATAAGGCAAAGCGAGTCTTCAAGAATATTCTAGACAGAAAGGACATCGTGTACCAGGCAAAATTCTGTTTAGTATAAAATAAAGAAAAAAAATAGAAGCTAGTAAAAAATGCATGTATTGCAATAAATATTTTATTATATTTTTATCAACAATGAATTTGTGTGAGGGACCAAGGTTTGACATGCTTGTACATGATGCAATCCTCAGCAAAAATGGTGAAGTGAATGTCCAACTGCTTGTGGTGATCACTTCCTACCATCCATCCCCTCTAATCTCCTGTATCTTTTTCCTAACAGAATCCTAATTTTGATAAAATATTAGGCCATATACCATATGGCTCATGAATCTAAAAAAAAAGACTTTTTTAACTTCCTAGAATAAGTTTTGATAGACACAATTATATTCCCTTACAAATAATTGGCTTAGACACTAAGGCTTAGGCTAACTAACTGGTCGACATGTCCAAATGACTGTGATAAATGAAATTTCATAGGACCTAATTTGACCCCATTAGATAGACCTGCATGACTCTATTTCATGACTTGAGAGAGATACTTTCTTCTTTTCTGGGAAAATAAAATCATAAGCTTAAGTCATATCATTTGGCACATTGGATTGTTTTTTTTTGAAGCATTAATAAAGCTTCAGCAAGTGCAAATGAATATTGTTAGAACTGAAATGAATCAACTGAACTTTGATTTTAGTACATGGAAATTCATGGAGATCTTCATAAGAACAGGCTCAATGGGGTGGATGTGTTGAGCCAAATTCTAAGTGAGATGGACACAGTAAAAAAAAAAAAAAAAAAAGAAGAATTAAAAATAAAATGTACATAACATTTTTTGATTTTTACTGTCCAGAAGTGCAGAGAAATGGACATTCATGGGTCAAGGGAGTCTTCTGTTGCTCTAGATAATTAATAGGAAAAACGGCAGGTTCATACACTGATAGAAATGTTTCTATACAGATGGAAAAAAACAAACCAAAAAAAAATAAATAAATAAACCTCTTCAACCAGCTTGCGGAAGGAAGAGAATGTGGGTTATTCATTTTGAAAACCTTACAGTCCTTCACAGTAAAGCCTTGTAGCAGATACCTTATAAAACATATGATGGATCTGATTTGCTGATATATAAATGCTAGTCTATACTCAGTATGATTAGCATTTGAATTTGAACTAGAAAGAGCATTTGTGTCAACAGTACTATGATAGCAACTTGTCATAATGACAGATATCTCGTCTTGGATTAACTATTAGAACACAAACAAAAATTATATTCCGTATGGAGCAATAGATTTTAAAATAGCTCTTTTGAAACAGAATCTTGAAAAGATCAAACTGACATTTTTAAAACCTTGTAAGTTTCTTAGGAAGTATAAGATATAGAAATGTGCTTTTCTGTCACTTTTTCTCCAGGAACTAAGGCTTCCTGTGGTGATCTACAGGTAGGAAATGACTGAGTTATAACTACACTGTAAATTAAATTGAATCCACTCATGTTACAGAACACAGTTTGCCAGATTATTAAGGTCAATGATAGAGCCCCAAACTTGTCTGTCTTTATCATTTAAATATTAAAGACAGTTCATGTCTGCTTTGCACTTAATACCTGAAGCGAGACAGACACTACTAATTAGTTTTCAGCAACCAACCTCTTCAGTTCTACAATATTCTCCTGGGAATGATAGCATGTGCATAACACTAATATTCAATGCATTACGTTTTTACTTGGTTAGAACAGCAGCTGGTCTGAAGTTAAAAATGAAACAAGAGATCAGTTTGATCAAACACCCTAAACTTTGTAATTAAAAAAAGATTTCTGCAGATTAACTCCAAAAATATGTAGGTGCTAAATAACTAATACCCCTCTTAAAAAATGCTTTAAAATTATATTGTGATCTGCATACTCTATTTCATAATATAAACATGAGTAAAGAAAAAAATCTTTAAAAAATAATGTCAAAATGGACTCCTGCAGCCCTAATAATGGCAATAATATCGATAATGATAATATCATCTCAAATGTTCAGTTCCTTTACTATAGGCCAGAAAATAAGTGATATGTACAAAGCTTATGTCATTTAATTATCACAATCATTGGCAAAGTAGATATTATTATTCCTTGCAATTGATGGATGTCAAAAAACAGACTAAGACAAGTGAGGTAACTTGACTAAGGTTATCCAGCTCAAATATGGTGTGACTGGAATCCCCAAGCAATCTTCCAAATCACAATGCGTTATATTGCAGGGTAGACAGAGGTGGCACACGTTTAAAAAAGGATTTTTTCTGAAAAAGTCATTTTTGATCCTTCCCAATGTAAAAGTTTCTTAAAAGAAAAAGTAAGATATACTCCAACTTACAATAGTTTGCATTTCTTTTCCACTTTCACATTTTCTATGTTTTGTCAGTCAAGGTAAAAATGAAACATTTAAATCCTCCATCCTGAATAGAGTCATACTTGGTTCCACCGATGGTAAGTACCTGGCTGGGTACATTGTTGGAAAAGAAATTTCAATTCGATTCTCAATGCAATAATAATAATAATAATAGTAATAATAATAATAATAATAATAATAATAATAAAAGGGATCAGAAAAATAAAGTAATAAAGACTTCCTTTAACCTAAATTTTGTGATTTTTAAACTGTACAGTTTTAGAAACACTATTAGAGTAATACAATGACTATGGCACATCTGAGTTTCTTGCTAGATTCTTACTTACTATACTGTCTTTGTAGTTATGATGAGGCTTAAATCCCAAGATCAGGAATTGAACATGTCTGAGTAAAAACTACGCATATGAAGAGCATTTTGTCAAGGATCTAGGAAGACTTTTCCATACTCCAAACCTCTTCAATTATAATATTAGGAGAATATTGTATATAGTGCAAATTTTAAATTTGTAAATATTACAAATTTTATTTGTAATATTTACTTAAACACTAACTGTGGGACTCTAGGGAACATTATATATGCATTAAATGTTAAATGTATTTATTTCTACGCATATGTGTACATGCATTTATATGTGCCAAAGGACCTGAGATGATTACAAAATTCTCTTAAGATCAGGATAGGAGCAGGTATGACTTGGGCCCACCTACATACTGATAACATCCTTCTGGCTGTGGTGCAATTCTCAGAGGGCTACTAAGGTAAGATGAGGTCCCATGGAAAGAAAGCCCTCCACGGACGGGTAGGGGAAGGACATAGTTAATAAACACATTTGCATTCTTTCAGACCTATACACGGTGATATAAGTACATATGGAATCTGTTTCTGTAGTACATGAAAAGGGAATGCATGGAAAGCAGCAGGTTCTTAATATACATATATATTTTTAATAAAGCAATAGACATTGGAAAATTTTAGACATATCACACCTTTCTGCACTGCCTTCTAATTACTTAGCAAAATCATGTACTTAAAGGAGAAATTCAAAATATACTTTGTTACTTTTTTTATATATAGCTCACATCTCAGGACTATTAAATCTAAAAGCATGTTGAAAAACCTTGAGTGCATGTATTACTCTGCAAATGGTTGCTAAAATTTGCATTTGATTATGCTAAACTGGATGTTATGGCTAGTTTTGTGCACTCGCTGCAGAATTTCACTTTTAAGAAGTGTTTTAATGCGTCCACATGCCCTAGAGCTAAGGAGATGGGAACTAAGGAGAGGAAATATTGGTTAAGAGTTTTATTTTAAATTTTCCCTCTGCATTAAAAATACTATTTTGCTTGAGAAACTGCTAAATACCAAATATTTTATTCTTTTAATCTCAATGTTAATCCATAAAAATATTTAACATCAGTTTGGTTATATTGTGAATTTCTTATCAGTTAGGTAACTGAAGTGTTGTAGGTAAATTGCTCATCACAATTAATTGGGAGCTTGATTCAAAGAAACAGATTAAACCACGGAACATGTACATGAGTATAAAAGTGTCAAGACTTTCACTTCTGTACCATTTCATAATACTTTAAAATGTTTCTCTCTCTCTCTTCACTTACCATTATTTAGTCTCATTATTATAGAGTATTTAATGAGTCCTCAGAACAAAATATAATTTCCCTTTTTAATAAAAATGGAATTATCAAACAGAAGAGCACAATTAAAATGTCATTATTTCCAATAACACTGATTTCAGCTGGCAATGTGTTCCTTGTACTCTTTTTCAAATTACTAATTTTCTTTTCTATAGAGAATATGAATGTGTGCGTGCCAAAAAAAGCAAAATCTCCAAATTTATGTTATTGCAAACTATGCTGGTTTCTTTAATCAGCAAAAATGGTAATCTCAGGAGCCCTTTCTTCTCTTAAACCAGATAGTTAAAAAATTGTAGGTCTCTTACTATACTAAAACATAGCAAAGATTAAGAAACAATTTAATTAAAGGTAAGAAAAAACTGTATTTTGCTACCCCTGTTTTTTTCAAAAACTATATTCTGTGTTCACTATTAATGTTTATTTTTCCATATAAACTATGTGTATTTAGTATTTCTTTTATACAAAAGTTCATATGCTTAGGGAATATACTTTATGGATATTCGCTTAAATTATAGGATTAAATGATAGGGTAATACACAGCCTAGCCCTGAAAAAATCTCTGGCCTTCTGCAAGGGGAAAGACTTCTGAATGCACGCGAAGTTGCACTATTTCAAAGCAATGTCTTTGTAGCATGTTTAGAATGTTATTTTTAAAGTGGAGATTCGGTAAAATCACTAAGGAAGTCTTGTACAAAATACTTTTAATGAACAAGATCTTATAAGATCAAAACATATTGTGATGTTTGTAGTAATCTAATATCAATATAATTGAGTCTACATTAATATTTAACTGATTGTGTCTTCTTAAATGTCCCTATCATCTAAGCTAGATTGGGAGGGGATGTGAAAGTGTTGGAAACAACAACTAAATTGATAGAAAATCAAGTAAACATAGTCCTTTTCAGAATGTAAATATTTCCCTTTTACTGTTACCTCCTGACTCTGTAGGAATAAAGTTTTCACATTTCTCTAAATTTTTAACCCCTCTTCAAGACAGAGGAGACATGTGACTTTCATAACCACATAGAGGTGAAGCACAGATGGGCATCCAACATGCAGTAGCTGTTGTGTTTGCCTCTGTGGACTAACGTTCGGTTAGTCCCGTGACTTCCCACCGGAGAACATGGCCCTTACTTTCTACCTCTGGACTCAAAGTCTAGATCCATTTTGGCCTTTCAGTTTGATCCTGAGCTTCGGCCAGTCCACTTCTCATTCCTCTGCAGCCCCTTAACATGCCAAGTGGGTGCCTGTGGTCCAGCGCACACCACTTGCAAACCACGGGCACCAAGAACGATGCCCCAGCTTCATCTCTCTAAGCTTGCTCTATCTAAGCCTGACTATCACCAAGTCACCATGTCACGTTGCAACTGTGCATGCATGGTGTTCTCTGACAGGCTTACAGCCTTTCCCAATGAACAGTGAAATGCATCGTCATGTGCGCTGTGGACTCAGGCATTTAACTTAAAGTATCTGCGGCACCTTTAATTACCCCACCTCCTAGGCTGGAAATGATGAGTTCTGAACTTCTGTGTCCATCAAATCACAGCCTAATTCTCTCTAAACTGAGAATATAATGAAACTCTCCAATCTCATTATAATCTAAATGTTGTATTCCCTGAGTCAGCAAGTTTGGAACACAACTCAATGTCCTTTTGGAGTTTGAATATAAAGACAGAATTAAAGCTATTATTAATGACCTATGTCAGTAATTTAATTAAGTGAATTTAATTATTAAAATTTTCTCCACAATTTACTAAGAAAACTGTCCATGAAAAAGAAGAGGAAAATAATATTATAATATTTAAATAACAATGGATCAAAAATAATTGATTATAATCTCTGAATCATTCTTTTTTTAATATTAAATATTTTCTAAAATCTTTTTCAAAGAAGAGAAAATGAATACAGAATATGTCAAATTTTGCTGAAATAATACTCTACTGCAGTATTAATATCTTTTCCACTGCAGATTTTATTTTTGTGAAGTAAATTTACCTGGGACATATGTTAAAGTATTTTTTTAGGCCAAACACACAAACACAAACAGAATTTGAGTTAATTTTGAAATAATCCTATCAATCAAGCTGCAATTTTAAAAATATCACATAAATCAAACAACCCAAAAGTCATGCATTTTTTCTTTGTGACACACAATACAATTCTAGAGGACAAATTATCCTATAATTGATGCTTAAGTTAATATTAGTTCCTGCCCTAGAGCACACAGAGGCTGTGCAATTTCCTTCAGAGATGAAGAGTACGAAGGACCATTTGTATATATGTAAAGGGGATAAACTATCAGTTTTAAAACCTTCAGTAAGAATCCATATGTGATTAACAGGGAGTAAACAATTTATTTAAGTGCAGTCACGTTAAACATTTGAATTAATAGGAGTGCTGACACAAAGCTATGAACGACAAGAAAGATAACCTAATTTTAGAGGGGTTTTCTTGTAACAGATGACTACATTTTATATACTAAATATGATGCTGGGGAAAAATATTACATGCACATTCCATAAGTCTGGATCCAGTGAATCTACAGAGTCTCGTTCCAGCCTATTACAGTACTGAATGTCACCCTTGAAGCACTCTATTCCAGGCGTATGATGTTTCACTTCTTAGACTGCTGCAGGACTTTAGGCTAAAATTGAGACAAATCCCCTGGGTGTTAAGTCTTTTTTCTAAGTATTGCCCACTGAGCACCTGCACCAGAATCCCTTAGAATATTTTTAAAAATCTACATTCCTAGGTTATGAATGAGGCTATGAAATCTACACTATCATAAACCCAAAAAATTCTTATTCAAACTCAAGCTTCATTCTCATATAAACCTTTTTATGTGAGAGAAGTAACTTAGTAGTTGGCTCATCCATTCCTTAAAAGTTAATGATTTAACTTTTTTGGTTTATAATCTCATCTTTTCAGTAAGCATAAGCAGACATATATAGAGAGAGAAAGAAATCCAATTTCTGTTAACGAAGAATCTAAGCAGCACAGTTTTATTTAAAAGAACATTTCTCCCATTAATTTCCTGAAATAACTAAGTATAAACAGAAAAGTAGTTCACATTTATTGAGCACTGACTATATGCTAAGCACAGTGCTTATATTTTATTTTAATTTCACACTTGTGAGGTATGTGTATTATTAATATTGCAATAATAGTCAAGGAAATTAAAATGATCACATAAATAGAATGCTGTCTCCTTCTTCCTACTGTGCTTCAGCTGCCAACCCTCCACCATCCTCACTTAGTTAAAAAGGCCCCTCTTTCAAAACCCACTCTTGCAAGAAGCCTTCATGCTCCAACCGCCCAAGGCCCTCCTCAGACGTGTCTCTCGCAAGAGAAAGAGGAGCCTGGTCATCACTGGGCAGGTTGCAGTGTTCATTCTGTTTGCATGTCTGTTGGCTCCAGGGATTGTGAATTCTTTGTGGACAGAGATTTGTCCTAATTTTTCTTGTTTGATGCCTTTCGAGCCTAACAGAAGGCACATTTCAGCCATAAGCTAAAGTCTAAAATACTCTAAGACATGCTAGATGTATATGAATCAAAATGATTCATTTGATATTTAAATAAAAATACATGCTCACATGAAAAACAAACATCCATGCCTCCAAATAACAAAGAAAAAAAACAGCTGTAGTGCCCTGGGAAAAGAAATACAGAAAACATTGCTAAAAAATTCTAATATTGTTTTGTTTTTTGGTGGTTTTTTTTTTTTTTTTGAGTTCCTAAGGACCCTGACTGAAAATAGAAAATTTCCCAGTGGAGCTAATTTGTGATCCTATGTGTCTCTTCATCAAGTTGCAATGGCTTCAAGCTAAAAATGAAAGCAACACTGCTTGGGCGTGGACCTTTAGCGGACCTTCACAAAGTAAAATAAATAGTTCTCATTTAAAATTTCTCAGGGGCTTTATGGGTAGGAAAATTTTAATAGTTATGTAGTACTCTTCTGCTCGTAACTGGTCTCCTGGTATATGCAGGTATAAGTGGAAGAGAAAAAGCTCGTATCATGTGGCATTTTCCTATGTGGAGTGTCAAGTGCCAAAACTAGCATAGAGACTGCCATTTGCAGAAGTATAAGATTCTTAGACTCTGACTATAAAATCTTCCCCTCCTGGTCTATCTAATCTGGAAATCACTTTATAACATTATCTCAGATCAAGAAGAAAAGCCACAAGTAGGGTCTTTCACTTTTAAAACTGTAAAGCATACCAGAGGTCATTTAGATTTATCTGTACTCTGTCTTAACAATAAATATACTGTCTCAAATTCATTTAAATAGAGAATATAAATACATACACACTAATAATGACAAGGGTCTGGTCACTTTCAATCCATTGCTCCTTATACCCACCACCCTCTCTCTTCTCTTCACCCTCCTTCATTATCAGTCCAATGACTCAGATTACAAGAATTTATTGACTTTCCAGCACTGTTGACATGTAAATCTGGAAAAGTTAAGATACAAGATAAACTGAGTAAAGACATTTCAAATCCATGTAAGGATTTAACTAAAATATCTGGTGTGACATAGAAAAAAAAACTGAAAAGAATATTTTGTTTATCTGAATTTATAACAGACCTTCAATTTATCATAGCATTGGAGATTCCAATGATTTCAGATATGATAAGGATCTTTAAAGATTATCAGAGATTAAATAATTATAACTCATATAAATTGGAAATACATATATACCATATAATTTAATTTTAAAAGGACACAGGACAACCTCAAAAAGATTTAGGCCTTCAAAAATGGTTGAGAGGCAAAATCAATTCTACTGATTAATTGATGTATAAAGAAAATATTGTTATTGAGTATGGTGCATTAAACAACCATGAAAATAAAAGTTTAATTCAATGAAAATTCTATATATTTCAAAAACTACCAAATGTATTTAACCAATCAGTTATTTTACCAATCAATTCGATGTGATTGGTCATATCTGGGTTTTTTCCTCATTTTTTATGGGCCAATTTGCATATAAACACATTTTGATTAAAATGTGAAAGTGGTAGTAGTGTTTGCTAGAGAGTGCCAAGCCCTGTTCTGCCACTTCCTTCCACACACATTACAGGCAGGGATTTCCTTCCATTTTCTATCCCATTCAGTACAGTCCATGTGACTCAGAAGAGCAGATCTTATCCACATTCCCATATGTGAATTCTGATCAGTATCAGCCGGGCAAGGTCATTTGAACTCCCTTGCCAGTGACATTAGTGCCGGAAGACTGGTACAAGTTAAGAAGACCATGTGATTCTCTAGCAACTATTATTTGTTCCGAGTTATATTCATGACCCATGTTGGTCCAACCTGCCTAACAAAAAACTATATTTCATGATTTCGAAGGACCTTTCTCTCTCTTTTGCTTTATGTGAACAAGGAAGCTTTCTGCCTGCAGTCCGATTGTGGCCCAAACAGAAGCCTGTCTGAGCACAAATCAAACATATGTTGGGGGAGCACAGAGCAGAAAAACCCCAGGAAAAAACAAGCCTAGGTCTCAATTGTGTCTTGGAGTGTGCCCGACCTGCAGACTGGTTAATGTCTTTCTGTTTAAGTCAGATCTTTTAAAGTGGGGTTCCTGGACTAGCAAATTAGCATCAACTGGGTGATTGATAAAAATGCAAATTCTGGGCCCCATCCCAGACCTACTGACTCAGAAACCTGGAATGATGTCTGTGACTTGTGTGGGCTGAATGAGGTCGCCATGACATTCTCAAGCACATCTAATTTTGACAAGCATTAACATGAATCACTCTTGAGTCAAGATTTATATTAACTGTAGTCAGATGTACCCAAATTAATAAAAAAGACCAATCAGTTCTAATGAACCAAATGCAGCAGTTATACACAATCATTTGGTTGTCGAAATAATGGTATATTTTTAAAATAATTTTTTACTTTTACAAGTTATCATTAATTTTAACGAAGACTTATTTGAAATCACAATCTGAAATTGTTATCCATCTATATTTTTAATCCATAAACATTACTGTTCTTCATTAAACAAAAAGAAATATACATATAATTCCTATACTTCATTAAATTACAGTAGGTATGACATAAGAAATAGTATTGGTCTCTGCCTCTGGTACCTAATACAGAGTTCCTAAAACTCTTGTAATATCCTGAGTGACAGGGGTGCCAGGAGCATCTTTTGTTCTAATTAAGTGACTTGGTGTATTCACAGAAGGAAGTTGAGTCACCAGGTCAAGCCATGATGAGCAGCTTAGACCTTTCAACCTCACCCCATCCTCTGAGGAGAAAGGTAATCAATAACTGATCAAGCCTGCATGGTAAAGCCTCCATAAAAATCCATAACCTACAGGATTCAGAGAGCTTCTCGGTCGGTGAGACTGGTGAATATATCCGTGTGTGGGGAAGACGATGCACCCCAACTCCACAAGGACAGAAGTGCCTGGGCTTGGACCCTTCTGGACTTTGCCTTGTTCTGGCTCCTTTATCATATCCTTTATAATAATCTGGTAAACTTTAGTAACCATTTTGCTGATTTCTGAGAAATTATCAACATACAAGGGAATCATCAAAACGCCCAATTTTTGGCCAAGTCAACACACATGTGGGCAACTTGGAGATTCACTGATTGCAACTGGCATCTGAAATGGGACACAATCTTGTGGGGCTGAGCCCTTACCCTATGGGGTCTACACTAACTCTAAGCAGTTAGTGTCATAATGGAATTGGAGGACCCCTGTGTATGTCCAGAGATCTGGAGAATTGTTTGGTGTGAGAAGAACACATATTTGGTGTCAGAGTGTTGTGATATAAGTAGAGAAAAAAGAAACAATGGTTTATTTTTAGTAGGCATGCTGGTTTTATACTAGTCTATTAGGCACAACCTAAATCAGGTAGCTAATAATTAAAATGGATTATTGCAATCATCAATAGAAGAATATCTGTTTTGAGAATAAATCCACATGAACTATTCTTAAATGAACACTGATGTCATGTATGTAGGTGTGTATATTTGTATGTATGACAGTAAAGCTTCATTTTTCAAAAGGGAGTTTGAAGTAATATATTTTTATGTTTTTAAAAATTGTATAGTTGATTATAGTTTCATTTGTCAAATTATAGGCCATTTAAAAATTATAGAAACATATGCAATTAATATGTTCATAGATTCGCCAACTAGAAGGCATTTCAGACACATAAACATTGAAATGTCAATGGTCTATAATAGTGCCTTCTTGTAAATTAAAATTAGTTACATCATCTTTACATGTAATCGCAACTATTAATTTTAGAAATCTGATTTGCTTTTTAAAAAATTCTTTGAGACAATATGTTAAAATCTCTTTGAAGATGTTTCCAGAGAAAGATGCTTGGCCATTAAAACTTCCCAATCTATTCACAAAACAGGTGAATGAGTCTTAGGTTCATACACTGATGCTGAACTTATTAGAAAATCAGAATCAGCTTTATACATTCAACAGAACATGTATAAAGCTGGATGCTCAAGTTTGATCATTTTATAAATCAGGCAAAAAAAAAAATTTAAAGCTTCTACTAAAAATAAATAAATAAATAAACAAATTATACCACAAAGTGATAGGGTAAATTTTTCTGCCATGACTTCTTTAAAAGTGTGCTTACATATAATTGTTTTAAAAGACTAGATTTTTTTCTCTATTATTAAAACATTTTTCATGCTGTCCTGGAAATACCTGAAACGACAAATTAAATATTTAAATTGTTTGAAACTTGTTCGACACTGAACTGACTTAGGAAAAGATGAACATAAAGAAATGAACCGCCTAGACTCTAACTTGATGTGATTCAAATCATAATACTCTAGCTACATAGGAAAGATTAAATTTATATTTAGTTAACTCATTAAATTCCGCTGCTGAATCACTTGAAGCATAAAAGCAAAGCCACAGCAACGTCAATGCCACAGGTCTAACATTGTGAAACAGAATGAGCATGATCAAATGCCTGACAAAACCAATGCATAGAGACAGGAGAAGCCAACATGTTATGTTAGATTAAAAAAAAAAAAAAACAAAAAACGAGGCTGGAGCCAAATGATCCCAGTCTCCCTTCACTGTCTAGCACAGAACAAGGCATGTAGAGACTTTCACTGATTATCACCTGAGTACCTGAATGATTTAATGACTGCATGAGGACTCAATCAACATATTAAATGGATCGGAATATGAATAAGAAATGACCTTTCTAAAGGAAACTGAGTACTAAAGGATGATTCTGTAGATAAATTGAAAGTATTGAGCTTTACTTACATTTTGGACCTCATGTTCTTTTTTAAATTCTCCGGATATCTGATACTAAATTTCCTTAATGTAACCCTTCTCATCACTAGGTATACTGATTTTGAATCAACATTTCCATCTCTATAGGTATTCAATAAATCCTTCCATGACAAAGTGAGAATTGAGCAGAGAAGTTGTTGGCTCAGAGAAGTTGTTGGCTCAGAGAAGTTGTTGGCTCAGTGAATTTTAAGCAGACCTTAAGAGAATGTGTGAAATGTATCTGAATCCATTTGGAATGTACAATGTGCTAGATAGTGTACCTATCTTATCTCATTTAATCCTCCAAAAAAGCCCAAAGAGATAGGGATAATCACCCCATGTAATTTCACAAATGACCAAATCTGATCAGAAGAAAAATTATACAAATTAAAATTGAGCCCTTGACTCTCAACCCCATAATCCATGCTCTTTAAATCAAATCGCTGGCTATTTTGCAGTCTCTCCAAGGTTTTGTCATTTGCAAGTCCACAGCAAACCCAAATTAAAAGTAGTATTATGCCATAGCACAGTCTAATACATCTGAAAACTTATTGCTGAAGAAAGAAAAATAAATCAGCTGAATAAGTCCTATGGTCCAGGGTTAAAATTCAACGAAGATATACATCTAGAAAAATTTCGTTTGATGGACAAATAGAACCATGCTAAAAGATGTGGTTGTTTTCCTTAATACATTTACAGATGCTCACAACTTTATAAAATGTAGTGCTATTTATGAATATATTTACTTCTTCAGATTGGAGAAGAATGGCTATTACTAATAACGTCTTCATACTTGCATAGCGATAAAGGCAGAATATAGTTAACCAAGGAGGAAAATGTAATCTTCAGTAAAAAATGGTTAATAATATGAACACCTTAAATTTATAAAGCTACCCAGTCTATTCACAAAATAGGTGAATGAGTCCTAGGTTTATAGTTCTCAAGCCTCTTTAATACACATTATGTCAGTTAGCCTTTCAAAAGCCTTGTCAGATTGCCAAAGAAGATTAATTATTAACCCAATTTTATGGGTGAGCAAATTAAGGCTCAGAAAGATTAAGCATCTTACCTAATAATACACATAGTTTTTATGGCGATATTTATATATTATTAAAGCCATGTGTCTTTATAGATTTTCTGGTGCCTTTCTCTCAACAGCAATGATTTTACGACTTAGGGTAGGAGTTTTACAAATTTTCCTCAGTTTTCAAAAATAGTTTTAATCTAAAAATTTACAGTTGAATGATTGCCATGAAATAACAACCACAAAGCCCCTGAAAGGCTTTTAAAAATCTTGTGCAGAAATTACTTCGTATATTTCTAATGCAGAAAACCAAATATGAAAACAAACGAACCAAAAAGGAAGCAATTGCTATTCAATTTATCAAAGTGGATAAAAAGGACATCCATGCCCCTCATCAACAGGTCCTGAATTTCAGGATTAATAACACCACCTTTTCTTAGTTTTTAGTCATCAGAAATATTTGCAAGAACCACAGACAGCCCGCATCATTTTTTAGCTTGAATAATGATGAGCCGCTTCAAGCTCCGATGACACTGGGGGAATCACAGAGGCAGGAAGCAGCTGGGAGGCTTACCATGTAAATTAGCGCAGTGTTACGTTAGCTAGCGAGACACAATCAGAGAAAGGAATTCAAAGGGAAAGAACAGAATTGCTAGATACAGAATATTTTGAAAAAGAACAAAATGTACAATGATACTGTTTTACTTTTTAGTGTAAGCTTTCTGAACTGCCAAAGTGGATTCGGGGACATCATTTGCTATCGCCTTTTACCAGATATGCTGCCGTAACTGTATAAGAAAGACAAACAAGGAACACATAATCCAAATATATTCAGGTTATAAAACTAATGATTAGTCAGCCATTCAGTGTGCCATTTTCATCATGTTACTTAGAGAGGCCAAGGGGCTGAGTAACATTCAACAAATACCTGAGGATTGCTGTTTTTGAGGCAGCCTGATGTTACCCATTTATTAATTTGTCTATCTTAAATTTGGCTTCCAATTTATTGTCTGCTTTAGAAAGAGCCAACAATTTACTTAGACTATCCATATTACATTTCTCCAGGACTGGGTAAAGTATAAACTCTGAAGTACTGTAAAATTGTGAGTTAATGCTATGTACGGTTTCAGAAGTAAAATATGTAAAAACGGTTATAGAATATTGGTATTAAATTCAGCTTCTACCACTAACTCTTTGTACCATCAGTTCTTAGACACAACTGCTCCACTGGCTACTTTCATCTTACTCAGAAATCGGGGAAGAATAATAGAAAAGATTTCCCAGTATCATCTCTATCAGCATCCTTTAATATGTTAGAGACCATGTTTTATAAGCTTAACACAAATCACATTATACTACTATTTCTGCTAGGCTTGTATTTTCATATCAGTGCAAGAGTCAGAAATATCTCGATGAGTCTCCTTGACAGATCAGATTTCAATCTAAAGTGATATAAAATAAAATGCATTTTAGTGTGGCTTTTCCCTCACTTATTTTCAAGAACTTGATACAGTTTTGAGATGCACTCAATACGCGCAGTCCTGCTGTGATACATACCCAGTTAATTTAAAACCGGCAATCATCCGTATGCTAAAAACACACTTTTATCGCTATGAACCACTACTTTCCTCAAAAAAGTCTTTGACTCTCTTATCTAAGGAAAAAAAAAAAAAGTAAAAACTATACCAAAACTAAAATAATTGACTTTGGCAGATGTTTTCTAAAATTCAAATGAGAATTACAAAACAGTTCCATCTAGCAACTAATTTAGTTACCTTTTACAGCTAATTCACTCTAAATAAAGCATTGAGAGAAAAGAGAGATCAGTATAAAATCAAAGGTTTTACATGAATATTTTTGAAGGTCTTTGGTCAAATTAGATGTCAGGTTGCAACTGATCTTAAAATATTTCAGTCAAAAATATTATCCATGTTCCTTGATCAGAATTTCTTTGATCATTATAGAACAAATGTTGTACAATTTATTGAGGAAAAACATGCACATTGCTTGTTTTGCTAGCAGCTCTGAAAGCCACACCCACAGACGATGGTGGTCCTTACAGTTGTTAATTGACACAGCTCTGGTTTGCTATGTTACAGATTATCAAGGTATGCCTACGGTATACCTGGAATCTGAGATCTGAATCCCCTATACTCAGTAAATGATACCGGCGGGTCAGGCTCTCTCCAGAAAATTTAAACTTAAAGGCACTGATTGTCATCTAGTTCTTTGATAAATCGTGGCAGAAAGAAGTGATATTCAAGGAAAGAGATTTACACACCATTTAATTTATTCATTCCAAGCATTTCAACTCTAATTTATATAAGGTTTGATGCCCGGTAGTAGGAACATCTAACAGCAATTTAACTTTTTAATAAAACAGGTATTGTTTTAAACGCTATGCCTTTGGTTTTTATTAAGAGCATATGTTGTGAACAATAAAACATATTGACCTACATAACAAATATTCTCTCCCTCCCTCCCTCCTTCCCTTCCCTGGCCTGCCCTTCCTGAGTTCTTTCATTTTTCCTTTCAGATTTCTCTGGCTGTTGACAAGAAAATTGAATGAAGAACTGCGAAATGATGATGCCCTAGAGTAGGTTAGTGATGTTGGAAATGGAAAGAAAAAGTGGTTGGGTGCTGAATATAGTGTAACTCAGAACCACCCACTAGAGGACTGGACGTGAGCGTCAAGGGAGCATATGCTTCCGAGGTCACTGCTCAAATGATTGGATGAACAGCATTGGCTGTCACTAAGGTATGGAAACTAGGTGGCAAGTTTTGAGTAATTTTTGTTTTTTGCTTGCTTGTTTTAATGGCAGAAGGGGGAATCAAGCATATTGTTTTGAATATGTTAATTTATGGTGTCTATTATACATATAAATAGAGATGTAAAACAATATTTGGGACTCATGGGAAGTTTTGAGTGTTGAATTTTAAATTTCATGTCATCAGTATACAGGAGCATACAGGTTGTATTTAGATAAAATCACCTATAGAGAATATAAAGATATAAAAGAGGAGAAGAAATGGCGCAAAGACTTCGAAGTCATGAAAACAATAAGGGCTCAGAAAAGGAGAAAGAGAGGAACAGCTGACTTTAGGAGAGAAACCAATAGAAAATACTGTCCTTAAAGATAAAGGAAGTTATGCTTTAATAAAGGTCTGATAACAGGGTCTCATGCTGAGAAGGTAGCGTAAGGAGAGGACAGAGAAAGGACCATCGAATGTAGTGACAGGAATTTTTGTATTTATTTTGCAAGAGTCATTTCAGTGAATGCCTGGGGCAAAAAGTCGGATTGGAGTGGTTAAAAAATTGGAGACTTTTGGAAATATGACCTATTGAACAAGTGTTTATTTTTTCTAAGAATTTTTAAAAGATATTAATTGATAAGGTGGAAAATCAAAGAGAGAGTAAAATAGCAGATCAGATGTTAAATCACATTCTGGAATTTGGAAAGCATAGATTGCACACCAGTTTAGAAGTAAGAGGAGGACAAAACCTAAACGCTTGAAGGGATAAGTGTAGGAAAAACAAATTAATTTGCTCACAGCATCACCAGATATCTGAGAAATGGAGCTGGAAAAAAGTATATAATTACATGTCTCTTTATACCTCACTCAGATCCTTTTTCTTTTCCCCACACTAATGAAGATTTTCATTGAAATATAATTCTTACTTTTTTTAAATTAAAAGATTACTCAACAGATGAATATGAGAATATAAATGAGAATGTAAATATAATATAATCCCGTATGAAAAAAACTCTTCAAACAATGCTATTTCTCATATACATCGTCTATGTTTATTTCATGTTGTATTTTTCTGTGGCTCAGTCATATCCACTATGTTCCTAAAGTTAAACTCGATTTTGATCCCCTTCAAATATTTTTTAAATTGATGTTTATGCTACACAACATAAAATCTGATTAAATAATAATCAACTCAACATACAAATCTATTAGGTTGTCTCAAGAACTATAAACCTCTTCAAATGTTTATCTAAGTATATGTGTTTGCTTTGATTTCCTTCACATCATAGAAGGTAAATATTTATATAAAAATATAAAGCTAAGACATAGCTCTTAGTTCACAGTGAATATACATGAATGCCTTTCTCTGTATATTTAAGTTGCCTAGTTTTCCATCACCTAATTAATGAACATTCACTGGATGCTAAGACCGATCACTTGTCCCTGGCCATCCCTGGGCCCGAGAGCAGCCTGAGAGAAGAAAGTTTGATTTATTCCAGGCATAACTGCTGTCTCCATCGAGTGCCCTCAAGTTCTATGTGCTTAAGAAAACCCTGGCATTCATCTGAACTAAGTTTCGAAACAGAAATAGAACATAGACACCTGAGCATATCTGAAAGATTCGTAATGGAGAGGTGCTCAGACATGTTTATGAAAGCCCACGGACTCTTAGAAGCCCCTGCTATGAATTTGCTGGACCTAATGGCAGTTTTATTTTTAATTTTTTTAAAGAATCTTTGTACTCTTTCTAATAGCTGCTGTGTCATCTTACATTCCCACCAACAGTGTACAAGGCTTCTAATTTCTCCACATCCTCACCAAACACCTGTTACCTTATACTTTTTTTCCCTCCCTTTGGATGAGTCAACCTAACAGGTATGAAGTAATATCTCATTGTAGTTTTGAACTTCATTTTCCTCATAATTAGTGATAGTGAGTGTCCTTTCATATGCACTTATGAAGGAAACTAGCCCATTGGAAAGCTTTGAAAAATAAATCCTTTTTGGTATAATTTATCCTAAAATTTGATACAACCCTGCTCCTTTAACACAAAAATCTGTAGAACGGAAAAAACAATATAGCAAAACACTGAGCTCGTGTATTGGTGACAGAATGTGCGTACATCTTCGGACTCAGATTGAGACGGGGTGTGGAAGGGACAGCACTCCGAGGCTCCCTGAATATGCTACATGGAAGAGGCGAGACCAGGCTGAGCCCCTGTGTGGCTCTCACCTGCGCCTACCTGCCCGCCCAGCCCGGTGCTGCTTTAACCTGTGAGCCTCACGCCCAGCACACTGTCAGCATCCGGTGGCTTCACAGCCCTGCTATGATTTTGTTCTAAATGCTGTCCTTGCTGCACTTGTTGCCTTTCTGTCAAGTCCAAGTCAAATATGTGGAATCTTTACTGAAAATGCACCTCTGAGAGTTTACTCTAGTTAAGGAAAATTGAACCACATGAATTCTTCTCTGAAACGAATATCTTTCAAAAGGATGTATGCCCATAATATTAAAGAGTGTTCATGAAAAATCAGAATTATTCTATATTTTTCACGTATGTACCCACTTGTAAGCTCAAGGCTACTTAGCTTGTCAAACAGAGAAAGCAAATCTTAAAATCAATATCCATCCCTTATTTAAACTTCGAATATTAGAAAATTCTAATTACATGACTTCCTTTGTAATCAAAAGGGAGAATGAAAAAACTGAATGTTCTGACAAGTTTACATTTAGAAAAGTTAAAATTAAACTCAGAACTCTGAATCTAATTTTCAAAAACAAAAATTCTCTCATTACTTGTTCATCAATTTCTTATTGAATAGAATTAAGAATATTAAATACAGTACATTTCTTTGGACTGTTTTTGTTCTACAGGGACAAAATATAAAATTCATAAGTATTTTAAGTTTAAATCACTAGTCATACTTACACAAATCTTTTCAGTAATATTTACAATTGAGTTTAAAGATGAATAATACAATTATTCATCCTATGAGTATTCCATCTAAACTTAGTTCTAAAAATACTGTATTGTAATGAATAGATATTTGAAATAACACTATATGCAGTAGTTTATACCAAGTTTTAATATGTGATGCTAAATGAATAAAGATGCCCCCCAAGTTTGTCAAATATTTTCTCTGTAATATTCCTACTCTTAAAAGTTACCTGTATATGTGTGTTTACACACACACACACACACACACACACTAATTTCAGGTTCTAAGAAACTAGAAAGGAACATGAACTCATAAAAAAAAAAAAAAAAAGTTAATGCAAAATATTGGTATACAGGCCAATGTTAATTACAAGAAAAAAATTTCCTAGTTAAAATATTGCCAGGTCAATTTGCAAATGTCACTTAAAATCATTCTTTTAAAGCAACTTGTTTCTCTCGAGAGGCTTTACAAGTTTCAGCTGTGTTGGTATAAATTGTTTGCAAGCAAACCAAATTTGGGGGCCAAAGTCGATTTTTATAATGAATCTATATATGAATCTTAAATAAGATTCAATAAGCACACAGATGGTTTTGCAGGTGGTAGTGTCTTAACAGCTAAAGCTATTCAGAAGGAGCATGTGTGAGTGTCTCGAAATAACAATGGACACACAGCTGCTCTAAGAATGTTCCAGTCTCTCAAGTTGACATCTTCTGTCAATCATTTGGCCACCATTACATCTCCAATAGTCTCAACATATCACACTTACTCAAGAGTCTTTGTGTTACCAGCTCTGAATGTACATCCTGAATATGTGTATGAGACACGTGTGGAAAAGGTTAGAGGTTGTCAGAGCTTGGAAGCATGCAATGACTGACTACCCAAAGGGAAAATGGAAAGGTTTGGCAGTAAATGCAATTAGATCACACTTTTCGTCTTTTTTATAAGAGCTGGTTAAAATCAGATGTTTAACCATCATTCAATTTGTAACTCTGTATTAACCAAATTGGCCAATTCTTTTATCTCTAAAAATTTTCACGTTTTCTAGATATGGTCTCAGCTTCAGCACTAAATATTTCTCATTAACATGTGAGTTGTCCACATAACTTCAGTGAAGTGTTAGGTTTTGACAAATATTTGATTAGAAAAATGGCAACTTTAGACCTCCAATTGTAGAATATGTTATCGAACCATCATTCTGGACAAAAAAAAAATACACACACATATTATTCTTTAAAAGTGAAACATCACAAATCCTGCTGTCCGCTCAGGTAACAGTAGCTATCTCATTCAAAGGTTCAGCAAAGACCACTGAAATTTTATAGATTGCCATGCCTGAACTAGGATGTTAGCAAAAGAGGGTACTTCCAGAGAGATTTCAGCTTTTCGACCATCTAACTGTTTCTATTTTATAGTTACCAAAAAAAGGTTGGAACCCAGCTTGTCCAGTGAAACCTCTTGAGTGCAGAGGTGTTAGTTCCCTGCCTGTGTGGCTTCAGTGAATCGAATAGTTGCTTAAATCTCACTTAGTATAAAAAATGACATATCATCTTGATACTAGCTATTCTACTTACAACTGCACAAACCTGTAGCCAAACACTAAGTGTAATTAGAAATAAAATTATATTGTAATCCAATAATTTGCTAATGACTAGATTTTTTTCATCTGTATTCCCAACAACTGTCCTATATTTTTTTAAATCATAAATATCTTATCTTGTGTACTGGATGCAACTGAAATATTACAATGATAGATGACCTATTTATGAAAAATAACAAAGGGTAATTGAACAAGACTTTTTTTTTTTTTTTTTTTTTTTTTCTATTTGAAGTGACATAAGGCCACTAGTCTTTTAGGGAAAAGCTGGCTTTCAGCATATTCTATAGTTCATGTATGACCCATGAACTGCTGAATATGTAATCCTTTAAAAAATGATACTGAAGATGGATCTATACATTGTTTAATTCAATCTTTTCTAGAAATGTGTCAAACTAAAGGAGAGCCAATGGGCATGGTAAAGTGTGGTAATAAGAGATATCTACGAAAAGTTACAGATTCTCTATGATATGAACCTTAGCCCCATTTCCTGAAATTAGTTCTGTATGTGATTATGTAAATAAATATCATTTGGTTTGGTGTAGATTTGATACAACAAAAAGGACACATACTAATTATTAGTACTTCATGAGGCCTAGAATCATATTCTGTAATCTTTGTAAAAACGTGTATCTACAACAGTTCTAATAGTCTCAATTTTAAAAATATGGTTGAGTAGTTTTTACAGTGTTATTGTCAAAATTCTTATGAAAAATGACTGTAGTTTTAATGTTTTCTTGATGTTGTTGTTCTTATGAAAATAATGGATCACAACCACTGGAAGGCAATCTATAACGATGCCATCTGGTGAAGAAATTTCTAAGCAGAATCTTGATATTTAGACGAATACAAGACATTTGAGAGTCAAATCTGGCTGGACCCCAAGGATGGGCTACATGAGAAACACACTTGAAAAAGAAGCATAGGCAAAAGTATGTAGGCGTTTTAGGTAAGGCTGTTTTTACTTTTGATAGACTATTATTATATGTTGCTGGATTAACAAAAGTGATTTTCAGAAAGCTCAGATTCTCTATAAAACTCAGGAAAAAATAGAAAATTTGAACCTATATTATTTAAGCCTTCAAAATTCATAAAAGTAACTGAATGAAAAATGACACCTGCAGTAGAAGTCAAAATGAATAATGACACATTCACGATGTATACTGTAAATTCATTATAAATATTTTCCGATATGGTAGGCAACTAGAAACATACTAGAACCAGAGCAGCTGTAGGATTTCTAGAATATATAAGTGATTTAGTCTCCCCATAAATATCATATATTCTAAGCCTACTTTCCAGAAATAACAGGTGAAGTGCAGTTTTCAGATAATGGGATGGGGCTAGGGGGTGGGGGGTGTGAAATTAAATTTTGAGCCTCACTCAACAACTAAAGAGGATGTGGACTATTTTTAGTATTAGTCATTTATTTTAGGTTTATAATTGTTAGCTGAATTAAAACAGACTTGTCATAGTAAAAAAAATCTTCACTTGACATATATTATTTGTAAATACTAGTAACTTTTATAGAAAAACTTAAAATGCAACAACATTACCTTGTTTCAACTTATTATTTTGTGTATTAAAATCGATCTTTGAAACAGTAGGTTTTTAACCTGATTTTTAAAGGGTGACCAATTTTTATTTGTGACCCAGGCAGGCAGCAGGCTTCCACTGATCTTCTCATTGGGAGGACGGAAGGCGTTTTTCTAGGCTCCTGACCCTTCAGACTCCTTTTTCACATGAGCTGTTCTTCAGGCTGAAGTCTTTTTCACATGAGCTGTTCTTCAGGCTGAAGTTCTAACTCTTTCCAGAGGTGAGTCAGGGATCCCTTTCCTGGGGTGTCATCAGTGCTCCCAATCTAGTCACGAAGGGTTAAACATCATCCCAGCCTCTCGTATGGTGGTCTCTACCACTTTATTTCTGAAACTTAAACATTTCCCTTTCATGTCTGTTTCATTCACAACAGAATACTATTCCATGTTTCCATACGTCAGGAGTGGAGCTGTCTTTCTAAGGCAGCCGATCCACTATATTGACTTGAATTCTCTATTTATTTAGCATAAAGTCAGAGAAAGGGTATTGACCTAACGTTATAAATATTTTAAATGCATTCATATAATAGTGTAAGTTTTTACCTCCATAAAGATTATGAACTGCAGCAAGCAGATCAATTACTCTTATCATGTAAAGAATTATTGTACCTTTATATATTTGGCAATTTGACCAAAAAAAAAAAAAATGCCTATCCTTTTAACATGTTTTACTTATACCTCATACTATATTTATATACCCAATATAGCATCATTTACAACATTTTCAAGATTCGAGTTTGCTGCTAATTCCTTGTGGACTTGGCACGCACGGCCCACGAGAGCCATGTTTTTTGCCCCCCTCTCTCTCCTCTCCTGTTCTCTCCCTTCTTCACTTCTGTTCTCCCCCCTCCCCTCTCTCACCTGTTCTAGGAATTTCTTTTTCTCTCTTTTTCTTGGGGGGGGTGGGGTGGGGTTTGGCTCTAAACCTTTCCTCAATTTGGCACTGTGTAGGGGAAAAATGATTTCAATGTGCTGCTGCACTGCCTGGAGCTCAGACTGGTCGTCCTGGCAGTCACATCCCTCCTCTTACTGGGTGTCCTCTTCCTGGGGACACTCGGCTTCTCCCCGTCCTCTCACTAAAAGGCTCTCTCTGGACGCAGCCAAGCACTTCTTGGCAAGCCAGCGTCAGAGAACTCACGCAGGAAACCCGGGATCCGCAGGAGAGGAGACCATGCTCTCCTCCCCAAGTGAACCCCTTCCCAACGTAAATTGAGATCCCTCCATTTCTTGGGGTTTCTGCAGTAGCAGAGTCACCAACCAGCTCAAAGGCGGGAAATGGTTTTAGATACTTGTCAATTTCTCCAAAATAACAGTTTGAGCTCCCAACGCCTGACCTTTAGTTTGTCAGAATCGTCCTCCTGGCCAATCCTGGGTTAGAGGAGAAGCTGTCCTTTCGGACCCCACTCTGAAAGCCTTGCTCTAAGTCTCCCCTGAGTGCAGTTCTCACTTCTATGGAGTTTAATTCTAGTTTCAATGTCCATTGAAAAAGCCAGCTCAATTCAATATTTATTCAGAAAAAGAGAGACTCCCCAGTTATGAATAAATAATAAAACATTTTCAAGATTAAATCATTACAAAAAATGAAATATTGTCTTTTGATATCTTCCTATTCGCAATTGAATTTGTCAAACTTCTGACTTCACACATTTTTCTCAACTTTTCCACCCATGCCGGGGGGTGGGGGCGAAGCATATGCAGAGACAGACCTGTCATTGGTGCTAGACATAAGGGTTTTATTTATTATTATTCTTATGGCAGCTTTTATTTTTCTCTCAAAGGGATGTGATAATTGTATATTTCAATCCAGTTTTGAGCAATGTGAAGTTTATACTATAATCCTAGTTTCGGTGTTGCTCACATGTTCTTTTATAGACACTGTATCCTGAACATGAAATTATATTTACTTCCCTAGTTGGTAGCAGTCTCATACACAGAATTTTTTTTTTTTTTAAGGAGGTATATATATGATCTAGTTTTGGATTGCTGAATATTTCATTATTTTTGAATGATTTAATCTTGAAAATGTTTTATTTATTTATTCATTCATTTATTTATTTATAACCGGGGAGTCTCTTTTTCCCTGAATAAATGAAGCCTCTCTTCTCTTCAATACTGAATGGAGCAGGCTTGTCAATGGACAAACATTTGGAAGGCAAGACAAGAAAGGAGAAAATGGAATTCAATCCCACACAAATAAGTTGGATTGTTTCAACTTACTCCAGAAATATATACATATTTATATATACATATTTACTACAGAAATATAAATATATACATATATACATATATATACATATATATGTTTCGACTTACTACAGAAATATATATTTACTACAGAAATATAAATATATACATATATACACATATATATGTATGCCCACACACACACACACACACACACACACACACACATACATACATATAGTTGACCTCACAGATTGCAAAGACTTTGTCAGCTTACAATTCCTTTTTATTTTTTATGCCTGCAGCACCTGGTCTTCCTAGGTGGTCTCCCATCCAACAGAAATATATTTTAAATTATACTTCTGCTGCCTCTTTCCATAAAAGATAATATATGTATGTATAAAATTCTTGAGTCTTAACCTTTATCCTAAATTCTGCTGTATGATCTCACTGTCTTCTCTAATGTGTTGTTTCACAAAGTATTGAGGCTAGCAGAAAATGCATTAACAGTATGGCGTTCTGCTCTCAAATCCTAGCACTTCTCCTTCCCAGTCTTTTCAGATCCATCCAGAGACATCAACTCTCAGAAAACAAGCCATAGTTGGCAGAGGGGCATTTAAAACAGGAAGCACAGTCTTTATATAAAGAGCAATGATGTCAAGGATAATGGGGGTTAATAATATTGGGAATTATATTATTATAGGGACTTTACAGATTCATGCATATTTTTAATTCAGGTTCTCAAGGAACCATGCAATACCTTAGTGTAATATTCCAACTCTGCACCGCTAAAAATGCCTGATAAAAAATAAAAAAATATTTTAAAAAAATGACTGATAGAAACTTTAGTCTAAAAATTCTGCCCAACACACTATCTTTCTGCTGTACTTTTGAGACAGGAATGGCAACAGCAAGTAGAATAGAAATATCTGTTACCACAGTCTTTTCAGAGCTTAGCGATTGGGCCAGGTGAAAACAACCATAAAGGAACTCTAAAAAATACTACAGATCAAGGAAAGTGAAACCCAGATGTGTTAGGGACGTTAGTTTTAGAGTCATCTTTAGAAAGGATGTGCCTTTCTATCCGAAGGAAATCTCAGTACTGTACCAACAGGATGTAAAGAAGCATGTAAGATGGCAGGGCCTCTTTAAAAGCACACACTCGGGAGGTGAGGAAGCTAGAGAGAAAAAACGCATGTGATTAAAGGGAAGATGGATGAGCCAAGCAAAGACTAAGGGAACTAGAATTGCAACAACAACATACAAATCAGATGAAAGGCAAACACAAACAAAACTGACACTGCAAATAACTGTAGCGAGACATGGAGGAAAATATTGATAAATGTATCTTCAAAAGGAAAAGAAAAAACGTGTAAAGTAATGAGAAGCAAGATGATAGCCTGAAGGACCAAAAAAAAAAAAAAATGAAACCTAAGAATTAGAGGTGATGAGTATAGAACAACTGAAGTACATAGGAAGTAACTAAAACTTCAGATGGAGAAATGTCTTAGACGAGTAGAAAGGAAATCTATACTTCTAGCCTGAAACAATTTCCAGGCAATACCAATGACTTGAAACTTAACAGACAAATGCTGGCAAATAGAGACTGTCTCAAAATAAGCAGAGCATGACTCCTAAAAATAAATGAAAAATACTTTTACATTGTCAATCTCCAGCGACCAATTTATTTCAACAATGAAGAAAGCTGACAGTGTGCCAGAACTAAGAAAGTGAGTGCCAAATTACTTGGTTCGAAGAAATTTTAATTTCTAACTTGCAATGGCAATCCCTTCTATTAAGAGTTAGCAGCAACATACTTAACAAGGCAATAGTGCATATTATGAAAAAAGGCTAACGTTTCTTGCCTCGTACTAGAAATGTGAACTGTAAGCCAAATAAAATAAAACGGATCCTTTGAAAAGAGGCTTAGGCAACATGGAATGTTGTACAACAGCTAAGTTGGCAAAACCTTTGCTTGACCTTAAAGAACTCTACTTGTTAGAATTATTTCCAAATCAATAACCATTAGACCCAAACAATGTTGATTTGTGCCTTTCTGAAAGGTAAATGGCTCAAACAAAATCATTGCAATAAAATCTTCCTCTCTAACAGTATTCATTTCAACAGGAAGCCAATAAATCCGACATCCATGAAGAGCCAATAAATAATGAAAATGCCAGCATTTTATTTTTAATCAGCAAAAATTTAAATGCATTGGCATATACAGTGTCGGTATTGTAAAAATGTTCTGCGGTTATATATTGATATGTATAATGTGTAGCTTCAAAACTGAAAAAGCATGCATTTCTTCAGTATTGAAATATAATCTATGGATTATAAAATTTAATATGTAATCATTAATTGGGAAATATATAATGAAAAATATATATCTGAATCCTGTGAATATTCAGAATTATTTCTGAGGGAAGAAATAAAATATGCCCATTCTCATCTTTACATGCCCACTCCCCAGAATTTTTTTTAAAATAGAAGAGTTGCCATGGCACCATTAAACTATAATGTATGTGTGATAAGTCATATAGTATACATTTTATCATTGTATCTTCTTATACTTAATGGGAGAGCATGTGACCTAATTAAATTAAATTATATATTAAATATAATGGCTATATGTTATAATAAAGTGTTTAGATAATAAAATTTAGGAAAAAGATTTTTAACATTTAATCTCAATTGTGTTAAGTATGCTCACAAAAAAGACTAGAAGGAAATACACCAAAAGTTAAATTTAGTTGTCTCTGGGTGGTAGGTGTATAAAATTATTAAAATGTAAATATTTATTCTAAGCCCTGTTCTAGACAAATCATTAAGTTGACAATTATACATATGATCACAATTAATTTATTAATATAAAAATAGGAAATAGTGCTATGGAGAATATAATGTCTGGATTAAATCTTATAGCATCATGTTATAACTTGCTTAACTTTCTCTTATACATTTTTTGGGTGTGGGAGCTCAATAAAAGTTATTTTAGGAATTATTATAAGAATTAAGAGACAATGAATATGAAATATCCAGTACACTGCCTGGAACCTAATAAGATACTAGAGAGGTTGAATTTTCTGCCATTTAGTTCTCATCTTTATGTTTATCCATGTATTTCAAATATATATTTTTTTATTTTATAAAATAAAATTTTCAGATGAACTTTGAAAACACTTCTATATGTCTCAGTTACATGGGTATGAAGTACAAGACATGCTTCTCAATAGTGTCAGCCAAAGTGACACTGTGTTCTGTACTGATTGGACATATTGTCTTTTAACTTTATATGGAAAAAAAAAAGAAGAGAATTACATCTTGTTATTAAAAAAATAACAAGCCCTTCTAAATTTCATGCTATTTAAAATACTCTCTGTGTTTGTACATTCCCACTCGGCATTAACAGAGAATACTAAAAACAAGCCCTCTTGAAGGATTACATGTAGAGGTAAAAAAATATATAGGCAAAATCAATTGGGAAGCCTCCTTTAAATAAGAATCATATATCCTATGAAGGATATAAAGTAGTCGAATTTATATATTTATGATAAAAATATTTTTAAATAAACAGGGAAGGTTTTTAAGCCACTTGTGAATTACTGTTAAAGTGAATAATCATTCTCAACTTAATGAATGTGACTATGCAAAATATTTGTTTATAATTTTTAAAAAAGAAGACCTCAATAAGGAATGCAGCCCTCTGACCCAATTTCTATGTCTGACCTAAAGTACTGTAAGATATATATTCTGTTGCTTTAACACATTAAGTTTGTAGTAATTTGTTATTGTAGCATTAAAAACCAGTATGTCTATTAATACTAAAATATATTATGAAATATAATATAATTATGAAATTGTGGTTTTAATTCAGGAAAAGGATGCTTTCCAATTCTATCTCTTCCTCTCCATTAATACATCACAACTGAAAAATACGGTCATGTTTTCTACTAGTAAAAAAAAAAGTCAAAAAGAAGTCTCTGCTCAACCTGTATCACTCTTCCTTTCCTGATACTACCGAGCTTCTTGTAAATGACTAACATCCATGCCTCTCTTCCATTTGTTTTATTAACAGCCTGAGATATAATTGACATTCAAGGAACAGCACATATTTACTGTGTACAATTCGATGAGTTTGGACATATGCACACACCCAAGATACCTCCACTACAATGAACGCAATAGACATTTCCAGCACCTCCCAGAGTTTGATATGTTTTTTGGGTTTTGTTTGTTTGTTTTGGGTTTTGAGGTTTTTGTGTGGCAACAACACTTCACATGGATTTTATCCTCAATAAATTTTGAAGTGCACATCAAAATTTAACTACAGCACTATGTTGCAGAGCAGAGCTCTAGAAGCTGTTCATCTAGTGAAACCCAAACTCCATGCCCATTGAACAAAGACTCTGAATGCATCCTGTCCCCAGCCCTCAGCAACCACAAAGGCATTTCAGGTATCCCATGTAAGTGAAATTATGCAGTATTTGTTTTTCCGTAACTAAAAATTATTTTATTTAGCATAATATCCTCTATATTGTTCCAAATGGCAGAATTTTATTCTTTTTGTAAGGCTGGATAATACTCCATTGTGCACATGTACCACGTTTTCTTTATCCATTCATCTGCTGCTGTACACTTATTTCCACGTCTTGCTGTTATAAATGGTTCTACAATGAACATGGGAGTGCAGGTACCTCTTTGAGATCCTGATTTCAGGTCCATTGCATATCTATGCAGAAGTGAGATTGCTGGACTGTGTGGTGGTTGTTTTTCATTTCTTGAGAAATTCCAGTTTCTCATAGCCGCTGCACTATTTTACCTTCCCATAGACAGTGCACAAAGGTTCCAATTCCTTTACAAACTAATCAACACTTATATTATTAAAAACTGTTAGCCAGTAGTCTGCTTGCTATCTCTTTATATCATTTTACGGCAAATTCGTCACACCGAAAATCAAATTATTAAAATTAAGTATACTGTTTTCATTCTCTATTTTTTTAATAACATCATTATCATAATAGTCATTTTAGTTAAATTGTCTACACCTTCCTTCCCTTACTTTGAGAATATATCACTTTTACCTCTCAGATATATCATCCACAATATTCCCTCTACTTTATTCTTGGCAATACCTTAAAGCTATACACATCGTTTTTTCTATATAGTCTGATCATTTATTTCCCTGAATATCTGTACTCCTTTCTAAACCTCAATCTTTTTCTAATAAAACTTTTTAAAGCATAGCTTAAAAATATTCATTGGGTTCCCCAATGAATAATTGTTAAAATAAAAACTCATAGACCTTAGAGTCAAGACCATCAAATCTATTCAAAATCAATTTTCAAATCTTATGCTAAAAACGAGACAAAATTTGTAGAATATTTTGCTATAAGTTAGACATGACTTTAGCTTCTTTATATCAATTTATTCAATCAATACATTAAGAACTTATTACTTGGCATATAGCCTACTAAGTTTTTGGCCTAGTAAAGCTGTGAAAAACTAGAAAAGAACCTTTGTCATTTATTGAGATTTCATTCAAATGAGCTAACCTGCATTACAATGGGGAAAATAGACATAAAACAAGTAATAAATCATCAAGAAAAATTAATCAGAAAAGAGTGGAATAGAGGTTTTAAGTGATACCAAATTCAAGTAAACCAATCAGGAAAACTTTCCTGAAAAGGTGAAAATACTTCAGTGAACAGACTTCACAGGAAGAGATAAACAAGAGCCAGATGAGTGTCTGGTCAAAGAGTATTCTAGGCAAATGGAACAGATTATGCAAAGGCCCTGAGGCAGTGTGTTTGGTGTGGTCCTAGGAGAAGCAAGAAGGTGAAGAGGACTAGAGCTCAGTACAGTGAGTGAGGGTCAGTAGGAAAGGTGATCACTGACCAGCTCATTTAACACACATACATCAATTTACTGGTTTTAATTTCTATTTTGGGTGAGATGGGAACATTTTGGAGGCATCAGAACAAATAGATGACTTACTTTTCCTCAGATGTTAACAGAATATTTCTAGATGGTAAGTCAAGAATACACTGAAAGGGAGCAAGGGTAGAAATACAAACTAGTAAGGTGCCATTGAGACATCAGATGTTCATTCATAACAGAGAGAGGTGATGATAAATAACAGAAGTGGCTGGATTTATTGATGATAGGTATCCTGAACTCATCGATTATTATTTTTAAAATATTATATGTCTTATTTTATTTATCTTTTGTTCTATTTTTTTCTAGATACTATCAAATACTAATTGATAGTTATATCAGTATTACATGGCATCAATACAATTGCCAATACAAGTACAGGGTCACGAGGAAGCAATTTAGATAAATATTTTAAGTGGATTGGTTCAACTCATCATCAAAATGAGAACAGAAAAGCAGAAGCCTTTTGGAGATTTAGTTGACTCCCACAATATATTGGTAGAACTCTAATTGATGCATCTTGAGCTGTTCCAACTTTCTCAGAAAACTGATTTCTAGAGAGATAAACTAGCCTATAACAAATCCATATGTTTCGATAGCCATAATTCAAACCTACACCTCTCAATTATAAATCTGGTGCTCTTTTTTGCACAAAATATTCCTGGATTTTAATGTGGGGATAGTTCACAGAAGGGTTTCTAAATCAGTTTAGTGGTAAAGAAGAACTGTTGAAGATTTTATCAGAGAGATCACAAAATTAGAGCTGTGACTAGGAAACATCTTTCTCATATTTAAACTGAGAGCCTCCGAAAACAGAAACATTCATTAAGAAGAAGAAAGAAGAGGGATAAGAAAAGAATCTATGAAAGATAACAGAGAAGTACTGGTAATCAGGTACATCTAACTACAGACTAAAGAAGTAAGCTTAGGTCTTAAGGTGAGGTAAAGAGCAGCATATGATATACTGATAAGATGTCAATTATAATCATAATTATAGGAAAGGGGACTTATGTCAGGCAGTGGGCTAAGTCTTTCTTGACATGCAGTATTTAGTTGAATCTCTGCATAAAACCAGTAAATTAAGTATTATCATTATCTCCACTTTGCAGATGATGATACAAGTTTTAGTGACTTGTTCAAAGTTAGAAGTTACTGAGGTGGCAAGACCATAATTCAAACTTAGGCCATGTTTTTTTTTAATTATTATGCTATTTAGCTACGCCCATACTGTCACAAAATCAAGAAGAGTTCATTTGATTTGGTAATTAGAGATCACTTTTGGATTAAAGACAGTAGATCTTGTCAAGAGTGAGAGGATAAAATACCAAATCTATTTTCTTCTCTAGGCATTTTCATTAAAATACTTCTCTTTACAATTTTTATCTTATATGTAATTTTTGGAAATATTATCTTTACCTTCATTTCTTTAAACATGATAGTTGTCCAAAGATAGGGTAAAAGTCATGAGCAGATAGTTTTCAGGAAAATAAAGTATAAGATTCATAAGCTTAATCTTAATGAAGCCAAACAAATTTAAACACCAAGGTATCACTTTAACCTACAAGACCTTCGGAAACAATATCCAGATTTTAAATGCCTATAGCTTTTCATCTAACGATGCCACGTATAAGGCAACTAACAACTATGACATAAATCTTGATACATAAGATTCCAGAAATCTTCTCTATCTACAGATACTTCTCACAGTTTGGAAGGTCTGGGAACATGTCTAATAAAACCTGCCTTCACTTTAGCCTGACCTCGCCTGTATTTCCTTATAAAGATGTCAGCACTGATCACCACATATAGATCCACATATAGATGTTTACTTCAAATTTGACTGTTATCAGAGGTTAGGTGAATCGTAGAAAGAAAAGACTTTTCAAACATCTCGAGCCAGTCCGTGTTGCATTCCATTAGCCACTTTACCAGCAGTCGAATTTAAGAATGAAAGAGAGGAATGATGCTGTGACTCAAATGAAAACCTTGGCAGGAGGCTAAGGGCCGGCACCCATAGAAACAAAGCAGAATCCCAGTTACCAGAATTAAATATGTGTAGTTCAAGTCGAACAAGCAAAACATGGTGGTGGGGGTGGGGGGAGGGTCTCAGTTTTACAGTGTGGGGCCATAACCATCTACCTTTCTTTCAATCGAACTAAGATTTGCACAAGAGGCTGAGTATGCCTGTTGTACATGGTAAAAGTCAAAGGGTACCGATTTGGGGGAAAGAAGGAATGAAGTCATAGGGAATAGGTCAGAACCTCATAGCTAAATTGTATAATTAAAATATATTTTAGTATAGTATCTGACTTTCTCTTATTGAGACTCTGTAGCTTCAACCATTATAAGGGATAACTTTCAATTCTCAATGGCATTTAAAGATCGTCAGATATAAAAGCAGTGACGGCACACCCCGTTTTCATGTGGAATGTTGAAGTATTATCAAAAAAAAAATCACTTAATTTTATGGAGCAAAGAATTTAATTGTTTGGTTCTTGCTGTTGAAACTAATCTATAAAATGAAATAACTCAACCCCACTGTATAATTTATAAGAAATCGAATTTATAATGCTATGAACTACTCAAATGTTTATGTTGTTCAGATGATAACAAGATGCTTTCCCCCATAAAACTTATTCCTGAGTAATATGTTTGATAGAACTACAGGATAATGTGGCAATTACTAGAATATCTCAGGAAATAATTTATGACATGTATTATTCCTCAGGTAGAATGTTGGTTTGAGTAGCTATGTCTAAAAGTACAGTGCACTCCTGGATTCTCATAAAATTATTAACTTTAAATAAAAATATTTCTTGAATTTTAATAAAAATTTTGTTTAAATAATACATTTAGCGTGGCTACTGCTTATTTGATTTTAAATGTGTTTGAGGTACTATGTGCATAGGTTACATTTAAATATTTATATGCAAATTTAAGAAATTATTTCATACAGAAATTTAATTTTGAAAAATTTTATTACTTTTTCCTTAATAAATTATTAAACTGAAAAAGATGAGGATTTCGTTTTCAATGAAAAAATCTTACGGGAAAATGAATGCACTCATAAACTTTGCAAATAAACCATTTTCTTTTAAGAATTTCCGACTGCATAACTATTTGTTTTCCTGTCAGATAATGCAAATTAAATGAATATTAATCTACACTATTATGCATTTTCTTCTGAAATGTCATTCAAAAGCTTATCTGCATTGCTGAAAGAATTGAAAAATAATTTGCACATAAACCCACGAGCCTTAATGGGCATTCATTTTTAGTATAAAATAGGAACCAAATAATACTATTAAGAGGAATATACTGAAGGCAGTAGGAGAATACAGGAACAAAGCATGTTCATTCATACGCAAATATACATTGGAATGGAAAGAATGATGCACAGGAAATAATCAAAAATGCAAATTACAAATATGGAAATCTCAACAATTGTTTTCTATAAAACAGGATCCTTCTATCCACACCTCACTACTGCTCTCATTCACATACAAGTCAGATTATGCCCCACTAAACATAGCTTGCATACTCAAAGTCCAGAAATCACATCTTAAACACAATATTGAAATTATGAAATTTTTCTGCAATTGGAAACAACAGAGTATCCAATTGCCATGTGGAGATAGATTTCTCCAATGTCCAAAATAAGATACTTTAAGAATCATGACATGCAGCTGACAATTCATGAATTCAAAACAGTCTAATCACTCACCCCTCTGGGTCATTCAAAAATTGATGATATTCAGAATCTATACAACATACAAAAAGTGAAAGCCATGATTTGACTTTATCATACTTTAACCAATGATCCATCAGAAAGTTCCATCTTTCAGGGCTCTAGGTATGTTTTAATGTCTCTAATTCTACAATGAAGGAGCCTGGTGCTTCAGGGCTCACACTTTTTAAATGAGATAAGAACTCCCTGCCTTTGCTTGCAATGTTACTGCCCCTTGTAAGGGGTGGGACTGAAGGGGTTATTAAAGCATCTGCCACTACAGAACTAGAGACAAAAACCTGCTTTTGTGCTTCTCAGACATAATCTACTTTAACCTATCTGTGCAAATCCTTCATTTGTTGTAAGAATAAGAAAAAGAATGGAATTGCCGAAACTTTGAGTGAACCTTCCAGAAGCTGGCATTTGCCATTTCCCAGTAATGATCACATCTGATATTGGGGGCTGTAGCAAAAGATGACTCATTAGTGTTAATCAATGTATGAACATAGTTTAAAATGTTTGCTTTTAACTTTTATAATAAATATGTACTCTATATGGGCCATTTAATAAACATGAATACTGATCAATGTATTAAAAAGAGATATAGACTAATGAACTTCTTAGAATACACTGTTTTGTTAATGGGATCACCCCTAATGAATTGAGAAGTTAGGGATGTTGTTCTAAATTAGAACTAAAGAAGGTGGAGAAATTTAATATTACCTTATTACTACTCTGGCTCACATCTTCATCTATTCTTCATTAAACTACTATATATGCCATAGCTGCTGTCTTTGTTTCTGCTGTGTTTAGTTCTTTAATCCATTATTTTTGCAGTGCCGCATAATCTTTTAAAAAGTAAATCCAATCAAACCACTATCCTCTGTTCATAAGCTTTGAACAATCTCTCCTTGCATTAGAATGACACTTCAACTCAACTCTGATGTTCGAATCCCCTGAGATCTAGCTCTGGGTCTCTCTTTCTAACCTAGTCTACCACCAGGTGCCAGGCCCTCCAAGCTCTTTCTCTGCTGAGCAGCTCTGAAATTCCCTCTACCTGGAATAGTCTTTCTTGCTGCTTTTGCATGGCTCATGCTCTCTTTCCTGGTCTCGGTCCAAGTACCACATTTCAGAGATGTCACTCCTTACTATTATCTTCGCAGATTTGTCAGGTGGGTCCAAAATGTGTTTATATTACATTAAAGGAGATATTCAGTGCTCTCAGCAGGCAGAGAGTCAGACCATGCCGTACAGAGAGTCTACGGTAGAACCAAAAAAATTATTTCCATAAAGTATAAGATGAATGGAAGGCCTGAGTGTTAGGATGGGAATGCACAATAGAGAGAATTGGTACAGTTGCTAGAAGATGCAACCTCACAAACTAAAGGCATTCCTAGTAGTCAGATTTTATATACATGGATTCGGTTATCTTTGGATCGCCTGAAACATTTAAAGAAAGGGTTGATGATCCCTTGACAGCAATAATATATTTGGGGATTAGATAGCATGAGTTAAATATCTATAGTTTGAGTAGATGAATATTAAGGGAAGTTTTAATCCTTAGAATCTTTGATTTTATATTTTAAAAAGTCTCATTTCTGAAAAGGTATTTGCAAACAAAGTTATTATCCCTTTTCTTATAAAAAACATGAAAAGTGTTCAAATGTGGGATGAATTTAGTGAGGACTCTTAATTTTTATAGAATGATTAATCTTTGAAAAATTACATTTTGTGGATGTGTTTATTTACATCTAATTCCCTATTATGTTTTAGGATAACAGTCATGTGTTTTTTTAAGATAAGACAGTCAGTACATAAGGGCACAGCAAAACAGAGCCTTTGCTAATTTGATGCTGACAGGAGAGTTAGTTTAATTAGTTAGCTGCTAATATCTATTTAAGTGAGCAGCCAAGGAAATGTCTGCCAGAAAAAGGACATGCAAATGCGTAGGAAAGCCCGTTCTCTTTGCCTCTTTACAACTGTGTCACAAAGGAGGTGGCCAGGTAGCCTGCATATATGTGGAAAGGAGAGAAATATTACTAAAACAGTGGAGAAGGACAGAAAAAGTAATCATATGCCAGCAGAATATACATGTATTTATATATATTTGAGGTTTTCAAATGTTTCTACCTTAATAACAAACTTGTAAATAAGTGAAGTACTTTTAAATATTGTGGAATCTTCTAATTCTTGGCATTCGCAGAACCTTTAATAATTCTTCTAATAGTAACCGAAGGGCTTAATATTTTCTCCTTTGCCTATAATCAAGGATATTATAGGCTTTCACACTTAAAAAAGTTTATTAATATATTCCTCAGTTTGATTTAATAAACAGTATATATTTTTTTATATTGCCTTTATTTACTAGAATATTTAGAGAAATGGATGAAATGAAAATGAAGACTACATGAACCTCCTTTGTGTGATTTTTTCCAACCAATATTTGTTAAACATCTATGTATTATCACAGATCAATTCATTCTGAGAGGAGAATTCCATGGATGAATATTACTAATTAATTCATGTAAAATTCTTCTCTAGGCAAATTGAATTTCACTGGATAATTCTTACATCCTAAGGCAGATTATGAAATTATAATTCCAGTTAACAATGGGAAAAAATCAGCAATTTATAGGGAAAGTAATCTCAGAAAAATGTAACTCTTGCTACCTCTATAAAAGAATGGTACATTAGATATTAAATAAAGTTTATTATAAACCATAAATACTCAGTATATATTTCAGCTTTAATTTGGGAAAGTATAATTTCAAGGTGAGACTCTCATCTTTTACTATTATTTGCATGACATGCTTGTTAAAATAAGAGATAATATCCTAATCTTAACCTTATGATTCGTATTTTAAAAGTTGGAAAATTTTCTTAAGTGTTGCAGTTAAATAGAATTACTTTAATTACTTTACATTAAGGCACAGAAGACATAATAAATGTCATTTTAAGATCTTTTCTTCCTTACAGTGAAGAATAGAACTGATTTTTTTCTTTCACAAAAGTCCATTAAAATTAGCACAATGCATACATGCGCAAGGAAAAAAAAAAAGGAAACCTCCAAAGAAGCATTATTACTTAGATATTTTTTACCTCTAATTTTAAACTTTGCATTTTTGCAATAGTACCCAACCAAAAAATTATGTATCAGCAATTCAAAGCCCCAGAATAGTGATAAAAGAAAACAATACTGATGATTTTGGCAATTGTATTTGGAAGAAGACCACAGAGATAATAACAGTGAAGAATTAGAGTGTTTGGTAAGATGGAACCAAAGAGAGAAAAATAATCAAAAAATTATTTGTTTGAATGCCAAAAAGTCATAATTGTTATTTTCTCTTCTGTAATTGTGTGTACTAGCAGTCCTATTCATGTTTCCATTTTACTAGCAACAAACATGAATGCACTATTAGACTAAAATTATTACTTACAAATTCTATTAATTGTTACAAAGCATGCCTTTTATATCTAATCATGAGATTAGACACAATACCTATTAAAAACTGGCTTTTCCGAAAGTAGATTATAATTTTAAAGTGTTGAATTAATATTTCTATTTTCCTTGTGACTTAATTTTTTTCAATGTCAAGTAAATGACGTTTAAAGCATGAATTCATAAGTATACTGGATTGTGAATTAAAATTAAATACAATTTTAAATTTATTAAATGGCTTAATCTCAAACTTTGAGATGTTACTAAATTAAGTTGTTAAATAAATGAATTTATTTAAAATTTTGGTTATTTATATATAACGTTACTATCTAGAATACTCTTAATTTATTACTGCACTATAAAGTACACTAACAAAGTAATGGAATGATTTATAGAAAATCAACAAACTAGGAAAAATAGCTTTCCTCTCCCTATAGACTCTTCGGTGTAACACACAAGAAATAAAGAACTGAAGTGCTAGGTAGAAGGAAAGTATAAAATTTAAGTATGCATGGACAGAGTTGCATAAGAGATTTTTAGATATTACTTTTTACGAGTACTTATAAATGACTTTTTCAAAAGACAAAAGAATGAAGACAGACAAATTAACCGAAGTTTTGTGTGTGTTTTTTTCCCCCTTTCCAACCTTCAGTGAAATAAAGAGAGCTCCATTAATTCCTAGATTTGCTAAGAGACGCAGTGTGTGTGTGTCACTTTTCCTATTAACTCTTCGGCTTGGTGGTGATGCACTGATGTGCAGAGGTGAGGGCTTAGTTGGCGGTGTGTGGCTATCTCCATCTAAGGCAAGACTTGCCCTAGCGTTAATTTCTCTGGTAGTTTGAACAAGAAAGTCCATGAGAAACTCCACAGACTGCGTTCAGGGCTCGTCCTCTTTCTGTCCTTGGCATTGATACATAATCACCTATGTGAGGAATCCTTATTTCCGCCTAGAGTTGCCAAATTTAGCAAATAAAATTCATGGCAACCAGTTAAATTAGAATTGAAATAAACAACATATGATTTTTTAGTGTATGTCTCAAGTATTGCATGAGACGTACTTATCGGGCAAGTCTTTGCTTACTCTATTATTCTTGGGAACCGCCCTCTCCAAATATGGTGGAAAAGAGAGGAATTGATGATTTACACTCTATTTACATCACAAAGCAGGGACCTGCATACTTTCAATGAGGTGCAAACTCTGGGTTTCTTAATGGGTAGCTGATGGTAATGACATAGCTCCTAACTGTATTTGAGAAAAGTGTCATCTTGGTCAAGACTATCTGGCTTCTCTACCTTAAGCATTAAAATGCCTGCTGATCACTGGTTCTTACAACTACTGAAATGCCTCTCATATTCTGGCGGAAAGTTGTATATCAATATACTTATGTTGTTATGAGCTTCCATCCCATATACCCCCATTTCCCTACCCAAAGATTCATAGCATTTTAGCAGAAAATTTGAAGTGTTGTGTCAGAAATTTGCTATTTAGAAGATATTTTAAACCATAACCCCCTCTTTTTTAATTCTAAAAAAATGTATATATTCTTTAAAAAGCTCTTTATAAGTGATATCTTTACCATTTTATATTATTTATGATATTAATAAATACCTGTCAAATTTATATTCCTGAGGTGAATACTTGCATTAATTAGATGTGGTACATGGAAAACGTTCTGGAAACTCTGAGGCTTAAAACAAGATTTTTCATTGTTGCTGGTAATGATTCTATGAATGAGCCGTATTGGCTGGGCTCAGCTGGTTGGCTCTTCTGGTATGCCAAGCATCCCTCCTGAAACTCCAGTTTTTTACCAGTTTAGGTAGGAATGGCTATTCTAAGGTGGCCTCACCTACTTGCCTGGTCACTGTCACTGTCTGGTGGCTATTAGGAACAGAGACCATCAGCTGGCCTGCCTCTTCTATGCTCCATGTGGCCTCTCCTCCATTAGTCTAAACTGAACATCTGCACAGAGTGGTTTCAGGTCAGACTCAGGACAAGGCCAGTGCACAAACACTTCATAAACTTCTACTCGCATCGTATTTGCTGATGTCACATTGACTGAGGCAAGGTCAATGGCCAAGTCCAAGTTCAGTGAGTGTGGGAGCCCACAAGGTCACTGAGATGAGGAGGCCAGATTCATTGGGAGCCTTGAACTATTAAGAGTTTAACACAATTTCATTAGTTCTCTGGCAACAGAGAAATGATATAAGAGATATAAGGATATATTTACTAGACAAAACTGACTAATATGCATGAACAAAGAAAGAAATAAGAGTGGTGGATTGGATTTGGTTTTTAGATACGAGAATATTTAATTCGAAATATTTAACTCCAAAGATCAGTTATCTATGGGGCTTTTGTTTATGTTTTCCTAATTGTGATAAAATCATCATAGAATTTAAATTCAAAAATATAGGTTTTTGTTATTTTTTAATGTTTGTCTGCTATTTCGAGGCAAATTATTTAAAATCTCTGAATGTTAGATTATTTTTAATTGATATAATAATATCATCAATGAAAGGCTATAGTAAAAATTACATATAAAAATTATATGTAATATAAAAAAGATTTTAGTAAACAACAAGCGAAAATTCTGTTTTTCTACATGAATGCATACTTAGACATGAAAGTATGATGGGGCACCTATTGCTCATATAATTGAACATTTCTATGAAATTTAAGAGAGTTTTATAAACTTTAATGGTAAATGCTGAGTTCAGAAATAATCAAAGGAATGAGTTAATTTATCAATTTGAGGACTCTAGCTTTCAATTAAAAGCTGACACAATATTAATCTACTTGAAAATTTTTCATATTGTGAAATATAAAATCCTTATGAATAACTGCCTAAAATATATACTAGAGTCTAAAGAACACCAATATAACCACCACTCAGTTTAAGAAATTGAGTGTTGTTATTACTTTAGAAATCCCCTATTTGCTCACCTAAAAATCTCACCTTTCTCCCCTCCTCAGAGAGAACACTGATATCTTTACCTTTGTTTCAGTAATTTTTTTTAAATTTTAAAACCATCTTTAAACAATATATCTCTAAACAATATAATTCAGTTTCACCTACTCAGTGAACTTTATATAATAGAGTGATACTGTGTGCAAATCTTCCCTGTGTTGTGTTTTTTTCACTTAACATTTTGTCTAGGAGATTCATCCACTCTGGATGGCTATCTTCCTGTTAATATATCTGAAATAATCAGTATTTTTTTTTTTTTTTAATGATCAATGCCTTGTGTTTTAAGGAATACTTACAGATCCCAATATCATGAAAGTGTTTCTCTGTGTTTATTTTTTTTCTAGAAACAGCATTTTTGCCTTTTATATTTATATTGTCATTCCATATAAAGTTGATTTGTGTATGTGGTGTGAAAAGGGATCCTATTTCCGTTTTTCTCATACAGATACCCAAACTGCAGAACCATTCATTCAAAAGTTCATCCTTTCCCATGCACTGTTTCATTATGCCCCTGTTATTTATGAAGTGCCTGTATGTTTATCTTTTTCTAGGTATCCTGTCCCTTACAAATCATTTTTTTAAATATATTTTTGGGGGAAGCATACCTACAAAACCAATAAGACACAACATTTATCTTAATTGACCCCTCATTCAAAGTTTTCTTTGAAAAATTGCTCTGAGGAAGCAAGCTAAGTTTCAGTTATAAAAAATATCTTGACATTATTTTGAAAGATAAGAAAAGCATCATCCTTTCTTCCATGATTCACTTGCACATGTGGTTAAGCAAAAAATGTTAAAAACCAAGGCAAAAAAAAAAAAAATTTTTTTTTTTTATTTTGTATCACCATATCTAATGATCTGCATGAGTGGGAATAAAAATCATCACCCTATGACCTTAAAATATCTCTGTGTGGTTCAAGGTGAGTTTTAACAGTGAGTTTCTCATCTACAACTCCTGTAATTTTTTAAAAGAATGAGGATTTCCGTGGCCTAGAAGAAGTTATGTATTTGCCGGTGAACATCTTACCTAAGGGTGTTTCTAGAATATAATAAGTACAATCACAGGCTTTAATTTATTAAGGAGCCAAGCGAGCTCCTATTCTATGCTTAAGAGTAGACAAAATTTCTCCAGACAGAGCCCATGTTCTAAAACTGAGAACTCGTACTTAAAATGCCTATGCTTAGGTTCTATTTTCAATCTTTAGCTAAGAAAGATGGCTGAAAACCCAACTTTCAATATTTAATCAGATAACAAGATAACTGTTAGCAAGCTCATTCTAGATCCTCCAATTCAAGGATCTACCCATAAAATTATCACCTCTTGAGTCATAATGTAGTTTCAGAACAAAAGCTACAAAGTACTTCATAATATACAATTTAAAAACACAAATTTTTATATTTAGTTGACAAAAATGTACCTTGTCAAAAAAAATGGCAATTTTTTTTTTTTTCCTTTAAGCCCTAGATGTGATCTTAGTAATGTTCAATTGTTATGATCTTGCTGTTGTATATCAGAGGTGAAAGGGCCAATATGGTGCTGGGGAAGGAGACAGATGTAGAAAGACGACTGAAAAAGGTTTGACCTAATTATTTCAACAGGCTAAATATGTTGTACATTCATAACGAATGTCTTTCGGATACTATGTCAACACAAGATCCGGCATGAAATAGCTTGTGACAGTAATAATAAACACTAGGAGAGTTTTGCTTATCGCTTTTGGAAATTATGTGGTCTTTAAAAATGATAAATTTAGTGCTTATAATGGAAAAATAAAAATTTTCCATCGATGTGTCTTAATCACAAATTCCGTATTTTAGGACAAACATTTGTGAAATATAAAAAACCTAATAACTATTTTTTGGAAGACTAATATTAAAAACAAAAGTAAAAACAAAACAAGTCTAATCCTTGGATTTAAGGTTCCCTAATATGTCAACAATAAAGTTAACTTCTGCAGGAAGAACTCAGATTCATCGTATTGGAAAGATAGGTCGATAGCATTCTCTGAAATTTAGGGAAAGACCAGATGGCCAAAAGTATCTCATTGTGGCAAGACAAAAGAAACCTCATGAACATATTGTATCGTTCCTTTTGTACCAACCATCAGTAATCACAGCATCATTAGGCAATGTTTCAAAGGTCACATAAGAAGTTATAGCCTGGTCCAGGCAGGGGACAGGGATATCTTATTCCACTGTTCAAAAACTGACAATTTTCATACATATTTATTCAAGCTACATAGGAAGGATGAAATATACAGGGTGAATGAAGGTCTTTAGGAACCAAGTCCCAGGAACTCTAAAGAAAATACACGAACCTTGCAAACAAAGCCTATGACATTGTTTTTCATTGTCTTTCACTATGGTGGTCCAAATAATTGTAAGGCCTCTTTCATTCAGCCTAGAACCTCTAAAAACATGCCAAGCCATGTTTGCAACTCATGACCAATGAACCAATAAACCAAACCTTAACAGTCATACACCTGACAACACCTCAGAATCCCAGCAGAGATGCCAAGAGTTCATGGAGACACGCTCTGCATTAGTTTGCTTGACAGACTAATTAAACTTCTTGCAGAAAGCTAAAATCTAAGGCCTCCTCTAAAATTCAAGTAGCTTCGCACAATTCGTGAAGGAAAGCTGGCTAAACCAACAAACACATAAAAAAGAATACAGTGGAATCAGAATATATTGTCTGCTTCCTGCTGCATTTCAGAAAGAAAATCTTTAATATTTGTCATTACTTTACTTTTTAAAAATTAGAATAAGTCTTTTTGTGACGGTGCTCTGGCTGCCTGGACTAAGGGATTTGTTATGAACACATACACAAACACACGCATCAATACTTGTATGATGCTCCATGGAACCTATTCGGCACCCTCAGTCTCTTCTGTAAATTTGCATTGCTGATAGAATTTATAAATTCCGCACAAAGCTGTATGGAAACTACATACAGACCAGAAGCACAGTGCCCTCTGGTGAATGTACACAACAACAAAAAAATACATATATATATATCACAGTATTCACATGAACACACAACAATACAAAGCTAAATTGTGCTTCCCCACAAATGATAGCCCATGGAAATTGTGAGCTTCCATGATGAAGAAATGATCAAAACTGAGACCTTCCATAAAACGTTCGTTATGGCATAGGTTGAGACAATCTAGTCCAGTCAGGCTGACACTGGTATGCTCCTGTATGAAATGCTTCACCGGGCTTAGGGGAGCTGGCAGCCTCTTAGATGTAACATACAACTTATGTTGTGTAACTTATTGAGAATTAAATGTAGAAAAGCAGTAAAAATTAAAGACCATTAATCTCAACCCCCTCTCCAATTTTGGCCTTTGCTGTCATGTCCTATTTATACCATTGCCATTTCCTCTGATTTCTACATGTATAATTACCCATGACATCGATAAAGGAGAAACTGACTCAACTTCTCAGTGATTAGAAGATATCACTTCTATTCAGCTAAAAAAGGTAATACAGCATGGTCTAAAGTAAAAAAGAAATACCATTCAAGAAAATTCATTTAAAACTTCTTTCTATTTAAAATGATAAAGTCAACCATGAAGTTAACTGGGATTTACTTGAAGGCAACGTAGCATTCCAGAATTTGGAAATGATGCACAAGTGGTCACCACGATCCAGTTTGTCTATGTTATGTCTATGAGAAATATGTTTAAATAACACAAAAAAAACATTACTATCATGAATGGCAAATAATAACCCGTCTGATAATAACCCTTTCCCACCTGAAACTTTCCCTTAGAGAAACGTATTTATACACAACCTTCAAGGAAGATAGCTCTGTAATGGCTTTCCCTTTGCTTCATACCTGTATATCTTGTATCTTGTGCTAAATCCCTGCCGGCTTCTGTCCACAAAATCTGTGTATTCCTGTGAGCGATGGAAGGGTCCCTTATCAGACAGGAGCCAGTCGAAGGGGCTTGTGGCATGCTGATCCGAAACAGCAGCAACCGCTAAAACCCAGCAATGAAGACTCAGTGCTATCCACTCCCATAGAGCCATCAGAGAGAACAATTCAGCACCAGCTCTGCTCCGCCATGTCATGCTTCCACTGCGGGTTTAGAGCCTTCATTCTCTTAGCTTTCCCTCAACACCTAGACAAAATACACAGGCGATTAGTTAGCCCCTGGAAGATGCTTTTCGAGCAATTAAGGGGTTGAGGTGGCTAATTGTTTTTTTCATAATCTTATATCATTGTTTTTTTTTTAAATTTGATGACAGCAAAAGTGATTAAGTAAACCAAAATGATTTATTTTTTCTATCTTTTTCATACTTCGTGTCTTTTTGATTTTACTGGAAATAAGTCACTGAGTTATTATGGCCTCATCGTGACAATGTCATACAGTGGATAATTAAAGTCTATGGTGCAACAATCAGAAGTTTAGACCAATAATCCATTTTTATGTTTAAATGTTTTCTAACATTGGACACTTTCTCAGTTAGTAATGAATGTTGAATTATATTGTAAATTGTGTCATTTAATAGTAAGTATATTTTATTGTTTAGTTATTTTAGAGATAATACTTTACAATTAATTTAAAATATTTATGTAGTTTCCATAAAAACAAACAAAAAACAAACATGAACTTGAATGGATTAAAACTGGGTTAAGAACACATAAATAAATGTGTTTATGTATGTGTCTGTCTGCCCTCCCTTCATCCTTCTCTCTCCATCCATCCACCCACCCACCCACCCACCATGTATCTCTCTATATACATAAATGGACATGTGTGTGGGAGAGCAGAGATGTGTGTTTGCTCACATATTATTTCCATTATCCCATTAGAGACAAACTTCCCTGATTATTTAAAAAGAATAATAATTAAGTTATTTCTAAGATCTTCAAAAGATTTAATTGTGCCTGTGTCTCATTCATGAGATGAGTAGGCATACCAACAAAATTCATATACAGACAAACTAAGACAATGCAGATTATCTTATTATATTAAACTATGAAACTACATATATTTTATAAGCATTCACAAAAAATTATAGCATTAATAACTTTACACAAAACAGCTGATGCAACGTCCATATGCGACACAAAAAACTCTACAAATATTTGAATTCAATTCTACTTTCCATCCTCATCAACTTTTTCCCCAATATTATTTATAGCACACAGAACTATGCAATATATAAATTCTGATTAATGAGAAAGTTTGGGTTATGAGAGTTTTTAGTCAGCAAAGTCTCTTTAGAAAGCAATCAAATGCATAGTATTAAGTAAAATATTTTAATTATAGTAGTTGTCATCTTTCTCTGATGTTTGGCTGAGGCAATTGATAGCTTTAATTTGCTTTCTAGTTAAAAGCCTATAACTCATAATGTAAGCCTAAACTATTTATATATGACAAGTATACAGCAATAATTTTGCAGTTATAAAGTATGTCAAAATAGTGACATAATATGACTGCTGTAGGTCATCAAGTTGCAGTCTAACCAATACAGAATTAAAAGGATTACAACCCCCATACTAGATGAGCTGTTCCAATCAAAAGACTCACTTTCCTATGATGATTAAAGAATGCCCTCTTTTGTAAACAATATAAGAAATATTACACGTGAATACATTTAAAAATAATTTATCATAAGAAAGAATAACATCATATAATAGAAACCATTTGAAATAGGAGTTGGGAGATGCTGTGTCTCCAACAGCTGTTTGCATAAATGTAACACTGTCAAATGATTCAACTCATAATTTCCAATTCTGATGAAGAAAGTAGATATTTTTTACATATTGTTTTTATGTGAGAATTATACCATTTTCCAGAATATCAATATATTTCATTTACATTCATAAACTAAGAATTGTTATATATACAGGTATAGTATAATCCCCCTATGACTAATAAATATGTCTTACCTTTGTTTATCACACATTTTTATTCTGGTGATTAAATAT